>NC_136693.1:3936593-5136593 GCF_947650265.1 Symphodus melops
CTGGCACCGCGGCGGAACAGCTTATCAGTGGTGTGATTCGTGGGCGTAGGTTTGATATAGCTCTCTAGGAAGTAGAGGTCACAACCGTACAGGCTGCGCAGGAGGTCTCTGCTGGCGCCGAGCATCACACGCCGGTCAGCAGCATTACGGCTGTGTGACAGACGTGGAATCAGTGTGGTCTGAACATGGTAAAGAGGCTCAAACAGGTAGAACACTTCCTGGTGCTGGTTGAGCAGCTGGCCAACAAATGAGGATCCGCTGCGGGTAGTGGCTAACACCAGGATGTGCGTTTTGCGTGTGGCATTGATGGAAAAGTAAGGGTAGTCGTCACAGCCTCCAACGCCGGCCGCTCCGCGCTCAAAGGGGGGATCTGTCTCCTGGCCCCCCAGACCACAGTTCTGGGGGCTGGGCAGTGGGCACAGCTGGAAAGGCTTGGAGGTGAGCGTCCGGATGGCTGTGTACTGGATGGCAATGGAGGCCAAAGCCAGCAGAATCACTGCCTTCCAGGAACATTGCATGGCTGAACCACTTCATTTAGACACAGCGGTTCATGCCAGGTCCTCCCTGTGAACAAACAGATGTTTTGTCTTTTCACTCTCAGAAAATGTTTTTTTTTTTTTACTGAAACAGTTCGAACAGTACTCTGACACTTATGTACATATTGTATCTCCTATCACAAAAAAAAAACAAGAGGATGAAATGTAACAATACAATCTAATTTGAATATTCAAATATCCTGCGCAACACCACAAATTGTGATTGACTGGGGAGTTGAGGGGTGAGTCATGAGTAGGGTTTAATTGAAGCGCTATTAGAGGTACATTTTACTGATAATTATCGGGGGGGGGGGGAGAGCTGCATGTTTGTCTGCAGTCTGGTACTAAAAGGTTGTACTGAACAAGAAAAAGTCCCCAATAAAGATTGCTGTAAAGCCTGAATCCTGTGACTTAATCATTCCATTAGTCTCCTGTGCCTCCTTCTGGTGCTACAGCCTCATTTCTGCAAATCAAAATAGATAAAAGGGAACGCTCTAAGCCCATAAGTTTGGTTCACATCCAATCAACTAATGCTGACTGCCAAAAACATGCACAGCAGTACAGTTAATCTGAAGCAAAAACAGGCTGTACACACTATCTAAATATGGCAGCATGCTTTTTTTTGTTGTAAGGATTTATTATTGGAGCTTTTTGCATTTATTTCATAGGGTCCGTCGATAGCGTAGGAAATTGGGAAAGAGCGAGGAATGACATGCGGGATAGAATCCACAGGTCGGACTTGATCCTGAGCCGCCCACTTAGTGGACTACAGCCTCCGTACATGGAGTACGACCACTTGGCCATCTGTGACCCAGCACGCTTTATTTTTATCTTTTACTTATAAATGTTAAAAAAAAAAACAAAACAGCTACACTTTCAGTTTGTCATGCCCTCTACAGGTCAAAAAAAATGAAACCAAACTTGCTTAATGATTATCATTATGGAAACGGAGCGCTTCAGCAAAACCACTATAACATAAACAATACCACAGCACACCCTATGCATCTATACTGGCCCCCTGTAATCCAACTTGTCTGCATCTAATTCAAGGACCCTGTTTGGCCTGATTGGAGAGTGTGAGCATTGTGCAGTGCTCCACTTGTTCATCAGGGAGCGAAAATAAAAGTGGTATGCAGTTCAGTAATGTAAACAGAGGTGTTCAGAGATTAACTGACAATGTCACATCAAGGGGAAAATGATGCTGGAAATGTAGAATTCAAACAATAGAATAAACAAATATCTCCACCCAGGGTTATATATATGTTGTTCTGTTGGCTTTATCCTTGATACAGCAAGCTTTGATTGTGTGAGTAAAATTAAGGCTTAGCATCATCACTTTAGAAGCCATGCCTCAGACTTTTAAGATCCAACAAAGGAAATGATGCATCATGGTATTTTTCCTGACTCTAAAGCACAATATAAGGCTACTTTAAAAATAACACCCTCAAACTGTTTCATAAGAGCTGATAAATACCGGTTTCCCTCTGCACTGCATAAATAGACTACATCCTACTGTTTGTGTGAAGGAACTGACTATGTTGATGCATACTCTATACAAAACCATACAACATACTGACTTTTACAGCCAAAGCTCGCAACTCAAACGACTTAGTCTACATCCTTTCTGCTACTGAAATTACTTCATAAAGAAAAAACTGCTCTCAGCCGGGAACAGGTTATGCTTCCTGACAGAGATTTTCCACGATGCAGATATCCTCACCAATGCTGAGATAAAACAACATAGCGCAAATGAAAGCATCCCACCCAGCTGCAAGTGCTGCAAAAAGATAATCCCTTAAACAAAGCCTGCGTAAATCACCAGATGAGATAGAAAACAGTGATTATAAGGAGTAAATTCACACTTTGTTCCCGTTATACCTTGTTGGCAGTTGCAGTATTCTCATGATGCGCGGTACGTCCATGAATCACGGCTGCTTTCATTTAGTCCTCAACCGTTCTCCTCCGTGCGCTTTCTCTCGGGTATGAGAGAGAATAAATGCACTCTGCAGATCCGTATTTTCCATATAAAGCTGGTGCCAGGGGCTTAAAGTTGACCGGTTGGCCTTGACGATAAAGAAAACAGAAAGAAAGAGTGTGTGGAGGAGCGTAAAAGCAAGCGGTCGGGTGGATATTACGCAGCATACACGGCGAGACTGACCGGAGAAAGCGACTGCCGGGCTGCCCTTAAATGATGCGCAGCAGAGGCTGAGAGTGTGTGAGGTACACAAGGAGCGACTGTCTGGACCACCCTAGACCCCTCCCCCTTTCCACCTGCCTCTCTCTCTCTCTCTTTCTCTCTCTCTGTCCCTCACACACACACACACACACACACACACACACACACACACGCACGCACCCCCTCCCCCCTACACACACACACACCCAAAATCATCAACCTCAGTCTCTTGCCTGCCACATCACACACTCACAGACCCCCTTCCCTCCCCTTCTCTCTTCTCAATCACACACACTAACATACAAGCAGTCTCTCTCTCTTTCTCTCTCTCTCTCTCTCACACACACACACACACACAAATCAGTTATTCTTTGCCAGTGTGGCAGCTAGTTCTTACTGATCCCATCAACAATTTTCTATTTGAATTGTATGCAATTGTTTGATTGTTTTGCATGAAACTACTGCTTATTTCCCGTACATGAATGGAGGATTGTTTCAGCTGACTTATCTCACACGTTATCCTCACCTGTATGATTTCCGCTGTAAAAAGAGCAGTAGGGCCGGTTCTATGAGGGCCTTTATGGCAGAACATGTCTTCCCTTATGATTTCTTCTTTGACATGAGCTCGTCACATCAGCAGTATAGCGCCCCAGGCTCTGTAATTCTGCAAAACCATTTCTCCAGGGCTTCTGCAACAGAGTTCGTGATCGAGGAGTGGGCGGGCCGATGATGAATATCATTGTGCCAAGTTCACGCAGTCTGAAGGCAGCCAGACAGAAATATCAAGACCGAAAAAAAAACTTTATAAGGTAGATCAGGTAGAGGACAGAGATTACACTTAGATATTTCCAACATTTAAGCAACATTTATGAAGACTGAGGCATACAGCTGTACCGTTATCACATGCATGTGTTTTTGAATGACTTGACAGTGTACAGTTGCTGCCATGATAAAGGTAGTAATCAAGTGGTAACACTTTCCATTAAGACTCTATTCAAAGGATGTATGCATAGCAATGACAGGATGTGCCTTTTGTGGATGTTCAATGTAAGTTATAAAAGAGCTATCTTCTGCTTTCTCAGTCTGCTGTCTTCACACGGCCCTGTGCGTGGTGTGCATATTACTACCTCCTTTTTTAGTATGCAAGTTATATTTTTTTTCCTTTTAAAGAGCATTTTTTGGCCTTTACCTTTATTAGATAGGACACCTGAAGGTAGACAGGACATTTGAGCGAGAGTGATTGACGTGTGAATAGGTCAGGAGTCAAATCACGGCCTTTGTAAAATATGGACGCACAACTTTTTGCACCTGGGCTGGCTAAACTGAAGCACTAACTAACACACACCCATATATATAACTATGTCTACGGTAACTAAAAAAAAAATATCTAGTAAAACATTCCTGGGTTAAAAAAAATAAAAGTTTAACATTTCAGTTTTTACAAAACAGAGAAGCCAAATAAAAAATGTCTTTGCTTAATTTTTAGAAGGACTCAAAATAAGACAACTCTGTGCTGTGCTTTGGTCCAAATATAACATGAATCAAGCACCAGAGGAGGTTTGTGACCCTGTAAGAACCAGCTCTCCCAGAACACTCCATTTTGGTGTGTGTGTCTCTTTAAATGGAATCAGCCCCCTCTGAGTTTTATCAGTAGACATCACTCCTTTGCTAGTGAGAAGAACAATGGCAGACCTTCACAAAAGTTTGCTCGGTTTTTTTTCAAGAATTGCTCTGAATTATCTACAACTGAAAGTACCACCATGATCTTGTTTAAAACGGCCAGAATAGTGGATTTGCATTTTAGTCCAGCCTGTGATTATGCAAATTGCCAATCATATTTTGGGTTGGTGGCAGGGGTGGCCCTCCGAATACGCCCCTTCCAACCTAACACATCATGGGCATACATTTTTTTGCATCGACGGGAAGAATTATTGTCTTGTTGTTTCTTTTAAAACATGAAAGATCCTCTTTGACCTTTGAGTGACAAGGATCTTGTAAATGTCAACATCCCTCCAGAAGCTATTAAACTTTTAAATTCACTGGATAGATTGGCGAAGTTTAATAAGCGTTTACATTCAACACAAAGGGCAAAAAGTGTTAAATTTGCCATGAAATTAAAAATGAAATACCATGACTGTTATACCCACATTCAAAGAACAATGATGAGAAATAAAACCAGCTGCTGCAATGATTTAAAAGTGCCTTTTTCCTCTTAGCTCCTTTCATATTGATTATTTTATAACAGAGCTTCTCTCTCTCAGTCCATTCTCAAATTGAGGTTTTCCTGACAAAATTTTCCCTCCAAAAGCTGAGCTCCTGAGATGTAGGTCCGGCTCTCAGAGTCTGGGGACCTGGGCCACTTTGAGAAACTTGTGAGTCGAGCACACAGCCTATCATGATGGAGGACCATGGGGAATTGGTTCCCCTTTTCTCTGGTAGAGGTTACAGAGGAAGTTAAAAAGCTCTGAAGTGGCCTGGTGCAAGAGATACTGAGATTTACTCTGAGATGCTGAAAGCTCTCCATGTCGATGAGCTGTTGTAGCTGACACACAAGCAACTCCATATCACACAGATGTCAAGAAGCCCAGCAAATTCAACCTGCATTGAAATTATGAAATTTCATACATCAACTTAACAAAAGGTCCGACATTCTGAATTATACATGGAAATGATTCATCTCATGTTTTGTTATACAAAGTATACATTAGTTTCCCCAAATGCTTTCATGGAAGGTGTAATACATATTTACACCATTTCTTTAAAGCTCCAGGAAGGAATCTTTAGTTTGTGTCTATATTGGCGCCCCCTGTGGTCAGCATATGTAACTCTTATTTCTTTCCTCGATTTGTCCGCTCCATGTAATAATTCATTTCTCATGAAAAATCACATCTTGCTGCCACCTCCCCGGAAGCTTCAGGCATTTGGAATAAATGAATAATCTGTCTCCTTCATGAGGAACTTGTGTGTGCTTCATGAACAAATAAGAGGCATCAGTATTATTTCAGGCTATTTTATCAACACCTAAAAATACTCACAATAACTTCAATAACACAATGTTTTAACCCGATGAAGATAAATTAAAGTTTTCCTCTAAGCGTAGTCAGTTATTGTCAGTGAAATCTTCAACTCCCAAAATCGAGTGATTTGGGATCTTTTTTGGCCTCTTTATCTGACCTGCCATTACAACCACAAAAATACACAAACAATAGTTTTTCACTCAGTTACACAGCCAGTTATATTCTCATCAGAATATACCAGTCTTTGTACTACATGATCTTCTATATCTTCCTACATGCTGGACACATGGAGTAGTAGCTCTGAGTGTTTCATAATGCAGCAGAGGAGTGCACATTGGCTAACAGTTATGTAGGAAGTACAAGCAGTGTATGTAAAAAAAAAAAATAAATAGTTGGTACAAAATAGAGTACTTGTGCTTATTTTCTTTTCAACATAATACCACTTGTTCTCTCTGATGGTGTCACAGTCTGTTCCCAGGACAACATAAGAACAATGTTCGCTTTTAGGGGATCACATGCACTTTCAGAGGCAATCGTCTGCCCAGCAGGTCTTTGATTGCATCTCCCTTTGTTCATGTTTACAGTCACATTTATTTGCCCTTTCCTGAATGCTCTGTAGAATTGCCTGCGTATTGTCTTAACCTTGCAGATGAAAGGCCTCTAGGTGCCCTTAAAGCAGGGCCACAGGGAGGAGAGCGCAGCAGCAGCTAAACAGCTCTGAATCCACGGCCGTCTCCAGACTGTAGATGTCAATGAACCCAGCTGGTGGAGGCCTCGTCAAGGGACACACCACCACACTGAAGCTGGGCATCTGCTGCAGCGCGATAGCCTTTCGGCGCATTATCACGTAAGGCTATTTTTCTGGAGCACGCTATAAAAGGATTTGTAATAGATTCATAACACGCCAGGCGGAAAAATGTGTGTGTAAGGAGGGAATGCTGGCTTTGTTCTTCTCTGCGTCGTCTCCATGCCAGGATGTGCGTTGTGACAGAAGCTGGGTTTTTTTGTCTCTGGCATCTTTTCATTCACAACTTGGAACTCTGTGCTCACTAGGATTTCAAGAGATTGTCTTGTTCTTATTTACAAAGTAGGAGGAGGCAGAACACAGAGTATCGTTAGGTATAAAAAGCCAGTGCGCTGCTGCTATTGGAAGAGCACATGATTTTATTGTCATTCAATATATAATTCTTTATAGACTGGGCTGTGTTTGTTGTTACTGTTGGGTATAACTTTCTCATACAGGTTGTGTCAAGAGAGGTACGCGCAACCATACATTTCACAAATACTGCAGGTTTGATTACTTATTAGTAGATAAACAAACGTATCCACTGCTGAGTACACTTAAACCCCAATGAATACAAATCAACAAGGTGTGGTGAGAAAATTTACATAAAAAAGTTAATATTTGGAAGATGCAAGATTTCCACTATACTCAGTACCCACATATGTTCATCAGACAGTTCCTCACCAGGGAATAGAGTTCTTAATTAAGATGTGCATAATCTATGGAAAATGAACATTCTGGCTGCTGCTCAGCAAAATGAATCTAAAAACACAAGTATCATAAAGTTTCTTTGTCATGTTGTCCCTCAGATTACATTTCAAGCAAATACAGCAGACATCAGATCAAATCCCATATTACAAACACTTCAATTTAATTTTGTCTGCTTAAAGTAAAGATTTAATGTAAAATTGTGTCACAGCATAGATGCAAATCTTGTCATTAACAACAGGACAGCTGTTGCTCTAAAAACTACTTTCAAAGTATCTGAAACATTGTTATTCGAGAATCTCAGGACACAAAATAGTGATGTGACACAATATTTAGATATCTAGACTCATTTGCCTTTAAAAAAAACCACAAACGAGCAAGCTCTGAGTTGCACTCAATCTGGCAAATTTGGCAAACAACAGATGGGCCTGTCCATCAGAGTTGGCCACTTTAAGGCCACCACCTGACCAGAAAAAATGTTAGAATAATAAACATTTACAAGTGAGTGTTTGGCAAAAGTCTGTTTCCCAGTTCATATTCTGTATATTTAACCTGGCCAAAACTGCTAAACCTCAAGCAAACCTAACCTCAGCCATCTTTATCTTGCATCAGTATGAGAAAACAATCTGCAACATCGAGCTGACCCAGCTGCAGTTGTAAGAGCCAATCTGGTTTTAGGATAACAGGGCTCCAAACATTGTCAATAGGCTATTTAAACTGTAAGGCTATAGGTGTAATGTTACTGACCATCATTACGTTTGTGATGTTGGCTGAAAGTCTGTGTACTTGCCCTGCCAGGTAATGGGTCCATCTCAAATTACCAAGGCCAAAAAATGGGTTCCAAGTCTTACATCTTTGGAGAGATTTAAAAGCAAGTTCATCAAAAGTATATTGTCAAGGCTGGGCCTTGAGTTGTTTCAAAAGCTTTTTAATCATCAGTAGAGGGAGAGCAGAAGGCAAGTCCGGCAAGGGTGGGCGTGCTTTGAGCTGGCAAAGGCCAGCTCTCTGTGAAGAAGACACAGTCAGCACTCAGTTCGAAATGCATTTTCTTTTCTTTCAAACCTCTGCCTCTGCAACTGAAATGATCTTCTGAGCACTGAACACCTCTCAGGTTGCCTCTATTCTCTGTATGTACACCCAAAACACACCCAAGTGCATCTGAAACGGTGTTGACTGGGTGATCGTTTTATTCAGAATGAAAAGGTTTACGAGTGTTTGAAAAGAGAATAGGTGTCTTGGATATACAACTGACCTCTGCTGTAAAATAGCTGACAGACTGATTTTTTAAATTACTTTGGAGCTAATTCCTTTAAATGGGGGGGGGTTAAATGTTGTTTCCAAAAATGCTTCCACCAAATTACGCTCACTTGTGATTCAGCTGGTGCAATAATCGTATGTTTACAGAAACCAGGACAGAGTCTTCTAATGGCTACATGCATTAGGAAAAGCAGGGTTTTATAGTTTGAATTGATTGTAATAGTCCGTCTAAGTGTCTACTTTGAAATTAGATTCACTTCCCGAAACACTTTACTTAATCTTTGTAGATTTTCTTTGTCTTACTCAGCAAACGTTTCGCTGGTCGCCAGACTTTGCCATGCATCGTTCTGCTGACCAATCAAAGGAATAGGTTTTGGGCTTCTGTTTGATATTCACCACAAATAAGAGCTGCCCAATCTGCTTTCCCTACACTGAATATGTAAGTGACCTGAAAAAGCTTTGATCTCATCAGTTCTCCAGCTGCAATATTCCTGTATGAACTCAAGACTGCTTAAAATTCCAAAAAAACATTGATCCCTGAGGGATGAGCTTTATGCGGTGTAAACCCGCAGAGCTTCAGCTGTCATTCTAGAGTACAGGCTCCTTTGTCAAAGGTCTCCTTAATCAAATAGACACCATATATCCCCTCTTTCTCCATTCATCCATATGTATGCGGTCCCAGATTTGATGAATGACTTCATAGCCCAGGCAAAATAGCAATATGACATTTGAAACATGCACATAAAGGGTGCACACAATGCAGCACACACATAAAGCACATTCAGCTGCAAAGGTAATATTATGACAATTTGTCATGGTAGCACATTTAGAAGTTAGTATCTACCTATTTCAGAACATCAAATCACAGCAGGCACAAGAAATTACACTTAAAAAACAACTCTTCCCTTTTAAGACAACTGTGTTTGTAAGGTGCTGTGAAGCAAAATGAAGTCTAATTAAATTTTCAACAATGAGTTTCAGCTTCTTCTTTCAGCTGTGGTAATGCTTTCAATGATTAATAGATTGCATAATTGATGATGCGTCAAGCCTGTGTGCTATTAATCACCTATTAATTATATCACAGTTTGATTTTCATATTCATCTTTTTTTTTATCCAGTCAGCCAAATAAACGTGTTCCTCCCTAAAAAAATAAAATCATTATGTATCCTGAACATGATTTAGGTTGGTTGAAATATGTTAAGGTAGGCCTACTTGTGGGTAAACCTGAATAATTTTAAAGCTAGGACATACAATATCTATCAATCTATTGACAAAGTCTAGGGACTCAAGTTCAGTATTCAATAAACAAACAAATAAAAACAAATACACAATTAGCAACAATAACATTAGCAACAATAACAATCTGGCCACACAACTCCTAGCCTACTGGAGGTTTAGCATGTACCAATATGTTTGATTTAGTTGATTCCTGATAGTTATGATAAGGTAAAGTAATTTTATTTGTATCCTAAGGTTTAATGATCCTACAAACTATTTAGAAAAGTAATGTTATAAAGCATTTGTATGGAAGTTGTTTAAATACGGCTGACAACAGATTGGCAACACTTCCTCCTATGAATCAGGCCACAGCAGCATCGTGGAGATTCAGCAGGTCAACTGACCCAACATTCAAGCCACCACTGACTAATAGAATGCATTGGTAAGTCATTTTAGATTTACAGGACAGACCCAAAAAAGACACAGCATCAACTCATGAAAATCCAAACGCCCTTTACAATCTTCTATCAATTCTCAAACCAAGGGGTGAACGTTCTCTCAAACAGGACTCTGTCTGAAGCTCCCTGGCCATGTGCCTACATATTCATTATGGAAGTCACAAATCCAGCATATTTTCATTACCACTCAGTTACCTCATTTAAATACCCTCTAAAATCCCACACTGCCTGGCATTCAAGCCAATCCTAAAGTTGGAATTACTGCTGCTAAGTCTCCATTAGCCTCACTCCATCTTTTAACAGTACCACTGCTGCTGCTACAGATGCTGAGCCCTGCACATCCTGTAACCAGCTGATACACACAGTAATAATGCTAATGCAATTCAAAATCTACTGCCAACAGCAGATTAACAGGAGCCTCAGATGAATCCTACACATCTTTATCCTTATCCGGTGCCCTTAATCATTTGGTGTGCTGAACATTGGATAGTTTGCTTGCTTGCTGATAGATAGACACAGCCAACTCGGTGGACCACAGCAGTTGGCTGGTTGGCCAGCTGATAGCAGCTGGAGCAGTCGGTAAACTAGGGTATGCTCAATCCTCAAAAAAAAAAAAAAAAAAACCCACAAACATACTGGCAAAAATCCATTTAATTGCAAATCTAACCATTTCTGTTCCCAAAGCATTTTGCAGATTTTAACACATCCTTGAATAATTAAATATTGTTCAAACAAATCAATATTAAACAGAAGTAATTAGCTGTTGTTGGTGCTCTGATAAATGGGCAACAAGCATAAAGTTTCAACTTTCAAAGACTCAGCAGTTCAGCTTTTTGTAGATGGACTTCCCTCTTCAAAAGGACTCATTATGCTTTTCTTTTCTTTTATTAGTAACCACATTACTATGCTTACCATTTACTGTTCTGGTCAGTTTCAGCCCCTGCTATTAAACAAAAGGCTTAATTCAACTCAGATTGTGAAACAAATCATTTCATAAATCTTGGATAAATGTTGACTGTCTTATTTCCCCAAATAATAAAGAATTCCTGCAAAATATTGTAAGCTGAGGTTTTAATAATAATAATGAGAGAAATAATTCATTTCAGTTAAGGGCGTCTTACGGGACACTCAAAGTCGCCTTACATATACAACAATAAAAGCAGCACAATATCAGGGCCTGAGTAAGAACACCATGCACAAGAAACCAGGAATAGTTTGCAGAAAAGCACAAAAACAGGGTTACAGTGAATAATCAATTCAAACAAGGTACGTTTTGAGAAAGGGTCAAGAAGTGGAAAGAACGCTTGGCTTGCGGCAGAGAGTTCCAGAGACGAGACGAGAGGGGCTTCAGGGCTGAAAGCTCAAGACCCCGGAGAGGTGAAGCCGGCATGACAGTAATGACGGCATGACTGTATCACTGGATACAAGCCTTCACTCACAAAATAAAAAAAAAAACAGCTGTAGAGCTGTCGCGTAAAGTTCCCAATCCTCAAATGTCAAATTAATACATGTCAGGCTTTCAGAAATAATTTGTGAGTGTTGAACTTCTTGTCACAGGTAGGAAGGGCAATATGTCAGTCTGTCATGGAATCACTGTACCTCCATTAATCGTTCTGCTCCGCTGGCTGGCGAGTAATGTGCCTGTGGGATGACTCATTTACGTGAGACAGACGTCCTAAATGCTAGATTAGAGAACTGCGCCTTATCTGAAAGAACTAGAGGGGAAGAAAAGCCTCCCAGTTAAATCATTTTCTCCCTGCAGGATACTCATCAAACCCCGTTATTTTTTACTGACAGACTAGGTGATTATGTGTAATTACGGCGCTATCTCAAATTAAAGGGCTCTGTTCGTATTGACCCGCCAAATGCTGGGGTTTCAAATCTGTGTCTCTGAAAGCATGTCTACTGCTGGCAAATGTGTGTTTTCATCAGACATCATGAGACATGTTTTTAATATTATATATTTATCTGGCTTGACTCTGCAAAAGAAATGAAAAAAACAAAACTCCTCATCTTGAATGTGAGTTATAGTGCATGAAAGCTAGGATGGCACTGATATAAGATCTTTTAGGCCCTTTTCTTAAAATAATATTATTTTCCTCCCGTCTGCTCAGTAGCAGTCCATTTTCTACAGTTACATTGGAAAGTCAAGCACAAAAGAGGCTTTAAATTGAAACTAAATGTTTGAGGAAGTTCACCCTCTTGATCTATTTTCATCATTATCTTCATTTACTTTGGACTGTTTCAAAAAGCATCTAAAAACTGGCCTTTACAGATGAGTCTTAATGAAACTCCCAAACCATTTCTGCTGCTTAGTTTGTTTTTGTGTTTGCCTGATCTTAACTTTGCCTTGACATTGTGATTTATTCATGTAAATGAATTCTCCTCATGAATTATTTGGTTGCTTTTATTTGTGAAGCCTTTGTAACTGAGCATTTTAAAAGTGCAAAATAAACGCACATTGGATTGTGTCAACGGAAGGTAAAATAGTGAGCAAACCACAAAAACTTCCGTCTGAACCATTTACTGATAGGACAAGGAAAAAAGCGAGGAGTATAGCAGAGAACTACAATCCTCTCTTCTGCCACTTTGAGCCACTGAGCTGTGGGAGTGCGCTATATAGATCCACTGGCAACTAACAATTAACTTTATAAGTATTTGTTCCAAGTGCAGTAAACATCCTTAATCTTACAACAGGACCGATGAGATCTGAACAACAACATGAACGATTTGTGTGTGAACTCATCTGCCATGTTGTCTGTGTTATTGACTGCCTGAATGTTTTTATACTGTTTATAATGTTTTATGTTTATGTATCTGGAGAGCCCAAGGCAAATTTTAATAATTTCAAGCCTCATATCTGGAGGAAACTGTGTTATGTAAGACATGTAAAGGCACCTCTTATAGTAGGGTAAAGTTCTTTATTATGCATCATTTGCACATTATTTTTTTTTATCTCATAAAAAGCCAAAATAAAAGCTCAGATAAGGATACAGTCTATTTTATCTGCTTGCAAAACACATAGAAAATACAGAGCAGTTAAGCATAGCGATAAAGGACCTACTTTTTTGAAAAACAATTGTCAGTAGGATCATCTCCTGCTATTGTCAGGGTTGACCCAAATTTGCGTTTGTTGCTATGGTAATCAACGCCAAAAATCTGCATTTGAATACTCCCGCTGGGCTCCTCAAGAAAATAATGCAGGGCAGCATACTGTACTCTTCAACATGAAAAAGAACAATATATTCAAATGTAACTTGTAAAATAACACTTGAGACTGACTAAGATGGCTCTGTAGATTTTACAGTCTATAGAAACTGTGAGAAAAATGACTTGGAACCAAGGTTAACTTCAAATGCTGCAGCTCTACACTGAATTAAGTTGAGTGTTAAAAATGAGCCACTTCAGTCAGGGACACTTGTGTCTGGGAAATAACTATTGATCAATAATATTTGACAACAGTGCCTGAAGGCGGTGAAATAGACAATAGTTGGAGACATTCTGCAAAAATATTTCCATTCACATTTCAACATGTTTCATTTTTAACTCCCAGCTCGAGCTTACCAACCTGTATCAGGCTGGGAATCCACATTTATCTCATGGGAGATTGGTTACAAAGTCACAAATTGTAATCTCTAGGAGTGTTACAGATGATGGATTGGTAACCCAGAAGGCCTTTATGTCAGGAGCTTTGTTTTCAAGCCCACGAGAGACCAAAGTCAAAGTTTAATAAATCGACGCAAGTTATGGTAAAGACTAAACCTTACCATCTGTCTATTAAAATGTTCTCAAAGTAACATATTCTAACTGAAGCTGTGTACAGCCATGACGATCACAGTTTGGTGAGGTTTTCGTACCAAAACTTTTTGGTTAGATTGAGGAATCATTCAAAGTTTGAGTAAGTCGATAAAGGAAGTTGGGCTTTGAGTTTGACGTGGGACACTGACTGTCATCCCCAAAATACAAAGATTCTTCTTTAGCGTGATCAGTCTGACTAACAGGAAAAAGAAAAATGCATGTCCATATCTATCTTCTTTATTAGTTAAACAAAACGACTACATTTCAATGAATAAAATGGCGTTACTGGAATCCACAATCATGAACCTTGGATTTATGAACAAAGCGCACGCAGGTCACCTCACAAATGACAGCGTGGAACTGTCATGTTCTTGGTTCCTTTGTTTAAGAGGCCATTGCCGTCAGTGCATTATGAAGCTTGATCAGTGGATCTCGAATGGATTTTTACAATTTACAAAACATTATTGTAGAATGAGTACTGATTGTTAGTTTTGTATCTGTCCTTCAGTTAGATTATATATCTTGTGAATTATAAAATTCCTCTTTTGTTCAAACTATTTTTCAGAGTACTTGTATTTGCCCCAGCAAAGTTGTATGAATTAGAAGTGTCCTTGCCACCCCTTTCCTTAGATTGATCAAAGTGCTGAGAATAGCTTGAAAGGGTTCAGACTAATTTCAGAGCGCCAGTCTGTCACTTAGAGACAATTAGTTTGAATTCAGGGGGGGGATGAGTGTCCTGCCTGTACACCTTCATTTATAACTTTTAAGGGATGTTAGGTGTATGGTTCTGTCTCTGTGCCAAGCAAAGATCTGAATCTACAACAAAAAGCCTTTAAAAGGCATTCCGAGTCTTGTTTCTTTAGGTGTTATCACCCTTTCGACTGGGGTCCATTGCTGCTACTGCTTGTTAAGTATGTTTTGTCCTCGCCACTACCTGACCCAGATATGCCACAAGACATTCCTTCACAAGTTCAGGGACGTTAACACAAAGGGACAACTTGGCCACATAACATTTCATGGACATGTTTAATAAAGGGGTTCAAAATGAATTGCCTAACTTTGGTTTAAGGAACTGTGGTTAGGATTTTCAACATGCACAGCCTGTGTCCATAGAGCAAGATAATACTACTTTAGCATAGACCTATTGTATTTAGTTTGTAACCCAAGTAAGTGCCCTTTTGGCCATGCAGAAAAGCTAGGTGTTGAGAAGAGGGAGGCATCCTTAAAAAGTATGTTAAATACATGATTTTTTTTTCTTGCAGATCCTTTTTTAAGTTGTACTATACCTGTATTCTTTCAAAATGCACCTTTTACGTTAAAAAAACCCTCAAACTCTTCCCCCTTAAAAAAACTAGCATTAGTCATTCTGCTATTGTAAGCTTGTCAACGTCGCTGTCAGCTCAAGCTAGAGCTCCTAACAAGCTTATTGTGCGGGCATAAAGGCATAAATAAGAAGACTGTCAATCATGGATTGCTATTTGAATAGCAGCATTATTTTACTCATAGTCTTCAGACAAAAACAGGAACAAACATAAATTACACGTAACACCACAAGATAAATCCTTTTCAAAACTCATAAAGATGAAAACACCATTTTTATCCAAGAAAGTACATTTCCACTTTTGAAAGCATAGTTGTCAGGTATCATCAGGCTGGGTTAATCTGGAGTCTAAACATAGCATGGGCAGAGGGTACAGGGGTGCAATAAGAGCGATTTGTATCCACTGCAAGCAGGGTTGACAGGATCAATTCAGGTGTCTGAAAGCTGCCACCAGTTTCGTGTCGGTCTCTGTTTCTCAAATATGTGAAACCCCCTCCCACTGCCACCCGCTAAACCCTTTTTTATTGAAACCTGAAACTGGGGTGAAAAGGAACGAGGTCGAAGTGAGGGGGGGTATCTGGAGAGACATAAACCCAAGAAGCAGACGGTTTATAACCCAATCCTTGCCCAGAGCGAGGTCCCCTTTCACCCAACAGCCTCCCTCTGTAATGCTTCCAGCCCTCCCCCTCTATGCCTATCCTCTTTGCTGTCCTTAACCCCTTTTTCCTCAGGGGAAGCCATTCAGCTCAGCAGCATGAATGCGAGGATGTCCTGGGGTGGCCACTCCAAGTACATCATTTACATGTGTAGGAAGAGGCCATCCACAAGCTACAGCCTATAGGGTCTTTATGTTTCCTTTTCCACTTGGTTCAGTGTCACCGTGACTGTCCTGTCTTTCATGCCTCATTGGAGCCTTGTACTGACTGAAAGGAGTTATTTTATATGCTGTAATGCTGAAAAGAGGCATCCCTTTCCTCATATAATCCGTATGTGTTTGAAGTATTCACCATAAAAAAAGGAGGCTTTGTTTAAATGCCTGTTTCATCAAGCACTTGGGTGCTGAAAACAAATAATGTTTGCACATTGTGAACTACTTGGATCCTACTGTATATGTCAAGGAAAACTGTCAATGGATAAGATGTTTCTGTTTCCATGATTTTATTAAAACAGACAAACAGACAGACACAGCCAGAACACACTGGAAGCAGTTTCATTGGTTTGCAGTTTGATGGAACATCAGGGTGACTTTGATTTTTTTGACTGGTTATGAAACAGACTGATATTATTGCCAATGTGTTTTTATGACCTGCAAAAGCAAACAAGGCCATCAGCGACAATATTGATTATTTCTATGTTGTTGTTATCAGTACCTGAAACTACTGCAATGGGGAAGGTTAATTGCATGTTACCAAAACACACTTTATAAAATATTTTCCATGGCAAATATCCTGAGCGACACATGTGACTGAAAGTAGAACATAGGATGACATTTGTTGTTAAAAAAGAACACACAGTTTATACATGTACAGGACAAGTTCATTGACTAGTTAGATTGTGTCACTGATTCCGCAGTTTCACAGATTTCTACAGATTACCTAAATTGATTGAATAGATCATAACCCTAAACTATGAGAAAACAAGTGGAAAATGTGATCAAATAATAATATGCATTAATTTAAAAATACAACAATTATGTGTGATTGTTTACTTGAAGTTATTCTACGATAAAACATGTCTCCAAAGCCTTTCACACACATGCAGCTTTACCAAGAAAAAAAAAAAAGATGTTGACTTTTCTACGTCTTCCTGTGGGGTCGTGCACCTGAAGAGTTTTACTTGCTTGAGTAAATGTACCTGAATGTTCGTCTGATCACTGACTAGTTTAAAGTGTAGGTAAAACATGGTTTTGTAGAACAAGGTTGTATTACATAAGATTTCATCATGGACAGGAGTCAGCCTGTCTGAGGTCTTGTTTTGTGTTTTTATTTATTCAGATTTATGTTTTCATTATGTGTTATTTACCCGTGTCTCTGTGTTTCACGTCCTCCTCTCATTTCCACCTTGTTTGTCAAGCCCTGCCACTGATTACCTGCGCCTGTGTCTCATTGCTCCCTGATTATCTGTGCTATTTAAACCCTGTTTCTCCACTTGTGTACCCAGTACAAGCGGGTTTCTGTATCCTGATCTCGTGTATGACTCCTGCCTGCCTCGTGTTACCGACCATAGCCTTCGCCTCTCGATTTGTTTGCTCATTTGACTATTCGTGTACCAAACCTGCTTGTAATTAAAGACTGATTATTGAACTTCCCTCTGGGTCTGCATTTGCCTCCACACCACCTGTCGTTGTGTCAATGATATATTATGTGATGTGGTTTTTCTTTATTTAACCGTCATTGCATCAGGTTGTTGTTGTCAAATATATAAAATCTAAATAATATTCAAGTCACAAGACAGGAAGAGAATAGGAATTCTAAAGCCTAGAATAAAACTATGTTTTCTCTAGAGGGGAAACAAACAGGAAATTTCTTTATGAGGTTCATCTAACAAAATTCAATTCCGCACCCCTAAAACACCCAATGAACCACCGAGAACCCCCTGTAAGGTGACATTGGGTGGCTTCAAAGGTACCATCAAATAAAATGTATTACTATTATTATTATTATTATTATTATTATTATTATTATTATTACTGAGAGAAAACTGACACAGTGGCATAAACCCTGTCTGCTTATTCAGCTCCCTCTCTGAAAAATGGAAAATTAATATCATCTCAGAACGGGTCACTTTGCCTTTTGAACATGTCATCATGGGCATGTCAGCACTGGCATTTTGTTCAAAGTGCTGTGTGGATTTTGTTGTGTTCTACAGTAATAGGGATAATATTAAGTGCATTCACACTAACTAGTTAGCCACATTAAATCACGAGGTCAAACCACAGAAGCAAAGCCAATAGTCCCTCGTGTTTTGTGAAGCATTTGTAGAATTAGTTTACCAAGTGAAAACAGAGACAGAGATCTGTGTACATCTCCTATAAAATGTTGATGTTAAAGCATCGATATCTGAAAATGTCCAATTTGAACAGTCTACAACCGTATCTCTGTTCATGTTTGAGGTGGTTTCGTTTGGAAGACGTCAAATGGAAGCAGCAGGTTGTTGTTTTGCTCGAGTGCCATAAACTGAAAATAAGTGGATTGCTGGTTTTCTACAAGCACAAATCCCCTCAGACCTGACTTTGCATTTTATGCCAGCAGTATACACTGTAGTACATGTTCCACTGCAGACGGGCTCAGGGGCGGGAATGCAACATCTGTCACTCATATTTATTTGCCCTGGGTGAAAACTTTCTGGTGCTTAAACCGAGAAAAACATAGACGTAAAGTACTAATTAGCATATGATGAACATCACCTAGGGTTGTTAGTTTTTTTTCATTTCCTCCTGGCAGAGTAACACTTGATATTCAGCATATGTCTGCCTGCTTTGATGGGTGAAAAATATCCTGCCTCAGCGCTTTTTTTTTTTTTTCAGAGGAACTTTGGAATTTCTCCACAACACTCCCGAAGCATTATTAACACCCACATGCATGCACACACACGGTGTCACTTTAATTTCCCACCTGCTCTACATTTCTGCTACTTTGTGCACTTCTGACTGTGCCTTCAGGGCTGCAGCACATCAAACACATAAAAAAAAAAAAGAAATCTGCAACTACATCTCATCTGCAACATAATGATGATAGCATTAAAACTGTGGCGCTCTTTTTATTCAAGGACGGAAAAAGACAGACACTTGTGTAGATCTGGGTGATTGGGACTTAACGTCGTCCATATTGAACTGTAGATAACAAATGCTCATTACAGTGACAGCATGTTGACTTCTGCAGCTGCAGCTTTGAATTGTTGCTGAAATGTCTCAAAAGCAACAAACCATTGAGGTCAGGGATTGGAAGATGGATATATCTGATGACACAAAGAGGCTGCAAACTGCAAGTGAAGATGAAGCATCTTTAATTTATTCCTACTAGAGCATCTGTCTAGGACAGCAGGAAAGACAACATCTCACCCAGAGAGTGATAATGCTATGCTACTCAGCAACAGATCAATACTTAATACTGTATATGTTAGAAAGCCTGGGCCACATGTTTATTTATACGATTCTTCAGGCAGCAGCACAACACGGTCAGAGTGTGAGACTCTGACTTTTCTTCACACTCTTTATTTAGGAATCTGTTTGAGAATTTGCAGTCAGTATTGATCCAATGAGAGTGACATCTGAAATGTCTAAATCTTTCTAAACTGAAAAGCATCCAACCACACCCAAGAGTGCGATCTTCTGGCTTTTTTAAGGTCACTTTGTCTAACTTGGTTGACCTTCTGCCGGCGTTGCTCCTTTTTCTTCCTCTATTATATCTTCTCATCCCTCACCCACACATCGATCTTCCTCTCAGCAGCAGCAGCAGCAGCAGCAGCATCCTGCTAAAATGATCATGATAAAAATAGCAACAAATAACATCTGAGTAGTTTTTTTCCCCTTTTTTTCTGTAGGTTTCTTTCTTCCGACAGAGAACAGGGACTGGAGGGAGAAGGATACGAGTAAAAGTGGAGTTTTTCAGAGCGTAAGCACACTAAAAAATCTCTCAAAAATGACCCACTACTACGGTGTGGCTTTATGGAAATATGAGTCAATTTAAGGACACAGGGAAATATGTTGTTAAATGATTAAATACAATCTCCTATAAGTTAGTAGGAGCACGCCGCAATTAGGTCCATAACAATAACTAAAATTACACATCACCTATTGCTGTAGAGAAAGTAAATGGCAACATTTACCAGGCAGATTTAGAGGATGAACAGCAGGGGCAACCAGCGGAGACCGTCTCACTTGACATCATCTTCTGAACTTTCATGATCATCTGTCTTAGGAAGCCTCAGTGATACACCCTTGAGGTGATCACGTTGTGTTAAAGGCGAGTTGATCCGTTCAATGGGTCCAAACAACTTATTGTTTGTTCATTGCAAGGTTAGCAGATCTTCATTTGCATACTGTATACTTGTACACTGGGCGTGTTTGACTTTTTTCATTGAATCCTTGATTGGATTTAATGTTGGATAGTTTCAATGTTTTGCAGGGCCAAGCCCTCAATGAAAGAGCTTTGTACACAAAGAAGAAAGAGAGACAGCGGGTGGACACATTCAAAACTGTGCATCCACCAACAATGTTCCCTCATAGAGTTAAAAACACAACCGCGTTAGCACAACCCACACAATCATTTGATCCACTGTTGGGATAAGAATATTGCTGAGTGCAGTGCATCTGAGTGAGAGCTATGATTGCTTTTCACAGTGGGCAAAAAAACAAACTGAACTTCACTGACAGTAAACACATGTCAATCTAATGGTTGCTAAAATAGCAGAGCAATTCATACAGCGTGAATGTTACTTTAAGAAACCCATCTGCTAAAATATAACAGATTTTTGATGACAGAAAACCCACTGCTATTGTTTTTTTGTCTTTGCTGTATGGTGCCAAAAGTAATTTAAAATACACACACACACACACACACGCACACATATTTTGGTTACGCCCCACCATAAAGTGGCCCCTTGGGGCTAACAACAAAGCACAATTTCACCCCTTAAAACACATCGTACACCAAACTCCAAACCAAGGGGTTTATTATTAAAAGACAAACTAAATCATTCAATGAAGATCAACTCGAATACTTATTTAACATAACAAAACACCATGCAATCCCTGGCTGAGAGGCTAAGCGAGCCCTATTGTGCAGTCATCATCAAGCTTCAGCTGGGCTGGAAACAATAGAAGGGGAGAAGGACAAGGAGCACAAGGAGCACAAGGAGCCTACAGCCTTAACAATATACTTATATACAGAACATACACAAAGATGGCTCAGATTTCACTCTGTTGTTATTTTCAGTGAAATGTGGCCTTACATTCCTGGCTCCTGTGAGCAAGAGGAGTGTGGGGGAGTTTTTTTTTTTTCCTCTTCCTGTGGGAGGAAATCCTGAAATATGGTACAAGCTCCTCACAGATGCCCTCCCTCCCTCCCTCCCACTCTTCATCACGACTCCCATCACAGGTATCTCTGAAAGCTGTACTGTCAGATATGGACTCAGGGGTCACTGAAGGCTTCAGGGCATCTGCACTGTAATACAGAGAGCCTCGGACACACTTCCTGCTGGGCAGACCTGATGATATCCATCTTCACTTGAGAATAAGGTCTTATTTTATTTCTGGCATTTGGAGATAAGGAAAAGCATATCAATATATTTTCACCCTTCTCCTTTTCTGTGGAAACGCTCTATGGTTGCCTACTGTGACCAGAGAATATGTCAGTACAGTTAACAGGTGCATTCGTTTATTAACAGCATGGATGAAAAGACTACAATGAAATGGAATTAAGAGATGGAATTAGATGATTAGTGCTATGTAAATACAAGCTGGGGAAGGTTTTCCATGTTTTGACTGAGCTTAATTTCAAAGAATTGTGGAACCTGAAGTTTGACTCGTTGGAAATCCATCTAAAAGACATCAATTTTCTAAGAATGTGATTCCAAGAGAAGTTTGACCCAGAAGAACAGCTACAAATCATTTTGTCTGTAGATCGAACAAGGCAGAAACCATACAAATTAACTGTCAAGACCACTACTGCAAAGAAAGATGCAGCGCATTTACAGGATTGTATGTAGCTCCGTTTTCAGCAGCATCACTGAAGTCATGAACTTAAAAAAAACAAAAAAAAACTGTTGAACATTTTTTTTCTAATCTTTCTTGTAAGTGAAAGCTGAATAAAAAGAATGGGATGACAACACTTTGTATTTCTACATGCAATTGTAGCTAACAGTCAAACACTTCAATGCTGTTGTGAAAGCCAATCAGCGTTTAGATTCTCTGGCTTCCTGGAATGAGTCAGGACTGATCGATTCAGCCTCCAATCAACAAACAGTTAAAAGTTGTCCTCTTTCGCATCTTGAATCTTGCATTCTCTCCATCTCAAAAGGACACTGATTTCCAATACTGTGAAGAATACAAGCACAGTAAAACAAGCAAAACACAACAAACTCTCAGAATCAGTGACGACAACCACTGAGATCAATTCAAAACTGTTACAATTTAAAGTGGCTTGTTAACTGCATGATTGAAATCTGTAAAATCTAAATAATTTATCATTTCAAAATGCAATACTCTCCACAACCATGCCTGACACCATTTGAACAGTTTCCCCAGCTTCTGATTTCCACACAAAACCCCAATGTGCTTCACAGCGGACGTCACTTCAGTGCTTAAGTACGATTCTGACATTTGTGCTGAAGAAAATGGCAGTTTGGCAATGTTTATCGTTCCTGGGTGTCAATCAAACACAGTTGCAAAGGGTTAATTGGATGTGACAGCTCCAAGTGTATTCGGTATGAGCTGAGAAGATGCTTTGAAGACTGTGACCTTGTCAGCAGCACTGAGCGAGTGTGGAATGATGGACTGCCATGACGTGCGAGGCCCTCAGGATCCTCACAGCTCAAGTCAAGTCGCTACTCATTGGAAAGTGGTGTGTGTGTGTGTGCCCTTGTTTTTTTTTTTTTGTTTCCACACAAGCCAATGTGCCTCGTGGATGTTGTTTGGCTCCAATGTGTGTGTGTATGTGTGTGTGTGTGTGTGTGTGTGTTTATGTGTATGTCTGGATGAGGGTCTCGCCTGCAGAGGAGGCTGATCAGGTCTTGAGAATATCCTCAGTGACAGCACATCAGGACGAGCCGCTCTCTCTGCTGACATCCTCTTCTCATTACTGTGCTGCGACTCTCTGACTGTTCATTTACTGTGCTTTGTCCCACTCTCTGCCTGTAAGGGAACAACCTTTGTGCATGTGCACATTTAAAGGCTTGCCCAAGGAAGGACTGTGACAATAAGTGTACAGACAAAAAAGAGGTGAATCAAAAAAAGACAAACAAATGTAAAAGCTTCTTATGAGTCTACCAGTCTGTATTTCATGATTTTATGTCTTGGGTTTAAGGTAGTGGCTCTAAAAGATCACTTTCACCCCATGATGAAATTATTGCCTGAAGGTTGCAATGATATCCAGGATGCTAATTGTCCAAGAAATGCAGGCCGTGTTGTCAAGGAAAATTGAACTCCAGTCTATTATAAATTCACAACAGACAAAGCGCATAATATGCTCGTTTGATTTGTTCTGTGAAACTCTGTGCATTTAAGCAAAAGCCTTCAGAATAACAACAAAGCAAATTATAACTTGTTAGAAATAAATGTTGAGCTGCAGACAGCTATTTGTGTTGCGAAGAGATGTCTGGCATCAGATGGTGTTAGTTAAATGTCCCCAAATTAAATCCTAATCCAGGACACATCTTCCCCTGACATGTTTTCAAGAACAAGCACAATGTGATATGTCATCTCTTCGCCATACAGCATTTGAAATGTTAGCTGCAAATGAAGCATCCCTGTCCCTTGGAAGTGACACTGATACAACTAATTTGTTTTGCCAAGAGTTTGAGGGCAGTTTAGATGCTACTTGGAGTATTTCCACTGGCAACATTTCAACCAAAGAAGGAAGTCTGCATTCTTAGACGGATTAAAAATGAGGATTGGATAGATGGGATTTGCCAGTGTGCATCCTAACTCCTGCAGTGAACTTTACTTTAACTGTTGCAGGAAAGGGTAGTTCAAGGTTTGGGTAGATACAATAAACGGAAACGTGACGTGTTACAAGCTTCTCACTGTTTTGCTTTTGTGTTATTGAACAAAACAAAAGCAGTCAGTGTTTTGCAGACATATTCCGTATGAACATTTTTCAATTTGAATGTCTGATAGGCAATAATCATCAGTTGTCATCTCTCTGCAAACGTCTGCATTTATTTATTTCTGCAAATAAACCAAGAATGTTGAAAGGACAAGTAGTAGTCAGTGCAGCATTGACCATTCGTGCGCGAGTCATTTTTGCTTGAAGAGAAAACTGACAAGAAAGGGAGAAGCATAAGGCTGAATGTAATCCAACAACTTGTGATTTACTACCCATTGATTATCTTACTTTAATTTATTTCTATAAATACCAGGTTTCATTTGTTATGTAAATAATTAAAATGTTATCTTAACGCTTAATCTTTTAATTATGTATGGGCTGCATGGTGGTGCAGTGTCTGGCGCTGTCACCACAAAGCAGCAAGCTTCCTAGTTCAGACTGCTTACTGTAAATGTTCTCCATGTGCATGACTGAGTTCCCTCCGGGTACTCTGGATTCATCCCATAGTCCAAAGACATGCTCCTTAGGGTGCTTGGTAATTTGAAAATGTCTGAATGTGACTGGTTTCTGTATGGATGGATGAATGGGTTCATAAGTGTATTTACTGAGTATAAAGACATCCTTCCTGTATTGTTTTCTTCTTTGTTGCCTCAAGTGCTCTAGAAGACTTTGTGTGATTAAATTAAGGTAAACTGAGAGTGGAATGGAAAAACCCCTGCACAAGGCTTTTCAGTGGGAAAACAAAATACAAAAGCATTGTGCTCCAATTGTTTTTCAATTTGTATTCAGCAGCATATTTTACAGCCAATCAGATATAAAAAGTTCCTCTGCAAACCCTTACAAATCTCTCATGTTATACTCCACAGTGTCTTCACATCAACTTGATTACGATTACAACCAGCCCCAGACCAACGTATTGTCCTCTAGAATGGAGTTTGTCTGATTACCTGCAGGTGTGGATAATGAGCTGCTGCAGAGCACAGCCCTGCTTCATATAACGCTGATTAGATTAAAGCTGATTGGCTGGAGGCTGTAACCAGTTTTGTATTGATTTACAGCAGATTAGAAAACATACATGAACAAAAAGCCAATACCACAAATAAATATCAGTCAACTGCCTCTGTGTGATTAAGAAGATAAGATGAAATGTGCAAAATTATTCTTTCTTAATGACATTGTTGATGATGTGACAAAAAAAACCTGAACCCTTCAGAAAGAAAGAAAAACAAACAAGTGTTTAGAACCACACCTTCACCATTGCTGGAGTAAGAGTTTCAGCTGATGCTTGCATTATTTCCTGCACACTCTTGCTATGAAACGAACGTGTGAGGGGACTGTTTAGTGTCCTTTGTTTATGAAGACTATTATGCTACTTTTTGTATCATGTGGTATAATTATACAGTAGAGATATGAATAAGGCTGATGCATGTTCTCTTCATAATTTAGCCGCTAATGGTTCAACTTCCAACTGGCTGCTTTATGCTGAGCTCAGGTAATTTGGGAATACTTCTCTGCTAATGGTTAGAACTGTGTCCATTGGATTAAATAGTTTTTCAGTTTAATCACGAGCAGCAATTAAAGCAGCAGTGTTCCCTCTCTCTTTATTATTTCTAAGTGAGTGCATCATCTTGCTGGGCTGTACACTGCGGTTTGCTGCTCAGCCAGGTCTCCCTGCGGCAATGTCGGCTCCCCTTTATGAATAGCTTAACAGCCTCTGTAGATCACAGTGAAACCAATTACTGAGGTGAGTCAAAGTGAGTTGAGATTGAGCTCGCATGAATTCAGATTCAGGAGACCTCGAACTTGTAGCTGCTGTTGTATCAAAGAGAGATTTGGAACAGATCAGGGGAATTTCATGATAATCCTGATTAAACAGGGGTCCATAATTGTCTTTGATCCTTTGATCTCAGGAGGGGGTTTGGGTGCGTTGCGCCTCAGGTTACTGCAGTGACGGTGACTGGATTTTTAAGGATCATAAACCAATTCAATCCATGGCAATCTTGTAATGATGGATATAAAATATTCAAGTCCCATCTTAAATTTTGATAACTTGGGTTCATGTCTCGTATAAATTATTCTTGGAACATTGGAGACAACACTTCTTTTGTAATATTACCGCAGTGAGCCATAAAAAATAAGATGAGGACCTTTATGGCATATCAATTATTTCTGCACAATAAAACAGGATCTGGATAGAGGATTGTGACATTCTTAATTGTTATAAATGGAACAACCATATAATCCATTTTGTCAATGATTGTGTATAAAATACCACTGTAGTGGACTATATAGTGAACACATCAGCACAATTAAAATACTGCTGTGTCTGTCATGGAAAACCTAAGAAATTTGAAGTGCTTGTAACTGAACCTGGTAAAGCCACAATTAAATATTCTGTTTAAGGAATGCCTGAGACAGAGCAGAGAATACACACAATGCTTTGTTTTGTTGTTTTTTTTCCCCCAGGGCAGAAATTTTTACTTGTTATTTCAGTAAAATTCACCGGTGGAACTTATGACACTGAACATGGCTCTGCTCAATTATATGTTCCAAGGAGAAACATCAAACTTAGGTTTGAGTGTTACCAAAAAGTCAGCTTTCAGTAAAGATGATGTGCTAAAAAAAAAAAAAAACTGAATTAAAGCGCTCCCATTTAATCTTCAATGTGACTGAGTGAGTCCTTACAAACAGCCTTTTTACAGATTGCTCCATTTAAAGAATCTAAGTCCTCAAGACATCCATGAGTTCATCACATGCACAAGCTCAAAGTCACAAGTCCGTAGATATGACTAAAACAAAGATTACATACATGATCAGATTCTTTTCATGCAAGCTGATATAAGTTGTGCTATCATAGGCTACCACTCCATATATGTATATCACAGAAATATTGTGTTTTTCTTAAATTAGAAAAACAATATTGAGGGCAGAGACAAGGCTCTCTTTGATAAAACACCTTTAGAGAGACAGGAAAGGTGTGAAAAGAGAACAAGGATGACATGCAAAGCATCAGAACTGGAACTTAAAACTTGTGAAAAGAGTGACTAATGCTACCTGGGGCACCTGTGCCCGGAGTCACAACAATTCTGAGAATCCTCTCAGAAAGTCCTTCACTAGAAATACCTTGCAAGCAGTCCTTTAGCATAGAAGTGGTGTCTGCATCCTCAGACACAGAACTCTGCCCAAGACAGCAACAGAAACTGTCACACTGTTGGTGTCAAGGTGTGATCAACTCTGTTGCTCTCTATGACACATTTTGGTAGAAGTCGTGATTGGTTGATCCCAAAAACTGGAGAAGTGCTTTCTTAGTGATGATGTTCTAAGAAAGTTTTAATCTATAATCTGCTCCTGGGTCCCATAGGCCTAGTCTAATCTGATTGGTCAGCCGTTCCGCTCTGTTGTAATTGGTCAGTCGCTAAGCATGGATGTCACATGGGCATGCAGCATGAGTTTGGTCTTGCTACAACGAGCCAATAGGCTTGGATCAGTGATATCCCACTGGCAAGATGTCACACTGGCACATGTCATCAGGGGAGCTAGGGACCGAGTGTTACATGCAGCCACTGCTACAGCTAAGGACGTAGGAGAAGACACATTTCTGCAGACTTTGAATTTGTGCACA
This sequence comes from Symphodus melops, assembly GCF_947650265.1. Taxonomy (NCBI): domain Eukaryota; kingdom Metazoa; phylum Chordata; class Actinopteri; order Labriformes; family Labridae; genus Symphodus; species Symphodus melops. The sequence goes on from NC_136693.1 coordinate 3,964,255, forward strand.
TAGATTCAATTCAATTCAAGAAACTTAATTTGTCCCCGGGGGGCAATTCATGTGCCTAACGATGCACAAAACACCTGGAAAACACACCAAAGAGAAACCAGAAAAAAAAATCATCATTATCTTGTCTGTATTTTTTGTTGCATGAAACCCCCGATGGTATCATTCTGCACATTTGGCTCCCTTGTAACAACTTGTTGGTGTTCTTTTAACTCGTCTTATGCTTCATTGTGGAAACATTTTGGACTCGCTTTTTCAAGGTAGCAGAGCAGACATTTTGTAGCCTTTTGATGTGCAGTGTAAAAGCACACCTGAAGCTGCATGTGTGGGTGAGGAACACAGTGGGGGTCTGTTTAAGTGAGACAGGTTTTCTTCCATTTCATACCACCGTGCTGGCCGAGTCAAATAAAGGCTGTTGCCAAGTCTTATTTGTCTCACAGCCAGACACTTTCAATGGTTCCTACTGTGATCTGTTAACAAGGGCTGTGAAGATCAAATCTAATTTTGTCCTCTGTCTTTGTCATTCCATTAACACAGAACAAACCATGGCTAATACACATTTACTGTAAAAGGCTGCATGTAAGAGATGTTCGATGGTGCTTTAATTGTTACCTCTGGAAATTCTTGATATAATGTGTGAGTTTAGATCTGTTTGTTGCTGCACAGCTGACAAAGATCTTTGAAAGCAAATCTGTATCCATTTAGTGCACTATAGAAGGCCACATTATTCATTTTAAGTTGTGCAATACATTTCAAGTCTTTTGGGCACCTTGACAGAAGGCCACAGCTTCGAACAAACTGTGTAAAATGGTGTTGCCTCAAGCAAGAACTATCATACCTCAGTAACAACTTGTTGCCAAAAAATAACAGTGCAATGTATCACACCAAGAAGAGGTAACCCTGAAACAAGACTGAATCTGTTAAAGGGTCTGATAAACACTGTGGTGTCATTTAGTCGGCTGTATGAACTGTACTGCACGCCGACCTCTATGTCGTAAATAACTCATCAAGTTTTTCATTTGAGTCCACTTTGATATCAATAAAATATTTCTTGAACCGCTGCTCCTTGGTCCTGCACTTTGAGGCTCTGTGGGAACTACGCTTAGCACGGTAGATGGTGATGACTGATAGGTGTATAGGTAGACATATGGATGAAATGATGGATAGAGTAGATCATTGTGATAACTGCAGCACAAGATTTGTAGGAAGAAGACGCTTTTAGTCAGACATTTACTTCACAATAGCTGCAGCGATTTGTCTCTTAAGTTGACCTTGATGAGCAGTTTCTTTATGCAGCTTATTGCCCTCCTCTCTTATTGACCTCCTGCACTATACTCCATCCAGAACACGAAGGTCAACTATCCAGCTGCTCTTTGAAGTCCTATGATCCAAACATAAAAACTGAGAGGATCGAGAATTTGCTGTGGCTGTGCCAGAGCTATGAAACAAACCATTCTAGCTAATTATATCTAATGTTGACCAATAATGACTGGGTCCACTCACGAGAGCGAGAAGGTTAAAGTTTGTTGCTGTAAAATCATGTGTTGCATGCGCAGCTCCTTTACATCTGCATATATGGATCTCGTGTGGTGTGTGATTTTATTGACAGGAATATAATGCCATAAAAAGCCCACAGTGTTGATTTTAATTGTGTGCAATCTGGTCTTTCCTTCTTGTTCTGACTGTTGTACTTCATATCCTTTCATCACAGCTTGTGCAGCTCTTAACGGTCTGGGTTCTGCACTTATACTCTGCACTTAAACACTCTGATGCGCTTCCTTCACTCTGGATTGGATCTTGTCACTGGCCTTGCAAAGGAAAACTTAAATTCCAGCTTTTGCTATAGGGCAAGATCCACAATAGGTCTGCGCTGCTTTTGCAGGCACTAAACCTGTGCAAGAAAAAGATGTAGCATGGAACCGCAAAGCATGCAAAAAGGATAAAATACATTCAAACTGCACTGCATACAGCGTCCTGGGTACGCCTGTATCATTTGCATGTATTCAAAAATGTGGTGCTAAATTGCCTCCTTTCTTTGCAAAGGCCATCCTCAAAGACAGCAGGCAGGTCCATTGGTGCTATTTCGTGTCATTCAGACCTGTGTATTGAAGTGGCAAAATTTCTCCTTCTGTTTTCGTTGCTTACTCAGACGCGACAGGACTGCACACATTGGACTGTGCAGGTACTGTGATGCGGTTTTTATAAGAGACATCACATGAACTCTTCAGTGATGAGGAAAACAATTTTGTCTCTGTGTGAAAGCAACCCCCCTCTGAGAGCTACGACAGGGCAGATTGCAGGCATCTTTTCTGCGCAATTCATGGTGCTATTATCTACATATTCTATTTTTTTTCTTAGGGGTTTAATTTTTTTAGGTTTTTATGACTTTTATTTCAGAAATGGGACACTTTATGAAGTCAGAAATTGACAGAGACAGTGGGCAATGACATGCAGGAAAGGAGCCACAGGACAGATTGAGTTGAGTTGCCCGCTAAGAGGACCAAAGCCTCTGTATATAGAGGGAGCACACTAACCACTCCCTGTGCAATACATTGTTAGTGGACCTATCTCTAGAGTGAGATTCGTTGGAATTACATGACTAACCAGCTACAGTATGCAGGATCATCTTATTTTCATGTCATGTTACACAGCTTCAAATGGTTTGAAATCATTGTTTTTTAAAGACCAATGCACCAACTCCAATCAAAAGTAAGACATGCTTCTTAAATGCATTTATTTTATTATTAAAGCAACACAGATGAAGACAGCATCTGTTTATGTTTCTTCAATTTGAGATACAGGCCGTGTTTGCTTTGTTGCCTGTCAGTATTCTTATCTCTGGTTTCTTTTGAATAGTTTTTCTTTCTGTCTTTGTTAACTTCACACTTTGAGAATCCATTCCCAGAATCCAGGGTATTTTAAAAAGGTGAGTCAATCCAAAGGGACTTAAAGGAGTGCAAAGTGGTAAAAGCAATGGATTAAGAGGGACTCAACGGAGATTCGAGTTGATATTGAGTTGCATTGTCAGAGCTGCAAAGCAATTTTCTGACAGGTGCTCCAGAGGAATACAGTGACAGCAGTGAAAATACACTGATATTGAATTTTCATTCAGACCTTCAGAGCAGAGCAATTACTATGCCTGTTTTTCAGTGTAGCATAATTGTACTGGTAATAGTTCATCTATGCCTGAAATGGCTGAAAGGCAGTGGGTTATCTGACCCTGCAATAAACACAACGCTTAAGCAATCACAGCCTAAGGAAATAACATTAAGACATTTGAATGTTATTTCTTAAGTTAGACACGGGAAACGTTGAACAAATTGAATGTATATTTTAATTAAGATTTATTTTTGTGCTTTCTAATTTAGTCCAATTAATTGCTATTGAAGTTTTCCTCTAAAGTCAAACTCAAGAGCAAACAGTAATAACAACAGCAAACACCACAGCTAATGTTTTAAATGACATTTTCTTGGTAGTGGATTTGACCTATTATATCATTTATTTACATTTTGTATTTCTCCTTGAATGATTGATTAAAGAGTCCTCCTGCTGGAAGATCTCTTGTTATCTTGTTATGTGTTCACCCACACCAGAGGCCTTCGCTTAAAGCCACAGGCTGTGGAAAATGTATCATGAATTAATCTTAAGGACAGAAATTGAATGTTTGTGTTCCACATTTAATATGTATAAAGGTTTTCCCCCTGGCCAGTATCTGGTCTTATGGTATAGGTACTCTACATGCATGCAGCAGAAGTGTTCACATTAAATTTGCATGACTGTCAGTGCATATATATTCTGTAGGCAGACCTTGGTGTCCCCTTTTCTGCATATGCTTCTCAGGAGAGCTGCTTTGATCTGCTTGGTGCCTTCTTTTCAGTGGTCACCGAAGCCTCCCATCACAACTCAGTCAACTGTTCTTAGTACCTACACAAAGATCTGATGAGGAACATGTTCCTCACATGTTGTAAAACTATTACAGGTAGACACGCATTAAATTTAACAAGAGCAACAAAGTCACACTTGTAAATGAGCCAGATTTACCCATGCAGGCAAAACTTCAGTCCCAGGTAGATAATATGTAAGAATACACTGACATACAGTACAAAAACATAGACACAAGAGCACACACGTTTAAAGAACAAAAGAACACAAGTGTTAGTTAAAACATAACATATATGCATGGAAACAATTCTCAAAACTTTACACTGACATGAGATAGAAAGTGAAACATAGCACATTCAAATACACAATCACTTACAGACAAAAGCACCATGCACCGACAAGGAGCATATGTAAGCATAGACAAGGAACATTAGCTCATAGAGACTACAAGTAAAGACAAAGTCAATAATCCAGATTATGGCTGCATGTCTGCTTTTTGAATAGCCATTCTTTTAAAGATTTGGAAAATGATTTCAGAGACAAAATGTTCCTTAGTTCTGTGGATATAGTGTTCCAAGTATGTGCTGTTCAATAGGAAAAGACTGATTGCCCAAAACTTTTTATAGTTTAATTGCAGCTTTTAAACAGAACTAGATCCCTCCTTGTTATCAGAAAGGAAACTCACTGCAGGATAGAGTGTCTGTTTACTGCTTATGACTACATTGCAGCCTACCACATGCTAGCACAAGCTAACGATTGGTGTCTGCCACCTGCGTGTCCAACAGAAAGCAAGCTAACTCTGCTTCCGACAGTGAAAGCCAACACCCTTGTTTTAGATCTAGCTTTATCTTCTTGCCGTTTTGCCTTGCTGTGATTATACTTTCTCAACAGCTCTACACCCAGAAACGTAAAGAGTCAAGTGTTGCCATTGTTACACTTCACCATACTGATCTTCAACATGGTATCCAGTATTTTTTTTACATTTTGAACCTACAATTTATTGCTATCATATATATATATATATATATATATATATATATATATATGTATATATATTTATCTGATGTTTATTAAGCATAAAGGTGCTGAAACTGGGCTATAGTGAGTGAGTGAGTGAACGCTTAAAAGTTGACTACCTCATTTCCACCTGTACAAAGCACATCACAGAGGGAACAACTACTGGGTTGATTAAAACTACACTGGCGATTTGTCAAGGTGTTGTACTTGGGTTCCTGATTCAATTTCAAGAACACAGAGCTTTATTGCAAAGTTGTAAGACGGAGTCCTTAAAGCTGAAATTGTAATTTTAATATTTTAGGTATTAAAGCAGTTATGATGTCCCGAAAGAAGAAATGAGCAAGAATATAGAAAGTAACCACTTCACCAACAAAATGGAAGTTAACATAGGCAAATTAGGCAGAAAAAAAAACCCATCTTAAAATAAAGTAATTATATCTCACACTTGGCAAAAAGCATTGAGTTAGCAGTGCAGGTGTCTCTTCTATTTACCACCTGGTGCAGTCATCATTTTTACACCCAGTGCTCATGGTGTTTAAATAGCAAATGAACTGTTAACGCCCAGGGTTGTGCTTGTCTTTAAAATGAGGTTTGATCAGGTGAAAAGCTGACACATTCCTACTTTGAGGACTCAGAAAACGACTTTGCCTTAGACCATCTGAAACCTACTTTCCTGTTATTTATAGGATGAATAAAAAAGATGGATATGCATCAGCCAGTTCACATTCAAGGGCAGCAGTAGATCCATTTTAGAGTAGTCTCTCAGAGGGAAGGTCGGGGGTTTGATCCTCCTGCAGGCACATGTCAATGTGTCCTTGGGCAAGAGACAAACCCGAGTTGCTCCTGCTGCTTCTATGGGAACGTGTGAATGTGCATGAATGGATTAGTTAAAACTGATGGACACTTTACATAGCAGTAATGTCATTATCAACTACACCAGCCTGCAGGTGAACCTGACTCTTGAAGGGAATGAAAACTGACAATCTGATAGGTTTGATTCATTTTAGCCCGAAAACACAATCAAGCGAGTCAATCCAGCCTCTTTTGCCCTCGCTAAGCGTCCGGATTGTGCACCATGTAACTAGAAAAAAGTATGCAAGTCACTTTGAACCACATGCTTTCGACTTTACGCCTTCAAAATATGGCCCACCAATAACTAAAATAAAATGATTACTCTTCAAACTAATGAGCACTTTTCAGAAAGTGTGTGCTCAAAAGGCTGCTTGGTGATTTTCCCTTCATGAATTCACAAAGGGCAGTACCCCCCTCCCCCTGTGGGTGACACTCCCCCAGCTCAATGTTTGTTCTGCCCTCTGAGTCTTCCTTCCCACCATAAACAATCGGGCATGGAGTGAGAAAGCCTGAGACACCCACTCGCTTCAAGAAAGGGGCGTGGTCAGACACAGCTCATTTACATATTTAAAGCTACGGACGCAGAAACAGCCTGTTCTGAGCAGGACTGAAATAGAGGGGTTTATAGACATGGTTAAATACAAGATCAGGGAGTATTTACAACAACAGACATCTCATACATGTTTCGAGTAGATCACATGACACTTTTTTAAACTTGTTGTAAATGATGATAAAACTGAAATAATATATTTCCTTTATTAATACCAACATGTCAAACATCCCTTCAGTCAAACACAAATGGCTATTTATTTATTTGTGTTGTTTTGTCTTTATCAGACTGAAGTTGTGATCCACACAACTCCCTTATCTGAGAGATCCAGCTCAAGACTTCCAAAACAATCCAAACAACTCCAACAATCTTTGTTGTGAAAATGTCTCACATTAACCAAAGACTCATGCAAAGAAACGCATTGCACTTTATAACATGAAAATGGTAACCATTAGATTCATGTGGAGTATGCTTTTATGGATTCTGCTGCTGCTGAGAGAAATTAAACTCCTTTTTCAAAACTTTCTGTCTTTAAACTTTCTTTCTCAGCACGATTGTTGAAAGTGGTAATGTAATAGATTTAGAGCTTTGTGTGCTCAGAGTGAGCTGTTGCAAGTTGAGCACACCCACAGGACCTTATAAAAGTGTTTCAATAAAGTTAAAGAATTCCTGATGCACTTGCAAGAGAAGAAAACAATTGAAACAAATGGCCGGTTTTAAAAGGAAGAAAAAAATAATGTGTTTCTTGGCTATTACGAATACCCCATTAGACAATATTTAAATCCACAAATTGTTAATTGTGTAATCTGTTTCTTCACTTTATGCATGAGCATTTTGTGTATTTCTTATCTATCAGAAGTAAGATGAGAAGGGTTGTCTCATAATAAAGGAGGGAGGCAGTTATGAGGCAGGCTGAGGGATTAAAACAAAACAAAACAGTTTCTATAGAGAGGAGAAATATATTTCAAATGTTTGATTATTTTATTCTAACTGCACTTGAGAAGTGAAACTTTTATTTTTCAATAGCCTAGCTATTTCCATCCCTTTCCAAGATGTGAGGGCTGCTGTTTTTTCCTATCTGCAGAAGGACCAGCTTTTGGAGAGGGTAAAAAAATTGCCTTCCAGGCACGTTTGATGTGTTGGATGTCAATGAAGCTTCTCCTGGGCTCTCATTCAATGAACAGCCTCACTGCTGCAGCTGCCTGAGCTGACAGGAGATGCCTGGGAGCAGAATAACTGCAGACTGGATGCAACCAACTGCATCAATAAAATGGCCTACTTAGACCTTTTGCGGTTTTACAATCACAGTGTGACTTGCATCAGGTAAAGGGAGATCTCATGTGTTGTAAATACAGATGTAAGGTTTCATAGTCGACCCAGGAAAGGCTAAATGTTTGCAGTGGAAATAGCTTTCTTTGTTTTACTTATACAGAGAATATAGCACTGCTGCGATGATTCAATGAAATAAATACAACAAGGTGTAGTATTCAAGGCCGATGTGTAGCATTTCTTAAAGATCTGAAGGACTGATTTCCTCTGGTTTGCGTCAAGAGTTATAGTGTTCCACTTAAGCCCTGCCTGATTGCTTCCCTTGTACCGTCTACTTCACCACAGGAACAAAAACGACCTTGATTTTTTTTTCTTTCTTTGATTGGCTCTAAAACAAGAAGTGTTAGGTTAATGGGGAGATGTGCTTTGAATCACTGTCCATTTAAAATGTTAAAACCCTGTAAAAAAAAAAAAAAAGTTTAAAAAAAAATGTACAATAGAACAGATGTCCGCAAACACCTTGACACTGAACCGCAGCGCATTACTTAAAATGCTCTAAATTTCCTTCAACCTTTTTGAAGAGGCAACCCATATTTTTGCCTGTACCCTTGGTTACTGAAATCCAATCATCTCCAGATATGCAGGTCAGCCACTTTGTGTGAAATGTCTGCTGCAATCACTTTTGTGAATTTGTGTGGATCAATGTGAGGCTTTGGCGGTAATAGGAATCCTGCCATCTTTAATAATAATACAAAAAGAACATGTCATTGCTGTGTAAGCACCTAAAGAAGCTATAAAGTCAAATAACTGCATTTTTCTTATTAAGGTTATTTAATTGTCATTCTATTTTTATCTTTAACACCTTAAACATTTTTTTAGCTTTAGGGGTAGAAATGAAATCAAAACTCTGATATGTATAGAATCACAATCTCTGAACTCAGGTTAAGGTTACTGAGATGAGATGAGAGTCAGCGAGATGGTGACCATCATCATGACACACATTTATAAAACAACTGTAACATGAGGCAGCACATTAGAGCAAGAGTAAACTATTGAAGACATACTGAAACATGATCAAAATAAAAGTGCAAAAGTTCAAAAATGAGAACATAAAAAAAGGAGAGAGATATCAGTCCATAAAAAGCACTCAAATAAATAACCTCTTGAATAATGCCAGGGTAAAAGCAAGGTCAGGACAAAAATAATGAGAAAATAAATGCTTGTGTAAATATAACTTAATCTTCTTTAGCTTAATGGAAGGGAGCAGGAACAAAACCTTTCTTTCTTTTTTTTTCCCAAACGCTTTGATTTTCACCTACGGGACTAAAAAACCTCCATCCAGAGGGAAGAAGCTGAAAGTCACTGTGCAAAAGGTGTTTTGCGTCTTTTGTTCGCCAAACAAATCTCTCACAACATTCAAATCAAATACACAACACTTCTTATAGCCACTATAGCGTCATTTTCCAAGAGATGCAGATTCTGCGAATAGACAGTAATCTAAGTACAGTGACAACTTATTTTAAATCGTCTTGTAAAAGTCAAATTCATGTCTCTATTCCTCTTTTCTTATTGCCACCTCCTGCATGGCCTAATACAACCCTAATTTCTAGTTTTGGTTTTACTGCTGATGGCCCGTGTCTGCTATGACCCACATTAAAAAAAAAAGAACAACAAAAGGTCATGAAGCCTTGATAACCTTGAATCTCACACAGATTGGGCTCTTTGGGTGCAATAGATGCTAAAGGTACAATCAAGCCGTTATTGTGTTAATGCCTCCTTGGTGACTTAGTATGCATTACACGCACGTAAAACAACACCTTTATCTGTGTTTAACCAGCGCCCCAGTGATGACTCACTGTAAAAGCAGGTAAATACTCAGAAGAATGACCCCAGAATCAAGCACCGATCTTTTTAATTTTCTTCTTTGTTAAACCCATCCTCTTAAAGGTGTCAGACTTATCAGACGCACTAATGCTTTATTAGAAGTCAATACCTCAGTAGCTTAAGGGCCCTGCTATAAATAAACCAAGCATGACAGAGAACCTCTGCATGATTCTTACTAATTAAGTTGCAATAACTGTTTTGTTGTTGGCACTTCACACTTCAGTGTTGAATCTACTCTGTAGTGCCCTATGCCATTGTGGGCACTACATACGTCTTGTGTCTCTGCAGAACTCTTCACTACAAACATTGGTTGGCAGTAACATTTCTGTTAGTTATATTGCCACTTTCCTCTTCTGCCACATTCTCTTCTTGTTTGTGGACAGGAAACCATGGAAACTCTTCATGTTGGATTTAGAGCTGACAAAAAGCTAGCACTTTTCCTACTGCTGAATTTTAAATATGGTGGTTTTAACATAAATGCTGTAATTCTGAAAATACGATGCTACCCAGCAGACCAATCTCAGGGCTTGCGATCTGCCTCTTTTCGAAGCATCATTACATTTTTGAGGAGGTGCATGTCAGGTTTCATTTATAGGCTACTTCGTAAGTGTTCTCGGACAATATAGTCAACAAAAAGACAGGAATCAATGTTTGACGGCAGGATTATGAGAAGTCAGTTCTTTTGTTCTTTTTTTTCACAAATGAAATCCCATAGAAACACAACCTGGGCTCTTCTCAGTGGTTAGTCCAACACAATAATGTTTCTGTTATAGCGAGTTTATCATCGTAATATTGTTTTGAGAATAAGTTATTGGCAATTTTTGCCAATTTAAATTATTCATCATTTGTACTCAATTCAATCTAAATAATTTGTGCCTTCATTTCTGGAGTGGCCAACAGTCAGGACAAATGGGTTTGAATAACAATGAGCTCAGTCAAAGCTGGAACAGTGGATGAGTCTGCTGTATTGTGACATGTATAAAAGCACAAAAAAACAGCCCTGTATTGAAACACAATCACTGTTAACATAACTACAGTGGTTTTGCCTTATGTTAGCCGTGTCATGATCCACTGTGTATTAAACCAAATAGTGCATCTTTTTTATTATCCTAATTAAATCTCAATTATGTGAGTGCATTGGTAAGTCAGTAGGTTCTTGTCCTTTTGAAGCTTTTGTTTCTCTGAGGAGACACCGGGTCCCTAAATATAATGACAGAACGAGAGGATTAGAGTAGCTTTAGACAGGATTAATGATGTAATCTACAGCCCACTCTCAGCAGGCACTACTCTGAGATATTGACCTGTGTTGAACTTTGCTTCCATTTTCCCTTTCAGCCTGACTCTTTAACACAGGCTTAATACAGTATGATGTCTGTAGTCCTGTTGTGTTTAAAATATACATTAACACATCTGAGTGGATGCATCAATGGTGATTCGAATGCTACAAATATGTTAGATGTTATACAGATTCATGCATTTTAACTCCACTATCCTATTCTATTCTTTCTGCTGTATTTAAGTGTAAAATGTCGCACATTCTTCCTCAATCAAATTTCTGTAATTTACTTATTTAAAAGTTTTTACATCATGATTTGTTGAAGACTTTTGAGCTTGAATTTTCCGAATCAGTATCAGCTTTTTTTTGCCAGGTATGTTTAACAAACTAGGAATTTTAACTTTGGTAAACATTAAATGTTAACAATGAACTAAAAATATAAACAAGTAATTAAAGGCTAATATGTACCCAACTCTCACAGTCTGTGTACAAAAAAACAACATTACACCTTTAAATTACGTGCCATGCATACACCAAATTGCAATTTTGTGTGCATATGATCCCTGCCACTAACTGCTATAACGAGCAGAAGTGCACGCTTTACCTTTCAGCGTCATGATGTCACCAGCGAAGTAGCGTGACGTGCAAGAATGTACATAACTTTCGTCAGGAGTCAAGGGGTTACCCTCCCAGAATCCATTCCTTAACCAGTCGGGATGTGTTGCAAGTCAGTCTGCTGGTTATGCTGAGGACAGGGGTGTGGGAGGGGCCAAAGACAACTATTCTAACCTCTCCCAATCCCTTTTCCTAACCTTAACCAGACGGGATGTGTTGCACGTTGTATCATATGCGTATATGTACACAAAATTGCAATTTGGCATATGCATGGCACGTAATTTGAAAGTGTAATGTTGTGTTATTTGTACGCAGATTGACGAGACCGGGTTGATGTACCAGACTAAATAAGATAATAGTTTATAATGTTATAATGTATGCTTTAATGTCAAACATACCAGAATATTATAGTGTTGGCTTTAACTTAAATTATTCCACAAAAGGTTTAAATGTTGATGTGGCTTCTTTGAACATAACATTTGTGATTGGCTCACCATACGCAAGTTAAAATTTGGTTTTACTTACCACCCCAACCTGTTTCAGAGTTTTATAGTAAAGTAAATTCACTTTTATAAACATTCACATTTCATTAAGCTTCACATGAATAGACTGTGCTCGTCTCTCTTGGATACTGTGAGCAGCTCTGTGGGAGTTCTCATTCACTGCAAAAGGTCCCTGAGATCAAAACCATACATCAGTCCTCCATTAAATGAATACAATGCTTTCATATACTGACTGAATTAAGAGATGGATTCACTGCATCTGTCTCACAAAGACTATAAAGGTTTTTTTTTAAATATATATTTATATTCAACACTGAGTCCATATTCTTTAATACTGTATCTATGAAAGGGTTCATACTCTCATGACCATTTCAAATATTCATGGTTGTCTGTATGGTTTTAGCTCCTACAGAAATATATTATGCCACACATCTGGCCACTCTGTATGCACCATTCAAGCCATTTAGAAAGAGTGCATTTTAATTACAGTGTACCTCCAAATCCTCTTAAGCAGAAATTAACTCAACTCATGAACCCACTCCAGTGAAATGGTAATTAATGAGAGGGGGTTTAATGGAGTTTCTTCAAAATGTGTTTTGATGTCAACCAAGTGGGAAGTAATGGAGAAGAGTTAACGTGATATTGAACTTTTTCCCCCCTCGCTAATTAGCTGCATGTGTGCGACATTTTTAAAACCATATATATGTCTATATAAATGGACCAACACAAATGTCCAACCCTTGGGACCTTCCATCTTCCTTAAAATAGTAGAAGTTTTTAGCTATAGATTATAGCCATTTGGAAAAGAAACTGCAGTTTCAATTTATTGGACTGATGGGAAAAAAAAGAAAAACAAAAGGGGGGAAACCATCTATTGAAATGTCACTATCCGAAACCATAAGCTCGAACACAGGCTGGGAAACAACCACAAAGTCACTGACAGTGAAGTTCATTATTTTGGATGAGGCCACTTTAAGGTTTACTAATTGGTGCCATTAGTATTGACATTAGAAACTAATGTAGCTATATGCAGCCAAGACCTCAGATCAGCCGCTCTGTGAATGTCATAGTGGTGATTCAAGTCTGCTGCTTAAATTCTACATTGGATATGTGTCTTTTGCACAGTGTGGTGATGCTTCCTCCATTTGACTTAGCTTCATAGTGTTTGCTCTGGACAGCTCGCACAAATGTGTCATCTAATGATTTTAACCAATAGCTAAAGCACAGACGTACAGCAGAATTCTTGTTGACCTTTTTCTCATAAATGTTTCATTAAAAATGCCTTTTACTGACAGCACTGCTGAAGCTGGACATTGCAGACGTAAAGCTCCCTAATGGCTGCAGTTATTATTATTCTGCTGAAATGCCAAATTCATTGTGCTCCAATGGCTTTTCTGTAATTGTGTTTTTTTTTCCCACAGGTGCCATGCATGAATTAAGATAACCTGACCAAAGAAAGTAAGCTCTGCAAAAGCAAGGGAATCCAACATCTTAAAACCTGAAGGCACTATCTGGGAGGGGAAATTGAACCAAAGGTCAGCCCCACTTTTAAAATTCAGAAGACAGAACTAGAAGCTACTATGATCTAAAATTGATTCATAATGAGGGATGAGGTTAAAGAGATGAAAAGAATATCTCAGCAGTTCTCTGCTAAGAGCCAGTCACAGTTGGGGGTGTTGAGAGAGGTCATTGTATATGATGACATCATACCCTCTATTGCACAGTTTCATCATATTTTATGAATCATTTTAATGTTCAGGAATTTTAATTTAGCATGCAACAGCAGCTCAAATCAGTTTTAGATTAAATACACTTCACAAGTTGACACAGACGTGGCCTGTGACCAGTATTTCAGAGAGCTCTATGACCATTTATTCCTGCAGGTGATGAGTAGATGAATGGACATTGATGTGACTGGATGCACATTGGAGTGACTGCAGTCCGCAGTGTTGTTCACAGAAAACAGGGAGTCGTAAAACTCTGATGTTTCAGATGATTTCAGCAGTTTAGTTAGCAGACTAAACATACTATGAAATCTATTGACGTACTATGTCTATCCCTGTTCTTTTTGTTGTTGTTGTAATTGTATATATCATTTTGAATCGCCTTAGACTGGAGCCCACATTACCCAAAATCCAACTTAACAACAAAAACACAGTTAGACTTTCAAGAGGCTATTTTGGTAGCCTGAAATGCAAGTCTTCAGAATTGATACAATGTTGATTTATTTCATTCAAAAACATAATCATTACAAATAATGAATACACACCTACACATGCATTTATTTGTTGTGCATGTATCAAAAAAAAAAAAAGACGTTAACAATACATGCTTAAAGGTTGCAGAAAAAACATCAGTAGCTTGTATGTAGCTTGTAAAACTGCAAATAGTGCTTGTCAAATAACATTGTAAACACACTGTACAGTAAACCTCAGAGCATTATCGTATCATTGCACAAGTGAGATGGATGTTTTTTAAATGTATTTATATTTTGTGGTGCATCTGCTGTTCAGCGTCTGCATGACCCAAATATCAACCCTGCTCAAAACAACTGTCGTGTGCATATGGTGCAGAGCATTTCTCCTCAAATCTAGTCCTCAGGGTCCAGAGCCGAGCTGGTTACAGCAGCTGGCTAATTGCATTCACCTGTCATCCCAGGTCAAATCAGCCCAACATCAGAAACACTGAGTGAGGAGTGTCTAACCCAAACCCAGCAGTGCTGAACTGGAAAAAAGCAGAGCCAGAACACATTTGTGTCAACTTCTTAATGGTGTCAATGTCAAGCCTAGCATTCGATATCTAATCTAATCTAATCTAATCCAACCTCTTGAGCACTCGACATAATATTAATGTAAAGAAATACCTGAGGGTCTTGTTCAAAAGATTCTTAGTTGGTTTTGAGAATTAGAAATAGTGGGCTGAAATTTTAATCAAATACCAAATCACTTTTTAATCACTGTAATAAGACGTATTTCATTTCAGGAGCTGCTGCACTTTACTAAAGTAGGGACTGAGAGCTGTTGGTTAAATAAATCAGCCAGAAACAGACAAGCACATTTTGTTAAGTGGCAGTGAAGCTGTATCATGTTAATATTTTAATTTCACTTGTTTTTGTCACATTTCAGCAAATTTTTATTTGCATCTGTTGATATTGAGATGACCAATTACAAATGAAATCCTAAGAGAAAGCATGTAACTCAGGCCACCTTCACATTGCACAATCGGCAGAATGGATTTGACTGTTGAGGCAGACTCGTGAAGGTCCTTTGTTTATGATTTTTCAGATTCATATATAGCTCTTCTGTATGCTAAAACTGGCCTCATTAAGACAAACTTCACTTTTTCCCTTCTGTCATTTTATTTATTTTTTTTACTATTTTTATTGGGTCGTCTTATATAGGCTTTGCATGTGGATCCTATCACGCATGTTGATTGCACTGCACTGCATGTGAGAATTTCAGCAGGACCTCAGCTATATTTCTTTGCTTTGTTACGATTAGGTTTACCAGTGTTTCTAACTTAACTCTGTCTCAAGTCAGGGAACGACCTTTAGAAGGAGCCTGCCTTTAAGGCCTGTGTAGACCACTCAGGCAATACATTTCGTGGTGTTAAATATCTTCATTTGAAAGGACTGGATGGAGTAGGAAATCAGGGAGAGAGAAGAATGAAATGCAGGAAAGGAGCCACAGCTCAGATTTGAAGACTATGGCCTGGAGTGCGAGCTCACCGCTAGGCCATCTGTGCTGCAACTGTATTTATTACTTTGAAGACAATTGGATGTTTTAAAGTCCATTAATTTTGTTTTGCAAGCTTTTTAAATCAATCACTGACATTTAAAAGTGTATTTCTTGGCCATTGCATTATGTTTTTACTGTACTTCATATATCTCAACATGATATTAGCAGAGGACTGCCATAAGATGTCCAATAACTCTCCCCCTCCCCCCACCCAACTGGTCCATCAGAAATATTACAGCTGCTGTCTGGTTTGTGTCGGCAAAAGGTTGGGAACCCCTGTTCTACATCATCCTTGACTTAAATGCATTTGTTGAAAGAAAGATAGTTGTGGTGTAGAGAAAAAAACAAACAAAGATAATCAAAGGGCTAATAAAATGTGTACTCTTTCTTAAATATTTTTATATATGCATGTAACTGTCAGAGGGGCTGCTGGTGTTGCAGTGGTTGGCACTGTTGTCTCGAAGCAAATGGTTTGTATCACCAAACAGAGGGTTGCCATCCTATGTGGAGTTGCCATGTTTTCTCCGGGCAGATGTGGGTTCCACTCCAGCTTTCTCCCACAGTCCAAAGACGTGCTCGTTAGGTGATTTACTGCCGACCGGTCCAGGGTGTACCTCTCCCTCCTGCTCAATAACAGATGGGATCAGCTTCAGCTCACTGTGATTCCAAATGAGATAAGCTGTGTAGATAATGGATGGATGGATAGATGAATATACTGTAAGCAGTTCAGATCATAGTTAATGCTATTAACCGCATGGGCTTACAGACTAACATCTCCAAAGACAGTAACATACACACTTGAGTCTGTGTACTTTATAGCTGGGATACTAACTGGCCTTCAAAACAAGGCTTCAAAGTGCTAAAGTTCATCACAGAATGATTGGGGTCTAAGGTAAGGGTAACCAATTAGCTTGTTTTATCCTCTGAGCACAGAAAATGTAACTCTGATAAACTGATGATGATGGATCACTTTATAACAAACGGCAAAAAACCCACCCTCCAAATGCGATTCTGATTTCCCTGCAGTTTCTGAAGGTCTTCCACCCCCTCCTCAGCTTTGCTCTCAGATGGCTGCTGTGATGTCTTATTCTGTCAGTGAGATGACGGCCACTGGGGCTTAGCAGCAGGTGGGCACATACCTCTGTTTATATCACGGCGCCCACGCTCAGTAGCTCTCTCAACAGGTGATAAAGAACTGGTGGAGAAATCCTGCCTGCGTTCACCCTGTGGGCTTCATTGTTAATAAGACCAGTCACCAGCCGCATGTTTGGAATACTAAAAGATCTGCTGCCGTCACTGCTTGCAGATGGTGGCCAGTAATGGTGCATATCAATAAGCAGTGTGAGTGTGTCTGTGTGTGGGTTTGAAGTGAAGACAGAAAACAAGCAAGTGAAAAAAGGACTTGGATACAAATTGAACATCTTCCAACTGTTTTTAAGATTGTTGTATTTCTAACATACTTTTTAAATAGATGATCAGTGAGTCACAATGATGACAATACTTACAATGATTAGACAAATCATCAAAACAGTGGAAAAAGGGAATACGGTGACACCTTAATGAACAACAAAAGTATCCCTTGCTCTTAAGTATCATTTCCAGTTAAAATTGCTTCTATATGAGCGAGTAAAGAAAAATCATTAGACGTATTGATCCTGTTACAGGATCAATACGTGCAGCTTGGCTTCCAAACGCATTATAGTCATGCTGAAAAAAATCCAACATTTGATGTCACTGCAGGAAAAGATGTTGCTGTTTGTGAAATGTGAAGAAACCTCATACAAACATCCCCTGATATGATGTTACTCTCAGAAACATGTCGTTTTTGAAACGTATTAGAAATCACTGTTTCAAATATTCAGCATTTTCTAAAATAGCCTCCCCTTTGTTGAGTTGTATTCGGTAAAACAAAAAAAAAACAAAAAAAATAGGCAAAACAACTTGGTGGGGGATCAGTACAAGTGAAGGAGATTTTGTCTGAAAAGAATTTGGTTAGGCTTGGAAGGACACTGTTTAATTTATGAAATGTTCATCATCAAGGTAACAATAGTCACCATTTGATAGGCCATCATGGTTTAGAATAACTCACATCTGAAACTAAAGGTGACATTTTAACGTTCTGCCTCTTTTGACTTTTAGGTATTTGTAACAGTGACAAACTTTCTCCCACGTTTTATTTTTAGACAGTGTTCAATTTCTTTTCACAGAGGTTCCCTGCAAAGTGATGCATGATAGCTGCACACTGCAGCAGCTGTACCTGTCCAGATGGGTTAAAGTCAGACAATCACACACTGTCTTCAGCAGGGCTTGCATGAAAATGATGTCTCTGTAGAAACAACAAAACAACTGGATCTGCATGTAAAACCCAATGAAACTCTGTATTAAAGCAATTAATGTGACTTTTAAATTTGTGGCGGGGAATGAAAAAGAAAAATCCTTATTGGGCCTTACATGTGTTTGTATATGATGGAATAATGGGAGGTTTCCTATTGAATAGCTGCTATTTAATCCAGTGTTTTTCAACTGGTGGGTCAGGACCTCCAAGTAGGTTGCTGTAAGTGCCTGGAGATAATCATGTCAAAAAGTCCATAAAGGGCTTTTTAAACATTTTTTGTTGTTCTGTCACATGTTATGAAATATCGGAGGTCCTACACAATCCTTCATTAAAAACTAAAATTGATTGGTTAATAATTATCAGCAACTTGGGTCGTGGTTTTCATGGAGGACTTAAGTGGTGGGTCCTGAGGCGAACCCTGTTGAGAATCACTGATGTAAGCAACATGTTTGAAGTTCTATTGATCCAAACTGTACAAAGCAAACTAAAAAAAAAAAAAAACAACACAAATGTTCCATGCACTCTGAAAGCTAATGGATTGAATATAGGGCAGAATTATAAAAATGCTCAATAAAACTATGAAATCTTGACTTATATAGTATAAACTCATCACACAGCAGTTTATACGTGGATATAATGCAAAACCATCTGTCTGGACTCAAGTGCTGCACACGTAAGTACAAACAATAGAAACAATCCACATGTGAAAAAGAAGCACATGAGGAACGTAACAATCCTATTATCCATATTGCACAAAATCCAAAAACAATATCCCAACATAAATAGAACAGAAGATAAGAAACTATTCCAAGACAGTATGCAGCTTTGGGAATATGAATAGAGATGAACACAAAAAAGTTCCTATAGACCTTTGTTAAAGGGATACTTCACCCATTTGCATGAAGCTTTGTATCATTAGAAACATGGTAGTAGTGTTGAATGGTTGTGAGTCCAGCCCTCATTTTGCCCTGAGACGAGAAAAATGTGTTTTTCTTTGCTTGAAAGTTTTCTTCATGTGATGCAAAAAGCACCATATTGCATCACATGAAGAAAACTTCCAGGCAAAGAAAAACTGATTTTTCTCGTCTCAGGGCAAAATGAGGGCTGGACTCACAACCATTCAACACTACTACCATGTTTCTAATGATACAAAGCTTCATGCAAATGGGTGAAGTATCCCTTTAAGTGTTTATTGGAATAAACCAAATTATCTTGTTAAATGTATGCATCAGTAATACATCAGCAAAATAGTGCCGTTCCAGTCCTCAAACCGGATCAGCTCCAGCTCCCTCTCTCTCTGTTTTGACAGCAAGCTTAACTCGGGATTAACTGTTGGATGGCCTCCATTAAGGGCTTGTGAAGAGGTCACATTCAGAGAGGGGAGGATAGTGTGCAACGGCCCACCAAGCCCAGCGAGGGTCAAGTGCCAAGGAGCAATTGGAAAATACTCATGCTGAACAGTCACCTTTCTCGGTTCTTATAAAGTGAAACTGAGAAAGAACTCTAAAATAGAAATTAAAAAGGTACTTCAGCCGTACCGAGGAGCAAATGTCTATCCCAACAATGTGGTTGTTTATGAACCTGTGTGCTGGTTCAGCTGTCCCAATGCACAGTCACTCTTGAATTAAAACAAAAGAAGCAAACACAATCTGAATGGTGGTGGTGGATTATTCTGCTAAATTATTCCATGCAATTACTGGTACAGTGCTGCAAATTAAATCAAGTACTTAGAAGTATCTGAAACATAAAAATGTTGTTCAAATGATTGGGTTCCACATATACATGACTTTGCACATTTTGTTTTAGGTATTCCTTGTTTTGCTTTACTAGAGATATCCAGTAGCTCTCCATCATACGGTTATGTAAGTCTCAGAGCACACTCAACAGTCACTCCTGTTTTATATAACAGCTCCAAAAAGGGGACCTAGATGTACAATAATCATAGGATGCACCCAGGTATGGATGAATTGGCTGAACAACCAGAGCCCTTAAGGGCAGAGTATTATAAAATCCACGTTGATTTACTTTTTATCTTGCAATATAAGGACAAATAAAACAACAAAACCCTTTAAAGCCAAAGTTATTGTCAGAGGCGAGACAAATCATAGATTTCGTGGAGCTCACAGTGCTATGGGAGGATGCGGTAGATGAAGCATGTCAATGAAAAATCTTTCCCTAACCCCAGAGTCGAACAGAACAGAGGCAGACCAGCAGACTCGGAAGCCTGGAGCCTGCAACCCGTGGAAGATGGATGCTGAGGATTTGTACCAATGGCAGTGTAACAGCACTGAGTGAATCAGGCATCCATGTGTAGAGTTTAAAGCAGACTGTAAGGGCTGTGTCAGAAGCAGCAAAGGGAGCAAGTATGCAAGGAGGTAACATAAAGAAAAGCACAAAGAGCACATAAAGAAAACCCCCAAAGTATAAAACCAAGAGGCAATGCCTTCACAATTTTTGCACTTTTGCTTTTTATGAAGCATAATGTAAGAATGCATTTCAAGCTAATGAAGCAACACGTGACATATTTAACATTAGAGTTTCAAATGAATTCATCTGTTTAGTACACACTTTACAGAACAGATTTGTTCTCTTCCTACTTGTAGCCTCAGCCATTGAATGAACAGTACTGAGGCAATGACCTCGGCCTGCTGTCAAAGTTACATAGTGCAGTAAACAGGCACCGAAGGCCATGAAGGCCACGGTGAAGGCAGCCTCCACAGTTTAAAAGCTTTGCCATCATATTGGCCAAGTTCTTGCCTCCATTTACAGACAAAGCCTCTATTGAAAAATATTTCTGAATCCTGAAAACTATTCATTGATTCCCCCCTGAGAGTGACTGCTGCTCATTCCATTTAGATGAATCACATTAACAATGCTACGTTAGAGAAAGAAAATTAAATTAGTGCGTTATCTGGGATATTCGGAGCTCCCACCTCTGTCTCCGTAACAATTCACTCTGTCTCCATCGCCTAGAAGTCCCCTGACTCTCTCACTGTTCAGCTCAAAATCATTCAGCGGTTTAGAGAACATTGAAAATTGTGAGTCAGGCAGAAATGGACCCTCGATATTATGATACTTACTCTAGTGTAACTTCAGCCTATAACACATAATATCCATTGGTATCCATAGTGGCGCATACACTTGAATAGTTTAATGAAAAGATTCTCCATATCATCATACACTTAGTTAGGTCAAACGTAAACATGTTTTCTTGTTCATTAGATGTGACTTGCATGCAAATGATAATGTTATTAGCTACTCTCAAATGTCTCATTAACTTAAATGCATCAGTACCCTCCATATTTCAGATATCCAAAGTAATGGGGCAGCCTCAATTTGTATTAACATGTACAAACTTCAAATGATTTACTAGTAGCTACTTATGAGTGAACTTAAGAATTAAACTGAAGACAGAAGCCATGTTGATTCATTTGGTTAGTAACTTGTCTCACTGTTTATTAAAATTGAAATCAGTTTTTTTAAGGCAGAATGTGTGACATTACTTATAAATACAGCAGAAATCAAGTACATCCTCTGTAAATGTCTCTCTGAGTCATGGCTTTCTACAATGAGCGAGACGTTTAACTCCTACTTGCTCTACTGCTGTCTGAGCCATGTTTACATCCTGTTTACATCACGTTTACATGTGGACAGGATGACTGTCAGGGAAAGAAAAAAAAAAAAAAAAAAAAAAAGAATATCACACACTACTCATTACATATTTTATATGCATAATTTATCTTCAATGGTTTATCATTTGGCATGACATCCGTCTACAAGTATAACGTCCGTAATAACTTTGCATTCTTCTTCATTGAGAGGGATGAGTCTCATACTGATAACAGTTTTCTGCCCTCATTACAATATGTCAGTTCTAAAAGCTTAAAAGAATAATCCCTCCTGTCAAATGGGTTTCATATAGGTGAACTATTTAAATGCATTCATTAAGTTTTTTTCCCCTTGAGAGCATAAAAGGATGTAATGAAATGAAGACCTATGGGTGATGTTTAGGTGCACTGGATGACTTCTGTAATGAGGAAGATATTACGCCTCTATGGCGATCTGGTCTCTGGTGTGCGCTTTGTCCTCATAGCCGTTAAAGAACTGTGCTTGTCAAAACCCACAATCACTGTCAGCAGAGAGGGAAGCACCCAACAGGGACCAACCCCTCAATTATCATTGACAGCACTGCTAAGCTGCACTATTAAAATCATGTAAAATACAATGGAAAGGAGGACTGATGGCCAAGTTGTTTGTTTGGCGGCCCTTCGGCAAAGTTATGTGAAACAAAGTTACCTTATAAAAGCTTGGATGGACTCAAATATTCTGTCCGTCCACTGAAGAGGTTGTTTTGAACTTGTTCCAGGGGCAACTGGACTTGGTTGTAGATCACGAGGATGCTCCACCTCTCTCTCGCTGCCCTTGGACCAAGCTTTGGATTTACCATTCTCTGGATTACTGAGAACCTACACAGACTAACTGATAGTTGCATTTTTTGAATGCTCTCTTAACGGTTTAGCCATTGGTCTTGGGAAATTTGCGCCAAAGACAGATGTGTTTGCATGAAATTTGCTCATTCATAAACAATGTTTAAAGGAAGAAATATTTTATGAATGGAGGGATGCCTGGCATGTTCAACTGTCATGATGGGAGAACAAATGTTTGACTGTAGAACCCTGTAAAAATGTGTGGTTACATTTTAAATCTTTTCATCTAGCTACTCTTGCAAAGCAATCACA
Organism: Symphodus melops; assembly: GCF_947650265.1. NCBI lineage: Eukaryota > Metazoa > Chordata > Actinopteri > Labriformes > Labridae > Symphodus > Symphodus melops. The sequence continues at coordinate 3,986,911 of NC_136693.1, forward strand.
CTTTGCCTCGAATTTACTGCTTCACACTCACTTGTTGGTGGACGGCCCACTCTCCATCTAGAACCACTTTAGGGCCTCTTTATCACGCTCACATTACATTCTGTGGTCACACCACAATGAGCAATGACTAACTGTGAATGAGACACTTAAGCTCATTGTGGATCATGACCCCAACGAAGAGGAGAATATTAAACCTAAAAATGTAATTGAGATGACACGGAGGTCAATAATGAGCATTATTCAGATCATGTCAGTCAACTAATTCTGTAAAATCAATACAGCGGCAGACTTCATCTGCAAGACTGTCACGCATTTCTCTTGCTTCAATTGATTTTGATTGGCAAGCAGGACCAGAAACCTCTGCTATGGAAGCAGAAAGCCATATTGTAGGAACCCAAAACCATGCTGTAGGAACGAAAATCGTGCTATTCACTATGAACGTAACCCCCCCTTTCTATAAGATCGAAACACTATGCGATAGTAACATAGTCCCATGATGTAAGTACAGAAACTCATGCTATAGAAACAGAAACTGCCTGCCCAGGCCATGTGCATTGTGTACTGTTGGTCATTAATAATATGCATATCAACAATAAATAACACAAATATTTTCTGTGGTGGTACTCAAGGTGAAATATATGAGACACCTAGAGGCCAACCTTGTGTGTAAAACCTCTGGTTTGTAAGGATATCAGCCACCGCTGTAGACAAAACCACACCTCTTATCTCTCTTGCTGATCTTTACATGTGCATTTGTATGTCATGATTTTTCTCCTACTTACATATGTATTACTCACTTTGGAATCTTTGCCCTGAAAATATGCCATAAAATAAAGGCTGTGTGGGGGCAGATGGCTAGGCATCGAGGTCGCTCCCATATGGAGACACATTGTCCCCAAAGAGGGCAGTACAGGTTTGAATCCTGCAGCTCCTTTCCCACATGTTATTCCACACTGTCTCCATGATTTCTTACTCTATCCACAGGCCTATCCTAATAAGGGTATGAAATGCCCCAAAATAAATCTAAACAAAGAAATTACAGCAATCACGTTATCTAAAATGAATAACATTGAAATGATGAATTTTCTTCCTGATATTAGGGTTTGCTTTTGTAGGTCACACAGAGGTATCTGAATTAATGACTCTCTGTTCTATAACCCACTAAAAACTCTCCATTGGAGGTAAAATGGCTTTTTTTTTTACCCAAACCAATCTCGTTAAAAACACTCGGTGAAGCCAAATTCGGTGCCTAAACATCACAAAACTGTGAACAATTTGCTTAATCATTCTTTTTTAATTTCTTCTCCCTAACATTTACTTTATACGGGCGTCATCACCATGGAGGAGTCTGCTAATTAATATAACCACCACCACCTCGTAAGGCGAGAAGGTAGTGGTCATCATTTTATCCCCCCTGTAAAATTAGATTGTCCAAAATATCACCGTTATATAAGATGATTTATCTGGAGTGGTTATGTGTTACCTAAAAATACCTAGCTTTTACTTAAAGGTATGCTGACAACTGTTTGCTGGTTGGCTGTCAGGGATGGTTAAAGAGACAGATTAGAGCGCTGTCATTGGATGATTCATCACAAACCCTCATGAGGATTATCACGTGGCTGAAACAGAAGATTTGATTAACTGGATGGAGTTTATCACAGTCACTTTGGACAGCACCTTCTGTAGGACTTATAGATAATGCCTGACAGCAGAGGTTATAAATGTGCAAAAACGTTCAAGGTCCATGTGAGGATGTTTGGTTTTTGGCAAAATAAGGCTGCATTAAATTTAAATTCTGTCCACATTCACAACTATTGTTTCCCATATTTCTCCCTATATCTGATTCAGGAGAATAATGAAACAGTGCATACATATGTATGTGTATATATATATATCTGTCATCGCAAACTAAAGCGATCAGCAACCATGCCTATCCATTATTAACCATGAAATTCAACGAGTCAAGCATAAAATTGAAATGAAGAGCTGATCTGTATTGTGATGGCTCATTTCCTTATTCCACATCTCTGCATTAATTCTAATTATGCCCAAGCTGTCCCCACTTTCCTTCTTGGAGAGGTTTCTGTGTCAGATTTTTCTGTCAGAGCTGCCTTTCCATGATAAAGTAGAAGGTAGAGCCAATATTCCTCACTGCCAGGGATCGGCTTCGCACACATCTGGAGGCTGATTTATAAGGCACTTCCACCGCTGTTGCAGGAGGACACACACACAGATGCGTGAATGTTTCAAGAGCAGCACACAAGCCAGGGCTCCACATGCGTTCACATGCATGTGCTGTAACCATACATACATCATTACAGAGACTGTAATTAAGTCACAGATAAAGACTGGGTTTGACATCTCTTGAGCACTATCCCTTTAAGCCGCTTTTACATATTTAGGCCTTCAATTTCGAGGAACGTTCAAGCAGACTGTCGCTGAGTTACTTTCACATTTGCACCTGACAGCAGGAGACGCTGTCATAAGAGGAAGGAGGGGAGTCTCACGTGGCAGTACATGCCATATAAAGAATGATGCAGAAATTCAAATCAAGCTACAGTGTCCAATGCTATAATGATGGTTTCTTCCTCTGCCAATGCAACATATAGTTTGACAACCGAAAGAGCAAAGGACTTCGAACTGGTCAACAGAAAGTATAATAAAGCAGTTTCATAATGTGCACAGCATGTAATACAACATTTATATCCAATAGCAGGATATAAACGTCACCCTCACCTCCCTCTCGTCTACGATGAACTCTCTGGCATGATCATGTACATGGACTCAACCCAACGTCCCATGTGGAATTTATGAAGCTGAATTTTTCTCTCAGGCTTTTCCAGGAATTTTTACTCTGTGCTTTCAAACATGCAGCTCCCCACTTAAGACAAAATAAATAAAAATCAGGAGTTTGGTTTAAATGCAAAAGCGCTAGAGTGAAACAAATAAGCTGCTTTATGAACATTTTAACATATTTATGGATTCCAGTTTGCAATCTGAGAGGCAGGCAGCTTTGAGCGGATGTTGTTTTTTGTAACCCTGAAGCACAATTTTCTCCAATCGTTTCAAGATGATACAATATGTTCCAATGTTTCCATATGTGACATGTAAATGGTGATGCATATTTAAACTGAAAGCCCTTGGTAAATGTGACTTGAAATAGTGAAAATGCATGAATGATATTAAAGTGAAGAGTGTGTTTCAGGATCAAAATACATTTACATTTGAATAACAATAAATGCTAACAGGTTTAGCTTATAATGTAATATTTAAATTTTACAAATCAACATTGGTATAGCCTGTCAAGGAATGCTTCTACCTTTACTTCTCTTACCTTTAAATTACATTCACACCAATGATATGAATACTTCGGGGGAAATAATATTCAAAAGACAAAAGCGGGAAAGAGTTGATCCAGTTCTACCAACTGGCAGTGAAATGAAAAATAAATGTTGAGTTTTTTTGTGCGTGTCTCCTTTTTGTATTTCTCTCACATCATCTCATAAACATTTAATTTCCGTCTCTTCAGCCTGGGCAGGCACTCAGGACAGTTTTACACAAAGTCAAATTAAATGGGCCACTGCTTCACAGACAAACGTGGAGAATTAGCATCTGAATATGCATTGTGTCCCAATCTCCCACACCAGCAAATTTTAATTTAAATATACACCCTCTGTGGAAGTCTGAGCAGGCTCGCTCAAATGAGACCCGAGTATCTTTTATTATGTTACGTCTACCTTTTTTATCGCAGAGTTGCTTGACGTTACAATGGGCCGTTTATTAAACTGAGGATTTATTTATTTTTTTCCGTTGGTTTGTTCTGGAATGAAATTACATTGAAAAGAATTGCATGGCTGAGTCGTGTGTTGGATGGTGATTCCTTGTTTACGTCACACATTTTCAATATATGATGCCATTTGAGGTACATGGTTCCACTTACCTGTACCTTAACTGAGTGGATTTATTAAACTATTCCTAGACAGAGTCAGATACCTCAACATACTGTTTCAGTCTGTAGCTTCGGGGTAGCTTGATAACTTCCCATGATTACCTGCCAACCTTGACGTTATCTTTGTTATTGTTTTGATTACGAACAGAATTTGCACACTGAGCATTATTATGCCCTTTTTGGGGTTCATATATCCAATTCATGACTATTGAAGTATGTTCACAATCACTTCTGTCTGAAAAAAGTATCTGTTTCCATGTAACGCTGCTTCATGCAAGTTCTCTCATCTGCTAGCGCACAGAATCCCCCACAAAAAGAGAGAGAGAGAGAGAGAGAGAGAGAGAGAGAGAGAGAGAAACCTTCCTTATTACTGCTTATTGGAAGTAAGTTAGGACGTTTTTGAACATGAATTAAGATCTAAATAAGCTTGTCTTGTAAGACCCTTATAATGTAGACGCTACTAGTTAGTAACTAGTTAATAGTGAATATTGTGGTCTTAATTTAAAGTATTACTGATCTTGCAAATGTCTTGAAGGTGTCACTTTTCCAGGAGAAACACTCATGTTGAGGTGAAATCAGAAAATACAGAATCTCTGAACCGTATGTTTCATGCTGTAAACGTCTAGATTGATAGACGTTTTTTTTTTTTCCTTTCTCATTTTTCTCCTCCTGGTTGGTGAAGTGTTTCTCTTGTGAAGTTTGAAGAATTGAAAAGGCAGGTGTGAGATTTAATGACAGTCTGTTCCAAAAGTTAAGCTATCTGACAGCTCAGCCTCTCTCAATCACAAGCTAAAACTAAACAAAAAAAGCCCCCACTGCCAGGATCATTGGGCAGCTTCCCGCAAAAGATGGCATAACTAGTCAGCTGCCTATTCCTCCTTAACGAGGGATTGTTAATATTTAAAAATCAATCCTGTTTCATAAGATTCCTGACTACTGTATAAAGATATGTAGACGTGTTTTTATATGAAATATTCCAGCTTTTCTGGGAGACCGTTTGATAATTAGTTGTGGAACTGGACCTCCGGTTCACAAGGGGCTATACTGCCACTCCTAACATTTGGACTTTAATAATTGGGACTGACATATGGACACAGAAAAAATAAACCTCTTCACACACGCTGGTCGCAAGAGACGAACACAGACACCTAAAGATGTGTTACTGTTTGAGTGTACTCCTGCTCTGGAGGAAACTTCATGGTTATCAAATATGATAATGTTTGTGAATCATTGCTCTGACTGACGATTGCAAGTTCATTTAAGACACTTGATTTTTTGTGGAGAATGCACTCCCAAAGCAGAGAGAGCAAATGGAGAGAGAGTGAGACTGGGCATTACCACAGACTCAGGAGGTTAGATGTGCTTATTCAAAATCTTCCACACCAATTAATCACGTCCTGTGTGGAGAGATCATCAGACCGTGACCAAATAGTCCATGCTGGACCCCTGAATTCAATTTGGGCATATCTCATGAGTCCAAATTAGTTGAAATGTGACTCCTACTTTGCAGCAAATTTAATGCAACTTTATTATGTTAAATGTCTTTAACAGCTGAACGCACATGCATACAAAAACACACACGCACCCGTACACACAACACACTCACACACACACAAATCATACCACAGCCTTTAATAAGACAGTAGACACAAGATTGTAAAGAAATGGACAAAAACGGATTTTCTCAAGCAAATAATGTGTGTTTGGGTTTAAAGCAACCAGTGGCCATGTAATTTGCAGACATATTCTCGCGGCATAAAAGAGCTTTTTATCTCTCTCTCTTTTTCTCTGCTTTTGTCACAAGGTCAACGTCATCGCCATCATTAACCCAGTGAACTTCTGAACTGGAAGATTACTTTCTTCCCTCTTTGAATTATCCGGCAAATTAGTTTTGAGACTATTTGGGTTATTGCTGTCATTCTGACTTTGGCAGTCAGAAGCTCATCTCCATGATTGTACAGACCTATAGGCATTTTTTAGACTGTGTCCTCTTTGTATGGCTATTTGTCGTGTCAGGAAATATATACATTTCTAATGGACGACTCTTGCTCTACGCTTTGTTTGAGAATTCTTCAACGTTTATGCTTAACACGTAAAATTGCATTGAATTATAAAACCTGATTGTACTTTACTTTAGTTTATATGGGGACAGAGAGTGGGTTTAAGGTATATTAATATTGCTTGAGTAAATGTTAACAATAAAGGTAATGAGGGCAAAAAGATTGTAGAAACTGAAAAGTGACTTCAGGTTTTAAACGTTTTCTGTCCCGCATGTAAAATCCTTGATTGCATTCTTTTTTTCATCTCACAAATGTCACTCATTCTTCTATACAATCTTCTTTAATTACGTATTCAGTGAAACCCTCAAGGCTCACCCTTTTGCTCTTTATTCATTTTGGAAGCCATTCATTCGATTGGCCTTCAATCTCCCTCTGCCACTTTTACACATTCCCTTCCTCTCACTGTCTCATTTTTCTCTTCATATTTACACCTTCATTTTCTTCCTTTCATTTCCAGCAGACCTGCGTCAGTGTCAGAAGAATCATGACTCTGGTCTATGCAATCTATCCCCTGTCTCTTTCTCTGCTCATTTCCCTCCAGCGCTCTATTCTTTTCTCCTTTTCATTCTTTCATGGCCTGCTTCAGCTCCCTTTAACCCCACTAACACCGGCATTCGAGACAAAGTTTGATTGAAGGATGAGGTCCTTTTTCAGCACCACTCCAGTGTGATTTGGCCTTGAGCGACAGTATGTGGCCTTTTCTAACCCCAGAGAGTAACCACAGTGTGAAAGAGTAAGGAAAGAGAAACATCCAAAAGAAGGAAGGATTTAGAACTGTGTCATATCATGAATGTGCAGAGGTCTAATTTGGATCACCTATAAACATGCCATCTCCACATCTAGTACCAAAACAAGTTGCTATTGCCGTACATAAATAAAGCTCTAACTTAAGTTCAGTGAGGAAGACTATATTATCACCTTCACCATCTGTTCTTTCTCTCGTTCATCCCTTTTTGCACGCTCACTCACATTTCTGTTGTGTCATTTTCTGGGGCTTTCATTGGACAATCAGCTGTCTCGTCAGCGGTACTGATCTAACCAATGACAAGGCGTTGCTCCCTCATTGTCAGCCTGTCATTGTTCTGCTCCCTTTTTAGATATGATTCTTTCTCAGCCTTAGTTCCTTCATGCGGATGTTTTGTGCGTGCCTCCACCTCCCCATCACCACCCATCTTGACAAAATCCTCACCCATCAATTCTTTGCCCATCTGCTCCAATCAAGTAAATTTCCTCCATTCCAATCCTCCATTGACAGTTCAGCAAATCCTGATCTGAAGCCCTTGTATCAGTTTTCTAAAATTGTATACAGAAAATAGCTCCATTTACTGACAGGAAAACTTAAATTAGTAGTTAGGTTAGTATTTTGGTGTCCAAGGTACTTTGTGGAATGATTTGAATTCCTTAAATCACCAGCACATTTCATTACTCGAGGGGTTCTTTCAGTAATATCTGTATGGGCCCTATGAGACATTTTCATGCTATAATATTGTGGATCTGATTTAATCCCAGGTTGTTCGTGTCCACAACATGACTCTAATTGGCCAAGTTCCTCCGTAGTTTGCTGGATTCCCCTCTGGAAATGCTTCTACCGTTAACCTAACGAGAGGACAGGATCTCTCCTTTTCCTTGGGCCTTAGAGAGTCTTTGCACGTCACCAGGGGCCAGTGACATCCGCTGCTGTCTAATGACCTCCATACACTTCTTCCAGTAAAGAAATGAAGCAACAGCGGAAGAGCAGTGGAAGAGAGTATTCGTCCAGTTCAACATAATCAGTCGAGGGCCAGAGAAAAATCCCAAAGTGGGAGCCCGACATCACTGGTCAGTATTTTATATACCCTGGGCAGACACTGCTGTGAGTCAGGGGCAGAAGGAGAAGTGTCGCATACAGGAGAGCAGAGATGAAACCATCCTTGACCGCAGGCAATTGTCTCATTTGTCACATTGCTCTGTTACTCACTATAAAAGGGAAAGGCAAAGCTCAGCCCGAGCTGAAACTCAGCCAGTTTAGACTAAATATATATATATTTGCTTATTTATTTATGTATTAATTATACGTAATTAATTTATCAATGTAATATTTTTATTTATTAAAATATAACATACATTTATTTATTTGTATAATATATATATATATATATTTTTTTTTTTTTTTATTTATTCATGTATATATTTGGTTTAAAACAAAACAGAGATTAAAAGAAAATACCCTTTTTGCAAGGTGCCATTTTGCTTGAGACAACATCTGAAAACCATCAAGCCTAAATGGCGTCACTCATTGATTACTGAAGGGGCTTTTGAGGCAAGTGGATGACAGTCACCACAATGGATATGCTGTCTAAATTCCTACGATCTGTCAACGCCACAGTTTTGCTCCGTCAGACGACTCGCGCCCTTACCAACTGGATCCATTTCTTAAACGTGTGCGAAGCTGAACACACAGGACACCACTACTCTTTTTAAATTCATTTTTGGGCTCAAAAAAACCCAAAGCACCTCCAGGAGAACTTCTGCCTGAGTAAGACTGCAATACCACGTGAGTTGCTTTGTTAAAAAAAAAAGCTCAAACAAATTGTTAATAGGCAAACATTTTCAGGAGAGATTTTGCTGAATGGTTATCTTGATCAGGCTTCTGAAATGTGAGGATTTTGAATTTTACTCATAAACACTCTGAATATCTTTCACAGGCAGATTTCAAAGACATCACCTTAGGGTCTAAGAAACTACAGAAGGATTTATGGCATGAGTTTGCTCGGTGTCAGAGCATGAAACAGTGAAAGGCAGAATATGTTAAGTAGCAGTTCATGTTGTGCATTACATCCGACAACAAATACTTTACAATGGAGGTGAAAAACATAAACTTGATAAAAGCCACAAGGCAGATTTACAGCTGGTGCTCTGTGTGTTATCTTTTGAACACCGTTTGGGCTACTATAAATGCAGTAAGTTATTGGAGATGAGGAGCTTATAACACAGTCCCAGATAAACCAAAGATAGCTAACAGAGAAGGTAATGTTCATGACATAACTGTATTACTAAAAAAGGGCACACATTTGATGTGCTTTCTCCTTAGACGATATTCCTTGCAGTAGATATCCACGAGTTTCCATATCTTCAGTAATGCTGAATTTGGAGGGTAAAATTCCTCCAGTTCAAATCAGTTTTGACTGATAATGTCTATTTGCGTTTTCTCTCACAGCTTCCTCAAACCTCAATCTTCATGTGAAAGGTACACAGACAGAGGAGAAGAGAATGGCTCCTAAAATAGAGCTGTGTTATAACAAACTGCATGCGACAGTGGACATGACAGCCTCCCACTACTCAGTGAAGACTGCGCCGAACTGGAAAGCTTTCAGATGCATGCATCCCATTTCTGCCAATTAAACGTCACCCTTAAGTTCCAAGGACTGACTTTTATTTTAAAGAAAACAAAATAAACACGTATTCAAGGAACTTAAATACGGATCTTTGAAACACTCACTATTGCTCACCTCTAAATAACTAGTATTTATTGTTATGCTCATCGTCATCAAGACCCAGATTGAATGTTCATCCATCAATTATGTATACTGTAATGTTCACAGTTAAGTTGGGTTGGAGTCGTTCTCAGCTGTCATTGGGCGGGAGGCGGTATATACCCTGGACTGTTCGCCAGTCAGTCACAGGGCTGACATATAGAGACAGACAACCAGTCACTCTCACACCTACAGGCGACTCATAGTCACTAATTAACCTAACAAGCATGTGTTTAGACTGTGGGAGGAAGCCGGAGTACCTGGAGAGAAAACACGCATGCACATTGAGAACATTTAACCTCCACACAGAGAGGCTCCTGTTTGAACCAGGAACCTTCTCACTGTGCGGCACCAGCGCTAATCACTGCACCATCATGCAGCCCATAGTGAATGCAAAATTGAATAATAAGGGATTCTATTTTAAACTGAGCATGAACAAAGAATCCAACAGCTGTGTCCTTGATTGTGCTTGACTAGGAATACCCATGGAGTATGAATAGAGATATTCAGTGAGTCTAATCAAAGCACTGCTCACCCTCGCTGAATTCTAATTGTGATGTGTTCTCACAACACAAACTAAAGGTGACATTCAGTGAAAAAAAGAGTGATGTCAATGTAGAAACTAATAAAAATTCATGATGGTACATGCGATCAGTTCTCTTTAGATCAGTCATTTATTTTCAACTTTGTGTTCATGTGGGTTATTTATTCTAACATTGCTTTTGGTATCAAAGATCTGATTTGAATATCTTGCACCAGTCAGCATACACATTCCATAATGTGATTAATACTCTTTTTATACATGTCATGTATAACAAGATCATGATGCATTCAAGATCCAAGCAAAACATGAGGAATAAAGCATTCCATGTGTTTAGTTTTTGACTTAGAGCTGACTTTGAACCAAAACATGGACCAGCTGGAATGTGTTGATGTCCAGGACAAGAAGAACACTCTTCTTCATCCCTAAACTAGCAGACAGCCAAGCTGTCAGCTGCTGATTTCAGAGACTGAGAACTTCATCTGGTTTCTAATCCCAATTTTTCTTCCCAAATTTGACATGTCAGCTGAAACTTGTTTGTTTCGGAGCAAGAAAATGTGATTTTCATACAAATATCAACACATTATTTTTGCATTAATAATCTGTAATGTCTTCAAACTGGGAGCACCGATATGCTGTGCGTTCCATGTTCAGAAGCTAAACTGTAGGCCTCGTTGCAACGAATGTGGGTTGGAATCCGACCTCAGCCTTTTACTGATTGTCAGCCCACATCCTCTCCTCCCAACATAAAGGCAAAAAGGCTCAAAAAAGTATAGCTTACAACCTGCTTAAACCTAAGCCCAAACCAAGTTTTGCCACCTATAGAACCTCTAAAGTTCAGAAATGTATACTCTGTCTCCTAATTATTCCACTGTTAGTGCAAAGCTATTACTTGTTTTCAGACCTTTCAATTTGCAAACTCAACCAAGTAGATTGATTAGTCTGGCATGAAGCAGGAGTTGCCTCAGCTAAAAAGTAATCAATCCAATGAATGCAACAGATGGTCTAATGGTTCACCAATCAGGGAAACAGCCACGACTTAGGCTGTTGTCAAGATGTTTGTCAGAACCAAGGACAGGTATATAACAACAATGGTGACCACTAACATAACCAATAGCCCTAATATTATAATTTGTCTACACTCCATACACATCAGTGTCAACATAAACAGAACTACATCCATGCACTGTTGGCCTCTTGTGATTTGTTGGCCAAAAAGAACGATCTTATTTCTGAGTTATATCAAACAGTGAGCTGAAATACGCTAACTGGCTTCTGATTTTAGCTTCATAATGAGTGGACAGATACGAGAATGGTTTAAATCTTATAAACGTGATCTCTGCCTGAAGCATTTCTAAGAAAAACTCTCACTGTTTGATGCATTTGTTGTTTTTTTACATAAACTGTCATTTGAGGAGTCATTTTTGGTTTCCCATGCAGCCCTTTCCATTTAGTTTGGACATACAGTGAGCCTGGTTAATAAGCGAGAGCATGACAACATTTCTCATGACAGCCCACTTGTAACTGGCATTAACCTTAGGTAATCTAAATGCTAATTTAAACAGCACACAAAATCACTCAATGGAGAGTAAATGTTGATTTTGTTCGTAGAAGCTTAAAGTTGTCCTGCTCAGTTGATTATTTTAGAGTGGAGGAACATTTGAGCAGACAATGCAGATTCATGTGGCATGCTAATCTTGAAGGTTTGGTTAAATAATAGGACGTCTCCTCCTGCTCGATCAATCAATTTGTAATTAAAACTGAGATATTGTAAAGATGAAATAAAAGCACTGCACATTCACATGCACTGCTTAGAGAACAACACTACTGACTCACATGAGCATGATGTCAAGAAAATAACAACCTTGTCTTTTTTTTGTTCCACAGAGCAAAAAGTAACAAACTGTCCTGATTTGTTGACATCTTTACAAAAGTAGTACAGAGAGAGACAAATGAGAGTTTCCCTTTGTTCGTCTGACTATTTTTTATGCCAAAAGAATCACCATCCTGAGTTCATCAAGGGTGAGTGCTCATCATTATTGTAGTCAGGTTTGAATGAGGTTGTGATACGAATATTTGGCTCATGATCTTATAATCTCTAACAGTTTGCTGTTGTCTGGAGTATTGTGCACAAGTACAAAAGAAAATAAGTTTTACTATAATTAACGTATCAAGATGGCACTATGTTTGAAGCAACATTATGTGTGCTTCGGCTCCCATCGAAGGTCTCTGAGTGCAACTGCACTGTCGTACACTGTCGTACGCAGCTTTTTGCTGAAGTTGATTCATTTTCAATCATGTTAAAGTTGTTCAACCATGTAGTAAACATTCCTCTTAGACCTAAAGTAAGCTTTTCATGTTATTGCGGTTCGGATAAGATTACTACACAATATTTTTATAAATGTATTTTTGTCAGTGAAAGACGTGTTCAGCTAGATGATATTGTATTTACAGGACTGTAAATGAATGCTGAGCAAACGACATCTCAAATCAATGAAATATGTTTTAATAATTAAAAGTGCTAAGAAGCGGATAACTATAGTTCTAAACTTGCACACCTTTCTGCAGCCTTTTTAAAGTCAGGTGGTGTAATAGACGGAGCGCATCTCATCTCTGCCATAACGACGAAGACGAAGAAATCTTACAACTTTGTCAAGGCTACTAACTTTTTTCTGCGCTCTAGTTTTCTTGTATATGCAGAAGGTGCTCTTGCAGTCAAGAATATGACTACATATTATAATAAATATTAATCATTAAAATGTGAATCGACTGTAACAGGCAGCGTCACAGTCTGTAGTGTGTTAGAGGTTCACAAGCTGTCTGATGCTGTACATTATATTACATGTCGTATTCTGAAAGGCCTTTCTTAGAATAGCGAATATTTTATTTTAAGAAATATGGTCATATTCTATTTTTCTGTACCAATGTCTCTTTGATAAAGAACCTATTCTCCATTGACAGCAATATGCACATCCTCCCCTGCATTCAATATTGCAAACAAAAGAAAAAAAAGACTACTCGTTTTATCAGAATGTGATCTCTGATCTGCCTGGGAGAGTTTAGAGTAACATGTATACGTGCTGAACTTCTAACTGATTCATAAAAACCCAGAAAATAATCTTTTGCTCTGCGTCGCGGTATATTCATTTGGGATTTGCCAAATCTCACTTTTTCTTTCTTGATCAATTGATTCTTCATGGTTCTTTCCAAACGAATAGTTGTATATGAGATGACTTACAATGTCACATCTTTTGTTTATTACTTTGGGAAAATGAAGTTGATGTAAAAATGTATACAGCACAGGGCACTGGATTGTTGAATTATGAAAGGTAAAATGTAGTTACAGTCCCTCACATGTAGCTGTGATAGATCCATTCAGTTCTTTCTGACAACACAGAAAACACATACTTTAAGTAACTACATTCATTGTTATATGTTTTCAAACTACACAGTATGTATGTATGTATGAATGTATTGTGGCATAAAGCAGGAAAAATGGACAAATCCATTACCTCATACACCCATTAGCCATTAGCTAATGGCATCTGGACAATATCAACACTGCTACACTAGTTACAAGGTTAAGCCCTTGAAATGTTGTTGTGCGATTCCGTCTAAAGAGGAGAATGTGTCCCATGCTCTGTAATGGCATCATTCTTTGTTATTAAATCACTTCTTAAAGACTTCTTCAATACTCCTCAGCTTCTCATTGCAGGCTAATTTCCAGCAGAGGTCAGGTGGAAACTCAGGACTTCCTGCTTGTGCTGAAGCAACAACATCATGGTGTTACCAAAGAAAATATCAATCTTTCCTTTACAAATACAGTAGCAGCACTTGGGCTGCTAAGTGACACTTGATATCCTTGTTGGCGCAGGGGAAGCATATGATTTAGGCTATGATGATTTGAAGTCGTCCCTGGCATTGAAGGTTGTAATGCAGTTTCTTTGAAACCAATATACACATCCATGAATTTAATCCTGGTTACAAGAGAAGGTGACTTGATGGAAAAGGCTGTTCTTTAATTCAGAGCGCTACTTGGAAATATAAAACAGGACAAAATGATCACACCATGGTAAAATTCCTGAAGTATTGCCTTTTATGGGTGGGGCTAACCACGTTATGAGAAAAAATTTCTTTGAAGTGACACTTAATAGAATAAGAAATAAATAATTCTAAAAATGAAGTGACCCAACAGTATTGAGGACAGGATCACCTTGTTAGCATACGTTAAGAATGGTCCACCAAGAAATGGGGTTGTCCCTGGTACGGACAATTCTGATAAGCTTTTTTTGTGAGACAAACAACGACTGGGAACATCCATAAAGATAGCTGACAAAATGAGCTGACTGGACAGAATTGGTATATATTGGTATTTCTGTTTTTTGCATTTGTTCATGGGCTTACGGGGGGGGGGGGGGGGGGTTGAAGCTCCGCAACACAATCAATAGCAAACTGGAAAAATCTCTGAGGATAATCCTTGTGATCAGGGAAGCTGACTGAACATGTCTTGTTTTTCCATGCTGGCCAGTGTTAAGGTTTGATTTTAGTCCAAAGGTTGCCTTGCCAAGGCTTACGTCCAACATGGAAAAACTCAAATGAATTTTCTCTTACCAGTCAAGATCAGCATGAAGCAGGTATTATTATGTCATTGTGAATCTAACAATATTGGCGGTTTGACCTTTTATGCCCTCTTCAGAATGACATATTGGACCAGGGCTGAAAATGTCACTCCTGTCACTCCCGGGCTTTAGCCACTCATGGTGGCTTGTCCACACCAATGGGTGACATACGGTATATTGAATAGAAGCAAGAAGAACCAATTGTATTCAATATCCTGTTCACTGAATCAGCTGTTATAGGACGTAACAAAATTACTCATTAAAATTCAACAACTAAAGCTTTGAGAGATAACAGTCACACTCAAAGGCCTGAGAAAACCAGTGCAGGCGGCTCCTTTTTAGCTGATTCAAAGGATATTTAAAACTTTCTGACTTTCAACTTAAGTACAGTCAAATCAGCAAGCACTGAGGCAATAAGATAAGAGTGATATCTTTGACCAAAGGCTCTAGATTTGTGTGTGCCAAGCCAGTTTCAAATGCATTTCCACGCTCAGTTGGGTAAAATTAAGGTCTATGTTCAATGGAACAGGGAATAGTTCAAGGGAAATAAAAGGCAGTCTCGGTGCAGGAGAATGGAGAAAGTGGGAGTTTATTCTCCCCCTCAGGTAGCGTCAACTTTCCTGGCAGAGGAAGTAAAGAAAGAATACCTTTTTGCTGAGAAGTTGATTTAATCTTCAAAAGTGCCGATAGAAACATAACACACACGTTTTAAGCAAAGGATATTCCCCAATGGAGTATCTTGCAGAGTCTGTTGCCGTAAGTGAGTTTCATGAAACTTCATCGATAGACAGGATGTCATTGCTGCAGACCAAACAGGAATCAAGTACGGGTTGGTACAGCAGGTTCACTAGTTTCCCCCCCACACATACGACCTCTCTGTGTTCGACTGCAGGGGAAAATCAATGAGACTCTCCGCCATTCTCCTCCACCGTACGTCTGCATCACTAATGAAGTAAGCCAAGAAGGCTGGGGCACTGCTCGAAGAGAAAGATTAAGAAAAAAAAGACAAAAAGCTTCCTCTTCTGAGGGAGAAATCTTACTCTTGTTCAATCTGCCTACATTACCTTACACTGTTATCCGATATAAAAAGACACACAATGCCGGCCAGTGTTGATGTGGTAGTGTACAGGGAAAGAGAGAAAGGACAGCAGGCTGTGAGAGGGGTGGGGTGAGGGGGTTGTGATTGAGCCATTGAAGTGATTGTCCTCTTGTAGTCCTGATTAAAAACTGTTAGATAAAATACGTAATCAGCCAGATATAAAGGCGACCATTAAGTGTTGATGAAAAGATTAAAGGATAGTCCCAAGTCCTTACTTACATTATTTCAAAGACATTAAACCAAATATTCCATTCTGCAAATTTGTAGTGAAATCAAAATGAAAGCTCTATTAAAACAATTATGTATGTGCAAACTTTTCAAGTCAAATGCACCATCAAATGCAATGTACTTTAATATTGGTTTGCACATATGGTATTAACTTGGGGCATTGAAGGTCAATGGTGTATTGTTGGATAGCTTACACAAATTACGATGTGAAAATGTTGCCTGCACTGTCTGTGCTTTTTAATTAAAGGAAAAAGTCAATGGATTTATATGTTTTCATGGTAACGTCAAGTGTCAGTTTCCGAATTGACACATTAACAATAGACGGTGGTTGTTTGGATTGATATTGGTACCAAAATGTGTCTTGATTTGTTTTCGGACATAGGCAGTATAAAAAATGGAAGCTGCCTCAGACACTTCACTCATATCTTTCTGAACTGGCATAATAAAGCTCAACAATGGTAGTAGCCATATTAGAAATGCTAACCGTAACTAATTTTCAGTCAGTCAAAAAAAGAAAAAGAAAAAAGAGATAGACCTCAGATAGGCAACTCCTAGCAAATGGCTTCAATGGTCCACCTGTTAGTCAACCTGACTGACAGGTTGACCGACAGGTGGACCTTTAGGAGTAATAAAATCAAAATGGATGAGTTATCAGAATCCATCCATCTGATCCAAGAAGAAAAGTAGGTCTTTACATTTGCTGTAAAATTGGTATTTTAACATTGTGTGAATAATGATTGCTTGGCTTGCAGCAAGCCTCATGTGGACACTCATGGAACTGCAAATGTTATCTTTTTTGCATTAGATTAGGGTCAGCAGAGATTACCATTTGGTTTTGCAAAGTCCATCATGGAGGTTGTCAGTTATGTATGTTTAAAGTTCTTAGATTGGCAACACCCTGGCATGGACACTTTAGACACTTGGACACAGAATTTCAACACCTAACCAAAGAAAATCTGGAAAGCAGGATTATCTCCCAGGGTATCAAGGTCTGCCCTGCTTCATTGTACAGTGCCCTCCTGAATCTCATTAACATGCTAATGAAGTGGGATACAAAACCCTTGAAGGTTTGGTGAATAAAAAGCAGAAACTGACAAAAAGAGACTTGTGCTGGCATTCCGAGGCTTCTGTTTCTGTTTTTCAAGGACAACTTTCAAACTGTTGTCGCCCTAAGCTCCTGTTTTAATGAGATCAACTGCTTACCTCAGCAGTCGCCATGGTGATACAGTTAAAAGAAAAGGTTATATGAGAGCTGGTATATGGCTTCAGTTAAACCAGTGAACCAGGACTGGAATGTCACATTCAAAGAGCTCATCTTCCTCTCCTGCCCTCGTTAACAAACCTTTCCCTTTCTATGCTAATCACCAAAAGTAAATCACACCCACTCTCTTTCAACTGCAAAGGATTATGGGACAAGTCGTCTTGATTTGTAGTTGCTGCAAAACAATGATGTGCAGAGTCGAGGATAATCTGAATTTCTCGAGTGGTTGGCAAGAAAATAAATGCATCAGAGTATTATTTGTGTCCTTAAATGTATGGAAGTGGGATGTTTGGATGTGGAGGATTATATGGACATGTTTGGCACACCAGTAGAAAAAATGAAAACAAGGATATTCAGCTCTCTGTGAGAGTTTTGGGAGTATATTACAACACCTTTAGAGGAGAACAGCTTCTGCTGCCCACTCTTGTACTAGAACAACAATCCCAATCTGCCTTCTTTTTGTAGCAAAGCCAAAACAAAGGAGGAAAAAGCTTCACTTCTCAGAGGACTTAAACTCCCACTGCTGCATGCGCTGCAAAAAATATTCCTCTAAAGCCTGTATATTTACAGTATATGTCGAAACTTGCAGAATAATTTCAATACACTGGCCCCCGGTGAAACATGGGAAAAAAAACGTGAAAGGAGAAAATTCGTGCACAATAAATAAATTCTCAAACGAAGGCAAGCATCTGAGGGGAGGAGGAAAACACATTTTCCACTCTTTCAGTGGAATCTTGACCCACATGCCCACTTGTGCTTTGTCTCTATTAAGGAACCCTAAAGATTTATGAGAGGAATATTGAGCTTGTCCACAGGGTACCACTTCTGCTGACCATTGTATATGCCTCACGTAAGAGCAGAGAGTGGAGCAGAGCTCTTTATCTTCAACATCTGTGAGTGTGTGCTGATGAAGAGTGGAAGAAAAGAGCCCACACATGCAGAATGCTGTCGTATATAAGCGGCACAGTGTTTTGTTGTTTTCTGAGAGGAGCCTTGAATATGTTTCTATTGTTATTATTAATGCTTTTTTTGAGGCTTGGGAGTTCATAAAGGTCAGAGTTAAAGAAGTGTGAAATTTAAAAACGAAATGACCAGATTTGATTGGATGCTGCTGTCAGAGACTGTAAAAACTCTGTTTTCAGAAGATACGTTGAGATTATGCTAGCTAAAGACCTAGTCTAACCCCTTATGTAGTGTTTTAATACAGAAGAATGATTCAAATTGTCATCGGGGAATTTCTATTAATGAACGCCACAGGTGCTACACTGCATGTAGAAAAGTACCATGCTGTGGCCGACTCAGTTTATTTTGGGCAAAAAAAGCTG
The DNA here is from genome assembly GCF_947650265.1 of Symphodus melops. Classification (NCBI taxonomy): domain Eukaryota; kingdom Metazoa; phylum Chordata; class Actinopteri; order Labriformes; family Labridae; genus Symphodus; species Symphodus melops. Next base: position 4,005,505 of record NC_136693.1, read on the forward strand.
TGCTGACTAATTACCAAACTGAAATACACCTAAATATTCATGCAAAGGATTCTCCGTCAGACTCAAAGCTAATGCATATTTTTTTTAATAACAACTTCAACTATTAGCTCTAGACTTAATGTGTTTTATTTGGAGATTGGTTTATCATTGCAATCTATATGACAAATTCTCTTGCTAATTATGATTGTTTCATATCCCACAATCCATTAAATTATCTTGATATCAAGTCAATAATTAAAAAAGCAGCCCTGAATCTCATAGCCAATGGACCTTTTTGGGGAGATACCCTCCTTAACAAACAGTACAGATTCTAACATAACAACAAAAGGCAGGTGAAAATCCAACCATAATACCATCCATAGCCTGGAGCTTTCTGAATACCATCCTCCATGGTACCCTCTCAATCATGAATGCTGTCTGGCAGAGTGGATGGAGGAATGTGAGATATGTTTGAGTCCTTAGGAGTTTCTCTATTCAACGTTTCAAAGCAGTGCCCTAGACAGGGAATTCACCCCCCCCCCCCCATTATTATCCAAAACCCTCTCAGAATGAAAGAATGTGTGAATCTCAGGTGGATTTTTCTTCACAGAAAAGAATTCCAAATGAGATGCTTGAGCGCTGAAGGTCTCGTGTTATAGAAACAGAGATATGTATGCCACATAAACATTAACAGCCAATGATCGTTAGCATCAACAAAACCCAGACTCTTTGAGTAAATTCAGAAAAAAATGTTGGCTTTTTATTTATTCTCAAAAAATTATACATTTCTTGCAGATCCAAGATATTCAACAATAAAGACTTGGTCTTAGTTTATCTTTTAGAGTTCAGAGAGTTACATGACATAGTACGTTCAAAGAAACTTTTACTGTGAAGAAACCAAACTGTCCCAAAAATACTGAGACAATGTGTAGTAAAGAACAAAACTCTTCTAATTCCCCCCAACCTCCTGCTGTAATAGTAATACAATAAATAAAGTCTTTCTTACATACTGTTCTTCAAACCTATACTTATTTCTGATATACAACAGCTGGATTTGCCTGAGTAATCTAATTAGTCAAGTGACATTGCATGAGTTTTGATATAGTGCAACATCACTTCAAATTTCATACAGAAAATGGTCCTTTTCTAGATTCCTGAAGTAGGTATCTTAAAAGCACACAGGCAACCAAATCCACTGTTAAGTGACTCTTACTGCAGTGAAACATGCCTATGGGCTGCTCAAACATGTAGATATACACAAAGTACCAACATGTCTGGATTACTGGGCAACACTCAGGTGCACAAACTTTACGCTGCTGTGGTCTTTAAATGTAGTTGTGTAGTAGTGATTTAAAAGTGGAGATGTTTCCTCCTGACATTGAAGGCTAACTTTGTCTCTATAATACCAAGTCGTGGCCAACAGGTTGCATTATGGACTTAGGAAGAGGAGGGGCAGGGCCGATGGAAGTTATTTTGAACAGGGGGTGCTGTAAAAAATATTTTGTTCTTTTTGGGACCAGAAAAAAAACCTATGAGCCTATAGGCCTATTTAGATTACATTTATAATATATACATTTAAATATTTTTAAAAAAAATATTAAGATTCACCACGTCAGTGTTTTACACTCTTCAGTCAACACAGCCAGGGCCACACACAGACACCATCAGTTCTCAGAGGAATATATGCACAATTACTTAATCTTCACAATAACACTTTAACAATGCAACAGGTTTGATCAGCTTGCATCTACCTGAGTCACTGCACCTATATTTATGTCACGCGCGACTCTATCAGCTCCTAAATCCTTTTACGCACAGCACAAAGAAATAATCTCAGACAATTTAAGCACATTATTGAATAGCTCTCCACATTCATTACGCAAACATGTGCACAAAATCACTCTTTTTTTCTCCATCTCCAGCCTTTTTACACAATCTACAAGGAAACAATCCAAACCATTTATACGTTATTAAACTGTTCTCCAAATCCATTACGCACAGAACGCACGATCAAAGTAACACTCTCAAGCCCCACCACCTTGCAAAAATACTAGTGTGACATTAAACTGCATATATGAAAGTGCGCGGCGGCACCATGATCTTACTTTGAGCTGCAGACAGGATGTCCTGGTTACAGGTGTCCAAATATCCAGGTGCGCTCTGGGGTCGTGGAAGTAATGTCTCTAATGAGGGGACGAATGTCCAGAGAGTTCATGATGTCTGTATTGGCATACATCAATTAATGGTTTGTGAGTCTTTTCTGGGTCATCATGGTGCTGCGTGTCTTTAAAAGACGCGAGGCTGAGAAAGTGCGCTCAGATGAGGCCACAGAGACGTGAAGGCACAGACGTAACTCAATCAAATTTTCTGTCTCTGAAAACATGGCTCTCATTTGTTAGTGGAGCTTAGTCCAACACGATGCTACATCTTGAACTGTGCCACTTGTAGACCGAGCATGGAGCGAGCGGGGAACATTTTCACTTTACTCGGCGTCTGCAACCACGAGCCGGCCTTACGTTGACAACGTACTGTAACTTCCGTGAACTTGTGTTGATTACGCCTAAAAATAATTAAATCAAAATCAAGAAATACATGTAATAGCCTACGCATGTCAAAATAGTTTCCCGTTCATAAAGGAATGGGAAAATGGAATTTATAAATTGTGCAAAAATATTTTACCATAAAACCGTAATCCCGTAACTGATATAATATCTGAGCTCTATACTCATTTTATTTAGTATTATATTAAATACAAGATTCCTTTACAAGGCAATTAGTTTCCCTTTAACTTGTAAAATGAGTAGTATTAAATTAAGCCTAAAGGTATTTTACTTTCTCCAGTGATATTTCGATTGAGTGATATCAATTAAATACTGCAAAATGTTATAATGCACCAAGGTAAAACCATCTTAAACCATCAAATGGTTAATTTATTTTAAACTGATTTAACCATGAAAACCTTATTGAAATTAAGAATCTAATTTCCAAATGCTCCCTTAGACTGGCTGTTATAAAATAAATGTACATTTATAATCACAACACAAACTTTCTGGAAAACTAGCAAATATATGCATAATATAAACATAGAGTACAGCAGAAGACTCTATCTGTATCTTTACGCAGATCAGACATAGAGCATAAATTAGCCTCAAGAGGAGTTCTTATCCACATGAAAAACGTAATTCTTCAACCCAACCAAAATAGATAAGCCACTGAGCACCGTGTTTAGCTTGAGTGTTTTTTGTTTTCTTATAGAGCAGAGTGTTGCACACACAAGGCACTGACATTTAGCAAATACCAAATATCATAAGAAGACGGAACCCATATGTCCTTCGCTTGTTTTTCTTAAATGTAATAAATATATCTGGACAAAATGTAAATGTCTCACTGGGTAAAAGTCAGAATACATTCAGTTCATATCTCAGACACTACAGTAATTGTCAGTTTGTTGAGCAAAACTGTCTCAGTTATGTAAGTATTAACTACAAGGAAAGTTTAGCATTTATTAGCAACTTTTGATGCTTTGTTTTTTTAACCAACTAAATAGTAATTATGTTAACAGACAAATCACTGCAGTGGAAGGATGCCATGGAGACCTCATCATTTTTTCACATGATATGTTTATGTGACTACACGTAATGCTTCACATACCTTCTGTAAATAACAGCTTGTCTGCAATCAGACAAAATTGAAAATGTCATTTTTTTGGGACTTTAACAGTGCCCGTTCATTTAATGTTGACTGACACGCAAGGTCCAAAATAAAATTAATATTTGTTTGTGTACTCTCATGAGCTTCAGATTAGTGCTAAAAGTACACTTTATTGAACCGGAGCTACCCAAGTGTCTCATGAGTTTGTTTTGTTTGAATAAGTTGCTCATTCATCATGGGACTCTCATTGTGCACTTAAAAACTAGCTGAACTAAAACTTTCATTATTTCATTCAGATTTTATGATTGCCAGATTTATAGACGAGGTTTTTAACATCATTAGTCACAATGCTCACGATGACAAGCAACACCAATATAACAAGTAATGACAAAACCAAGAAAATGCTTCATGAAAAGCCACAACAAACTACATCACAGGTGGAGACAAGGTAGGTCATAACAAAGCTTACCAGAATATTATCGGGGGTCAGACTTAAAGTGCAAAAGAAATGAGGAAGATAAAGACGTTAAACTGAGGTTGCTTGTCTGCTTAGTCCATCTTTGAGAAAGTGCTGTTTTTGTGTTATTAGTCCCGAGTCCATGCACAAATTGCAGAATTCACGAGCACATCTTTCAGAGGCAATGACATGGTTTTAAAACTCAGAGCCAATATTAGAATATTAGTTTAAAAGCTTTTTTGGGAAGAGCTCTACAGAAATGTCTTATTTCTATAATCTACAGCACCGCCATGCAGACTGATTGGCACACTAACTGCTTATATAGCAGCTAATGGAAAACACACGTGTTGGCTGATGCCAGATACACAAAACTCTACATCATGATGGCGTGACTCATGAATACTGACACAAACATCCAGCATGGAACAGCTTGTTCAATGAATTTGTGTCAGGTTGATGGGATACATTTTCTGCACATTGTGCTTCAGTGTGTATATTTGTGTGTTCCTGCATGATAAACAGCAGCTGCATGTGTATATGAATGCACAGAGGTATCGATCAGCTCCACAATGGTTTATACACAGTTGTTTTACATCTCTATCTGATGCTTTAACAAGTTGAGTTGTTATTCTAACTGTGACAGTGTAAGCCCTTGCTGGTTTAGATTGGGATAACAGATTGCCTTGGGTATTTGGACTCCAAGATTGCTATTAAATCTACATTGATACAACTGATCTTCTTCCCAACACTAACAGGCTCAGGCACATTGTAAGCAAATTTAATATAACTGACAATGATATCTAGGAGACTATACAGTAGAGATATTTTAATACATTTTAAATATTCGTTCAAATATGAATCCTCTAGACAGAAATTCATACTGTTTATATCTATCTGTAGCTTAGCAACCTATACATTTCACTGATACACTCTCCACAAATGGATTCATAGTTATTGTCTGTCAAACATAAAATAAAATTCTGCATTGGTTCTTAAAGTAGCTCAAAAAAAGATTGGACACAGACCATACACCTTAAACATGTGTTTTCAAAGTATTTGCTGGCTAAACCCTGTTGCCTTTTTCCTTCTTTAAAAGTGATGTCAAAGCTGCTATATTTATGGTTTTTGTGGTTCTTTCAGCTTCACCTGGATTTGTGTCTCCTTGGTAAAACTCACACATATTAATAGGTTTATACATCTATCTTTTCACTGCAATGAATACAATCTTAATGTGTCAAACAGCTTCTTTGCATTAAGTGTGAACCCAATCAGTAAAAGACACGTTATCATAGTGGATAAGATAATAAACTAACTTCCTAATAGCTAAGTAACTTACTTTCTTACGTACTTGCACTGTCGTTCATTTGCTGCCCTTGAATTGCCCCCAGGGAATTGAATTACTTAGCTCATAATACATGTGGGTTTTGTTTCTGACTTAAAACATGTTGGACTAAATACTTCACAAATATCCATTATTTGCTAACAACATTGATTATTGACAGAAATGAAGGTGTTATACGAGCAATTGTCAATGTTAAAGCCAGTATTCCTGGACTCTGAAAAGAAACAAGCCAGCTGTAAGTGACTTTATTTTTCTTTTTGATTTGTGTCCACCATTTTTTTTTCTTTTCTTTTACTTCTACTCCACTGACACTGAGCATTTTGCCACACTGGATGCTTCTGTTTTAGAGTCATGCCTTTTGGGACACTAAGGAGTCAATGACCTGTGACATGATTTGGAGGTAGTGCATGGAAGTGATGTTAGATCAACAACAGGGACAAGCAGACAGAGTCGCTGCAGTAACTCAACACACTGCCAAATGCTATCTTTGGATGACATCTAGACTTAAGAAATAAAAATGTTGCAGTTATTTTCAAACTGTTATAGAGACAATTCTCTTGTTGAATGCCACGCTCCAGTTCATGAACAGATGACAACAGAGCGGCTTCTTGTAAACAGGCAGGGCAGGCAACTGTTCAGGGCCCCTTGAGGGCTCAGAAGCTTAAACCAAGCAACGGCCCTAAATGTGCAAATTTTGCAATGACAGGAGCAAACCTCCCTAAGGGGGGCATCAAAGCGTCGAAGGCATGGTCAATGAAAGTCAACAAAGATGACGAGGTATCATCCCTCTTTAAGGGAGAGAAAAGAAATGGAAAAAAGGAAGAGGACTAGGCATCAGGATACTCACAGACATTCTAGGTATGAAATCTGGAAAGAGGAGCCCCCCTAATGGATTTTTAGCCAGGTCCCCCAAGAACTCTGGCCATTGACCATTACCAATCAATCATCTTTACATACGTTGTTAGACTTTAAATACATTAAAAATGTATATTGTTATGTTCAACATTACACTACATTTGCAGGTCTGTCTTTCTTGGTATTAGTCCACCTTTCACATGAATATGAATTCACAAAGTATAGCCATGTAGGGGGGAGAGGAGAGATACCAATGCTGCTTGCTGGTTTTTACAGTGCAGTGTGGGAATTAACTTGGCAGCTGAACTTCCAGTGAACTGGAACGGCTCTGGCACTGGGACACCCTAAACACGTCTGACTCCCCCGGGCAGTTTACTATCCACTGAACTAGTCTGAGACACAATCGCAGGACTCCCACTGCCCATGAATACTTCGACTGTGAAGACACAGACAAGAGGAGAAGGAGGACGCTGTATACCTGACAGCTTAAAGAGCCACTGGCGGTTTCAGGTAAGCCTTACAGTAAGTCTTCCACCTTGCAACAAGTGGACAGTCAAAACAGCCAATCTTCACATTGACTCTACTATCGACCTCACCATCCCCCATCTCAACCATTTACTACCAACCCTGTGTATGGCATGTTGGAAATTGACCATGCGATGATTGTGCAAGTGCTGGGGTGAAGGATGATAAAAATGGATGCAGCGAATGGCGTGGAAGGTAATACTTATAGATAAAAAGGAGACCAGGTGTCTGTTGTAACTACAGACGATATCAGGAAGCGGGAGCTGTGTTTGCATGGTAATCCAGCAGAGTTGTTACAACATGGATCAGCTCGGAAAATCCTTCAATTCTCCTGTAAGAGATTGCTGCAGGCAAAAAAAAACATGGCCATAAGGGATAAATGTGTGTGTGTGTGTGTGTGTGTGTGTGTGTGTGTGTGTGTGTGTGTATGTATGTGCACGTGCATGTACATGTGCAAACCCAATTGGTACCTAGTCAATTAGAGTCTGTATGCATGCTTTAAACTGCATGTTTATTTTTTTCCCCATCAGACAGGGAATTGTTGCTCATATCAGTGGCTTGCCAGTAGCTTCACTGGAGACCTGGGTGAGGGGAAGGGAAGAAATGCATGACTGCCTTGCCGTCCCTTTAGCTCTCACTGTTGGCAGCCCATCAGAGGTGAACAGATAAGGCCTCACACATGCTTCATGTTTGGTGACCTGATAGTGGGCTGTTCAGAGACAGATGTTGTAGCGCAGTGGGAGGAGTGGACGCCGCGTTTTCTATCTCCTGTCGTTCTCCATTTCCTACAGCGGGATGCTGATTTACAGTAGAGCTGCAGCATCTAATTTATATGAATAATGCATCCCTCCTTTTTCTTATTACCACCCTCCCTCTCTATCCTGCTAACAAATACAGCACAGGAAAAGAGAAAGAGCTCCAGCATCAGCAGTGGGGCGAAGTCACAGATGTAGCTCAGGAGCACAAAATGGATGAGCTCCAGATTCTCTGTCATTAAATTTAATTACTTTGATTACTTACTTTTAATTGTAGGATTGTAGGGACATCCATCTTGTAACAAAAGCTGAAATTAGTTACAGACAAAGTGTTCCTAATGTGTTCGTACATTCTGGTATATCCAAATTCAACCTTAGTCTCACTGAAAGGATTCACAACCTTTTTTGATTTCATGCTGGGCTCTCAAGATAATATTCCCCATACCTATTATTAGAGAGATAACATGGGCTCTGTCCCATTCATAAATTCCTCTTTCCATCTTTAAAAGTCACAAATTACCGAAAGAATTCAAGCCCCACTTGTGTTTTTTTTTTTTCTCTTTCTCTCCAATTTAGAGTCTAAAAACCTGATTGAAGATTTTTTTTTTTTCTAAACCCAGAAATTCACATGATACCCCTTTATGCCAAAGTGGATATGTGATTTACAAAAAAAAAAAAAAATGCTCTGCATCTGTACAGATTCAGTTTTGCTTTAAATCTTGGAGAGAATGCACGGATGGATTCATTTGAACATGCTTGATTTATAACTTCAAAAGAATCATCGGTAGAGATTTTAAACAGCGAATGAGAACAAACCTGAGGGGATGAATAGCAACATGCAGAAAGACAAACAAAAAGGTGAAACGTTACTGGGCCTTTCATTGTCATGGCAACAATTAAAAAAACACAAAGTTAATGATGCTAAACAATCACTGTTTTCTTCAATTTAGTCATAGAAACAGTTAAACAGAGCTGTTAATGATGATGCGACATCTTCTGATTTTCAAATCAAATATCTAATCCAAACGTATATAATCAGAACAATGAACTTTGGATCATAAATCAGCATCATAACTAATAACGATGAAAGGACACATGTTTGAGAACAACCTATTTGACAAGTTATTTATTTAGTTATTTAGTTGTACAATGTCGCTCAATCTGGCTTTAAAGATTTTACTTATGTTTGAAAGAGTTCTTGGGACGTCAGTATATGCTGATGTGGCCTTAGAGATTACTGACAGGTGATGCCCCCCCCCCCCCCCCCCCGACACACACACACACACACACACACACACACAGCTACAGGCTGATCCAACCTGAGTATGTGTCTGGTGGTTAGTCTCCAGGTGGTCATTGGGCAGCCTAGACAGCATAACTCTTTTTCAGCCACAGTCAGGGACTCTTCCTTTTCTTCTGTGTCAGCAGGAGCTTTGATTCTTACTGACTCCTGCTTCCCTCAGGAGTGTTGAGATGGAACTGGCTACAAAGCTCCTGCAACCCACTCCACTGGACACACTTTGACGTTCTTGTCTTGCACCTCTGCTTCAACTGCAAGGTTGAAGTATTGCAGCCTTTCATGTTGGTATTCTTCATCCACTGTATCCTTTGGGATATTTATTAACACAAGTTTCATCTTGTTTTATACTCCATTTTATTTAACTTTGTACTTTTTGCACATTTAGGTTTATTAATGTAAATATTATTTCTCTTTTTTACCTTGTTTTATTTTATTTACCGTACCTTTTTTATCTACATTGCACCGTGGGGAGGGGGGAAACGTAATTTCGATTTCACTGTATGTCTGACATATTTTGGAATTGACAAAAAAGAACCTTGAACCTAACAGTCGAAATATTACTGGCAACTTAATCTACATTTTTTGTCACATTTCTGTGTTTAATAAAATGCACCACAGTACCAAAAATAACCTTGTGTGCGTTTGTGTGTTTTTCACTTAATAAAATAACAATTCTTCAATCTTGTTCTGTTCTATTAAAATCATGGTCAATTAGTGCAGTATACACAAAACACACAATATAGTATACTCAAATTGGATTGGAAATTGAAATTGGGAAGTAGCAATAGAGTAGCCACAGCCAGGCCAACTTGTCCATAATTTAAACTTGTCTTTGTTATAGGCTTTTCTTTTTGTGAGAAGTTCTGACCAGACAGCATTGTCCTTGTGCGTCCCATATTTTGGTCCACTCATAAATGTCTTACAGATGAAGCTGGGCAGCTGAGGAACCCAATGTGTCTGACTTTGCTCCTCTTACAGACAAAACAAAATACAATAATACATTCCCTGTGGTAAATCCAGTTTAAACAATTGAGTTTACCGATTACAATATTGTATTATTGAGTATGGTACTTTATTGGCGTTACCACACTAAACATATTATGGTAATTCCCATTTACATCAGAAGTTGGATGTCAGAGCTGGGAAAGGTCTCACACTCAAGTTGACCATTTTCTAGTAATTAGTTGGTAACAATTCAGAAAAGCTACATGGATGTTTCCCGGAGTTCAGAGTCCAACACGATAATGTACAGATTGTTCCTTACTTTTGATGCGCAGAGCAGCCATTTTGGATTTCAAGCTTACGTTTACTGAAGTTTCTATGTCACTGTTTCGACTTCAGGGAGGGTTTTGGATGATGTATCCGAATGATGTCTCAGAACTCTTGACTTCTGTGAAGTGGGAGTTAAAAAATACTGTTATGTGCAGTATGTGGGAGCAGACTGACAGTAAAGATGAAGAAAATTCAAATGTGTCAGATCCAGCCACTGGCCGAAAAACGCCCACCTTTGTTTTAAGGAAGAAAGAAAGACAATTGTTTCTCTTTTTACCGCCTTTGTGTCCCATCACCAATCTGTGGGCCTAGAAGTTAATAGAGCAGAGACAGTATCTGAGCTGTGTGTTCACTTATTGGCTCCACCTTTAGTTACAGTACGCTTCTCTGCACTCAGTTTTTCCTCAGTTACACCCATCTGGACAGCTGCAGGATCAGAATATAAAAAGAGAGCTCTGTATTATCAACCTTAAGAGAAGCCAGTGGGAAAAGACACGTTTTTCTTTTCAAAGCTATTGATGAGTCCTGTCGAATCCTATTAGAGAAACACTGACTTGTATAGATCTGCTGTTGATTTGTTTTCAGGATATCAATACAGCTGCCTTTGCATTTTAACATGAGGACACATCAATACATCAGTATACCATGAGTCATATGGTAAATTCTTTTGCTGCCAACAGATAGTTTTTGAGCAAAGGAATCTTCTCACATCGTACAGTAAGTTGTTTTAAACCCCTCACCACATTAGTACTTTTTGGTGACTCATGAACTCCAAACAGGCTCCAAAATTGGATTCTATTATTGGATTGATTCACATTCACTAGAGCTATTCAGTTCTTGAAAGCTTTGCTAATTCAAAAATGTTTTGCATAAAGATGTTACTGCCAAGATAGCATGCTGCTGCCTCTCGGAGGAGCAGAGAAAATTGATTAGCTGCAAAAGAAATGTCAAGACCTGCACTGGCTGTTGACTCAAGAGAACGTCCTTGACATTATTCTGATCCTGGTATTATTTCCTACAAAGTAGCCTCAAACCTATGGGGGGGGGGCAATGTCAGTTTCACTGCCCTGTCACTGTTTGTGGATCAGCCAGCAGTTATTGCTGTCTCAGTGACACCTCATTACTGCCTAATTAGTATTCTCGATTAATTGGCCATCTTGTTAACTGTAACCTCTAAATATTATGATAAAGCTGCTGAGCAATTAAAATGAGTCGGGTTAGAGGCCGCAGAGCTACAGCAGAGAGGAAGGATGGAAGGATGTTGGATTTCTCAGGGCCAAACTGCAAGATTAACTATTATCTTGCCATGTTTGCTCAGTATGAAAAGAAAGAAACAATCCATTGTATTTGTTCTTTGACTTATACAGCATTCGTTCTATTGCAGTTTTGTGTAAGGAAACCTATTCAAACATGCAGCTTTACAAACAGTTGTCTTGTTATAGCCTTATATTGTTTGTGGCTACATTTGCTGGAAAAAAACCCACAAATCCAGTATTTCAGTGAAAACCTGCCACATCACAATTGTCCATTGTTTGATGAAGCTGGAATGTGAATATACACTGAATTAACGACAATTAGTACAGGTAGACCACAGTCATGCTCTGCTGTCATGCAAGTGTTTCATTTATAAAAGCTAATTTCATGCAAGCCCTCATCAACTGATGGTCAGGTTATTTGATTCAACACATCCTATTGGCTAATGCAGCCTTATTTAAGATGCTCTTGCCCCCTTACTCTCTGCTGCTCCTTCTGCAAGCCACATTCACAGGGGCATCTGATACCCTCCTCCACCCCAGCTCCTCCTGCTGTGTCCAACTTAATCAACCTCATGCAACCTCAACTTGTCATTGAAGCCTGCTAAGTTTGGATTGCCTTTTGTTTCCCTCAGTGCCTTTTTCGTTGCATAATTTGGCATTTTTTACATTCTGTCCTTTTAAGTTTAGACATCAATGGTACTCGGTTAGTTTAAGGAAATGAAACTGGTTTCTGTATGTTCAGTGACTCACTGGTCTCCTTGATTACAGAGAACAATCTGTGCTGCGATGCAATTTTAAGTTCCTTTAAGCCTTCACTTCCACTTCCTTTTGAAACGGGATAATACACAATGTTGTTAAGAGCTCCTGTGTTCATTATGTAAAACAAAAAGGCTTGAAGATAGTGCATTCCTTTAAAAAGGATGTCCATTTGTGATTTAAAAAACATGTACTATAAAACTATTCCAGTTTTTAATCAAGCTCTGAATATGTGGACGTTCCCTCAGTGTACAGCGGTGTACTGATGTCTCCAGACAGGATTGTGACCTCTCGTTTTTGGCACTGCCTATTGGGATCCAGATCTAAGAAGATAGAAGTTGATTAATCTCAGTGTTCAGAAGCGGCAATGCTGTTTACTGATTATACTTGATTTAGACAGGGTTTTTGAAGATTTATTTATTTATTATACAGAACAGCCAACAGATTGAATTTCCTAAAACATTCCTCTGTGTAATCTTCTGCGTTGCAGGCTCAGTTAATACTGACAGGTGCCCAGATCCTGCTGCCCATCACAGTTCCTCTGGTGCTCTAAATCCAACTGCTGGAGGTCAGATTTACGAGTCTGATTTGGATAACAAGAGGCAGTCGGTCAGTAAATCAGGTCAATGGACATAATCCAATATAATCCATCTTAATCTCACAGAGTACTCATGGCAGGAGATTACCATTGTGATTCAATTTAATTGCTAAGTAAAAATCCACGATTTGGCTGCAATATTCCTTCTAAAACTAAAATGAAGAAACTGGTGTGTGGCCTGAAATTGCAGTGACATTTGTCATTGTTTGTTTGACCATTTGTCAAATTTGTATGAGAACAAATTCTCTGTATAAAACTCCAACCTCTCACAACCAAATAAATATCCATTTACATTATTGTCTCACGGCTTCACTAGCTGGCTCTCATTGTTTTAAACACCCAATGAGAGCGCAAAGAGACAAACATATTCGCAAGTACAACCACCAACTGGGAGCAATTCTGTCAAATTGAAACCAAAATAGCCCATTAATCCCCAACAGAAAACACTCATTAATCTCAGCAAACAACTAAACAAAAGAGATTGAGACCACAACACGACACACCAATCCCGGAGTCCTCCAGCAGCCACAGAGCTCATAGACGATAGTCAAAGGATTATATAACTCTATATTTATGTTAGTCACGCTCTGTGGTTCCACAACTTTCTCTGCTGCCCCCTATATTTCAGGTATACAAGGTGTATTCTTTCTGCTGAGCACTTTTTTTCTTGTAATGTTGTACAACTCACATATCATAAGTACATTAGTTTAACCTTTATATTCATACCATCTGTACGGTTTTGCAAGAACCAACTCACAGCTCACTACTTGTTTGTTGGTAACATGAATATATTTGATTAAGAATCATTCCCGCTGCAACATTTAAATGTCCCAGTTTCTTACCAGCCAAGTTTGTGTCTTGACAACATTATAGCATGAAGTCTTGCAAACAGACGTTTGCGCTTCCAGTTTCCGCTAAAATCAAGATTTCTAAATTCCACTTTAGAATCTGGTAGACTGGTGTCATGTACATTTTACTTGAACTGTATTTTAACAGAATGTCACACTTGTTTCACACAGATGTTTTTCAATCTTCTAATTTGTTTCTGATCTAACTTCTCTCAAGGCAGATGAAACATACTCTGTAGCAGAGCTGGTAGCTCAGGGCTGTACAGAATGTCTATGTTTTTGAAAAAGTAAAAAAAAAATAGGATTACAGACACTTGAGTCAGAGAAATACTTTTCAAGTTTGAACTTTGATCAGTTGTGACCGCAGATGAGCTGAGACATGTGCTTTTGTATTCAGAGAGAAAGTGTGTCCCTGTGTGTTTTTTTAAAAGAATGATAAAGTATTTTGAATCAGTATTAAATAATTTTAGAATTCTGTAGTATTGGTATGTATAATACTTTGTTAAAGGGACCCATGTTCCATAGTTTAGGAAGAAATGGGTTTTAGGAAGTGCATTTTGATGCACTGCATGAAGTGCACTCAGCAACTGAACAGTAGTGTTGTGTTTCTGATGCTTTTATACAACCTGCTTAGGGGGGATGTCCTCCTGTGACCTATGTATGTTGCGGACTGATGAGTGCATTCATCTTGGGATGGGGGATGTATGATGAGAGTACTGCAATCTGATTCCTGAGGACACTCTCCACAGCCATCAGTCTTCTGGGGTTGCGTGCGGTCTCCAACTCTTCTAATGCTTCAGTCCATAAAAAGAGAGGAACGGACGTGTTGTTAAGGATGGGCAACTGATTGATTGTGGATCAAATCATGCAGCAGCAGGGATTCTTTGTTCACTTTTTTTATAAAGCTGAAAAGACTCAGACTTGGTTCAGACCAAGTTCAGACTTGGAGATTGTTCTTTCGATGTAATTACACGGCTGTCATTTTCCTCTGAATTCATTCTCAGGGTCAGAAGCTTATAGGGTGTGAGAATGTGTTACTGCTGTCGCTCGTCTATGTGACTTAATCAGAGAAATTATTGTTTCACAAAGCAGCAACTGAATAGACCCCATTTTGAATATTGAAATTGGTTGCATGTGATTAATATCAAAAAAAGTATTTGCAATATTGTGTATGGGAAGATAGAACTTGAAAACTTCCTGACGTAGCTTCCTTGTGTAACAGGTTAAACAGGGCCTAACAAACACACATGTAACACCAGCAATGTTTGATAGAAAAATGCTATAATTAGCTGTTATGACCTATGACATGGTTATATTTTGAGTTATTATTTATAATCTTAGGAATCAGGCTTTGAAATATGTGTTCCACAATTGTCATTCAATGGACTTACTTCAAAGACTGGCTTTGAGCCATAGGAGTCCTTAATGGCTGGGGATCCAGACTGGAAAAGGAGCATGTATAGTATATCCATAGAATGCACAAGCAGTGGCAACTATGGTGCCATGTTGAGAGTTTCTGACTAACAGAAAACCACGGGACAGAAACAAAGAAACTTGTGCAGTAGAACCTTAGTGGGGGAACACCAAGCCGCCAGTAAAAGAGACAGGAACCAGGAAGGCTGAGGAAAACCTTGTACTTGTGACAGAAGGTCGAGACAATGAAAGGGATTGCATCTAGCAGTGGTAGCTGGTCAGTAGAGTGAGCTCGTGCCACTGCCATCCACTTCCTACAAGGAGAATGAAAGACCTTGACTGAATAAACTAAAATTAAATAGAAATTTAAGATTAAATGTAGGCTACAGGGAAAGGTAGATATGATGCAGTTACTGATTAAAATTAAGAATGTGCAATAACAAAAAAAAAATGTTGCACATGCACATTTGCTCCCCTGAAGTCTCATAAGCTGACTCATAAATAGGGTGTCATGCAGTGTCACTGGATCAGAGCATAAGACCAGGCCAACATGAGACAGCAGTAGTTTAAGATACATATGCCTTTAAGTACAGTACAGAGTGCTTATGGTTCAGTTAGTTAAGTAAGTTAAGTAAAATAAGTTCAAATGTTTGCAATGCTAATACTCTGAGCAAATGGATGGCATTTTTAAGCATGTGTTAGCATCATTTATTAATCAGTCTCAGTAGGGAGTAAGGGGACAAAGGCCGACTGTTTCCCCATCTGCCCCCTTGATAGGATCTTTCTCTGGTCCTTCGGGTGGTTTACCACGAGCCATATGCACTCAGAGTGATTTCCACTAAGTGTTTCTCCCTGAAGTCATGCTAGCCTCACTGAAGCATGATAGTAATACATGCTCTGTTGGTCCACTTGTGATGCTTTCTCAATTGAGGGCTTGGAGAAGGGCTTAGTTTTAGATAAAGTATGTATACCCAAGAATACCACACACATTTAGACTCCAGTTGTGGGAACTATGTTTAAGTCCGCTACCAAAACTTTTTTTTAGAAAAATCAAAGAGAATTGAATTATCTGCGATGTGTTCTTGTATTTACAGAGTGACATGTACAACACAATACTTACAATTTCCTTTTTTTCTGTCCTTGTAGGGGAATATAGATGAATGGTGTGCACAGCCTCATCCAGAGTTTTATAAATCATTTTAAAAGATGTTATGCAGGTTAAAGGGCAAATGCCTTAAAAACTAATATTCAGTCTTCAGTAGACTGATTTGAGCGTAAGGCCTAAACCATTGCCCATACTGAATAAAGCTTAGCAGTGCTGACAGCTAGTGATCAAGTTTTCAAAGCCATAACCAACATCCACTGTAGTTCAATTGTTATTTCCAATCATATTATGAAACACTCAGTTGAAGTCATAAAAAAAAAATTACATCTCAACACAGAAAGCATAAAATCTAGTGACTGTTTATTGCCTCTTTACAAAGAAAATGTATTGCACACAATCCATGTAAACAGAACATAAAGAAATAAGGACCACTGGGAACAGCTCCAGAAAGTGATAGTGATTGAGTTAAAGAGACAAATAACACAAGGGTCAAAACACGAAATGTTTTATTTATTATCAGACCATATTCCATTGACAGTGTGTTCATACAGCACAGCTACACACTACGATGAATTACTTTGCAATTTCTCTCACTCACCAACCAATTTTGGGAAGGACATCACTTATGAGTCCACTCTTACCTCAGATTATTTGAATAGATTTCGAAAATGGATGTACCTGAAGAGGTGATTATGACTTGATGAGTCATTTAGTCCAACACTCCAATGTTCCAGCGTTCACTCTCACAAAATCAACACAAGTCCCAATGCCAAAAGCTCATTTTAATTAGTCAACCTGAGTTCATTACCTCAGAAACGTGTCCCATTTCTCTCGGGGCGATGAGGTTACCATACGAACGCTCATCCTAATGTCTCTCGCCCCACCTGAGTGATTTTGCAGTATGAACCACTGTCCCCCATGGGTGCTAAGGTACGTGTGGTGCAAAATGGAGACCTAATTGGAAATGATCGCTGACAGCAGCTCGAGCCACAGGGTCCCTTAATGATCCAGGCAGAACTCAGATCAGAGAGAGCCCCCACACTTTCTGTGAAAGGCATTTAGAATGGATGACAGCAGCACAAGCCCTGTAGAGGGACTGAGGGGTTAATGTGATGTTGTGCTCAAAGAGTTGGCGGGGGGGAGGGAGGGAGTGATAAAGGGACAGCAAAAAGCATGAGGAAAAGAGACCTGTTTGACAGATGAAAGCAAACTGGAAATGGAACTGGTTGGAGCTCAGATGTCTGGAAAGAAAATTACACATTTAAAGTGGGATTTAGTATCTTCTTATTGCAAGGGACAAATTCATGTTTCAGTAAAAACTTTTCCATTTTCCCAATCATTATTAAAAGTATTAAAAATATCTGTTGTTGACAGGTTTGTTTGAAAATAAGCAAGCTTTGGACCAAATTCAAATGTAAAATGCAGTGGCTATTCCTTTTCTGCTTCAGTCCATCATGTACTGTACACCTGTCATCTTTCAACACACTGTTCTGTGCTGTAGACAAACCATGCTGTCAAGGAAATGTGCAGCTATTTTCACAGGAAACTCGTTCTGACTGAAAAGAAGCTGCATACCAAGATAGGTGTTATTATTGTCTATGCTCAGGAAATAACACTGGTGGTATTTGTAGTAGTTACTTTTCAATATATGGAAGAAAACCATTCCCAATTTATCTGGAAATACATTCAGAAGGATCCTTTATGGTATTTCCTGTGTGGAAATGTTGCATTGCCGATTTTCAGCAAAGGACAATCTTTTCAGCAGGTCGCATCTGAATAAAAAGCTCCGGGATTTCTGCATGGCTGTGCCTATCTACTGTAAGGTCCACCTCATTCCCATTTCAGCTTTGTTCTCATCCTTTGTCATAGTGTGTCATACAGATGCACCAGGTGCTGTCTTTTATTATCTAATGCTCGGTAATTTGAAGCAATGTCATTACAGATGGAGACAAAATAAAGGTTCAATCTATTTTAATGATGTTAATACAATTACATTTTGTGTTAGTCCAACAAAAAAATAACTTTTGACATACTGTACATGTAAACATTTTAGTGCAACTCGGATTATTATCAAGTAATAGGTTGGTGAACTTCTCAATTAGCCCCAAACTAGACTAGACATCCTGGAAATGCTCCATTATTCCCATGCCTGTGTGGAGGCAACACAGTCTGATGCTGGTGGCATGGTGTCAGGTGGTAGTATTACAGGATCACCTTGCTGAAGGTTGGGGGAGCTTGTCTAATGTAGAAGAAAGCAAGACAAGGGTGTCCAACATGATGAGTGCTAGACCTATTCATTTTTGGTCCAAAAGTAAATTGTCCCAGTTTTGACTGTTGGAAATACAACCAATTTACTGCTTCCTGACTAGTTTGTTGATTATTTGGTATGTGATGTAACAGATCAACCAGAAGAAGGTCCAATACTGATGGGGAAAATCAATGTCTACAGTACTGAAGCAAGGCATGTCAGTCAAGAAATTGATTATTCCCTGGGGCTCGTTGGAAAAGAATAGCATTCCCATAAAATGTTCTAACAAGCACGTATACATAAAGACTGATTGGTATTTAACAGAAAACTACAGGGGGGAAAAAAGTCATCCTTATCCTCATCAGAATTGTTTTTTAATGCCAAGTACATTTAAATATACACTTTCATTTGTCTTGGTGTATTGGTGCAAAAACAGTTAACATCATGAAACAATCAGAGTAAAGACTTTGGGTTTCACACAAGACTCAAACCCCTGTTGTCTTGATGAAATCGTCATTGTTTTTGATTACTTCTAAATGAAAATGGGCCAGAAAGCCATGTGGAACAGATTTTCAGTTTAACAGCGATAGTTACAACAGCAGAAGAAAATGTTAAAGTCTGCACATCTTTGGCTGTTAACTTTTGGAGAAAACTCTCCTCACTCTCTTGACACATCACGTCCAGCCATCTAGACTTATTATTGAAGACTAAGGGAGATGTTGTCATGTGCGATGCAGACTCTGACCTTAAATATCACTTAATATGCCAACAGTGAAATGTTGACAGACTAACCCTGGGGCCTTGTCCAACTGGTGTCATGTCCTCATCCCCCTCAGGTCTTAAGATACTGGAGCTTTTATGCTGATCTGAACTGAACAACAGAGTCAATACAGCCATCAATCATACCAAGTTCAATGACAGGCAGACACCTAAGTTACAAGACTAACGGTTCCCCTTGGCTGTTTCTGAAAGTCTGGAACATATTGTCTTTTTTGTAAGGTTATAACAAAAAGTTTAAAAACGTAGGAAAAACAGAGGGGATTTTCACCAAGAATCACTTCCATCTGATGATAAACTATAACAGCCATTGGGAGTTGGAGGTTGCATCACATGAATGGTTTAATAAGAACGTTAATGCACTCTGTTATGTCTCAGATATTTAACTTGTAAAAGCAAAAACCCAACAAAATTGTGAGAACCAGACTTCAAGATTTTGACTTAAATATATACTCAACAAAAATATAAACGCAACACTTTTGTTTTTGCTCCCATTTGTCATGAGATGGACTCAAAGATCTAAAATTCATTCCAGATACACAATATTACCATTTCTCTCAAACATTGTTCACAAATCTGTCTAAATGTGTGATAGTGAGCACTTTTGCTTTGCTGAGATAATCCATCCCACCTCACAGGTGTGCCACATCAAGATGCTCATCAGACACCATGATTAGTGCACAGGTGTACCTTATACTGCCCACAATAAAAGGCCACTCTGAAATGTGCAGTTTTGTCTCACAGCAAAATGCCACAGATGGCGCAAGCATTGAGGGAGCGTGCAATTGGCATGCTGACAGCAGGAATGTCAACCAGATCTGTTGCTCGGGCATTGAATGTTCATTTCTCCACCATAAGCCGTCTCCAAAGGCGTTTCAGAGAATATGGCAGTACATCCAACCGGCCTCACAACCGCAGACCACGTGTAACCACACCAGCCCAGGACCTCCACATCCAGCAGGTTCACCTCCAAGATCGTCTGAGACCAGCTACTCAGACAGCTGCTGAAACAATTGGTTTGCATAACCAAAGAATTTCTGCACAAACTGTCAGAAACCGTCTCAGGGAAGCTCAACTGCATGCTCGTCGTCCTCATCGGGGTCTTAACCTGACTCCAGATCGTCGCCGTAACAGACTTGAGTGGGCAAATGCTCACATTCGATGGCGTCTGGCACGTTGGAGAGGTGTTCTCTTCACGGATGAATCTCGGTTTACATTGTTCAGGGCAGATGGCAGACAGCGTGTGTGGCGTCGTGTGGGTGAGCGCTTTGCTGATGTCAATGTTGTGGATCGAGTGGCCCATGGTGGTGGTGGGGTTATGGTATGGGCAGGCATCTGTTATGGACGAAGAACACAGGTGCATTTTATTGATGGCATTTTGAATGCACAGAGATACCGTGATGAGATCCTGAGGCCCATTGTTGTGCCATACATCCATGAACATCACCTCATGTTTCAGCAAGATAATGCACGGCCCCATGTTGCAAGGATCTGTACACAATTCTTGGAAGCTGAAAATGTCCCAGTTCTTGCATGGCCAGCATACTCACCGGACATGTCACCCATTGAGCATGTTTGGGATGTGCTTGACCGGCGTATACGACAGCGCGTACCAGTTCCCACTAATATCCAGCAACTTCGCACAGCCATTGAAGAGGAGTGGACCAACATTCCACAGGCCACAATTGACAATCTGATAAACTCTATGCGAAGAAGATGTGTTGCACTGCATGAGGCAAATGGTGGTCACACCAGATACTGACTGGTTCTGAGTCCCCAGACCCTCAATAAAGCAAAAACTGCACATTTCAGGGTGGCCTTTTATTGTGGACAGTCTAAGGTACACCTATGCACTAATCATGGTGTCTGATGAGCATCTTGATGTGGCACACCTGTGAGGTGGGATGGATTATCTCAGCAAAGCAAAAGTGCTCACTATCACACATTTAGACAGATTTGTGAACAATGTTTGAGAGAAATGGTAATATTGTGTATCTGGAATGAATTTTAGATCTTTGAGTCCATCTCATGACAAATGGGAGCAAAAACAAAAGTGTTGCGTTTATATTTTTGTTGAGTGTATCTTCTGACATAATCAGCATAACATAATCATCGTTGAGATGGGAAATTCCGCTCAAGGTGGCTGCCACTTTTAGACATCTTAAAATATTTATCTTTGAAATACTGAGAAGTTTATCATTTCAACTTTCAGCATTTGCAAAAAAACATATTCTGTGTATAAAACAATGTGTTTTTGTGTTTACCTGTTGTTGGTGCAGATAAGACCCCTGACCATAGTAAATGTAACATTTAAAGTTGAGCGTTTCAGTGTTGCCAGTGAATGCAGTCTGCCATCATTGTCGGCTGTATTTTAATATCATAAACCTCCTTGCTCTCTTATTCCAAAATTAAATGGCTCCCTTGCTACCTGCCTGTTACAGCAAACGGGATATAAGGACATGTAGTGGTGTTGTCATGGAGTGTGTCTTGGTGTATAACAAGAAGGTGGCTGTGCATGAGGTGACACTTATACAAAGGTCATTTATATCCATTAGTGCTGCTAATGCATCATGACTGCTGTTAAGTTGATGTCAGGTGCAGCACTTGATACATAGAGAGCACATCTTTATGTTTGAAATATGGTCCAAGCTGTAAGTCACACAACAGCTAGGGAAGGGCTTAGTGCTTTTTTTTTTGTCATTTTAATACCTCGGATAAAGCAAATTAGGTTTAGCAGGTTAAACAGATGGGAGCGCTAAATCACCTGCTGAATTTAGGGCACATACCTTTCTCCAGGAATTGTGTATGAATGTTTTACATCGTTACACTGAAGAGAAATGGGTCATGCATGCTTAAAGGACAGACAAGAGAGATTTTCGTTTAAATAAATTAATCAGTTCTGAAACTACCAATCCCCAATGCACCAAACTGCGGCTGTATTTATTTTAGCAGGTCTTTAATTCTGACTTTAGTTTGGGATGACAAAAGTGAGAAGGTGGAGGACATGTGGCAAGCGGAGTCCTGGTTTGAATCCCTGTCAGACAGGTCCTTTCTGGTGGGGAGTTTGCATGTTCTTTCAAAGCTGTTGGTTCCATTTCAGTACTAATCCGGCAGTCCAAAGTCACGGTCAATTGGTTTCTGTAAATATGAGCGTGACAGTTTTTTGTCTGCGAATGTAGCCCTGCGATGAATTGGTGACCAGTCCAGATACATGGAGGATTGTCTTCGGCCTCCGGATGACCCCAAAAGGAAAATCTTTTTAAATAAAGATTGGATGGTGGCGTGGGAGATTAGTCTGCATTTAGTTTTTTCTGCATATTCATTATATTGTGTAACCTATTGTAAATGTGCTGTTCATATTTTCCATCTGAAAGTAGGTTACACTATTGACTGACTAGTGTTGTGTAATTATGGGAGATCAATAGTGCTGTGAGCCCCATGATAAGTTACCCTGCAGGGGCAATAAAGTATTTTAAATCAGATCGATTACATCACATACCAACATGCTATGTCTTACATAGCATGTAAGACATAGCATAGCATATATATATATATATATATACACACCCTTCAAATACAGCAGTATAAGAATGAAACCTTTGAGCAGTCAAATGTCTGTGAATCTGATTGCATAGTTTTGCCTCAAAAGCAGCTGATTTCAAACACGAGATTGGTCTCCTGTACCAAGCGCTTTGAACCAATCAATGAACACGAAACAGGAACAGCAATGCAATCCCCCTTCCTATAAGGGGAACAGAGAATGCCATTTAATAGATAAATGAGAAGTGTGGGGAATCATTTTTCATCTTAGATACAAGCACACAGTCAGTAGTTTAGTGTCAGAAATCAATAAACAATGCATTTATCCAGAATGTACCGAATATGTCCGTTTTTATTGCCGCAGACATCCAGGAGGTAAATTTGTATTGAGTGTGCACTCTGGTTTTTACACCCAAACTGACTTACTTTGCTTCATACACTTCAACTGCAGTCCAAACTCAATTTGTTAAATGTAAATGTTAAGCTGTAAGCTCCTGGGCACAGAGCTAGAATCTATGTTGCCATCTGTCATCTCCAAAAACAGAGCGACTAAACAAATACTCCACAGCCAACAGTTGGCCTTAAAGGAGCTCTAACCTTTCAAATTGAACGATAGGACGACTGTCATTTTCAAGACACATTGAAAAATGTTCCACAAGCTACAACAGTGTTGATTGGGGTTCTTTTTTTGCCAAATGCATGTCTTTTTGGCTCTGCACGTTTGAGATTCACAAGTTTGCGAACCTTTAGACTCACACTGGGAACAGTATTTGCAGATTCTTTTTTTGTCCAACGTTGCCATTGTAATTGCATGCTACTTCTGGATGTGCTCAGAATATAAACCTCAAGGTTTTGCATGCCTAAACCATATTTTTTTCGCACACACACACACACACACACACACACACAAACACACACACACACACACACACACACAAATGCAAGCGCTAATTCCAGAATACATTCGTTATCAGAAGTTGCCTTGATTGGCTTATTACAAAGATCTGAACCTCCTGAGGTCGTGCCTTTGTTAAATTTCCGGAGCCAGCGATCCTTTGAGAACTGCAGTGTTGAGTTTGATTAGAGACATCACCGTCAACTCAGAGGAGAATAACTATAAAGGACCATTCCTGTAACCTGCCTCATTAACACTATTTATTTCCTTCTCCGGTCTTAGAAATGCACTTAGTACACCTCTGAGGGATTGGAAATAATTCAGAAAGCTATTTGTTTTCTTGTTAGGCTCGTGAAGCAGACAGGGAAATCTCTCCCCTCTCCTCCCGACATGAGAATGAGTTTGCACTTTAAGATGTTTATAATAACAAGTGAATTTCTTTGTTTTGGTGACATAATTGGAACGTTACGTTGCTCAATTTCAGTGATGCTTTCACATCTTGTTGTTACCTCAGGCCAATTTTTTTAAAACAGGTGGTTAATGATGTACTAATCGAAAACATTTTCTCAAATGTTGGACTCCTTTCTTTTGCAAGTAATTCATTTTCTCTCCAGTGGATAATCACAGGCAGGTGTGCAGTTGAAGGTCTTATTTCCTGCTGTGGAATACAATTTGATGTGTAGGTATAGCGGGTGGGAACAAACTGAAAAATAACAGAACTTCCTTCTTCTTTTCTTTTTTTTTACATGACTTAAGTAACAAACTGAATGAAGCTGAACTGGTGCAAGCTCTATTTCTTATGACAATAATGGGCCATTGTGGTAATGATGTGAGACTATGGGCCATGTTTTTTTTTTTTTTTTTTTTTTTTACAATTTATTTGTTTACTTTTTAATCCGAATGAGGCTTTATTCCCTAAAACACAAAAACATTCTTCTTGGATGTGTATGTTTATTTCAAAAATGCTGCCTGCCACCGGGTAAAGGTTTCATTTGAACGACCATATTACCAGCGCAATGCAACCTCTATCATCATCAAATTCAATTTCTGCTTTCTGTAGTAAGAGAACATTATGAGGAGCGTTATTTTTGTCATTTATATTTGCTTGAAAGCTGGCGGGTTAGGTTGTCGTTCTCAAGAGAAGATAAGAGACAAAAAAGACCTGTCACGCAGGTTGAAAATCAAATGAAGTGGATCCAATTGCAGAAAGCAACGTTAAGATTTATTTTTTACAAAAAGGCAAAACAAAAACCCACAACTCTAAACTCAATCCAAAACATCCAAAAGAAGAAAACACTGGGAGCAACGAGGAATCGCAAGGAACACCAAAAACACTCAACAGGAGCCACATAGGACTAAATGAGACTCAATAAACACAGGGCTAATCAGACACCGATGAGACTAATGACACAGATGAGGACAATCCGGGTAATCAGGTCTGAGAAAAACAGAAAGGAAGGTACGAACACAAGACCAGAAACACTATGGACAATTACAAACTAAATCATGAAATACTGAAGACACACAGAACTCAAGAATGTAATAACTAGAACATAGAGATACAAGGAAGAAATAACACAATAAAAAAGGATCTAAAGAATAAATAATCAACACCAGGAAACTTGAACAAGGGAAACAAGCAACAGCTCCTGCAGTCTATATGTGTCCTTGGGAAAGACATTGAGACATAAGTAGCTCCAAAAAGCACAGCTGCTATTCAAATGAATGTGTTTAGTATTTATGGACAGTTGGGCACTTTACAGCCATTGGTGTATGAATGTGTCATGTAGTGTAAAAGCATTTTTAATGGTAAGAAGACTTGACGAGAGCTTTATAAGTGTTTCCCATTAGCATGTACTATTTGACAGTTTCCTATAGTAGAGGCTGTGTAACTAGCTTAAAGTGCTGACCTGAGGTTGGAGACAGATTTGTCAAAATAAAGAGAAACTCAGACATACCTATCATCAAACCCTAAAAACAGAGTTTTATGGTGTTAAAAAACACACACACATGCACCCCCCCCCCCCGCCCCCGCCCCCCCCCCCCCCCCCCCCCCACACACACACACACACACACACACCATACTCATGGTTGCTTCTGACATAATCTCATTTCTGCAAAACAACCATGTTACAGGTTTGTTACTAATATGTTAGTAACACAAGTGCTCTAGTCTCTCTTCCAGCCTGTTATTGAACAGGTCCATTGTTAATGCCTTTTAAAGCTTGACATAGTTGTGTCAAAGCCAATTTGATCATACAACAACTTTCAAAAGAGGAAAGTTGTCGATGCATGTCCTCGGCCCGGCTGCCTGCTCATAGCAGTTTGTAAAATTAAATTCTGGCTTAATTTTAGTTTTAAAAATGTAGTTATATGATTTTCTAAATAGTTGATTATACAATCATGAACCTGTGAATCTATGTCAGACCCGTCTGTTTGCACACAATGCTGCAATGACTAAGCTCTTAGTGTCTCTTCCTCTGTCCTTTAGAAAGAACATCTCCTATTTTGTTTTTCAAAAAAAAAAAGACTTTCTGTGTTGTTTTTAAATATGAGTCAATTAGACCTGAAACAGAGCTATTTTAATTACTATCTTTGATTCAATGAGTGCCATCATTTTGGATGAAATATGACACAAAACAAACAAACACAAACCAATTTAGGAGATATTCCGACAAAACAAACCAATCTAACAAGAGATGTCAATAATGTATCTGGTGCTAAATAAATGTCAGCGGGCACATCCTGCAGATTGGAATACATAATGGAGCAAACTTTCATTTGGACAAATGTTGGATTTGTTTACATGTGGGTTGCAAAGAGGTGAATTATTTGCTGAGAAACAAGGTTTCACAGTCGATGACTAATGAGGGTTTTACTAAATTGCTGAGCGTTGACCTTCAGCTGAGAGAGAGGTTGGCTGGAGCCATGCCACATGAAGCTGGCCGGACTCACGCCTGGTGTCTGATTGTTCTCCAGAGATTTCTTTTTTTTTTTTTTTTCTGTGTGTTGACTCATTTGACTTTGTTTTGTTTTGCTGCAGCTCGGGATGGCTGAACAAATTGTTGTAATGTCATTGTGAGGTGATGTAGCTTGGCTGGATGTGCTATTCATCCTCCATCACTGTCCTCTGGAGTATCCTGTGATGAATTGACCAGACGGCGAAAACTTCCACCAACGATTTTTCTTAATGGCTGTAAGAGTACAGCTGATCCGCCTAAGAACATAGGGTCGAAAAAAAGGAAGAAATAATCCTTAAAAAAAAACAGCCTCAGTTGGTATAAGCAGGCCTCCAGAGCCTGACTCAGCCTTCAGTAAAGATTTATGTGACCCAACTTAGACTCAATTCAGCTTTGATTATGCATCTTATGGACTCAACTGGATCTCGGGATTTCCTTTTTAGAGCTAGACACAAAACCAAAACATCCAATTAAGTTTGAGTTTCAGTTGAGGATGTCAGGAAGGTTTTCCTCTAATCCAGTTTTTTGTTGCAAATTAAAATCAAAGCAACAACCCACCCAAACATTTTGATTCGTTCTGCAACAGTGAAGGAGGAACAGCTAACTTTGTTAAGTTGTTTATATCTATATGTTTAAACTATGCTTTAAGAACTTTACTATGTTTCTTAAATGTCCAATCATGCATACAGTATATACAGTACATGTGTACCACCAACCTGTCAAGGGTCAACAGACCTGGGATATTAACACGTTTGTGTCCATTAATGTGTGCTTTAAATGAATTACATCTTATTTTCAAACTGGTTTACTTTCACTCAACCCCAGTTTGTTTTATGCAAACTCATATTATCTATTATCTTTGCTATTTGAATTCTAAACATGTGGAAATTTCAATAAAATGGCCGTCACTCAGAAGCCAGCAACAAACTATCACATGTGATGAAGGTCAACTTTTAGTCAGAAAACAAATCCTACACTGCCACAGATACTAAAAGTATAACTAAATCTTATGTGATGATAACTAAAATATTCCAAATGAAGTGCAAATGAAGTGTGGATGAATTGCAACACACATGAGAATGAAAGAAACAAGCTGAGAAGAGAGGATATGTTACAGGTCACATGCCATGTTTACTCAGCTCTCTCTCTCTCTCTCTCTCTCTCTCTCTCTCTCTCTCTCTCCCTCCCATGGGACTTTGATTGTAATTGGTTTCATGCACATAGCTGCATGTTGCTCATCTGTTGCTCTTCTGCGGTCCTGGATGTCATTTCCTTGGATAGGTCAGATCATGATCAATGAACCCAATGTGAATTTCTGCTACAATACTCTATATAGGTAGCACAGGTTTATAAACAAGCACCTCTGTGTGACATGCAGTTGTACTGTTGTCCTTGGAGGCTCTCTTCAGGCCTTGGCACCTGGCCTGAAGAGACATGAGACTGAGGATGCTGATGAGACCTTGAGACGATCCACAGTGACAGCCCATCAGTGCCAGCCTCTCCTCTGACATCCCCTCTCATTACCACACTGTCACTCTCTAAATGTGCAGACCTGCGTGCATGTAAACACACACATGCATGAAGGCAGGAACTTGCTCATACACACACTTAGTGAGCAGTTCTTTATGGAGATTGACTATGTAGGGCAGCTGCTGACATTGACACATGGTAACAGAGGAGACTCATTTCCTCACCCGGTTGATTCTGGGTTTATTTTAGGCCCAGGAGTTTCAAGGTGCAGATCAGCTCACTATGTAAGTGGGTGAAGATGTGGGGCTCAGGTCTGTATTTTAACATCCTTTTAACCCTTCGCACCACCCTTTGGTACTCTGTGCATACATGCCACTTCTTCTCAGAATTTTAATTTAGCAATGTCAATACATGTCTTGTCAGAAATAAGGTGAACATGTCTTATATGAATCAAATCCATACAGTACTTGTTCTCTTTGGCTTTTTTTATTTATTCTTTTTCAATCCGTGACCTGTTTATTTTTCTGTGGTTAAGTTATTATCCATGTTTTATTTCAAAATAAAAGATGTGTTCAAACAGCATGTAAAGTACTCTTCACTAGTGGACTATATTACAATTCAAAATAAGAGCCAGACAAAAGTTGTTTCAAATGAAAAATAATGGAATCCTAATGTGCTATTAAAAATATAATTGGTGGGGCATAAGAGAGCGGTTATGATGCCCATGCACGAAGGCTATAGCTCTCATCGCAGTAGCTGTGGGATCTAATCTGACCTCTACCTTTGGTGCATGGCGTCCTTCGCTCTGGGTTAGGGTTACATCCTGTCTGTCTTTAGCTGTCACATTTCATAACAGGCAAAAGGCCCCAAAATAGCTTCAATAACATGTGATTAATCACGATTGATGTGAAAATTCAATGATTGATTGTGATAAAAAAGAATAAAAAATAGTTTGACAGAAGAAGCCCATCACGCAACAAGGACCTGTCCACAGAAACCATATTTTTCATGACTCTTGAATTGAATGTCATGTTGTCTCTGTGTGTTTAATCAGCACCAGACCATTAAGAAGTCAACTCCTGAATCAAAACTGTGACTGAACAAAGTGATTCACAACAACTTGTTTATTATGTGGGCTACACGGAACAGAGAGGCTGGGGAGCTCTTTCCATTAGTATTGGTTAAGTCAGGATTATTGATTATGTTCAACAGTGATGAACTAACATGGTGTGGTAAACATTTAAACAGCTATTTATGGATGCAGGAGAACTGCAGAGTGACTGTGACTGCTTTAAATGCTTTTTAGGTTTCTCTGTGGGAGCTCGCTTTAGCTCTGTGTGGGCGCTGGGTAGTGAGAGTGTGTATTTCAGAACAGCGCTTCTGGCGAACTGCAGGCATGAAAGGCTCGACACTGGAGTGACAAATACTGAAATACTCTATCTGCAAGCTAGGAAAACATGGGGAAATAATCTCTTGGTGAAAAATAATTTGAATTATCCTTAAAAAACGGTTTTCTCTCTGTGTGACCTCTATTTTCAGTCATCTCATTGTTGTTGATGACTGTTCTTACTCTTTTCTGTTCTCTGTTATTTTTTTTTAACAACAACACAGCCCATAGCAATAGACAAGGTCGTTATTGCACACATTATTGTTCGAAAATGTGTGTTTTTGCAGGTTCAAACAGCAGTGCACTTCTAATAGCACCATGTTCAGCTGTCCTCTGGGATTTTCTCACTCTGCCTCATCAATAATGTCCCCATTCAGGCCGACTCACAAAACAACAGCAACAAATTAGATTCTCACAAAGCACAGCATTGATCATTAATGACTTGGCGTAGTCAGTGCAGTGTGAAACATCAGTCTGGCCAAATTATAATTATTTGGCTCGAAAGACGGTGATGGTTTAAATGAAGTAAAGAAAGCGTTTGCCAGCTCTGACTTCACTTGCTAAACTCTTAAAAAAAAAGCCAGAAGAAAAAACAACCACATATCAAGCAAACACCATGTGTGAAACGTGAATCAAACACAAGTATTTAGTTAGCGTAACATGATATTAAATTATTGTCAGATAATCTTTGGACCTTGAACTCTACAGGAAGAAAGGGGGAGAGACGGAAGTCTGCTCTGAGCGGCAGTAGGTTCCCCTTCCCTCCGTGGAGTCCAGACTCTGCTGGTGGAGGCTTTGGCGGATGATGTCGTCTGGAACTGCAAAGACTGGGGTTGATGGGAAGACGGCTGATGATGTCCTCTTCGGCTGATGGAATGAAGAAGATGATGAAATTGCCATGATTTGGCGATGATGGGGAGATAGAGGGTTGCACGTAACAGTGGCATAAAAGAACAAATGGAAGAGAAAGCTTGCAGAAAAGACAGCAGCACTAAGATAGGTTTACAATGAGGGAGTGGAGCAGCGCTATTTGGATCGCAGGGGATGTGAATAGCTGATGACTAAAGGAAGATGATTGAGTATGTGTGGAGGAGTGTATGCGGCATTAACAACCTGCATTGAGAAGGCACAATGAGCTCCAGAGGTGGTGGACGGTATGTGGTGGATCCAGTGAGTTAGCAGCTGGAGGATGAAAAATAAATATGAAAGGTTGAACTGAAATCTTTAAAAGTAAAAAAGAAAAAAAAAAACAGTATTTAAAAAGGTTATGTAGTGCTTAAAACATCGTAAATAATAGACCTCAGCACTGATCTGTGAAAAACTCTTTCACTCAGTTTAAAAGTTTAAACCTGAAAAACTACAAAGAGAGCGCGCAGGGGAAGAGTAAAGAAAGACTCACACAGAGAGAGCCAAGCACAGGGGGGAGCTTTAGAAAACCCATCAATTTCAAACTGCGAATATAAAATGGATTGCAGAAGACTGAGGGAAAGGGTCGCAAAAAGATGTGCATGAGCGTCTCCTCGGCCGGATAGACAAAGAGCACTCCACGGCCATCTTGAGATTTTTCTGGAACATGATAAATGTTTCATGGCGGAAGCAATTAATCCCCATTTTGGAGGAGAGCAGGGGAAAATACAATTCTATAAAAAGGTTTGGTCCCGAGAAATGTGTTTGTTTTGGCCTAGATTTGGTCCAGTGTGTTTTTTTTTTTTATCTTAAGAGGGGCAGAAACATTTAGCATGAACGTGGAAGGTGGAAAAGTGAGAGAGAGAAGCAACTATCTCTTCTTTAGGCTCAGCCAGGAGCATTGGTAGTAATATATGTGTTGACATTTGAATTTACTACGCCCGCAGAAAGTGTCTGTCATAGTTTGTATGGATCGTTTCACATCTATGACCACAACAGCATAATGTCCAAAAAGGCTCCTTGCTCCCGCCAAATGAGAAACAAAATTGCATTAGGATGAAAGTAGAGCAGCATGATGGTGCAATGAGTGGAGCCATTGTCCTTAAATGTGAAGGTCTAAACCCAAATAATCCCCATGAAAGCAAACATTCAGCTCATTGAAGTGTCCTTGAAAAAAAAAAAAAAAAAAAAACTCAATCCCAGCGGCACTGTAATGTAGCAGAAATTCTCCTTTGGGGATTACTGGAGTATCAAAAACACTCAAATTAAACCTTGAACATCAGCGGGGCTGCCTGTTGTAAAGGGAAAGCATCAGAGGGAGGAGGATAAGACAGTGCTGCAGAAACATGACAAGAGTTTCTAAAGACTGTTGAAGCATCATGTGCAAAAACAACGGCTGATTAAACTCTTGATGCAAGTACAAAGGTCGATTTTGCAATTATAATGATTGATTTAAAATGATTCAATGCTTCCCATGAACAAAGAGTCCATTGAAAGTTAAGCATGGTTTATACTTCAAGGACATAGCTACAGTGAGAGCACTACATACTTGTGGGTTTGTGGGTCTGCATCGATCTGCAATACTCTGCCAATAGACACTAGTTGGCAGTGTGATTCAGGAAGTGTGATTTTCAATTCCACCACATATCTGGGGTTTTTTTTTTTTTTTGTGTGTCTAGAGGAAACCATTGTGACTGACACCAAGCATATTGGAACTGGTGGTGATAAATATTGAGCAGCAGTTGATTACACTAGCTTGTAGCTTTCTCCCTTTTGAAGACCTTTGAAATTGGCAGTGATACTGGAAAAGTTGTAAATGCAGGAAATACGATGCTACCCAGCAGTCCAATCACAGGGCTACAGAGCTGAACCTACGGTTTATGCTGTGGTATAAATCTGACACCGAAGTGTAAATGGGACTTTACATTGTCAGCTGTGCCCATATATCGGTGAGCTCTGAATTTATTTATTCTTTATTTGCAAAGCTGACTGTTATTACATTAAATGGAACATTTTCACTGACGGTGAAGTGAGGCTCTGCATGAATGCAGCACCTGAAGTTGTGTTCAATCTTATCTCTGTCCATCTGTTATACCTTTTTTCATGAACTAGCCTTTAAACAGTGTATCATCCCATACCACGACCCATTTACTTACCCTTGGAAAATAGGATTCATGTATCCTAAAATCGAAGACCTTTCAAATGGCGTCTCATAATTTTCAGCAAATAGATGAACCAAGATTTATTTCTTTTTTTTTCACTTATCCGTAAAACTCTCTGTGCAGGTCCTTATCTGCAAACATCCAGGTTATGACACAGACGTTTCTGGAAGGGGAAAAGATTTCAACTGATCAGTTAAAGATATTAACATTGCATAATATCTTGCAGATACAATAATTTAACATTAGGTTTAGGCTGCTGGTATTTACTAAAGCCACTTGTGTATGGATCTTAGCAATGCATATGCAGAAGGAGAAAAGCAGCATGTACAAGCTCCTCTTGCAACTTGGCCTACATTACTGAAGAAGTCATGAAGAACATTTGAATGTAAGTTTAGGCATAGGGTTATATCTGTGCAGGCAACAAACAAAGAAACCGCTTGTGGGGGAAACAGGTTCCCTGGAGGACGTGGGAGTAACATGAAAAGGGGGTCAGTGAATCTAAAGGGGGTTAGGCGTAAACTATGGAATAAAAAGGCAAAAGTTAAGGGAGCTATTTAAAAGCACATGCATGCGATGCAGCACTGATGGCAAGGTGAAAATGTAAATGTCAACAATGCTTTCAAATACCCTATCAGGATAAGGCTTTAGTTGGAATTCCCAAGGTCAATGCACAACGTGCAAAAAGAAACAAGTGCCTGCTATCTGCAGATTGCTGTAAACAAAGCAACATTAATTCATTAGTTTCTCCAAAAAGGAATGCAATTCATCAAACAGGCTATATACTATGTGCAGATGAACTAGAATTATTCTTAAGTGGGTATACCTTTAAGGCAGCGCGTTGAATTATAGAAGCAATCTAAAGTCCCACCAGCCTCGTAATAAGTGACCTGCTACTGGGGGCTATTCAGGGGTTTGTTTAGGTTTCCATCTTTTACTCTGTCATTGGAAAATAATAGAAATAAGCCAGTTCTCCTAAACTGCTAAGTCTAATGTTAAGAATAAACTCTCTTAGCTGCAGGTGTGGATTTGCAGTCACTATTTACTATTTGAGTTCTCCAAGATGAAGGTGAATAAATTACATCAGGCCACAAAAGTAAGATCTGGAGTGCTAAAAAGAGGAGGCTGCTCAAAAAAAGAAAGCATCAAAATGACTTAATGTGGCCTGAGGGAAAAGTGATTTTACTGTTAGTAGATAGCTTTATATCAACATCAGCTCAAGGAAATTAATATTGGCAAAGCTGGCACAGCAATGTCAGCTTTGGAAACAACTTGAGAGGATGTTTCACAAGGTTAAGTTGAATTTATACATTCAACTTAACCTTGTGAACTTACAATAATATCTAAATAAAATAATTATCTATGAGCTCTTGAGATATTTACAGTTTTATAAACTGACATTCAGATAAAAAAAATCTCCTGCAGCACTTGTATGAAGACCAACTTTGTTCATTTAATTAGACCGACCTGTTTCGGCTTGTAGCCTTCATCATCATCCTCCAGGAAGAAGATATGATGCATGAATGAGTGTTGCGAGTCTTTTTGCATCACATCTCGTTTTTTTTTTTTTACAACTCAGCACCTGAAAAAGTGATGTGCATGTGTTTGCTGACTTTTTCTCATCTAAGCAGAAAGCGAAAAGTTGAAATTAATAAAAATAATCTTCATATTACGAGAGTATTTTAACCTCTGCCAGCCTTTCACTCTCCACTTGATAGTTGGTGAAGTTGCGCCTGCTTTGCTTCATGAACTGACATTTTGTAATGCTTTGTAGCAACCAAATTCAACACAAATGAAATTCTATATTTTGCCCTAAAATACTCTTAAAATTGGACTTGAAGAAGTGTCCCGTAACACAAATGGTTCACTTCTGTGAGGCACTGCTGTGTCAGTCTCAGTCAGGATAAGACTAGATGTGCATCTTCATGCACAAGACAAGTTGTTGTTCTTCTCCGACTCTCTTTGTCAGAACAGCTGAGTTAATTACAGCAGGCCTGTTAGATGATTGCTTTTCTTTCATGTCTATCAACCACGCCACCTGCGGTTGCGTCTATTTTCAAAATGACGAGAGAATAAAAGAAGGGCACAATACTCTTTTTCTTCAAATTGATTTCTTCAGACATCGGTAAAGCCAAAAATAAGACATCATTTGTCTTTATTTAAGGCTGACTTGAGGCTGGAAAACCTGTGATTGCACTATAAAAGGGGTTTAATCAAAGAGGTACATGCAGTCTTAATGTGTCTGATGCATAAAAGTCAACGTTGCCTGTGACTTCCAAAATCAAACATGTTGACAGCATGTTTCTAAGAAGTGGAGACACCATTTTATTAACAAGCTGGAACATTTGTATGTTATTATTTGTCTTATATAAATGTAGCC
Source organism: Symphodus melops (assembly GCF_947650265.1). NCBI lineage: Eukaryota > Metazoa > Chordata > Actinopteri > Labriformes > Labridae > Symphodus > Symphodus melops. The sequence continues at coordinate 4,040,339 of NC_136693.1, forward strand.
GTTGTAAGTGTAATTATCAGAGAGCTAGGGAGTTTTTTACTGTTAACCACATTATTTGGTTTTGGTTTGTGTCCGAAGCAGGAATCACATTTTTTTTTTTTTGTTAAGAATAATGGGTTTAAAAATATGGTTCAAGAAACTTCAACATCATCATTTCTAAGAAAAGAGCAGCGCTCAGCACACCTCAGCCTCCTGGAGGAAACACTCTACATTACAAGAATCTTTGTCATTTCAGGACACTGATTTCAGTGAGTTTCTCTCAGTTAATCTGTCATTCATGTCACATCACTGTATTGAGTGTGTTGTTGTGATTAGTTTAAGACAGGACCTGTCGTGTTGCAAACAAGTTCTGTGGTTTGTGAAGGTGTACCAGATACAGATGCAGAGCTGTTAATTTAGTGTTTCACACTGATTTTTAACAAAAGTTAAAGGGACATTGAAATATTGGATTCATCTTTTTATGAAAGGATTTGAAGACTAATTTCTATAAAAAAAACAACTATCATCTATATTGGTTATCACGTTCGGTGTTCACAGGGTTCTGGAGCTGTTCCAGCTGTCACAGCCAGTCACACCTATGGGTAATATAGAGCATGTCATTGGGCTGTGGGAGGAAGCATAGTTCTAGAAGAAAATGCATGCATGTATGGAAGAACATGCAAACTCCACAGGAAGGCCTCGTCCAAGGAGCTCTAATACCTACACCACCCTGCAGCCCCTTATCAATACATTCCTGTGCCTACTGAAATGATTTGACACAGAAAACCAGTCACATCAGGGGTGTGTTTAAATTGTGTTTGTTATTTATGTGCACACTTACATTTTCTGTGTGTTTGATGAAAAGCGGGTTTTACCACAAAGAAAACAGTATTTGCTTTGTTTTCTGTGACTTCATCTCTGACCTGTACAAAAACAATATCATTACACAGTTGCTGTGTACTTTTTTGTTTATCATAATTGGTCCATGTCCATCAGTTTATCTTTGAACAGTTGAACAGCCTCTGTCCAAAATAAAGTCAGGACCAAGAAAAGGCTTTACTACCTTGATAGAAGAACATTTTTGTTGCCTTTGCCTCAATAGAGCCCTGACCTCGGCCTCATCCAACACATTTGGGATTAACTGGTACACCAACTTTGAGCCAGGCCCTATCGCTCAGGAGCCGACCTTGCTAAAGCTCTTGTGGCTGGAGTGGAGCAAATCCCTGCAGCTGGACTCCAAAGTCTTGTAGTAAAAAGAAGAAAGAAAACATCTTAGAAAAGTGGAAGATGCTTTAAAAGCTGAAAATTGCTTCAGAGTGAGTTGTATACACCATTTACTGTATGCAGACCAATACTTGTCTATATAATGTACATGGTTTGTTGTCTGTTTTTGGCGTTGGTCTGCTGCACTTCACGCAGGTACACCTTTGACTGTAGAGGGGGTAATGGGATTTGTGAAGAGACTTAAGCCGTCCTTCCTTAAAACCTGTTATTCTCTTAAACCTTCACCTTGTGAGATTCTGCTTCCTTTATCTCTGGAAGTCCTGCTGTAGCTGCGATCTTCCTCCACAAAACCAGATTACTCAAATTCCAGCGAGGGTCTCCAACCATTCAGCTCTTTTGATAACCTCAAATTCAACTTCTATCATATTACACAAAGATCAAATTGAGGCACTAATAAATTCAGGAACTCCGCTGGTGCCGTACGGTGAGTGAGAAGGTTAAAACCTAAGTGAGCTACGCTGTTTGAAAAAGTAGATTTTCCAAATTGGATGTGATGCTGCAGAACACTTATTCTGCTCATCCAACCCAATGACATCCTCCTCCAGTACAAACACACCCAAATGACTTACAAATCCAATCAGCTCCACGGCATACTATTAATATCTCTGCATGCATTTTAATTTTCCTTCCCCACTTAAGATGTCACACAGCAAGTCACTGGAATGGCCATTATGGTATTATTACTTATGCATCGTCCTCTGTGCACATAAACTCATACAAGCTCACACATCTCAGATTTCCATCCAGCTTTGCAATGATTGGAGTACTAAATTAATTTCACCTCCCCTGAAATCCAATTACCGACTGTATGGATATTATATTTTATAGGAAACAGTGTTGACTGATCAGCAGGTATGAATCCCCCCATGAGATTTTCCCATATTGTAAAGCCACACACGACTGCTTCAAACATCCTTCCCTTCTTGTTGTCACAGGGAATGGTCTTATTAGACCAATGATTTTCTTCCAGGGAGCATTTGTGAAATAGTTTTCTTTATTTTCACTGAAGTCTGCTTCCAACTTGTGGTTTAAGTAATAGGACAAAATAGCCTAATTTGCAAAACAAATTATGCATGTGCTCAAATTTGAAGCAACAGACCTATATTATGTCATCATTTAAGCACTACACCATTAACAAACGAGCTGTTGTTGCGATTGAAAAAAATCGAGATCCGTGCTGGCATTGGCGGGGGGTAAGGCTCTAAGTGGTGCCACTACTTAATAATGATAATTTGCAGAAACGAATTGAGCACAGCGGGGACTAAATGGTTGCATGTGTAAAAAATAGCTGTTCATTTGCTAGAAATGATGCATGAAGTTCACTGTTTATAGGAAAACCCACAGGTGGACAATCAAGACTCATAGGATTTAAGAAGAAACATAGATTATTTTCACTGCATTCAATTAACCAAATGAGAGTTGAAAATAGCATACAGTATGTGCTCAACAACATCTGTTTTAGACTAAAATGGTTATTAGAGGATCAGATGGGGGTCTGGATCTTTGAGATGAATCCTTCTGAATTTTACCTGTAACCTGTACATTGCTGAAGCATAAAACATACATAGATTTGCTTTAGCAGCAATGTGATGCTATTTTTGATTTCCAGAACGATTATTTATGATGGCAGACAGCTTCTGAAAGCCAGCAAACCTCATGCATGTGTACAGGCAGGATGCTAATATCTCCTGTCAGACAGCTGACAGCCCTGCCAGATGTTCATACACATCCACACAGTCCTTCCATGTCTTTCATATCTAGACCTGTTCCTGTCCAAATCTCCATTTGAAAAGCCTGGTTTTAAAGGATTAATATATAGGATATGGAGAAATAATCTGCTAAACCAGAAGATGTTTACCAATCCCCATTGTTCAGTAAAGCATACACATCCAGTCTCATCCTTTTGATGGAGGCACCATCAAAAGTATTTCACTTTTATCATCTTAAGTGTACCTCAGTATAGGAGAACTGCTGTACAACTTGCGTTATTTTTTAAAGCCTTATGAGCAGAGGACACTGAGGACTTTAGAAAATGTGTGGGAAGGATTTTTTTTTTTATTAACTTTCAAACTTTTATAGCTACCACACCAACGTCTAGCTCAGCAACTTTGTCAAGGGCATTTTTGTCAACTCACCCCGGCGAGAACTTTAAACTCACAACTGGCCAACATAAAACTTCCCTTTGGGGAACCCGAGCGAGGTGATAGAGAGCAAAGAGAGGCGGCTTTATGAAAACCATTACTCAAACATTGTGTAGCTCATATAAACTTTGATATTATGGCACATATCATTTGGGATTACGGTTCTTATTTACAGTTTGTTTAATAGATGTGACTGGATGTTTTCATCACTACAAAAAAGAAAGTACAAATGTGTCTATCACAGGATCTGGATATAAAGCTTATATTTCCAGCCTTTTAGCACATTTCCCTGAGGAACTTGCTCTATTTTAATATTTTTTGCCTGAACAGGATAAGTCTGTTTTATGCCTTTAATAACCAGTAAATCCTTTTAAACTTCTTCTTTCTTTCCCTGTCTGTGTGCCGGTTGGGGATACAACCTTCAAACCTTGAACCATGTATTTTTGTGCAGATGTGATCCTCCTGGTGATTTTTGTGCAGATGTGATCCTCCTGGTGTTTTCACCTGTTTGTCTGCACCTCATCTGTTTCCTTTGGAAATGAACATGCCTGCATTCAGTCTCCATGGACTCAACAACTGTCAGCCTTTTTATTTCTTTCTTCACCTTAAACAATAGAGAGAGAGTCTGCCTTTAGGTTCTCACCCTCTGTGATGTTATCAAAACATGAATTCATATTCTCTATAGCCAAATAGAAGGACATTTTTTACATGTGTTATATATATATTATATGATGTAAAGGCACAATATGTACATCTTGACACGTATCGCTATCCAAATTCAAAACATTGGAGACGCTCGCCCCTTCCTGATTAGAGTTGTTCCTTAGCCAGCTCTGCATTGTTTCAGAAACCTTTTACATTTATTCTACCATCTCTCCGCTTTTCAAGAGAATCTCTAATAATTATCCTAGTTTTATGTTTCCAGTCATGGAGCTTTATAGGTTGGGTAGAATCAATTCTACCTACCACTTCTCTTGCCCACAAGAGGGGTGTCTTACAACCTGCTTCCTGTTCAGATTAAAACAAACTATTCCAGACAGAAATCTAACCTAACCTGGTGGTGGTGAAACTGAGGACTTGATGAGACCAAGTGGGATGAAGAATTGTTGATGATTCTGCTGCTGACGATGGCGGTGATGGGGTCGGGAGGGGCGCACAAACAAAAGCATGAAGGAACTGTTGGGTAGAGAAAGAATCATATTTAAAAGGGGAGCAGAATGATGATAGGCTGAAATTGAGGGAATGCCTTGTCATTGGTTAGATGAGCTCCACAGACAGGACAGCTGATTAACCCAAAGACAGCCCAAACAAGTTTGAGAATGACAGCGGGAATGTGATAGTCTGAGATAGAAAAACATTTTGTGTCATTTTTCATGTGTTAAAAGGTTAAGATCAATTTGAGCAGCCAGACTGAGAGCTCGGAATCTGAATTAAGTGGGTTGGAGTCTGGCTACAATCTAATTTTCTACATATGTTGTGATTGTCTTGAAAAGTTTTAAGATAAAGCTTGAAAGTGCTGACTTTAGTTGCCATTCTGAGCACAAGCTACGAGTCATCCAGAGGTGAAATACTTTTCTTAAATCAGGGAGATTTATGCACATTTCCTGATTAAAGGCATCACATTGCAAGGTCACTACTTCAGCAGTGATGATGTTACTTTACTAGTCATAAATGTCTACAGCTGCAGCAGAGTTTTGAAACTCAAGCTGTGGCGGTTCTGTGTTGAGAATTCAGCACATCCAAAATGAGGACATAATAGTCCTCAGGGCCTAAGCTGTTCGCAGTTTGAAACTATGTTAATAAAAAAGTTTGGAACATTCTCACTGACTGAAAACTTGGAAAAATGGGATTGAGCATAATCAGTCCTCCTGTTTCATCGTCATCACACAGGCTAACGTTAGGATTAGATGGATCAGTCTAGTTGTCACTTATACAGCAATACCACTGCAATGGTAAAAGATGGGAGGAGTCAAAACAAGTGGTAAGAGGTGTGTTTTTTCTGTATCATCAGTGGTGAACGTGAGGATCTGTGTGACAGCATTATGTGGTGTGACGTGTTGATGAGTGCGCCCTAAATAATGACAGACAAACCTTTTCAAATGTTGTCCAGGAGTGTATGAGAGCAAGCAGAAGATCTTTTTTTTTTAGACCAGAATGCACCAGGCCCAGCTGATCCTGCTGTTGAGCTTCCAGCCAGGACAAACTTCCTGCAGCAACCAAACAGACAGACAACAGCAGCAAGCCAAAAACTCCCAGTGGCATGGGGACAGGGTCGTCACACACCTTTACAATTATTACTGACATTGCAGCCATAAATCTATCGTATTGATTTTGTTTTTGTTGCTCTGTTTGTCCCTTTTCTTCCTCCTGCAGCTTCCTCTACCTCACACTGTCCAAGCCCAAAGCAGATTGCTGTTCGACATGAGTCTGGCTCTGCTCAAGGTTTTGGCCTCTTTAACTTAGCTAAATGTAGCTTTGTAATGGATTAATGTTCTATTGTAAATAATATAACAAGACTAAGGTCTTTTACCTGCTCATTTGGAACATGAAATTGAGTATGGTAATAATAATAATAATAATAATAATAATAATAATAATAATAATAATAATAATAATAATAATAATAATACATTTGTCGTATAGCACTTTACATTTGTAAAACTTAAAGTGATCAAATCGTTTCCAATAATAAAACATATAAAACATACAAGGTCTTCTAAATGCTTGTTTTGTGAAGGATAATTGAATCCTTTTTGAGTGGCACTGAATATTTACAAGATGTTTATCAAAGTAGCCCTGAAAACTATTTGAGTCTTGGTTTGAACTATAAGTGACTAAATCAGATTTACCGTAGAAAAGAAGTCTTCTATTGTTTTGTGGTCGAGCATCCTGAGGCCTGCAATTTTTATTTTTCAGTGCCACTAACTTCTCTTTTTGAAACAACGAGTATTTATTCAGGAGAGACACTGAATACCTTATACTGCTAGACATGAACTAAAACATCCCCTGCTTTCATTACTTTAGATCAGTGGATCTTAACTGGTCGAGACTCAGGAACCATCACCAAGTCCTGAATAAGAAATTGTGACCCACATTTCAGATATTTTTTCCACCAATAAGATTTGTTCAATGACCAAATGTGCAGTTTGGACCCAGACAATACAGACTATGTCACAGGTGCAGACTTTTTGAGACAATATTTTTTCAAGTAACACATTAGTGAGTCACCAAAAATAGCCCCACGACCATTTTTGGGTCCCGACCCGTCAAGAAACACTGTTTGAGGTGGTATTAATTTGAAAACCTCATCTTGATTTGAAACCAGTGATTTGTGTCAAAAAATCCATCAAAAGAGAAATTATAAATGAACAAGAATTGACCTTTTTGTTATTTTGATATCGCCATATATTCATCTTTCTGCCACTAGACTTACTCTCAGCTGTGGAAACATGCAGATCATAGCCGCCTTTTTCTTCTGTCATTTGGAAAACGTTGTATAGACAACTGTATTTTCTTAGTACCTTAACAACAAGATGTACACATCTTTCATGTTTTTTTTTTCTTTTACACTGATTTCTTTCCCTCTGGGAGTTGTTCATATATTCATCAATCCAACTCAGTCCACCAGTTGATTTGCTGAAGATGTTAAATGTTCTGTGGCTCTCAGACCTCGTCTTTGTTATAAACATGCAACATGCAGTTTGTTTTCTCTGCTGCCTCATGTATCTTTGGTCTGTCACCATGCATATGCTCTGTTTGAGAAATAAAAATCTTGGTTTACCGCCTCTGTCGAAAAGTAAATCCACCCACTTTATCAGAGTAACTGCATTTGGATGATTCATTACACTCTCCTATAAAGCATATGGCATGCAAGAGGAGGCAGAACTCCTGCTGTGCTGTTTCCTGTATTTTTAAAAATGTTTACTCTTTAGTCATAGAGCATTAATCATGTCTATGAAATGATGTGCATTCAACTCTTGGAGTCATGTTTTGAAAGGATCTTTTAAAAGTGTTAGTATACAGATATATTGCCAGAATTTCATCCAACTTGCCAGCCATTCAACACTTTTAGTCTTGACTGACTTTTTAACTGATGGCGTGTCACTTCCTTAAAACGTACGACTATGGCCATGTTCAGAGCAAACAGAAACAGCTGAGAATCAGTAAGAGCTGCAGTGTCCCTGACAGGGTTGTGATTGACGTGTTGTGTACTGTGTTGTGCACTTTCTCCATTAATCTTTCACATGAAGCAAACACTGGGGTCAGTGTTGTGACTCGGTGTAGTATGATAATGCACTGACCGCAGCCCATACAGAATGAGCCCATGAAACATTCATAACATGCTCTGTGTCTTCTACTATAGACCCCTCAGGCTTGATACATTTTTTAAGATTTACTGGGTATTTTTGTGACTTATAAGGTGTGCACTGAGGAAAAAGTAGCACAAGATAAAAAAAAAATGACATCAGCATCACTACACTTTTGGTATGTATAGAAATAAACTCTTAAAGGTACAATACTGGACATTTTAAACATTAGTAGAGCAGATATCAAATATATCCTATCTCTCACACCCCATTCTAAATATATATGAGTAATGGCTTTCTTAAAGAAGACTGAAGTCTAACTCCCTGTGGGTTTGTTGTTTTCTGCTCGTGTCACTCAGAGGCTCATATATGTTTCAAAGATGTTTTTTTTTTTCTTTTACAAACCCCCCACCTCTCTCTCTAACCATTAGCCCTGAGAGAGACAGGCCAGACAACAGGGACGCTGTATGTTAGGGACCAATGGCAGATTTTTTTCACGAGAGTAAAATTGCTGGAGAAGCAAAATACTTTCTGAATCAAAGAAAAGACTTTTAGAGGTCTAAAACTCTGACCTCTTTATCTGAATGGAGATCATTCCATCAAACGGCTGCAAAAAGTCAAAACAGCGATGAAGGGGCAGACGAGGTAAGATTGTTTGGGTCTGGGAAACATCTCCTAAAGTTTGACATCACTGGAATCTATTCTGAAATATACATATTCATATTTAATACAAAATGTAATCCATGGAAATAAAGAGCTCAATCAGATGCAATTATCTATTTGCAATTAACTAACTAATCAAACTTAATATTGAAAGGACAAATCTTTGATGCTTTATAGAATTAAGATCTTTCTGAGGACATGCCTGTTTGACTTACACTTCCAAACAGTCCAGACTACTAAACGTTTACCACAAATCTTTGAAAGGATATCTGTCCATAAGAATAGGCATAATGTTTTCTTTTACCACTATCTAATAACTCACAAGACATGTCTCCCTTCTTGTTGATCCCCCAACTGAGTCTGAGCATCCATGTGTTCTTCCATGTAAGATCTTTAATTATTCCCATTACAAACCGGCCATATTGCTTCTGTTCAGATTTCAATCCCAGCTGGTTAATTATTGACCTCAATAAAAAAAACAATAACACTTGCAAATATTCAGCAGCCCCAGGAACCGCTTCACTGATCACTGCTCTAATAGTGTTATCCTCCTCAGGATGAGAACATGGTTTTCTCACAGGTACATCACAGCAATCTGTGTATGTTGTGTATGAGTGTTATGATGTAATCATAGTGCTCCGTCGAGGGGATAGAATCGTTTGAGTGAGAGAGCCAACAAATGAGGGATGGAAATGTGCAGTGAAGAGCCATAGTGTAAAACATACACGATGTACTCTCATATGTTAATGCAAAATGCCTGAAGTGGAATATTTGCATTGCACATTGTTCTTTTGAGGCATGGAGGAGGCATGTACGGCAGTGTGAGCGTACACAACTCATCTCAGGCTGTGATTAGCAGACTGACAGCCAGAAAACACAACACAAATACACAAGGGATTGCAGGGAAAAATCAGCACCTTGTAGCTGGAGTGTACAGTGCAGGATGATCAGAGGCAGTAGCAGTAACAGTAATGGATGTTTTACCATTTGACATTTTGCGAGATGTAAACAGCTAACTGCATGTGAAATCCTCTAATATTCTACACCCACTCAGTTCCATCATTTAGCAAGGGTATTGATTTTTTTTTTGTAGCATTTGACGCTCTGTCAGTCATACTGATTGAGTTGACCTGGAGCTGGAGGTTGATTGTAGTGGCTGAGAGTGGCTTGAAATATCAAGTCAGTGCCAAAGATGCTCAGCTGTCACCTTGGCTGCAGCCAGGAGTGCAATCAATTCTTTACAAAAAAAAACAACAACAGAAAAACAAACATTAATGTTAACATTTAAGGTATGAAAACAGCAACCATGTACAGTAAGAATAGAGGATTATGAAGATTCAGATGGTGCAAACAGGATGCATCCAGAAATATTTTATGTTTAAAGGATTGTTTGTTGCAGCTTGTGAATGCAACCTTTATATTGGGCCCCAGGAGTACACACTCACTGCAGGACATTGTGTGTACATTAACTGTTTGTACCTACACTGCAAGCTACTACTAATAGCACAAGCTAACCCCTGAAGCATATCCAACAGAAAGCAGGGCAACTGCACATCCGTTGGTGAAAGCCAGCACAAGGTTCACCCTTGTTCTGAGTTTTATAAGCTTTATGAGCTTATTTTCTATTATTTGCTGATACATCCTTGTCTCTCTCATATTCACTCATTTCAATCACATCCAATTGCTAAACCTGTGCACTGTTATTGTGTGGGGGAAACACATCAGCTGAGCATCATTTTTTTGTATAACTCTGTATTTTAATTTTTTTAGTGGAAAGCTATTGACTCCTACCTTTAATATAAGATAATATAAGAAAATTGATAATTGCATATTTCTCAGTAATAGATCTGCCCTTTAAATATATTTTCTAGCCTGTGGAAATGTGGCTCAAAATGCCTTCAATGTACAAATTTAGTATCCATAAAAATCTGAGTGGCAATACAGCTAAACAAGCTGAGTGTAAAAACAGAAAGTTGTTACGACCATTTTGACGTCTGTTTGGCCAATGTTCAAACAATACTACACGGCCATCAGCATAATGCAGTCATGCACTGTCAGTGTCAAGCACAGCAATATCTGGAAACATTTATTTCAAGTGCTGAAATGATTTTGCAATTATTATTTTGTAAACGTTTCAAACATTATTCAAACTCATCTCGTCATAGTATATTAAGCATATCTGCAAAGAAATGACGAGCCAGAGCAAAGTGATGGGTCTCAATGCGTTCCCAAATTGGAGCTCATTTTCCTTAAGTCAATTTTTCTTTATGGACAGATATCCATAGAGCGAGGTCACACTTTTCTATGCTCATCAGGACTGATCGACCTCACCTGTGATGTTCTCTTTCAGCTGATGGCAGACAACAATCAGCTGCGCTGCGGGAGGTTTTATATTGAGGTTGGAGTTTCTCTGCTTAGTTTGGTGACTTTCTCTGGAGTGTCAACACCATCAGTTGGCTTTTTCTGATTTCTGTTTGAGTGAAAATTTTGAGTGTGAAGGGTTGAGTGTGTTTTTGAAGTGATCATTATTCTTTTGGCCATTTTTTTCTGTCCCTTATGTTGAGTGACTCCCACTTTTCTTTTGTTTTGGGGCCAATATTTTGCTTGTCTATCATTTTAATAGAACCAGTGGGTGGCTGTGTGGAGCTGTGTTCCTTCTGCCACCTTTTAGAATCTTACAGCCCACTTATATTTTTGACCTTTTTGTGACAAGTGCAGTCTTTTTTTTAAGTTCTTCAACTTGCATCTGCCGTCATTCAGATTTCTCTTTTTGTTTTTTTCTGGGGAGACGTAATACTTAAAGACATGATTGACACTAATACCTATCATTTTGCAGGCCTGCTATCAGAGGTTGATGTTTATGACTTTCAGTAGATCACAGTTTCAACACAACATTTAAAGATATTACTACTGCCGTGGAGGAAGACAGGGCTGTACCTTTAGTCCATTTCAGCTTCAAATCTGAAAGATGTGTATGACGAGCATGTTTGTTTCTGATCCTGCACTACTATCTTTGTGGGGACCATGAGTCGAGACCTTAGGTTGACATTTCTGCAAAAAGATATTTTGTCCAGTCCTCGCTTCTCATCAGAGCTTACTGAGGTTAAGACTTGGCTTTCGGTTGATATGGGTCAGATGAGTCATGCAGTTGTAACAGTTCAAGGGGTACTGTAGGATCCAGTTTTGCAGTCTTTACGGTTGAGGGGTGGTTAGAGAGGGAAATTTGAAAGAATGTGGGCAGTAAAGGACGAGATTTTCTGACTTCAAGTAACAATCAGGACCTTAAAATCCTGGATCATACACTTCCATTAATGTAACTTAGTACCTGCTCATGACAGACCTTTTTGTCAAATGACTATCAAAACGCTATAACGACGTAACAAATAAAATAGGAATACTAAGTGTATGCGATTATCTACCAAATTGGTATCCTCTCTGTGCAACAAGCCGTGTAATAGTGCCCTGAGTCCCCTGACTACACTCTTACCTCCTGACGTTAACAGATTGAACTACTGGTCTTGTCTAATCAGAATTGATTTAATAAATGAATCACATAAAACTTGTACAAAGAATGTACAATATGTTCCAGAATGGGGTCCTTGGTATGGCAATTTTTGGAAACCCCTCCTTGACCTCTTGACGTAAGACTGAAGTTAAAGGACAGCAGCACTGAAAGTTAAGTTCACAGAATAAATCATCAGCAATACTTAATGACTTACTGTACTTGCAATTCCAATTGTGTGTGCGGAGAAAACAAAGATCTTTTACTTTCAGTTTCGCATCAGTTTTTGAGTCAGTTAATTTCTCTTCAGATTCTTCCAGAAAACAGTCTTCATCATGCAGTTTTGTGAGGAGAGAGTATGGAGATGTATTTCACAGATTGGTTTGACACTTTTTTTTTGTCTAGCAAGAAGTGCAAAAAGAATCATTAGAATGGATGAATACAAACCATCAACATTTGTTCTGTGTTCTCATCTGAATGGATTGCTTGAAAAAAACAACATGTTAAATATACTGCCTGTAGTTTTTATTGTGTAACTGTCTGTCAGAAGCAGAAAGCACAATGGATAACATGAGTTAATGAGGGCCAGAGTGCGTTCAGCAATAAAGTGAGAAGTTCCTATTAGTGAGCTTTTTACTGTATCATCAGCTTACACTAATGATGACAGAAATTATTTTTAAAAGTTTTCTTTGTCACCAAACTCCTGTGATGGCAGGTGCATAGTTCTCAGGTTGTGCACAATTTTCACAGATGTACAGGGATGTACAGTTTGTTATCCTGATGCTAACACACAGGTTGTGGCTCAGTGAGACCGATCACCTGTGCCTGCAGCAACATGTCCTCCGTGTCCTTGGGTACCCTGAATCGCTCCCGCTGCTTTTTCAGTGGCCTTTAAATGTGTATGAATCACACTAGTTAGCTTTGATGGACACTTCACATAGGAACCTCTGCCATCAGTGTGTGAATGGGTAAGGGTGACATGCGGTGCAAAATAAACGCTAAGAGCAGAAGACTAGAAAAGTGCTTAACAAGCTCAGGCCCATTTAACAGAGAGTGAAAAATACTATTTTAAACTGCCATTTATTTTACTTAACATTCTCAATTAGCAAACGACCGTTCAAACAATACATGTGAACTTGTGTAAAGAAACTGCTGTCTTGTGTTCGTCTGGTCTGCTCTGATCTAGTGACACTGCATGACTCGCTCTTTGTGTCAGTTCATGGATTGTCTCCCTCTGTTGCCTGCTTTTGGATGGTGGTGTTGAATACCATCATGGACTCATTGTTCATGTGTTATCAAAGCTGTTATTTCTGCATTTAAGTATTTTCTGGCTGACCAAGGTTCTAATGAAAATGGTAAGACATGTATTGGCTTTTCATAAGACTGGAGATTAAATTTGAGGCAGCATGTCATAGAATGAATAGTTTTTGTCCTTGTTTACGTGATTGGTTGTCAATTTAATGACACCGTTGAGCATTAATTAATTAATTAATGCTCAACGGTGTCATTTCTCCTGAATCTGTTGAAAATGACTGATCAAAAGTTAAGCATTTCATTTGATGGGAATTTCATAGGAACTTTGCATGCTAGCTAAACTTTCTTGCTTCTTAAGTATTCAAAGCATTCCCCTTCAGACTTACAACGTTTCCAACCAGATTGAACATGTTAAGACAAATTTCACTTTCAATCAACAACTAGATGTCCAATTGCACTTCCTGTACCAGGCAGGTAATTGGAAAAGCAATAAAGACAGTCCTGTGACTCAGCCTGCTGTGGTGCTCTCTTTCAATCTGAATGGCTCTTTGCGAGTTCTGTCACGACTTGGAGCCTCTTACCATCGCCTCTCACTTCCTGGGATGTGGGTTAGACTCTTCAGGCCATCTGGTTTGTTGCTGTCGCACTGAATCTCAAAAGCATCTGCTGCTGCTGCTAACGACAGATTCCTGCTCGTGGGAAGAAGTGAGCTTCCTGGATTTGCAAATAGAGTAGAGCCCATGTCAACATCCATTAGCGCACTGCTAATTGAAAGTGAGTTCTAATAGACCCTCGGGGAGATTGGAAATACTCTCCAGCAGTTCTAAAGTATAGAGAAGTAATTCACAGAAAATATACTTTAGAGGCACTTCTCCACATGGTTGCTTAATTTTCAAAAGCCTTTCATTTTCTCCTTGATAACACTGGAATAATTATATTAAGGTATACGCTCTGATCCTTGAACAAAGATATTTCATTAAATGTTACATGTAGAGCAGGTCTATACACTTCTCTTCCTGATATGTCAGGTTTGCTATAATGAGTTTTATCTATTAATGTCATCACTCTATCTTAACTATAAACAGTGTGAACCTGATAGATCAAAGTTAAATCACATTTTCTGTTTCACTCTCTCGACTGAGTTAAGCCCAAACTCAGGTTGATGTGACTCAGTAATGTCTCTGACTGTCGTGATGGATTTTTCTGCTGTTGCTTCACACAGCAATAAAGGCATCCTCATTTGAAGTCTCCTATTCTAGTTATTTAGCTTTTTGGCTGATGTCACAGGGCTTGTTTTTACTAAAAGGAGTAATGAATTAGAATGCACCATAATTAAGCACCATTAAGTGCAATCAGTAGAAAAAAATGCTACTTTGTGCGAGATGAATGACTATGGCTTTCATTATTGTGTTAGCAGGCTAATGTTAGCACACTTTGGTTAACTCATAGCTTCACATAAATTGACACAGATTGACTTTGATCTAAAGACAAGTGAGATCCAAATAAGCAGTGAGCATTTTATTCTTCTTTTCTCTAGTCCTTGACTGAAACAGATTTCTACACAAGGCCGTCCCGTCCATGTAAACATAATGTAAACACTACTCTTGACAACAGTACAGCTGGCAGGAGGCTTCTCACTCATTGTAGACAGTTATGATTCAGAGAGACATTTACCAAGGATATACTTGATTTGTGCTCTGTTTATCGGTATAATGTTGCACATTCTTCCACCTAGAGTAATGAATTAACCAATTAAAATGTCATTGCCCTGTATTGACCAGCAGCCTCTGGTATTTAGCTCGGAGGCTAAAGGCTCGCTTCAGCTCAACCTATCCTGTTTGCCTGTTTCTATTTTGACCAAAGGTTAGTTTGGGACATTTTAAATATGGTGAAAGTTATCCAAGCACATATTCACTCACACTTCTCACTGAAAAGGACTTTGTGAACCACTTTGGGGTCCTGACCAACAATTTGAGAAGCACTGGTCTACGGCACAGAATGAACTCAACGGTGCGGCGTAGCTGAACTACAGCCACAGCCATGTTTACAAAGGTCAAATCCTTGGAGAAGTAGAGTTAAAGAAAATTCTGCAGAGCTGTCTGAAATACTCTGGACCCAGGGGGGACACCAAAGACAATATTTCAAACACATTGCTTTAAATAACCTCAGTGAAATGACACATCATCTGAGTTTCTTCTCCCCAAAGCTTTGTACTCACTTTATAAGTACATTTTGTTTCCCACTTTGTTTTCTGTCAACTGTTTGATCCAGGATGTTTGTGGCTCCTGTTGTAGACCTGTAGACTGGGGAATAAGGGAGAAATTGTTGACGTGAAACCGGCTTTTTTGAAACTCTAAGATTGCTCTTTTTGTGTCTTTTCACTTTGAGATGAAGCTGTTTGTTCAAAAAACGGGAACTTTGATTTGTTGTAACTCTTTCAAAAATGTGAAAAAGAACATATGCATCAGTCAATTTTCAATATCTTAGAACTAAATGACTCTAAAATACCCTTGTTTTATCAAGTGCTTTGTACATTTGCAGGCAATTTCTAACATTGAGGTATTATATAATGATTTTACACTATCCTTCTGTTAACACAATTTATTCTGAGAATTATTCTTGCCCAAAGCCCCATTAGTCAACTAGTTTGTTCTTTTTACTGCTTACAGCTGAGAGTCCTATGATATGAAAACTTATTTTTTTTCCAAATGTTGCTCCGCAATTCAGAGCAGTCAAAGGGCAAGGCGACGAGCTTCAGATAAAACACTTGACGTTAATGTTGTTGCATCATACAGAGAAACATTTAAGGTGTCTCTATACCTTAAAAGGAAATGGCAAAAGAACAAGTAACCAAAAAAGCCTTGACTGTCTATTTTATATTTTTGGGAATGTAAATCTAATAATCACATATTCACTATATAACAAAGGGGTCTAATAGTACAAAACAATTGAATATTCAAAAATAACTTTTTTTTAAATTTACTGGTTTCATATATCATGTGCTGTTAGATATCTAACGTTAAATAGAACCAATCACAAGCTAGAAGGCTTGAACACTGAGATGAATTTGATTGGATACATGCACGACATGCATGGAAAGAAAATAATAAAGCTTTTTAATTTGTCCAAAATGATCAAACACTTCTAAGTGCAGGATAAGCCAACAGGGTGTTCCAAGAAAATGCCCCACTGACGTCTTACATAATAGAACCATTTTTAAAATCCATTTCCTGGTATATAGACATCACTTATAAACAATGCATTCCCTTTAATGAGGCCATTACTCGTTGTTTGTAGGTGTTTTGTTTCTTAAAGTGCACCTCTGAACACGACTGGAATTAATTGTTGAAGCTTTGTGAACCAGGAGAAAGTGAAGTCCCATGGGCTTCTACTTTAAACAGTTTGTTTATCTGAACATATTAAAAATAACACCAATTTATTTCTCTCTGTGAGGCAACATTATTAAGTGTAGAAAAAAAAATGAGATAGCACAATCAAAGTGCATTGTGCCGGGTTTTTTTAAAATTATTTTTCTTTTTTACTCCAGCCTCTCCTCCCGCTGGAATTCCACAGTAATTATGATGATGGCGGCGTATCATCACTTTTAAAGCGGTTACTCACATCATCATTAATTACACAGCCGCCATTAAAACATAATTTTCACTTTCACACAGAGACGAGATCAATGGAGAAACACAACTCATAATAGAAAATGAAAAAAAGCAGCTGGCATCTCTGTGTTCAGCGATTATCTGTATTGTGATCATTTTAATTTGTCTGTTGAATGTATAATGACAGATAACAATGGAAGCATATACCTTTTCAGTAAACGCACTACCTGCAGCTATTGGCGCACGCAGGTGTTTGTTCCTGGTTTGTGTTGAGTTGTCTGAACAGCAACAGCTGCATGAAGATCAAAACAATTATCCTATTGAAGATGATCTCATCAGGACATCTGTTAAAGCACAAATCTTTACCTCGGCGGAGATTTTACAGCCACACATAAAAACACAATCTTGAGGGTTTTATTATGTCGATTATGGAGATTAATGTAATGTTTTCTTTCCACTTCAGCTCTGATGATCTGAGGATCAGACAAACAAATTAAATCACCAATCAATCATCATTATTTGTACTTCAAAGAAGAAAAGCTCGAGTCTTGATGCGGACCACAATATGGAAGTTGGTCTGGTAGCTGGAGAGGTGCCAGGGCACTTCATGAATACTGCCATGGTGCCCTTGAGCAAGGCATTGAACCCCAAACACCTCTGGGTGCTCCCTGTGTAGCAGCCCACTCTGACATCTCTCCACTAATGCATGTCCACAGGTTCTGTTTGTGCATGTGTGTAATTCAGGCCTTCATGTGTGAGAAGCATTTTCTCTCAATAACAATGTAAACCTGAGGATAAGTCTGGTATAGTCTGACATGTTGTTGACTATGGTTTCCCCAAATTGATGTTATGAAACATGTGTCTCTGAGTAGATTTGTTCTTCATGTCTTTTGTTATTTTCTTTTTTTGGAAAGAATAAATGTTTAAACAAATTCATTACACCATGGTCTGATTTTGGATACGCTTGTTTTCCATTATTCTACCTCAGTGGTTCCATCCAGGACACGGTGGCAGCAGGCTAAGCTGGGGAATCCCAAATCATTCACAGGTAAGAATTTGTTCCTGAATAAAATAGTCTCTGATTAAAAATGCAACTAAATAGATGTATGAAAGTAACATCACTGCTTGGTCCGTGACAGACTAAACACAAAGCATGCTTCACAGTAGGAGCTCATGTTGAGAGAGTAATGGCGAGTTAAAAACAGACGCTCCTCTCGTGTTTGCACGGATGGCTGGAGGTGTTTATTAGAAACAAAACAATAGTCCCTTAGAGATGAAGATGACTTCTTGACCTCTGTGGAAAGGGAGTGAGAGCGTTTGCAGATTATAACATGAAGGCAGGAGACTGTGTTAAAAGACAGGGAAACAGTGCAATTTCTATCTACTGGAGGGGGGTGTGAGGGTCAAAGTTCAACTGCCAAAGATGGAAAACAAGCACTCCTGCTGGAAAAACTCAATTTAAGTAGCTGCCACACTGTGCTGTGTTCTCAAATGAGAGGCTTAATAAGAAGAGTGACAAGCTTTTGAAATGTTTGGACACACCACACAGGGCTTTAAATTGAAGCAGAAGAAAATGCAGACCCCAGTAAAATAAGAATGAGCTATAGAGGCTTTTAATAAAGGCCAACTTCTGCATGTTTTACTGCAGGCTTACGTTCTCAGGCCCTGAAAGTTTGCTGGATAGTGTTTAATTGAGATAAGGTGTGTCTCGTGGAAAATAAATTACTGTTTAGGCGGGGCTGATATTTGCCAACACATGTAAGAAAATAAACTTTGACATGTGTCCAGGGCAGATTTTCCTCAAAATGTGGGATGTATAATCACAATATTTCAAACACAGTACAGTCTTAACAGACAATGCAGCTACAGTATATCACTACATGCAAACAGCAGCACAGATGGGTTTTTTTTTGTCTTTTTGTCTGCAAAATGAGTGGCATACTAACATAATTTGTACTGAAGATGATAATTTAAAAGTGGTAGCAACTTTGTCGTATTTCCATATCAAGCATAATCAGTGTTTCCGAACAACTAATCGGAGATCAAAGGAGCAATACACACTTAATTGAAGCTTAATGAAGCTTAATTGTATAGCCAGATCCATTTCCCAAAAGCATCTCCAATAGTTATCTTAGTTCTACCACTTTTATGGTCGTGGAGCTTATCATAAAAATTCCAGAGCTTTTTCAGGTAGAAAAGTTGGTTTGTCGGCTTCCAACAGTTCGCCTGGAAAACTGAGCAGAGTGTGTGAGGAGCCTTAAAACCGCCTACTTCTCTCATCAAATCAAATTCAGACCATTACCGAGCAGAATTGAATCTTAGATAGAGAACATACTGGCTGCTTCATTGTTATCAGAGAAGCCAACACTTCAACTAAGCACGTTTTCTTAACCTGTTTTACTGATGATAAAGTAAATTTGGTCATTTTATGATTTAATTTAGGATATACCTTTATATATTCTTTCCTTTTATCAGTCCTTCACTTAGTGTATTTATTGGCTGAAAAGCACTGCCAGGAAATAAGGTGGAAGCGAAAATTGCAGTTAAGCACAAAGTACGGAACGACTTTGTCTAGACTGATTGTGACCATATTACAGCCGAGAGCAGCAAATATTAATGCTTCTTGGATAGAAGAATTTACAACATTGAAACTGACTGGCTTAGATGCTCAAGGACAACAGAATTAATCTTGGATACACATACTGATGATGTCATGGTAAACATGTTTCTAATGTTTATAGAATCGCTCACAAAAACTTTCGGCTGATAAAAATGCAGGAGCACTTGCGCTGGCTTTGTGCCTGCATTAGAATCAGAGGCCTTCATGTTTGAACTTTTGAATAGACTTTTGATTAAAAGTCGACACCGCTGTAATTTAAATCAATCTTAATAATCCCATTTGTTTTGGCATCATCTTGTCATATTTGTGTTTGTAGACAGCCTTGTTATTCAATAAGTAGAACTGGAAAATGTTTTCTCTTAGCAGCATGCTGAGCAACATTTGTAGTCAAAGCTGAATACTTGATGAATGGTAGAGTGAAGCCTGCATCTTTAATCTAGTGTCTTGCCTGTCTTTATTAATAAAAAAAAAAACACCACATGATTAAAGCTTGCATAAAAATACAGAATGCCATTGAATTGCAAATATGAGCTCTGGAGTTTAATAATGATTGTGAAGGTCAGTTATTTTAAGACAATTTAACACAAATCATATCCATATACTGTATCTCTATCTCATCTCCACACACACACACACACATGCACACACACACTCCTCTCCTCCCTTAATACACAAATGTGTGTCCCACCCTTCTCTCTTTCCTGTTTGTGCCCACACAACCCCAGTTTTAAACATTTTGCTCATGATTTTGATGTCCCATAGTCCATGCATTGACTGCAGAAGAGGTGCAAGGTGTATTATAGACTGTAATTATGAATGGACTAAGCCTGAGTGACGTCAGCAATACAGTACAATACAGAGCCATTTTAAATTCACCCCTCCATGTAGTGTGTGCTCATTTGGACAATAACTAATAAGACCTATTTTGTTTGCTATAACAATCTTTTTTAGCAGGTCATGTACAGTATATGTGACTTCCGGTCTTCTTATAGCCAGCCCTCAAGCAGACTCTGGATGCAGGTACCATCTTTAGAGGTAGTGACAAAGGTAAGACGCTTTTAGCAGAGCTGTACAGCCCTGCGTGGGATGTCTGACTGTGTATCTATGTGGAGCTCCCGCTGTGCAATGCTTCAGCCGCACAATGTGAATTCACAGACTGGGGCACCAATAATATGCTGTCATGGAATCAATACGACTGTACAAAGACGAAATGACAGCTGAGCTTAGTTGCACTACCTTTGTGACAAAAAAGCAGTCTGAAAAGGGCTTTTGTCTCCCTCTGACACTGCAGCTGTGATTGACAGCCTGCCTCAATCATGAGCAGTCCCCTCGTTATTTAGACCAACAATATCAGCTTTTGTCAGTGTATATTGGCATTTTAAAATCTACACCCCTTTTGAAAAAAGCACATCTATTATTCCGGCCAATACGGTAACGATTGTATCATTACAAATACCTGGACATCAGGAAATACATGATAAAAAAATCCAAATTGTACATCTTTGGCTCAATAAAAAGATAAATACTAAGCTTGTCACATCATGGTTTTAAATCCTCTTTTGGGTTCAAGCTAAAGTTGTGTTTGCTCAAGATGCAAAGAAATACCTGTACATGCTGTTTCCTGCTTATAAATTAACCAACCCAACTAATTGCATGGCCTAATCCCCCTTCAAAAGGCCGGTTCCAGAGCAGCAAAAATATTTAGTGCATGGCATTGTGCTAAAGCCTGTCTGGCTAGGTGCTAAAGCCTTCCTGGCTATTGTAACCTAAAGAATAATTGTGTACTGAAAGAGTTCCAAACCCATAGTTCTAAAGATGATGACCTGCATCCTTGATTTTACATGTGAATGTAATGTAAGAAAAAAAACATCTTTTTAGGACTGAGTACAGGTTCTGTCTCATGTCACCAAAGCTGTGATAAAGCTAAGCTAATGTGTCCACAAGTACTTGTTAGAGCTAACTTGGCAGTGTGCTTGCAGTTGTTTGGCTCAGCGTGTGTCATCTGATAAATCTGCCGCCTCTCTGGCACTGAGGAATGTTGGCTCCGGTCCCTGTTTTATCACAGCGGAGGCAGCTCAGACAGGAAGTCTGACACGAAAAATCCTTACAGCGGAGAAGGTGAAACAGCTTTTCCATGATAAGAATTAATGTGTGGAAGAGAAGTAAGGAAATGAACCGTCACAACAACGATCACTTCTCATTATGGATCACTTATCCAGAGTTTTCTTTGAACAGGTCAGGGACTGATAGGCCTTTTTAAAATCTCAGATAGGGAATATGAGTCTCACTTGTCAGTATCACTGCAATGATGGAGACTTAATTAGAGAAACTGCATGGAGCGGGTAGATTAGTAGAGATATGCCTAAGGAGAAAAAAGCAGCAGAAATAGATAATGTGACTCATCCTTGAAAGGCAGAGTGGCATATAATATTCCAGATTCTATTTTAAGGCGTCAGATCTATTTTTCATCACTATTCCGTGAGTCAGAATCAGCTTGGACAGGTTTGTGTACACATAGATGGAATTTGACGCCATTATTTCCCAAATATTTCACAAATTCACCACACAGTAATTTACTCAATTCACTATTTAAATCTCAAACAATCTCATCAACTGAACAAAAGTGCAGGATTCTAAAAAAAAATGCATCAATGCTTGTGTACAGGTGCATGCTGTTTGTACAGTCTGTATGAATTTGAATTGATGCAATAATTATTTTGAGGGGAGAGATGTGTGAGAATAATCTGTGGGTTTTAGTGTGACAGAGTGACTGCACTAGGATGGAGAGAGAGAAAACGGAGATCTAGAGAAAGCAGACAGAAAGACTATTCTTTTTGTCCAAACATTTATTCTGTTTTGCCCTGAAACTTCCCCCAGCCTGACCTGGGGACATCAGGTCAACCAGGTTCTTGTTTTGGATTTACCCCCCCCGGGGGTCTCTTCTCTGATGGTCTGGCCTGAAACACCTACAAATGAGATTTGGCCACAGGGCTTTCTTTATATATATATATATATATATATATATATATATATATATACTACGTGTCTGAAGAGCTTTTTCCGCAGGCTCTTCCCACTGCAATGGTGCTCTGTTTCAGTACTGATTAAAAAAAAAAAAAGACAGCACAGGTCTAATCATGACAATAAATTACTTTGATTAAAGTACTCAGGCTGCAAATGTTCTCTTTAATAAGACATAAAATGCATCCCCATGTAAAGAGGTCCGGTGAGGCGGTAATGCCCACTGTGTAGGACCAACAAAATGAATTTGGAATGGTGGAATATGTTCCACTGATCCTCAATTATTCATAGCCAACACTAGTTCCCTTTGCAATTTTTTTTCCAATTACTTTTTCATTACATTCAATAATGTAAATGGAATTTAACAGGAGCTCTATGCAAGTCTTTCGAAAAGGACACATTTTTTACATTAAGTCTTAAATCGTCCAAACGTTCCTACGTTGGATGATGATTACTTGTGAAACAGAAGAGGATGGATCAGGGAGCATGTATCTTTGATATTGAATGCTGCACGGTTTCTTCCACTGTTGTGTAATTTTCCTGAAAAAGCAGTTTGCTCCCCCTCTTCCATCACTGTATTCAGATATAACTGATTCCAGCTGACCTAAAAAGCTATTAGAATAAATCACATGAAAATGTGGCTTGATGGAAAGTGTTTGGACCTTGGACTCTATGGGGTTGATGATGAGTTTGAAGAATGCAAATTCTGAAATCATAAGCAAGTGTCAGTGCAATTAAGTCAATGGTTTTTGAGAAAATGTCAAAAAGTATGATAAGAGTAATACCTACTTATTTACCTAACACTCATAATAATAGATGTAGCAGTCTTTACTATACTGTTGCTTATTTGTCTTCTTACAGCCAATCACCATTAAAACGATACAACACATGATACACTTTATTAAACCTTGGGCACCTCTTGGACTCAAGTGCTGCACACATTTAGCCGTTTTCATCGAAGCATCAATAAAGAACCGTGGGATTGTCAGAATTGGAACAGTCACTACGGTCAGAAACATTTAGCAGAGGTCAGCTCTCAACATGTCTCTTACAGCTTGTATCCCACACTTACGTGTGATGCCAGCTGCTCTTGTACACGCAGCAGAAGGCCTCTTTAGGTGGTCAAATGAGTCGCATATCAAAGGGACGGGAAGATGTAAGATTGCTCAAGACAGTGTTCAGGTAGATGGAAATGAGCTCCATCCTGTTATCCTCTCTATAACAGAGCTGCTCACTCTGCGGCAGCTGAGCGGAAACAAATGCAATCTGTATGGAAATACATGCTGTTTAGTCACAACTCTTGTCTGTCAGTAATAGTGTAGTGTATCTACGACAAGGAAAGGGAAGGCATCTTGTTGCTGCCACACGGAGGCATTCATTCGTTTAACTCTTGAAACATTCACATTTAAAAGAATAGGTGCATCTGATAGTTTTTTTATCCACTCCAACAAAAATCACTCACTCTGACAAAAGAACTGAGAGCATGGTAACTTTTAGGTGAAACAGAATTCCATTTAAAGCTCCAGACAGCTGGGTCGTCGCATGTACAGACGCTTTAGTCCTCCAAGGAGGTGGCCCGGGTTTGAATGCAACCGGTGTTTCCTTTCCCGCACGTCATTCACAATTCTCTCTCTCCTTGATTTCCGACTTTATCCACTTTCATGTCTCTATGATACAGGCATAACAAGCCTGAAAATAAACCTTAATAAAGCAGAATGTATTACTCTATTGAAGTTGAAGTAATATTAAGATCACAGGCAATCAATGGTCAGAGAGTTTATCCAATCTGGATTCATCAGAATTATTACAGAAGAAGAAATTACCATTGACTTCATTTTTTGGCAAACTAGTTCCACTAGAATCCAACCCGGCCCACTGATCTTGTATTTTTAAGGAAATCTCATCTTTTTATGTTCTTCCATGTTACCAATTACCTCCTGTTTCTCTTGCCCACCTGAAAAGGCCTCTATGATACTGATTACATGTTTGTCTTTTTGGGAACCAGTACGAAAACAAAGAAATCCCATCAGAAAAGCAAGACCACATTCAAGCCCACAATTAAGGCTGATGTAGTTAATGCTCCATGGTATCTAATATTCTTCATTTTTTTTTTTTTCATTTTTCAGCACGCGTGTGTCAGCTTTGAAGGCACCATTAGCTATTGGCAGTTCCCTTTTGTAAAGCATCAATGAACTCTCAGGACTGGATTAATTTAAGTACAAAAAACTATTTAAGGCCTTTCTGAAATGTCTTTTTTTCCAAATGGGTTTTTGGACATTTATTATAGATTCACAACATTGATGTAAGGACATGATAAGTCCAGAGTGTACCCAGCCTCTGGTCGAGTGACAGCTGGGCTCAGCTCCAGTCCCCCGGGCCCCCGAATGACATCATGTGATATCATTAAAATAAACATGGTTTGCAAGTATGGACATGTGATTCCATGCCATTCTTTATAACTGTTTTTATGTTTTGCTACAGAGCACTCTTTTCCAGGGGTCTAATAGATGTATGGATGGGAATTTGTTACAATAACTGATATAATTTCATTTGATGTTTAAAGCTCCTAAAAGGAACTCACGATCAGTGGCCCCTGGCAGGGGTTACAGACATAAACAATGACAAATAAACAGATCATCTTTCAAATGATGGTCTGGTTTGTTTTTTTGTAGGACATAAAGAGACATAAATAATATGTTTAGACGTTTTACGACCAGTTAAAAAATAATCACAAAAACTGTAAGATTTGACTTCGTTATGACTCATAGAAAGAGGGCAGGTTTGGTTTAAATTGAACTCTTGAGCATCATTGCTTTGGTTTTGGTCTGTTACTGAGATTTACTTTCTGTTAAATTACTAAATTACTGACACAAAATAAGTTAAACCAAACATTATAATCAGTCTAAAAATGCTTTTAAACTTACTGGTAACTAGAATATGATATTTCACAACGTCAACTCTGAATTGTTAAACTAATGTGATGCTTTTGTTTTGAAAGTAACCTGAGGAATTAACCATTAAATATTACTGACACACATTGTTCAGACTGTAATTACTCCCATTTCCCAATAAGCAGGTTTTATTCACAGTTAATCCAGTGTGACATGAATGCAGCACAAGGGCCCCACTGATGAAGTACAAACTGTCGTGTTATTTTCATCGCTATCTTTAGTTGTTCTAAGAGCTTTCTCTCTGCTCATCATAATTTAAAGTGCTAGATTCCTGTTAGCCTTTTCAAACATGAAGTCTTTTCTTTTTTCCTTTTTTCCTCTTTAACAACTCTGCCTGTTAAATGGAGAACAACCTGTGCGTGTTTGGGGTTTTCTTATTTAAAATAGTAGTAGCACAAGTAGCCGGTGTTTCTTTTTTTTTTTTTTAACTCTTTAAAAGAGAATCTCAGAATCTGACTCTGCTTGTGTATTTAACCCTCCTTAATTATTAACATTAAATAGTCAACTTTAAGGAATACTCCACCTATGTGCATGAAGATTTGTATCATTATTAACCTGGTAATATTTTTCAATGGTCGTTCATCCCTCATACCTCTGTTTCATCAGTTGCTGAGTGTTTGACCCTTACTGGCCACCGTAATCATTGCTTTTTAATGCTGAAATGCTGTAAATGTCTTTAAAGTTGTGGGATGATTAAAGGCTTATCTTATATGTAAATATAAAAACCAAGCTAATTACATTTATTTTCAAATACATTGAAATTATTTTTTTCCAGCTCTTTTGACCACTTTCTTCTTGTCTCTTATAACGTAAGGAAGTCCAACTAGGAGGTGATAATGATCTCCTGTATGTGCACGTACAAGGTTATAGTGGTGGATTTATTAGAAAAACAAAACAGTAAATCTCCAGAGAAATAAACACAAAATCGATTTAAATAAATCTTATTATCCGAGAATGCATTCCAGATCAGACCGATGCAGAGTGGTGGAGGCGATTTTGAATCATCCATCAAGCTGTCTACAGAAAATGCAATTTTAGCATAATTTAACTAATCAGACTGGAGGCACTTAATAACCAGGCTGTCCAAAATGTGAACTGACGATCTAACACATTGAATGTGCGAGGTCAGTAAGAAACGTAGTGAATGTAGTAAATGTAGTAAATCTAGTTCACATACCTGTAGTTCAGCTCAGACTCTGCATCGCTATTGTGGTGAAAATAACGGGGAAATTTGATCACCTGGTCACATGCTTCTTTTCTGTGTTACAGCAATGCCTGCAGTTTTAGCCTTACAAAGCGGGAATGCATACTTAATCGACCCTCATGACTGAAATGTTTCAGAACCACAGAAAGCTCACAATCATTGGGCCAGGGTCATTCAGACTGGACTAAATCATCACATGAACCAAACCCCTACAAAGACTACTGAAAGAGCTAAAGAGGAAGAGATTGGGATGAAGCAGGAAAGACGTACAGGTAAAAAGGTTGATTTGCACATTTGATGCAGACTAGATCCATTAGGACAAATGAAACCCATTATAGGAAATACTCTGATAAGGAAGGACATTTAACAACAGTCCATGAATGCAATTCACACAATTCTTCTCATCTTTTCATCTAAAGATGAATACATTATACATATATTTGATCACTAAATTTATTAAAATACCATTTTTTAATGTTTTCTGAAGTTGAACGTGTAGCTGTGGTTCCATGTGGTCGAGTGCAGCATTTATCAACTGGTGGGAAATAGCGGAGCCATATTCAGTGGGTCACCAATGTGTGCCTAGAAAATAAGTGTCAAAACTCAGAAATACTTGATTAATCCCAGAGTAAAAAAAAAGTTTATTACAGTCGCTCTAAAAAACAATAAAGCACTTGAATTTCCCTCGGGATCAATAAAGTATCTATCTATCTATCTATCTATCTATCTATCTATCTATCTATCTATCTATCTATCTATCTATCTATCTATCTATCTATCTATCTATCTATCTATCTATCTATCTAGAAATATAAGATCCTCAGCAATTAGCACAATAAATATTTACAAGAAAGAAAAGGTCTATGAAGCGCTTTTTCAACATTCATTTCATCGTACAAATCTGATTGGTTTTAAAAAAAAATATCTGCAGTTTGTGCCGGGATTTTTTCATGAGGAGGAGTTAGGGATGGGTCCTGAGGCTAGGCCCGTTGAGACTGCTGTAGAGCCCACCCTGTGTTTTCTTGTTTTGCAGGATATTTTATTACAACATAGGTTTGTATTACACAGGATTCATTAAGTCTCATTAAATACATCATACATGAATGTGTTTTTCCACTTGTGTTGTTGATCTTTCATCCTTCACGTTATGTCTCACTTCTTTGGACATGCTTTTTTTCTGCATTTGGAATGAACCATTAATTTATATTTTCTACAGTAAACATGCTCACTCACAGGTATCCATTGTCAGGTTAAGTGTGCTAACGAGAAATGATGCACAATGTTCTGGACAGGATGAAAAGAAATGCAAATATGATTAAATCAATGAGGGACAAACATTGGGTTTGAAGGCACAGCAAACATGCACATGTAGCACACGGATCACACTTAATAGATTCTTGAAACCATGGAGCAACATCAAACTGGATGTCAGCCTGTGGAGGCTCAACCTTTGAGAAGAATTAAATCAAATACAGACATACAAGGCCGTTAAGTCCTTTACTTGTGAGTCAGATGATGTACTGTACATGATTTAATTGAAGGCCAACTTCATTTATATTTTGTAATTTGCCTTTCAGGTTGCTCATGGTTACGGTTTGCAGAGTGATAATAGGTCATATTCTATGCAAAATGTGTCTATGTTTTTCTTATGAGTAAAATCCATCCTCTCCTTCGTTTGCCAGCTACACTTTTCAGAAAATGTGTGCTCAAACAGGCAGTTTGGAGATTTTCCCTTTATGACATCACAAAGGGCAGTAATCCCTCCCCCAGGTGGGTGAAACTCACTCAACAGCTATGCTTTTGTTCTGCCCTCTGAGTCTGCATTTCCACCATGAGCAATTGGGCTTGTTGATAGAAAGAAAAGCCACATCGCTGTCAAGTGGGCCGTAGTCGAACATAGCGCTCTTAAATTTAAAGCTACAGTAAAGAGTCTTACACACTTGCTAAAATACAGAAACAGAGTGGATTTTGAAAAGAAAACTTCACAGAAATGTTTCAGGGAGCACTGAGACTTGTTAAAATTTGTTGAAAAGGAGTACTCAACTTCATTTGTCCCCCAAGGGCGGACGCTTTTGCTACAAGGCAGAAAAAAAAGAAAAAAGACAAAATACAAATGCACATTTAAAACGAGGAGAAGAGTATAATATGTGAGTACAAGACAAGTGAAGTGAGGTATGTCTGTGGTCGTTGTTCAGTCAGTGTGTGTCATGCTATGCTACGGACAGACATTAAAGTATACGAGACGCACAGTAGCCCTGTGCTCTTGCTTACCCACATGAAGATTAAATAAACATCACCCCAAAGAAACTTTGTTACATCAGTTTTTATTTTTCTACCAAAATGTAAGTACCGTGGCACAACCAAAAGTCTGACACACTCTAAATACTGTATAACGAGGGTATGATCAGCAAATGAAGAGCATCAGAAAGTCCTCTGTTTAGAGAAAAGTCAGTACATGAGATTCAGCATGTTCAGTCTTCACCTCTGCAGGAATAAGAATCCATGTAGAACAAATTGGCTGTTTTCCTCTGTTCCTCCTTTTTACTCGGATGTGAATGTTCTTGTTGAATTAAACTGATCTGCCATATGCATTCATTTCCCAGAAAATTATTTTGAAGTTTTCGTTTCTCTCTGAACAGCAACCCCATTAGCATAATACACGTTGGACAGTTTCCATAGCAACAGTCTAATTCAGCCTACCTCTGTGGAGTTGTTATTGTTATAGTGTCTGAGTTTTCATCATCAACAAAAAAAACAAAAATCCGAGAGTTTGTTTTAGTTAGCCGTGAAGCTCTAATTAACACAGTTGGCACACTGTGTACTTAGACTTGTAGCTTTGTGACAGAAGGTCTGTTGGGAGTAAACAGAACTGCAATAAATTTCCATACTGTTGTATGTTTAATATGACTATTACTTCTACGTTTGTTTGCAATCAATGAAATATGACAAGTCACATGCTGTCATTGGGTAATACATTAGTAAACACTCCTGCAGCCACATGTCCATTCTGTCCTTGGGCAAGACACCTAATCCCAATTTGCTCCTGCTGCTTCATGTGATTGCCCTCATTGTCTTCACCTGTATAATTAGTCTAACCTGTGTTTGATTACTCCTGTGTCTAGGTAGTCTCAGTGTTCCTTCCCTCTCGTTGTCAGATAATTGTTGAATGTCCCTTAATGTCAGTTGTTTTCCATCATTCCTCATGGCGCCCTGTTTTTGACATTTAGGAGTGACTTTTGTTTGAGTTTTAGTTTCAATAAATGAGTTTTTATCTACACTTGGGTCCATTCCCCTATTTCCAGTCTTGACAGATGTTGCAAATTTAGTGACATACTGTTTTGATAAGAGGTGCCGTATTTGAGCTCTTTGATCTGGCCGCCCAAAGGGAGTAGCAGTATAGCATCCATATCATGCTAAATCAATCTGACTGGTCTCCAAGGGACTGTTTATGCTCCGTCTAAATTATTTTAAAAAAAATTAAAACTTTCTTCAGCTCAACTGTTTTTTCAAGTATAAATCATTCATGGTCAGAAGTTTATATCAGCAGTGTAATTTCCCTCGGATAGTTTTGTTTGCTGCTCATGAGTGTTTATACTGCACTCAACAATTTAGGTTCAATTTGTCCTTAAAAACTTAAAATGCTTCTGGATACATAACACAGAGGAAAGTTCATATTAAGTTTATTTTGTCATTGAGGGGTAAAAAGGGACAATTCAGGATTTAGTCTATTCTTTTTGAGAAGGAAAATCTACATGAACTCCCTAAAGGAAATAATAATGCATTACAGTTCATCATTTCCCCTTAACATAAATTATTAAACAGCCCGTATTCTCTTTAATCTGGTGCTGTTAAAATATGCAGTTTGATTACTTAATTGAGTTTATGCCACACGTTGCTCTTGGATAAAATCATTCCAATTGTGGATTCAAACGTCACTGTTTGCATGGACGCTAAACAAAGCTATCCATTTATGTTAGATATTTACTTCTCTGCTCTTTGAATTTTCTCCTTTAAAACAGTATGACTGCATAGAGCTTTTATTTTGAAGGAAGAGAAACAGGTTATGCTTCGTATTGCCAGTGGGACAAATCAAGTTTTGTCTCTGCTTAATAGTAAAAGCGTGACATTTCAATCACAGATAACTTTGTATGACAAGCTCCTAAGCTCTGTTGAGTGAGAAAAGGGAAAGTGAATCATGCTGTGCGGACTCAACAGTATAGGAAACAAATGGATCAAGCTTTTAATGTCACACTGCATGCTGTTGGACATGCTGTGAGGTGAAGCTCCTGCCTTTTCATGGCACGTGTAAAGACAATAAAGGCTTTCTGTTCGATTCTCTTCCATCTAGTCTGCCTACAGCCTCATGCCTAAAACAGAAACCCAGCTGTGCTGAAACTCAGTACAACCCTCTGGCTTGAAGGATATTGTTAACACATTTGGGTTACTATTCAATGCGAACAAGATTGATCAAATAGCATGCGAGCTGTCTGATATTAATATTTCAAAAATAAAAGTTCCAAGCTAATCTCTAAAACATGAGTCGTTGAATGCATTGTGCATTTCCTTTCTGCTAATTCAGACTGGCCACAGAACGAGAGCAAAGCTGACCCCAGACGGCTTGAAAGCAGGAAGTGCTCAACATGCCATATAAATAAAAAGGAATTAAATCTTTTTTCTCCATATTAGAATTCATCAAATGCACTCGGTCCTCTTGTGCTTTGCAAAAATAACTTATTCACAGAAAAGGCTGGGAATAGGGGAGCATGTTTAAGGGAATTTTTTGTTTGATATGTGCCTCTGCAAAGATAAGAGAGCTAATGAAGTTGGAGATAAGTAATTAAATTTCCCTGCCACCTCGGTGGGGAGAGATAAGAGCATAATGGAGAGGAGGACACTGTTAGCTCAGACTGGAGGAAAAGGCCAAGCTTTTAGCCAGCAGGAAAAGATTTCTGCTGGTCAATAATTAAAACTCATTCCTTAGAAGAAAAAGACTGTTTTAAGTTACAGAGTGAGGCTACAGTTCAGGAGTGTGTACAGATTAGTTTGTTTATGTTGGCCTACTTTCTCAACATCAGCACCACTGTGATGTTGCCAAAAGACCCACAGATGGAATTTTGAGTCCAAATGAGGAAACTAATTAGGCGCCTGATGACGGCTTCCTGACAGCCCAGCGGAGCTAACTCGTGAGAAGCAGCCAACTTGTTTCTTGAATGTGATCATCTGAGGAATAACACGTGTAGAGCTGGGGTGTAATTAGTAGAAAGACTTAGTATTTTTACACAGTATATGTTGAAGCTAATCTGAATGCAGAGTGAGATGAGTTTCTCTTATTTTCATTTCTGACCCTCTTAATTCTAATTCAACCTCTTAAATACCGTAAATTCCGGACTATTGAGCGCACCTGGATATAAGCCGCACCGGCTAAAAATAGGTAAAAAAATGTATTTGTACATATATAAGCCGCACTTGATTATAAGCCGCAGGTGTCCACGTTATAACAAGAGCTATTTACACAGAAAGACGTGACACAAAGACATTTTTTTAACTTTTAATGAAATACGTACTACTGGTAACACAAATATGAAGCCTACTGTAAATCCTTTATCAAACAGTGTCTGTAACGCGGCTGATGAAAAAGATTACCGTAATATATTTCACAGGAAAAAGTCCATCCATTCACTGCCTCAGAATGACTTCATTACTCTCTTCCTCAGTCTCTGTTGTCGCTGTCAGTGTCATCTTAACGTGCAGCAGCTCTATTTCCTTCTTTGACAGCCAGGTCGATCGCCTTTAACATGAAAGCTGCATCATATGTATTTCTCCGTGTGTTTTCCATGATGAGGGTGCGTGCATAAAGCGCAAAATGACTGATATTAAGATCCGATGTGACGAAGTCAAATGTTTTTGCGGCACAAGCTCATTGTCCCGCAAGAAAAATCCATAAATAAGCCGCATCGTTTTAAAAGCCGCAGTGTTAAAAACCGCGACAAAAAGTAGCGGCTTATAGTCCGAAATTTACGGTATATATATTTTTTAATCTCAACTAAAGGCAACATTTTAAACATCTTTTTTTTTTCATTTATAATGGTTGCATGAACATGTCTTCTATAAATCACTTTGTGCTGTAATATCCACCTGAACAACAAAAGTCTGAACATTTCTTACAGACTGTGACGTCTGAGCCATTGAAGAATGATCGTCAAAGCAACTAAAGTCCTTCTTCAAACAAGATGTCTAAAAAACTGAATTACATTGAGATTTCTTTTTTTCTATGCCTGAGAAGGAAAGCTAAGTTTTTAAGTTTAGTTGATTGTGGCCATATTGTACAATGGCATGTGTAGTATAAATCAAACCTGTGTGACTGTACAGATATATATCTTCCTAAGGGGACTCTTACAGCTGAGGTTGTGCTCGAGCTTTAAAAAAGTTGATTGGTAAAGGTCTAAGGGTTTTTGCTTTTAGGAGATTGAGCTTTTGTAAATGAGGTGTCCTGTTTCAGGACAGAACAAACTCTTGTCATCTAGTACATGACAATATGGCAGAGATTTATGTGTCAAAAGCTTGCCATATACTCTGAAGAGACTGACCGTTATGGATTGGTGAATGAGGCAGCAGTGGGATTATCCATGTGTGTAAGAGGATCAACTCCATAGGATTCTATGCAACTTTTTTTAAGTCGAAGTTTTGGCAGTGGTTGACCCAGTGCCTCATAGAAGTACAAGATAAAACTTAATGTCATTTTGTATTTATGTTTTGAGTGAGAGCCCCCTCGCAGTTCATATCATATACTGTGTGTTTAAATTCAAAATTACTGAATTTTTCCTTTTTGTATTTTCAAATTCATTTGACTCCATTTTTCACCCAGTTTCTGAAGCGTTTCCCTTTAATGTGTTATTCACTTTATTCACTTGAAGTGTAGAATATGTTGCTCTGAAAGCTATTTTAAAATCAAGCCATGAAAGTGACCTCATAGAATGGGGTGATGTTCTGATACGGTGTACCAGATTATGATAAAAAAAAAATAAAGAAAATGCATGTACCACGCTGTTTATTTGCTTCACATTTGATCTTTTCTTTCAGTATTCACTGGAGCTGCTTGAACGATAATGGCCAAATCCACTCTCCACACTCCTTCCATTTGAAGGTTTCCACTGAGGGCAGGCCGTGGGGCGGTAATTATAAAGAATTCGACATGAAGTCGGAAAGCGAAAGTGAAAGGTGGAAAATGAGCGCTACATGTGCATTACAAGGTCAACAAATTTGAGTGAAGGGCTTGCTGAATGAACCAAACGTTTAGTGGAACAGATTGATTGGAAACCCTGCACAGTCAGCTTTCTCTTGGGTTATACTGAAAGGAGCTCTTACAGCGGATGACAGAGTTTAGGGAATACAGACAGAAGGGGAGGGCAGGTATTAAAGATGTGTACAAGCTGTGGTTAACCTTTCATATAAACGCAGTGAAGCAGGTGATGCACGCTCCCTTTTGACCATTTAGAAAATAATCCAGATTTGATGATGTTACCTTAACAATTTCACAACAACAGCTGAAGAGCTATGGAAGTATTCCTCTGAGCTGATCTTTGTTGCGTGGTCATGGTCAGATATTCAACTCAGAGGATTTTGTTGGACAGGTGTGAACCTGATAACAAGCGAGTCCTCCGCAACTGCTGTTGAGTGATATAGACTTTTTTCACAGCGACCGAGCAGTGTGACAGATGGAAAAGTGAGGAAAAAGGGGGTTAGAACAGCTTGCTGCTGCACACACACACACGCACACACACACACACACACACACACACACCCTCACACACACACACACACACACACCTACACACACACACACACACACACGCTGTATGCTCTCCAGTTGGTAGGAAGTCCTGAAACTGTCTGCTGCTAGCCCATGAAATAAGCTGCTCCCACACTGTTCCACCATGTGCTTTAATTTTGAGCTTCAGTGGTCAGAACTTCATTCTGTGACCCCGTTTCTCTCCGCTGAACTTTGGTGGTGGTGCAATTTTTTCCGCAAAGAAAAAAACTCTCCGGAGTTCTTTTAAAGCAAAAGTTAAAAAAAATCCAGCAAATGTCCGTTCTCATTCCCAAACACAAATCCAGGAAATACACCGATACATTAAAGGAAACACATTAACTGCAGGCTGTCGTTATGATACATCCACACTCAAATCATAACAAGCTCTGCAGAAACAGATGTGACAGCATCCCACCATAAGTGTCCTCATGTCAAAGTGTGTTGTTATGATGGATAGTTAGCTGGTATTAACACCCAGAGGCTCCTATGAGCTCATTACTTCTTAATGGTTTGGGATGTGCTGTAAGAGAAAATGTAAATTACAAGACCCCATACATACACATTTACCATTTTAGGATGATTTACTGCTAAAGCACCATCTCGCTGCATAACAAAAAAAAATGAACAGATTTAAAAGGATCCACATTTCAATATTTTAGCCGTCTTAAATCAAGGCAAAAATCACGTTTCACAGGTTGCTCTTGTTATGTTTGTTTTTTCGCTTGAACCTTGTATTATGTCCGGGATCAGCTGCAGCTGGTAACAGATTGATTCTGGCTCCGCTGGAATTCCTCCAGGAGCTCCGCATTGGGCCGAGGCCATATTTTGACGTGCTCTCTGCCTCCGCCTGCCAAGATTGTGTCATAAAAATATGCATAGTGCTGGTGTTGCTTGTTTGCATACTGCATGTTGAATATGGTGCTGGGACACATGCAGGGTGATATCAGGCCCGATTTCCAGCGCAGCTTCCCACAGTGTGGCGTACTTAAAAGCTTTTATACTACAACTTCAATGATGCCATTATGTTATATAAATATAATAAGATAGGATTCTTTTTGACCCCTAAAGGAAAACTGATCTTGAACACACACTTCCACATCAAACACCTTCCTGCAGCAGTGGCATATTAACATCTTGCACGGCCCCTTGGCACATCGCCCCGTATTACCTGTTATTCAAAAGATTAACCTACATCAGCACAATGAAGTGTTGATGGCAGTTCAGCCTGGTGTGAGGGACCCTGAATCTTCTTCCAGATGGTAAAAAAGGAATTGAAATTACAGCTTTAACTAAGTTTATAGTTCCACTGAGTGTATACTTTCAAATGAGATATAATAACGTTTTTTATGGATATGGTTCATGTTGTCATAAAATAACATTTCTTGCGTACGGCAGCCAGTTCGCCTGTTTTTTCTTTCACTGTTCGTCACTCTTCAACCTGCTCTGCCTCGCTTCCTCTCTGAACAAAATGAAACACTAGATTGAAAGAAAAGGGACATTTAGATTAAAGGGGTTTTGACTTTGAACTGACTTTGTGTTTCTTATTTCTTGACAGTGAAAAATTTCAAGATATACTGTTTGATGTATCCTCATTCAGCTAAAAGTGACACAGCACTTTTTGTTTTTCCTTTCTGGGGAATATTGTGTTTTACACTCTGTAAACCCGAACAGTTTACAGACACTAAGACGAAAAGAAAAATCTGTGACTTTTTCATCTGGGTCGATGTTGCCCTTTCGCACTAGAATGAAACCAAAACAAACTGCTGTTTGAAGACACCTTTACTATTCTGAAGCCTCCGCTCTCCTCCAACTCGCCTCCTCCATTAGAACGTACTATAATGAAGCACCAAATTAAGCGCAAATGGAAAACAAAATTGTCCTTTACTCGAGCTGCAAATGCCTATGTACTGCATTGTTGTGTTAGCAGGCTAATGTTAGCACACTTAACTTATACCTTCATGTTACACATGAATTTGTTACTGAATGACCGTAAACTAAAGACACTAACATGGCATCCAAATAAGCAGTGAGTAGACAATGTTTGCTCTGGTCTTTGACTAAAACAGCTTTATACACATGCCTGTCCCCTCCATGTAAACATGATGTAAAAACAGCTCAGACAACAGTACAGCTCGCGGGACTCGTCAGTAATCACTCAAAGAGACGTTTCAATTCAAATCAAAAAACGTATTTGTCCTCGGGGCAATTCAAGGATACGCTTGATTTCTGCTGTATTTATGTGTGAAAAGTTGCACATTCTGCCTTCAAGAGCAACAACATTTGAAATGTGCAAATTGGTTGACAGTGCAGAAGTTGAACTGAGGCACACTGAACTGAGACCTTTAAGCCAACTTCATTCCAAGTCATGAGCACAGTTTTCACTCTACATTTTCACTTCTTCTTTTTTTCAGTTTGCCTGGTTTACATGAAATAGCACAATGTTTTGTGTCGAATGTAGCCAAAATCAACTTAACATGTTTTTGTTTTTTTTGTTTATTTTGCAACTTGATACCAATAGCTGCTTCTCCGTTGAGTAAAGTATTTAACACACCAGTCAGACTGGACAAAGCATTTATTATGTGCACCTTTGTGAGTGATACCAGAGACACATCTCCCCTGGCAAAAAATTCAATACCATCTACAAGACAGAGTTGATTGCAGATCTGTCTTGATGTACAAAGAGCTGCAGGCGGCTGGTTAAAATGAAATTAGTCTTGCAGTCCAGGATCCCCCCCCCCCCACCGCTCTCAGTCAAGAGCCCATTAGTAAACCAGTGACAGACTCCATTTGGTTCCAGAAATATATGGCCCTTCACTGACCTTGTTTGATTACATCGCTGCTCACCATTTCTCTTTTGTGGGTCCAAGAAAGAGAAGCTCCTCAGTCCGATTACTTACCCAAGTTATCTGTCCCTGGATTGATTTCTGAGTCACTTTTCTCATCATTAGCATCGAGTGTGAGTGGATCTTCTGAAAAAAAAACAAAAAAACCCATCAAATTGAATGGGCTCTTTGCATTCTCTACCTTTTCAGAGGACAATAAAGATGTTTTTTTTTACAACCCCATGGCATAGAATGACCACAATCCAGCTGTGAGAGGCTGATAGTCTTATTGATTCATTCTGTATTCCTTTACGCCACTGAAAATGTCTCCCATGGTTTTGAGTGACACTAAATTATTTGATGAATTCTATGTGTCAGACTTTAGAAAAGATAGACATTTTCTCACTGAATGATTATAAAAGTAGTTTGTGCTTTAGTCAATGGCAGAACATAGTTGTAATATTCCTATGCTGAAGCGCCAAACACTTTGATACATATCAATACTCTCTCGGCCCATTTCTCGGATCTGCTCACATCACCAATCCAATAACTTAAGTGTGACAAGACGGCAAGATGGAAAATGTGTCCGCTAATCTCCTCTCTGTGACACTTCCTGAATGGCAAAGTAAAGAAAAACAGGATAAAAGACGAGACTGTGATATCGCTCCCCCCCCACCCCCCCGCTCGGTCATCAGTGTCACATTTCAGCAGACAACAAAAGAGATCCCTGGCAGTTCAGTGGAGCCAGCAGCCGGCCTCTCTGTGCACGCTGATGATAACAAAGAAGAGAGTAAACTGGGCATTTTGTCTGAGACAGGTGGCTGAATGGCATCTTTGATTTATCTAGTTCACATCATTGTGCTGGGCTTGATGCAGGGACACAAACACTGTTTGCACCACCCTTGGAGAGAACAGTTGGACTGTGGGGATCGCAAACTCTCACACTGCGTTATGATGTACCTTATCAAAGCTGGACTTAGTATCCACATTTCTGTTGTTGTGTCTCTTGTAACAATGTGGAAAATGGAGATAAAAGACACTTAGTTCTTAAGTTGTATCTTCTATTTTAATGGAGTTGTCATGTATCATCTCTGTTTGTTAACTCATGTATCTCATTTATTTTGCATTTTACTTGGTACCTAATGTGACTATATCATTATAATCCTCTAAATGTACACACTTCACGACTCCAGACTATGAGACCTGCCATTTAACAATCTGCACACATGAGATGTCACCAAAAGACATGTGATCAAACGTGACTTCAGGAGAATAATACAGTATATATCAAGGACGGTATGTACATGAGATGAACAGGAGTTGGTTCCATAATTGCACAAGCTGGTCCCACTTGGCTCCAGGCACAGATGTGTTTATATTCGCTGCCATGTTTGTGAGCTGTAAAATTCTATTCTGTTATTATTGAGCTGATCTTCACTGCCTGCTTCACTGCCAGCCCTCAACACCAGCTGCTAAAACGACATTATCCACAGGGATGCTTTACTCCTGCAGACGAAAATATCCATAGATGACTTTGAAAACGTTGCTGTCAATGATCACCCACTGACATCCTCAACAGTGGACAATGTAAGCTGAAAACACTTTTTACTATGACTTTTTCTGTCATATAAATGAGAGTAAAACCATGCCCAATCAAATATTAGTCAAGTTTTCAGAAACATAAATAATGTTTAATATTGAAATAGACATTCGACCTCCTGTCTCTGTAGCATCACGTGAAACAATGTCCCTTTCGATCCTCAGAGTTGTTTCCTCAATCTTCAAGTTCAATCGGATAAGAGCGAGGAAACGAAAAATAGGAGACATGAGAAGCACCCTCTGTCTCTTTCCCACTTTCTCCCACAAGTGGGGCCTGTTCTTACAGAATGGAAATTAATGACCCAGGTGTTCCCCCCCCCCCCCCCCCCCCCCAACATCAAAACGTGGCTCCCTGGATATAACAATTTAACTTAATAATACATCGATTTCAAAAAAGAAAGTGGAAAAACCTGCAGGTGACGCACTCCTCTGACCTCAGCTTCAGGATTCTTACATATACACACCTCTTATTGCATACTCGCTCTCTTTGTGAGTACGGGTTTCAAATGACTTTGATTTGTCATAGCTTCCTGTCCAATGGAAGCCATGGCCAATTCCCAAATCCACATCAACCTCCACAGATGTCCTTTCTTTGTGCTCCATTAGCGCTTTTACAAAAAAGCATCTTGACACTGACAGCTTTGACTCGACTGTAAATCTCTGCTCAGCTGAGGAATGACTTCAGGCCTCTGTCCAGCTACACAACATCAAATAACTATCATGCAAATGTTTGCACACCTTTCCAATCTAAATGATTTAAACGATACTGACTTCGCTGTGGGCTTATGAATATTTAAAGCGAAAAACAACAAGCTCTTTAATAATCCTGCTGCCCAAACACATACAAAGGAAACAAGCATAATCATCTGTAAAATGTCCCCATCTAAAACCTATACACTCGTACTTCAGACTTAATGATATATGAGAGCCTCACACCTTTTCTAATCTACATGAATAACAGAGGCAATTTTGGCACTGAAATCGCACAGACAGGGGAACTTTGTAAAAGGGTCATCCACTTACAGTTTTCAACTGAAGGTAATGACCTGGCACAGCAAACAGATAGATCCCAATGACAAACAAACACTGCCATGTTTGCCCTGCAAGCTGAGCAGCTGTGATAATTCTCCTCTCTCAGTTTGTTATCTGAACAGGTAACAGCATATGCATATGGAACAGCATTGTTTGGATGATGACAGAATGATAATAGTAGTGTGATAGACCATTTGGCACTGTGCTGACAGTGTCTTCCTGTGATGGTTTTGATCTATGCTAAAGTAAGTTAAAGCAACAATATGTAAGTTTTCAACCTTAAATAAGTTAAACGTTTCAAAATCAATCTGAAGTACAACTTTCAGCAGGATAAACGGCATCTCTCGCATGACCACTGATTGGCTCAGTTGCCTGCTTATAGTGGTATGTAAGATGGCAGCAGGCTATGGCTGTCTCAACACCGTTTGATACAATCGCTTAGCTAAGACGTGGAACTTCCTAATTCTACCAGATTTGTGTTCATAAGGGTTTTATACCATACACATCGTATTAGCTCATGCTGTCGAAGTGATACTTGAATTACCGTGGGAACTTCTTTGTCTCAGGAATCCACGGACAGACGAGGGAGAACGGAGCAGAGCTGATCGGCAATGCACCGTTATCTGGTGGAAGTTCTGGATAAGAAGAGAGTGAACATTCCTGCATATATTATTGGTAATGGAAAATGTATAATCTTGCAAATTAAAATTAACTATCTGAAAATGTATTCTCTGATGCATCATTCTACCATCTATCAAAATGATTTCCCTACAGAAAAGAAGTTAACTTACAGCTGAGATACATCATGTGAAACTGTCAGCACGCCGGTGCTCTGCACCTTTTATGTTAACCAGGCAGACTGGACAGGATGGGCCCACCTCCCACAAGTTTATGACAATTGCTAAAAGGACAAGGTCGTATGCTCTCATGCACCTTTACAAAAAGTGTTTCAAGAGTCAGAATCTTTATCACATTGTTGTGTGTACTGCTCAGACCGCCACCTGAACAAGATTGACGCTTACAGCCTTTTGCTCCTCTGCAAATAAATACTTAAAATACTTGTGTTTTAATTATCTAATTGTTCAGTAAAATATCCACCACATTATGCATAACAGATTAAACATAACATTTAGGCCATATGGCTATCAGCGTCATAATTGTATCATGTTTATACAACTTTACCAAGAGTAGAAAGTCTTCTAATACAGACTCTCTACAGAGTCCACACATGTAAAATCTGTAAACAGAGATGAGTGCAAAAGGAACAAGTGGTAAAACCTTGTAATACTGTACAGCAACATAAACCACAGTTCAGTATTTTGGTGCCTTATCCGCTTTCAAAGACCTTCCTGGATCATAAATCTTAGCCTTAATGTTGTTTGAATATGTTCATGTAAGCCTCTAATATGCAAAACTTGAGCTTTTATCCAACTGCACCAGAGAAGTCTGCATAAGCAGAAGAACAGAGTTGGCAATTAATCTTAAAGAAAAATGCAAAAGGAAGAAGGATTTAACAGAAGTCTCCGCATGCATGGATAGTGTCTGTTGGGAGAGAACAAAAAGGCTCCTTTTTTAAAGTCAAGCAAAGCAGGAGTTGGGATCCATAACATTCTTTGTATAAACGTAATATTTTCTTTATACAATTATTTCTGGTGAACCTAGAAAACCACTTTTTGTATGTGACACTTAATGCATTCATGTGCTCCTTGGATGCTCCCAGAGTTGTACAAGTAAAGTTAACCGTCTATTCAACAAAGAAGGATTTCTGGTTGGCGAGATGACTTCAGGGTTAACTCTTTTTTTGTGTCTATTGTAATTTTTTTAACTTTGTACTTAGATCTTGACGCTTTACTCTTTGTTGACACTTTATCTTTGGTTAAACTTTTAGTATAGCTGCACTGTCGATTATTTACTGCTCTGTGTGCCCTTGAATTGGCCCCTGGGCACAAATAAAGTTTTTTTAATTGAATTTGAGTTGA
Organism: Symphodus melops; assembly: GCF_947650265.1. Classification (NCBI taxonomy): domain Eukaryota; kingdom Metazoa; phylum Chordata; class Actinopteri; order Labriformes; family Labridae; genus Symphodus; species Symphodus melops. The sequence continues at coordinate 4,082,118 of NC_136693.1, forward strand.
ACTCATTGCTACGTTGGTTCACTTTTTAGAAGGGTAGATCACCATGGTAACTAATGCAGAACACCTAGCCTGCTATATAATTAGTAGACGTCCGCTAAACAATCTCAACACTTGATCGAGGAGTTCTTGAGCGGGGTTGATTGACTTTACTTGTGAAATAAGTTATAACGTTGTTTTATGTGCTTCACAGAGACTTGAAAAATGCAAATCAAAGTCACATATTTAGTAAGAACTTCCAGCTGATACAGTATGTATGATAAGTATCTGTATTCTTCTACGTCTTCCATATTTTCTGGAGTCAAAACTCATAAAATGCACCACTGACTCCTCCATCGTCTGTATTTCCATCACCCCAGTCATCACTGATGGGCTGATGACAGCGGGGCAGATTGTTTTTTGACCATCTCATCAATCAAATCCTGAAACGCCTGATGATGCTGTGAGTTTGCACATTAAGGGATGGGAACACGTTTGGATAATGTTAATGTGAAATATGATTTACAAGTAGCTGCTGTAATCTAAGATTATTGCTTGACACAGTGATGTATTTCACTGAATTTTGCGCGGTTATTTTTTGCTGTCATGGTGTGCTGCTTGTGTAATGAGGCTCACCTTTCTTTTGTCTTTGTTTTGTTGAAAAGTTGAACATACATTGAAATTCATATGTCTTCCTATTCAGACTTACTCAGACTTCTATGCATTTTAGCAGATATAGACTGTATACAAAGAAACGGCTCATATGGACAGAAACAAAACCACAACGCAACAAGCAATATTGAAACCCAACTGGTGTCGTCTGACAAGGATTTGGCTGTGATTTGCATCTATGAAGAGACATCTGTGCAACCAAATGCTGCTTAATGATCTGCATGTGGACATTGTCTCTGAACTCAACAGGCCTTGTCACTTTGCAGGTTTTATAAACCAACTATAAATAATGCAGACTGCAGAAAAGTTGCTCTTTGCCATGGCCCAATATCAGTGACCACGGGTCCACCAGAATCCTGAAAAGTTGGAAATGGCACCCTAAAGGCCACTATGTTCTTACACTTGGTTTTGTATGGGAATCCATAGACATTATATAAGGGATTAGTCTCCAGGAAATATCCCTTTTCATATTGAATGTATTTCATGTGGCGTTTTAACACATGCACAGTCAGCAGCCAACATTTGTTTAAGTTCCATTTTTATAAGTCCTTTGTGCAAACACGAATGGAGAGCGGCGGTGTCTTCAAACAGCAGTTAGTTTTGGTTTGATGCTGGTGCTCAAGGGTGACATCTGCTGTATCAAAACATTGTTCCTTTCACTGGCTCCTTTCGATGCAAAGGATTAGTGACTCTAGTCCAAGTTCTACACCAGCACTTCACACTATCTCTAAAGCCGAGCCAAACCACACCCAAGAGGATACTCATTTCAGTCACTGGTATGTGTAATTTTATTCTTATGGTCACTGCCTATTGCTCATAAGTGTCTGAAAGGAGGGTTGGAACAAAGATCGACTAGTAAATGGAGAGCTTTTCCTACAGGCTCAGCTCTCTCTTCACCACAACAGACCTGTTCCCTGCTGCCATTGAAAATGTTGCCATTGCCCAAAAAGACAGTATTAAATGCACTTTGTCTTTGGCCTTTATACAGTAAACAACAGCAACGACAGATTATCTGTTCACAGATTGACAGCCTCTATTTACCCAGAAAAAAAAATGTGTTTGAGCGAGTTTCAGACATCCCCGAGCACACCCGGGGGACATTACAGTACGAGTATGCTGGGATGAGAGGAATGAACTAAACTTGACATGTTCATTGTAGCAAGAGAACATTTTGCCTGAACAGTATGCCTCTTCTCTGTGTTTCTAATAGTTTGTGGATGTCATTGGAGTTCTTTCCCAGAGTTATCCTTGAACTATGGCATCCACTAAGCCTTTATTTGGAAATGACAACTTATTCATTCAGGCAGCAGCTAAACCGCATGAGTATGAGGCAGTAATAAAGTGGGCAAGGACAAATAAAAAGGTTCTTTTTTTTACAGAAATGCTTGAGGCTGTGGGGAGGGTGATTGTTGCTGTGATGGTATGACTGTCAGACATTTGTCCAGAATATTTGAGTGTCTATTGGATGGATACCCTCAAATTTGACACTGACATTGGTGGCCGAAGAGGGAAAAACAGATAAAAATGTCCCCAGCTTCCTCAACACAGAGGTTGACCAAAACTTAGTACAATTTCAGCTAGATTAACTCTTTACATGCCTTTCAAATTCTGGTTTCAGTTGGACCAATGCAAAGATTTTTTTCCCTACCTCTATAGGAACATTATAAGCGAAATCCAAATACGATTTTCTGTGTTGTCTTCTTGTTAACTGTTACTTCAGTGCAGCCTCAAAACAGCTGCTAATTCTGCCTTGACTGTATTTTAAATATTTAACATTCTGTGTTAATGAATAAGAAATTTAAGCGACTTTGAATTTCAGGAGATCTACTAACATCGATAATAAAAAAAAGCTTAAAAAAGAGATTCTGTTTAAACCTACATCAAATATTTAAACTCTCAGTATCAGAGATGGTTTTCTCACATACAGTATATTTACAAATGGTAGTGATCTTGGTTGTCTTTGAAGCATTTATAGTATATGATGCCATCACATCAAGTGTCCAACGCTACTTGTGTCTATTTCACAACTTATCCTCTATCACCATGAAAAAGCTCAGTTTCAGTGAAGTTCTGACAAAAGGTCTACATACTTAAAAGCTTGTGAACCGGAGCACTTCAGAGGGAGCAGCCTTATGGTTCAGATCAAAACCTCCCCTCCACTGCAAAGAAAACTCTGCTAATTAAACGCTTCCTGATTAATTCAGCCACTCTAATTAGAGGGGAATTTATTCCACATCAATATTTCACTGTGTCAGCAGAAACCCTCGTCTTGGCCACGAGATAATGAAATCCAGCGTCTTTATTCCAGCCGCCCCCGTGCATGCCATCACAATACACACTCTTACTGTAAACGTGACACACACACACACACCCAACCCACTTATTTAATGATTTGTCTTTTCATGCTGAGGAGTTATTTTCCTCCGTGACTCATTTTGAGGGATGGGGTGATGCAGGAGATGAAAAGTCAAAAGTTGACCAAGTATTTGAAGCTCAAACTCTGACACTAAGCAGCCTTCAGACGCAGCAAAGAGGATCAAATTATTACTATTGAGCATTAAAATATTCATCAAACCCACACACATTTCTCATTTGGTTCAAAAATATATTTTGGGAAGAAGGGCTGATCTTTGTCCATCACAAAAACACAATGAAAGATCAAGCAAGCTAGCAATGCTTTATTGCTGTTTATGTTCAGTGAATAAATGTTAGCTTATCTGGTATGTGTATCCAACCCCATGTGCTGATGATCACACCACCACAACCCAAACCACCAAAACCCATGAAACACTTCTCTGCTAATGCACAGCACTTTCTCCGAGGAGAAAAAGCTGGAGCTGTTTAACATTACATGCAGCAGCAGCAGCAGCATAGGAAACACAACAGCAAAGAAAGAAGTGGCAAGGACCTCGACATGACACCCAATCAGCATGTGTGTCAAACAACAGCAGTCAGTTTCAGTGGTCAGGTGTACAACCTCTCCTTTAACATATTACTCCATTAGGAAAGCTCTTGTAACAAAGACTGAAAAAAAATGCTTGACAAATGAGAGAATGAAGGCCATCGAGTGCTGTTTGAAGGTTGAAACTGAGCTCAGATTCCAGTTACAGACTGTGGGAGGCTTACTGACCCCTCTGCTGGCCGTGACCTTAAGTACATGCTGGGGTTGCAGTCAGTCAGTGAGCACTATTAGACCGTTTCAAACCACAGGCAACAAAAGAGTGTATGCACTTTATTAGTCCTCTGGACTGAAATAAGTATTTTAATGGAATAAATAACAGATACATGATGATTTATTTCACAAAAAGCCCGTACAGCATAGAATTCAACATACATGTCCGTGGTCTGCATTTACATTAGCTAAATGGTTCCATGCCCAACTACACTTGTGTTTGTACAAAGGCTATATGACAATAGCAGATGGCAGTATGCTCAATTCTCAAAGAAGCAGAAAGAAAAAGAAGCAACCACTCGCAGACTGAGCCCATCCTGCTGCCTATGAATGTTTTTGTGAGCCAACAACGACCCTCTTCCAATATCCTCTAGCGTGCAGCTCAGAGGAAGAAATGGGCCCATGCTGCCGACTCAGAACGATTTTTTGAAATGGCAGGAGCCTTTTAGAATTACGTCATATCACAGTCAACTTCCTTATTTGAGTACAGTTGCATTCACATCTTACGCAGACCATACAGGATTACAAATAAATCATGCTCAAGACCAGTTTATCAAGAGGACTCGGACCCAGTACCCCAAAAAAGTACATTTAGGATCAAATGAACTCGACTTTGGGGTTAAATATACTCAAGCTCAGGTCCTTGGTGTGAAATCACCCTGAAACCCACTCTGCAAGACTGTTAAACCCTTGTTGTCATAGTGATGTGCATGAACTTTGTCAGTACATAATACTTGTGTTAGATAGAGATAGATAGATAGATAGATACTTTATTGATCCCGAGGGAAATTCAAGGCATCCAGTAGCAGTATACAGACAGGCAGGACACAAGACATTAGTTACAATACACACCCGCTGTCCCCACTCCCCTCTGTATACAAAATCCCCCAAACAGATTTAGCAGCCCCTATGTGACTAAGAATAAGTATAATTATATGTTAAACCTGTGCAGTTAGCATTAGCAGTTAGACTTAAAACTAATTTAGCATAATGTACATAACCTGTGAGGAGAGAAAAACATGTGTTGGTTAAAAGAGACCTGTAAACAGTTAAAGAGCCTTAGAAACAAAGTGCTGACCTTTAGAAACTAGTTACATGTGCATGTACAGAGGTGTTGGAGGTAGTGCCAGAGGTGTGAGTACAGTCGTTAAACAGTCGTTAAACAGTCAATGCAGGAATGTAAATTGGCTCACCCACTTAAAGGAGCAGTGATTTGCATTAAGTGTCCTAGACAATATGGTCTATATATGTTATAATTGCTCTGTCACTTGGCTAAATAACCACACATGGAGAGTCTTAAGACTAGCAACTCAATGTTTTTTCTTTTCTTCCATTCTGTTGTTGTGTCTTTGACATCTGATTTTTCACCTTCTTAAGGAAATTGTCTATTTTTTTTTCTGGTATATTCACGTTTGTTTTATGTTTTGATGCCCTGTCAACACCAAAACATTATCATAGTCAGGTGTTTGTATTTTTCCTGCAGAACTGAACAATCTTCTTTTTTCTTTACATGAGATGAGTTTGAGTTGTATGGGTTTGTCTAAGGATTGTGGGAATATTAGGTTTGCTCGTTAACATTTTCTTTCTTTATGTTTATTTTAGTACTGGAGCGTGGTGATTTTGTTACTTCTACAACATTAGCCTTTGATGTGTTTTATGATAATGTAATGTACTGCAACCAAGCCTCAGACATAACTGGCTTGCTTTCTGACTCTCACCCACTCTCTCTCCCCAAGGCTGTGGTTATGAAGGCCAATGCTAATAATCACAAAGCTCCCAATGAGGCACTTCATCCTGACCACTAACAGCTGCAGAGACCACAGACGCTGCCCTTCAGTTCCTCAATAACAATTCTGAAATAAAACAATGGAACAACAGCAGCCGTTTAATCTATAAAACAAGTATTTGTATTCTGATTATGTCGAGCAAATCTCACACTGCCCTTTTGCTATGCATGCTACGATTTCCCTTTATTGGACCTTCATTCATTGGTTTAGAGTGACGGATTCATGGAAAGATATACAGGAAGGAGGCAGAGGCAAACATGGGTAGAACCTAATAAGAAACATAAAACACAAGAGGGGTTAAGGTTGGATTTTAAACAGCTTCTCAGGAGTCCCTTTATTGATCAAGCACAAACTGCTCATTCACCCCACTAACAGCTCTTTCTAAGCTGCTCTGAGAACAATTTTAAACAAAGGAGATAATTAACAAAGCCCTTGGGCGGTGGTGCAGGAGAGTGGAAACACGAGTGTGCAGCACACAATCACTTAAGCTTCATTAGCAGTGGTGTGTAGTGAGTCACTCTCTGAGGTGGGCTGCTGGTGACCTTTGTAGTGCAGTCATATGCACATAATGTCTCATGTTCTCATAACTAATTGAATTTAGATCACCTGAAATGAAGTAGGATCATCCAGAAAATAAGGGAAGGATCAAATTTGCCTTCATAACACACATGATATTGATTTGTTGAGGGGGTTGGTTGTTTTTTTTTAAATTTCTCTTCAAGACTCAGGTGACAATACAATGAATAGCAAAACAAAAAACACACAGATGAATAATCCATGGTTCAATAGGTTTTACAATGTCTTTGTATCTTCAGTCAAATGCCAAAACATTTCATCTGCTTCATAGAATTTAATGTAGCTCCAGTGAGAGTTCTCTTTGTGTCTCTGTCTGTAACTTTGAGTTTGTGCTGCTCCCGTTGAAAAAACAAGGTCTTAAACTCAATGGAGCCCAACTGGTTTAATAAAATAAATAAATACAGAGTTCGGAGATGAAGAGTTTAGTCTCCATGCTGTTTTATTGTCCATCCTCATCATGTTGCATGCACCCCTCCACTCATCTTCCTGTACTCATCTGTTGTTCACATCACCTGCTCACATCTGTCCAATGCTCCACTCTTTCATTGTTTGCCTCTCGTATTGGCAAATGGTCTTGAGCTTGGAGAGCACTTTTCTTCTGGCTCCTCAAAAGGCTTTTACACCAGAGGCCACACCTACACATTCATACCTTAATGGCAGAGACTGCTATGTAAAGTGTCCATAAGATTGAACTAATCCATTCATACACACATTTAAAAGTCGTACCCATTGACACATTGAAATGTGGTCCAGATGCCAGGTATCGAACCCCAGACCTTCTAGTTAGGGACTACAGAGTCTATCACTGAGCCGACTTTCTCTTTCACCAGTTAACTCTTGTGAACCTACGCCTCCCCTTCCCAGCCGAGCCCTTGCACTTTCATCCCATCAGCCTCTGATCACATCGTTAGCCATCAGTTCAAGCCCAGTCTTTGCAGGTTTGGTCAGCCTCTTCATCCTTTCAGCCTCAGACGACATCTCCTGCCATTTCAAGCAATCCCATACTTCAGTTAGATCTTCCTTTTCATCCCTTCAACCTCAGAGGACGTCATCAGCCACCTTTCCCCCAACCCCAGGCTTCACATTTTGATCAGCTTTTCATCCCTTCAGCCTCAGACAACATCATCAGCGAACACCTCCACCACCTCTGTGTCTACTTCACGGGGGGATAGGTCTTGCTGCCGCTTAGGGAAGACATTCCTATCCATCCTATCTCCCTGTACAGTTCAACTCCAAATACTCGCTGCCAATAATTCAATAAATATTTATCTTTGATCTTCTCTCCTGACTGAAATATTATTCAAAGTATTGTGGGGGTGGCAGAAGGATTCATATATTCCATCGAGGTCTGGTCTTTTACTCTTACAGTGTCATAGTGTGTTGCAGCATAATTTTAAATATGCCAGTGCTGAAGAAGGGAGAATACCACACTGACGAACACTGAACTGATTTCTTGATTGGATTTTTAAACAGGAAAAAAACATTTTTGGGCACTTGGTAGCAGCAGAAACAAGCTGCAAATACAACAGTAATATCATCATTATGTTAAAATGAAAGAGAACAGCTGCCTAATAAAATGTCTAACAAACTCTGGTCCACTAAAACATATATTTGGAGTTGTGCCTATTCTGGTGAGTGTGTCCAAAGTTTACTCTTTAGACTCTAAATATACTTCACAGACAGTTATTGACTTTACCCGCCTGACATTTAACTCTGGGCAGAGATGAGAGTGTTGATAGTGACCCATATCACAAAAGTAAATCAACAGAGAACCCAAACAAAGAGCTGACAGATACAGTACATATCTGTTAAGAGGACATGCACGATGCATGCATGATGATGTGGCTCTGGTTTCCTCCTATGAGCCACGCAGGGAAGAATTTGAAGCAGTCTTTTGTTTGTATTTCAGTAAACACATACGTCAGATTGTTGGGCTGTTCAAGATTTGCTTTACCTCTAGATTTACCTCAGTGAGATTGTCTGATGATGATTAAGCCTCTGAGAGGGGAGGTTGGAGGGCTCAGTAAGCAGTGGATTGATTGATGATTAAAGGATCTCCATGCAAGGGTCATCGTTTAGACTCCAAACATCAGCTTTGAAAGCTATTATATTGTGGGGTACTTTCCTGCAGTTATCATTTTGCAGAGATTAAGCAAAGCTAAAACTAACCAGTTTTCTTGCATACAATGTACACAAAGATGCTCGTGGACAAACACTGCAAAGACAAACTTAACACCTCCCACGCCAAACTGTGTGTCAGATATCTACAGATTGTTGTTCTCTTGCTAAATGTGGGATAAGTCATTATAGAGGATTGTAAAAGATTCTTGTTGAATTCAATAAAAAGAAAATCCTAAACTGCCAAGCTGTTTTGGCAAAGAACAAACAGTCTGTCATAGCTCCATTGCAGTGACCTCAGAACAAGCTGAATTCTGGAGAAAGAGGAAAACTGTAAACCGCCTTCAGGTGTTAATGTGTTTGTGTTGTTTTAGCCTGAGCTCCGCTGTTTGACTACGTCTCCGCTGCACCCTGGGACACACTCCTGCTCTCCATATAAATGATAAGGCGTAAACGACACAAAGGGTGGATGGATGGATGGAGAGCTGTGCTAAAGAAATGACAGCTGCTATGTCATCGTACTTTTCCACAGTATGATGAAGAGGAGGATGAGTCATCAGACAGTCCCGGTCTCTGTGATGACAGGAGTTTGGAGTCTGCAAGTTGACTGAACAAAGCTTAATATGTCAGTCTGACAGTGACCGACACTTTATCTGCACAAAAAACAACCTCTGTATTTATTGTTGCAGGTAAATGATGAGGCAGCTTTTACTGTATTTTAAAAGGTATTTTTAAATACTTCCTTTGTGGTATTTAATACGCAAAGGAACACTCATTCATATTTTATGGTCTTTATTTCAGCAGGATGTCCTCCTTTCGTGGCTGTAAAAGTCTAACTACAAGGTTGGCTTGTTTTATGCACCATGATAGCCAAAAAAGTGTCCCCTCAATTAAGCACCTTCACTTCAACTTGAAGTGCAGAGAGTAAACTTTAGACCACTGACAAGAAATAATCAAGGTGAAGAAATTGTGGCTCACTTCAGTCGCATAAACAACTCAAACACGCATTAGCATCATCTAACGGATTACTCACAATGGGCCTCATACACCAATAGATGCGTAGTTCTTACTCAACATCACCATCGGGTTCCTGTAAGTACCAGAAAGTTCTGTTCTCACCACCTTGCGTATTTGTGCATATGCATGGTCTGAGGAAGTCCTATTTCTTTCGCAAATTAAAAATAAATGTAAGTCAGAATCTATTGACGATTCTTAGATTTGTGCCTTATGTCAAATTTGAGCCATGTTTGTGAATGGGGCCGAATGTATGATTTTATATACAGTGTATATATAGTGAGTCAAAGGCGGCTGTGATCCTCGAACACCTACCATGAGCATACCGTGATCCTTTGATGGTATCAGTTGTTAAAGCTCCTTTGCGAAACTTTGGTTTTGTGTGGATTTTGGCGCCCCCCTGTGGTCAAAGTGTTACCTCTTAGGTTTTGCAGATTTTTGTTTTGTACATGTGTAGGTTGAACCTGCTTTCTGTAACAGAAAATGTTTTAATGTTGTTTCACTAATAAAGAGACTTTGCCATTGAAAAATATACTGTGTATATGTATTAAAAATATAAGAAATCATTAACACAGCTTTGTGTTAATGATTTCTTCTGACACCTTCCCCTCAGCAACACTGACAGCAAACAGCACCCCACCGGATCTTCAAAAGTTGCTAGTGTCTTTTCTTGAACTGCAGGTATTTAGATGAACCTACATCTCAAGCAACCAAATCAGGTTTTCTTTGGCATTTGGGTTTTCTGTGGCTATGAATACTTCCACAAAGTTTGTAGAAGCTTAATAAAAAGTACTAATGATACACACCTTTGATATATCCATTTTTATTATCTTAAACCAAATGTCTAAGAGATTTTTTCCAATTAAACCAAAGTCCAAGACATGCATGCACAGAAGTATTCTGCAGTTGACGAAGTGTATTAAAATCTGCTGGTAAAAAGAACTAAATAGACAGTTGTATTAATTAATAAAATATAGCCTAATATAACTCTGAGAGGAAAACACTCTTAAAGGCTTCCATGTACTTTCTTTTCCTCCAGACAGTGAGCACGCTGAGTTTGTTACAGCTATGGGCACATCAAAGCAGTAAAAGCAGAGCAGCTGGGAAACTAGCTGTGGTCCACCAGGGAGGATTAGATGTGTTTGAAATTAAGCTGCCCTGTGGACTGTACCACGCTGTGGCTCACCCTCACTGGACCGAAATATATTCATTCCACTTTCTAGATGATTCATTACATGAGCACCAAATTACCAAGCACAACACTGGCCTAAGCTAGCCACGAAGTGTTACTGGAGCTCTGGTCACTGAGGCCTCATTTAAAGATAGTGGGCTCATTAATAATAAAAAATGACTGTTGTAAAAAAAACAGAAGCTCTATTATCTGAGAAAAGAACAGCACACTGGCTTTTTTTACACTTTGTTCTACAGATCTGTGATTTACAAACCAACTTTTACAGATGGTAAACTGCACATTTCTGCAGGCAGGTGATCTGTTAAAAAGGCATAATCATAGGGTGCTACAGGATGCCTGTGTGGGTTTTTTTCTTCTGTTATGATTGTGCATCTATTTCAAATGTATTTTTTAAATTCCTTGAATAAACATTCTCCATGAAAAACCATGGCTTTTATTGTAGAGTATGTTAGAGCACCGCTTGAAGGCTGAGCAATATACTCTGTGATTTAAAATATGATAATCCATATACTGTGTGTGTACGTTAAAAATCATAGTTAAGCTTAAAGTAATTAAAACCCTGGGTGCAGTAAAATGTGCGACTTGAAGGACCTTACTGCACACCCTCCTTGCTTCCTCCACGCTCCTGAGCACCTCTGAGCATAAGATGAGGGAGTTGTAAAAGAAAAAAAAATGGATGTGATCTGATTTGTCATGCTGAGTTTGTATCATGAGGCAGTCTCTGGTGTTGAAAAAAGAACTTAATGTGGGAGTGCAAAAAAAACCTGCAGTTCCTTGAGCGTCCACCTGAGGCTGGGCCCAAAAGACACAGATCCCATACATACCAATTTAAAAGTATCCATTTGGACATCAGAAACAAAGAAGATTGTAGCATGGTACAAAAAATATTCTGGACTGAATAGTTTGTCTTTATTAGCACACACTGTACGGGGGACGTTTTTTTGTCTCACGACGGTCTAACCCAGCTCACAGTCCCTATCAGTGGGTGAACAATCAAACGCTTGGTGAATTCTGCTTCACAATGATAGGAAAAGCCGATACCGAAGGATTAAAAAGCAATGTCGCTATGAACGCTTGGCCCCATGATATCATGTGGACATATGATTGAATTTTAATGATAAAATGCTGAGTGGAAAATATGGCCCTCCAACCATAAATAGTCATCAATAAAGTATTTTTTTTTTTTTAAACATGAGATCAGAAATCATTTGATGTTTTTGCATGCCCGACAACAATAAAATATTTTCAGTCAGTTTGATTTCAGACTCCACTCGAGATCCTTTTTGTGTTTCGCTTCAATATTTGTTTTCTTCTGAGGTATTTTTGACCAAGAAAAAACAAAAATTGCAGCTGTTGGTCTAAATATCAAGGCCAGGGTTTTTTTATGCTTTGATGCTTCTTATAACATTTATCTGACTTATTACACATTTTTAAAGGCTTTCCACAGTTGTACTAAAGGTAGAGTTTAGGAATACGCAGTCACTTGATCATGAGACATGATACACTATAGAAATAAAACTAGTGGTACTTAGCATTGAGGACAGAAAACACTCGGCTCTATGGGAAGAGGTAAATGGTTAAAGGAAAAGTGAAATTTCCTGAAAGTCTTTAGAATAATTTTCTGTCAAAGCTGGTGTTGCTTTGGCAGCCACAAGTCCTGAAATGCAAAAAAACACAACAAGCATGTTTAAATACCAGTGTGTATAGAAGGAGAACAGGGTGGCAGCTTGCGCTGAAGCTGTGTTTGTTTTGTAAAGTTTACCTCAGATTTAAGTTGTTTTGTTAACATTTTCCAGTTTGTTTTCCTCTTCTCCTTTTCATTTTGTTTTAAACCTGGTGCCTTTCTGCAGCGTCCTCGGCCTGCATTTCTTTTCCACCCAGTGTTGAAGATTAATCACACCTTGTGCCAGGAAATTACTGCACAGAGACATTCTTCATTTGGATAAATAAGTTGCCATCATCCATCAGAGATGTTTCCTTTTTTGTTCTAATGAGGAAAAGTAACGAAGACGAGGAAATTCACAACCTTTGTTCGTTGGACTCTATGGAATATGTCCATCACTCAGTCAGAACTGAGATGGGATAGCAATATTTTAATTAGGTCTACCTGTAACTTATCCCATCTCCCTCTACCCCATTCATCAAGCCCAGCACAGTTTCAGCAGATGATCACGAGTCTGGTTTCCGCCATGATTTCTGCCTCCGAACACAACATTTTTTCTTGCCATTGTAAGTTTGCTAAATGTTGCTTAGTGCTCATGGTGGATTAATGTTGGGTCTTTGTAATCAAACAATGACATACCTGCTTTTTGTACAGTGTCTCAAGAAACTGTTTGTTTTGAATTGGTGCTATCCTCAAAAATTAAATGATTGATTTAGGTGTTCTGCACCTTTTTCCTTTTGCATGCAATTTACAAATTAATTTTCAATTGCACAACTCAGTTTGGATGGATGTTGTTTTTTTGTTCTTTTTTTTTTTTTTTTTTACCTCAGTAGACTCTTAAAATCAGGATTTTTTTCATAAACACATTTCAAATGTTCTTCTTTATAAGTCTGAATGTATTCTTGTTCAAACGTTGCCTTTCTAACATTCTAGGAGAAGTTTTTGTGCTGATTAAAACTGTAATTCCTGCATAGCTCACTAATAACTGGATGATTCTTTAGTGGATATTTCTTAGCCACAGATTTCATTAAGGCTAAATTCTGCAATGGTCTGAAAGTGATATATGAGTTTGATTTATCCTCTCCTGGTCATAATAGGACACAGATTAAGTATCTGTATTCTCACAATAAATGTTCTGCATTTGGATGACTATGTAGGCATGAATCCTACGTGGTCAAAAGTACCATCTGGAGGATGTGTGCAATACTGAGAGCTCGGGAGAGTTATTTAAAGTCCCACTGTTGATAAAGCGTGTACTGTGTATCTAACTATTCTACCGTCTGTATTTTAGTGCCCATATTCTTTAATCGTATCCTGTTTCCAATATTTAAATCAAGGAAACTTTTGGTTAAAAATAAGCTGAGACACGTGTCTGTTCCTGTAGAAGTTCAGACGTCAGCTATGACTTGGCAGTTTAAAAATCCTAAATTGTATTCATAAAAGGTAGCTTTCCATTAAAGTTGATGGACAGCTTCTTATTTGCTGTATTTTCAACATTTCACTGTAATTTGAGGTGAAGATATACGATGTAGATACCACAGCCTCTGTGATCCAACATAACACCAGCTGCATCTTCACTCCATTTTTCTGCTTGCTCACACAGTGTGGAAATCCTCTGAGCTGACAGAGGTCAGGGAAGTAGACCGCCTTGTGAATAGCAAAACTTTGTTCCAGCTCATCATTTTTCCCTCTTCCAAAGCCTGAGCAAGAAGACGCAGAGTGAGAGGTCAGACACCCGCAGACGGATGTGTGCTATGGGCTGAGTCAGGCAGCCTCAGTGTTCTCGGAAAAAGATGGACTTTTAAATCCCCGCTGAGGGAATGTATGAGTCCATAGGCAACACAGCAGATACCAGTGGAACACCAGCAGACACCATAACACCAACACCGACAATATTCACTTACAGCAATTTACACAGCAAGCGAGCGAGCCTGCAAGTGTGCAGCCAAACAATGGCTGCAAGATGGAAAGGATTGACTCGAGGTCACACGAAGTGAAAGCAAAGTACACGATAACTGCTCTGTGGTACTTTTTTTTCTTACACATGGTGCGCTTATACTAAAACTAGCTGAATAAGCATGCAAAGCTTTCTACGCATGTAACAATACACAACAATAATAAATAACATATAACTCCTCTCATCATATTTTCTGTCTGTTTGAAGTTTCATCACAATCAGAACAACACGCAGGTGTCTTTCCTGTGTCAATGTTCTCTGAGTGAGTCATTCGACGTCAGAGCTCTCGTACAGGGGGGTCATTTCTTGGCCAATCTCGTCTGCAAAACTTTGTAACTAACAAAACACGAGCGAGCTACAGTAATGATTTTAACAGAGGACTTAAACAATGCGCGGTGAATACCTTATGACCAGTTTATTGTCTGGTCATGTTTGCTCTTTGCTCTACAGTTCAAGTGTATTTTTAACTCTTAATATATTGCTGCTCTTGAATTTTCGGGATCAATAAAGTATCTACATCTTTCACTATAATACTGCACATTTTATTAGTTCAGTCATTTCTCTTAACGTTTTCTCCATGCCTTGTTGCTTTTCTTCCTATCTTTGATGGGTTTCGTTCAAAAGCCTCCTGTGGACAGGTGTTGTGATGCTACGCTAAAACACTTCAACAATGCATCCGGTTCTTCCTGTGTGATTGAGTGTGACGTCCATGTCAAATAAAGGGAATCTTTATTCAGGGCTTTACAGTCAGCGATCAGTGAAGATACCCATATTGGAGAACAAGACTGTCATATATGCCAGATTGTCACATGTAGGACACGTTATTGCCAAGTGAGGAAATGCCTGTAATGAAATAATCAAAAACAGACTTCCCATCATATTAGTAAATAATGTTGTGATTTTTTTTTACATGTTATTTAATTCAACTTACATATATTTCAAACTGGAATATCATTTAATGAACACATTACAGTTAATCAACACTATGAAAACACAGTGTGTCAATCCTGCAGTCAGCCACAGAATGAAGAATTATTATTTGCTGCCACCTACTGTCTAATAGTTGTATTATAGTAGAAAATGTTGCTGAATGCTACTAAACTTAACAATCAGTTGGTAAAGAATAACCTGTTTAAATTGAGTAGATTAAAATAAAGCACACAAACAAATTAAGCAAATTTAAACAAAAATATTAAGTAGATGTCACGGTCAAGAGCTGGCAGCAGAGATGCCACAAATATATCAAGCATTTGTCTTGATCTGGATTAAAGATGTCAACCAGTCGAGGGATGATAGTGGCAATAATGATGATACCGCTCTGATTTTTTCGGTCGACCTCCACTGAACCCGCCTGCCTCCCACACCCACGATGGAGGGCCGGTGGGTTGGTCGGAGGTCGCGGCAACTTCCGCTGAACCCACCTGCCTCCCATACCCACGACAGCGGGCCGGTGTAAGTACCAGATGTGCTCGGGGTCCTGCGCCTGCTACTGTCGGGTGTGTGGCTATAGGAAAGATGACTGTCGTATGGCTTGTCACTGTTCCTCTCTGCAGCATTATTCCAGTGTCGCTCTGTCAAACAAAAAAATAGAGAGCAGACTGACCTGCATGAAGTCCCAGAGTCCGAGGGTTTCTTCAGAAGCATGACTGTGGGAGACTTCTTCTGGACAATAACATCTGTCTTCTTGGAAAACCTTTGAACCGAATCAACAAGACATGTTAGTTCAGATACAACAGCCAAAGTGCTCTAACTACACTTTGAGAGGACAAGGATGACACTTGTTGAGCGTTTGTAAAACTCCAAATGTAAAACACTATTGAGACACAGATATTAAAATTGTCAAGGTTTTGAGCAGAGTCTGAACACTCCCAGAGTCCAACAAGGCCCGAAGCACGGTTCCATTAACTTCAATGTATTTCATTTCAATAGAACAGTCATTTAAAATTTCTAAAATAAAATTGCATGCATTGCATTAATTCATCCACCAAAATCCATTTAGATTGAGAAATGTCGCTTTTTAGGGAAAATATTGTGATGCACTTAAAATGTGATTAATTTCGATTAATTAATTAGAAAGCCCTGAGTTAATTAGGTTTTTATTTAATAATGGCCCACCCCTAATGTTTTTATATCAACCTTTGGTATGGCAGTAATCTGTGCATTTTATTTTGTCTTGTAGTTTTCAATCCTCATTCAATCTGGTGAATAAATCAAAGAACAGCTAACTACCTGGCTCACTCACCATTGAATGGAGTTTGGCTGACTGCCAAACTATAATAAGTACGTATGGAGGACCGTTACAATGGGCTTCACTTAAGCACACTATAGCCTACATTAACATAACATGCATAATTTACTTTTCTGCCGCTTCTGTGTCTGTCTCTCTGTATTACTTTGCTTTCTAATTTCATTTTGTAATGTAGCATCATAGACTGTTAATATTACTTGTAGCATACACCCACAAGTTGTCATTAACATTACAGTAGCCTATAAAATAACTCTCAGTACCTTTGTCAACCAAATGAGTTAAATCATCCGCACCTTCTTTATGTCTTGTGACGAGACGATCTGCTGAATTCAAAAGAAGAAAAAAGGTGCAAAATCACCGGAAGTGTTCGACAAATAAAATCTGGCTAATTCTATTGAGTTGGATTCATTAAAAATTCTCTTGATTTAGAATTACATAAATATAAAGATTATATTTAATGCAACAAAAATAAACAGATACTATCTTAAACATTGTAGTTTGAAAGTTACTTAAATAATTGCCACAAAGTCAAGGACACATTTATATGTAATACTTTTTATCAGGTATATTAAGTTAAATCTACATGACTACAGAATCATTTACTGCAGTGTACATCTATCCAGAACAAAAACAAAGACTGTGTACATTTAGAGCTGTGAAATAGTCCTGAATGAGCAAATTGGTCCCCCATTTCCAACCTGAAAAATGTGTATTTGTTTTCTCCTTGAAGCCTTCTCATTGCACCAACCACTGAGACCTGATCAACTGGTATGATAGAAGAATTCACCTGCACCCCGCACCTTGTTCTAAAAGTTGTTGAACTGAAACACATTCTTGTGACCCCTCCTGTTGGTCACAGCTATTTCAGTTCTACTATTCAAACATAACTCTTTGGAATGACACATGGCATGCCTCTTGTTATCTTAGATCTTGTTTAGCTTGCAATGGTTGTAAGATAAAGTCAAACAAGTTTCTGGATTAGTCTGACCAAGTTACGAGCAAAGCAAGATCTTTCTGTCCTGACTTTTTATAAGCAAGACTGCAGCAGTGACATCCTCGAGTAACTGATTTGTCAGCTCAAATGAATGAATGAATAAATAAAAAGGTAATTAAATGTCTTCTCTCTTTTTTTCTTCTTTCATACATAAAAATACATTTACCAATGTCTCAAGGTACTTTTAAGAAACACATGCTTGTCAAATTTTGTGTTGGTCCTATGCCCCCTCAGTGTTCTGTCATAACAAACAGTGATCATCAGGAAAAGCAGGTCATGCAAAAACCACCTGTGCCAAACAAACCAGCTCATGGGAGGGGTGTGGGACGAACAGTGAATAGAAAAGACGCTTCCGTGCATACGCACTTTCTTCATGCTGGACCTGAAGGCCCATCACATCCATCCTATCCTGCAACAACGTAAGGTAGAATAGATTTTTAAAATGCACCCAACTCGCCTTGAAAAACAAGAAGAACTATGAATATTTGCGAATAGGTTATATTTAAATAAGGACATCATTTGGATTTACCCGTGTGTGTGTAAACTAATCCATAGATCGCGTTGAGCTGCGTTAAACTCATAAACTGTAAATATGACGTTAAAGTACAAATGTTGCGATAGTTTCTTTAAGAGCAGCGACACTGTTTTTATTTCTAATACTATGAGAATATGTAGGCTACAGTGATATGGGGACGATATCTCTTTAAATAAAAAAAAAATAAAAAAAGGTCAGCGTAAACAAGGAAGTGGTCACGATAGATGAGTTTTCCGGCTTGTGCGTGCACCTTCAAGATAAAAGTGAGGACTTAACGTGTATGGGAATTAATGTGTTCCTTTTCTTATTTGAGAATTTGAATTGATATATATATATATATATATATATATATATATGGATCGAGAAACGCTAAATTGTTTGATAAACCATTTAGATTTTGTGATGGATGATGACAAACATCAATGGTCATCCAAAGCCTCCTGCACTAACAGATGGTAGTCTACTACTTCACTGTCTGAATACAGCTAACACTACAGCATACAGTGTGTATCGCTTTTAATGAATCTATTTTACTGATGGCATGACAATATTAAAACTTCTTGGAAGATAGATAACAGATGTCGTCTCTATGAAATGTTTATGATGTCAGTCTCCACTGATTTGCCAGGAGCAATGAGGCTGACAGGATCGTCACAGCCCATTTCATGTCCAAGGTTGCTTTTCCATTACCTAAGCCTTTACTGAAGAGTTTTCATGTTTAGAAATCAGGTTTCATCTTCTCCATTACAACAGGTTGTTAGGAGACAGATTGAGACTGATGACATGACACATCTTCAAAAAATAATAAAATAATAAAATAAAAAACTTATTTGTCCCTGGGGGGCAATTCAAATCTTAACATGATCCCTTTTTTTAAAAAATAAAATGAGCTTCTTGAGATATCTCTATCTATCTATCTATCTATCTATCTATCTATCTATCTATCTATCTATCTATCTGTCTATCTATCTATCTATCTATCTATCTATCTATCTATCTATCTATCTATCTATCTATCTATCTATCTATCTATCATCATGTGTATCTAGTTAAGTTAATAATCTGTTGTTGATTCTAATTGCTGCTTTTATAACAGTTTTAGTAATATTGCTGAACTAGTGTGCAAAGTTTGAAGACTCTCTTATTCTGAAAAAAATGTACCGGAAGCTGTCCTACTGTTGCCCCAGGCGGCGCTACACATCGTCATGTTTGTATCGTGGAGTAACAGTGCTGGTCCATAGTTAGATTTCAGCTCATGCTTTGTGTTTGTCTTTGTCTTCTGTCATGAACAGGACGCAGCTCAAGAGGTCCAGCATCTTGAGGATGGCTCTGGCCGGCGCGGACACGACGGAGCAGGACGAACATGGAGACACTTTCTTCCTCCGAGCTGTGAAAATAGCAGCTGTGGTTGCACTGTACTGGTTTGTCTCGATCACCATGGTGTTTCTTAATAACTACCTGCTGGATAACAAAGACTTGGACGCACCATTGTTCGTCACTTTCTACCAGTGTGTGGTGACGGTGGGACTGTGCTGGATCATGCAGATGCTGGCCAAACTGTGTCCGACACTCATCGACTTCCCGTCGGTCAGATTCGACCTGAAGACGTCCCGGGAGGTCCTCCCTCTGTCCATTGTGTTCATCTCCATGATCACCTTTAACAACCTGTGCCTGAAGTATGTCGGAGTGGCCTTTTACACGGTCGGTCGTTCACTGAGCACCGTGTTTAATGTGCTCTTATCGTATGTTATCCTGAAGCAAACCACGTCAGTCCACGCTCTGCTGTGCTGTGGGATCATACTGGGTATGTGCAACACTTCCTCTGTTCTATTAAAGGCTTGTCAGACTTTGCATCAACATATATACCTTATGCATTTGCAAACAGAGTACTGTGGTTGGAATAAATCCAGCACAGTGACAACACTGGGACCTATATGTGTTTATGTCCTCGTGCACTTTAGACAAAAGATTGTGGGTACAACTTTACTAAACCCACGTGAACTCACGAGTGCAGAGCATCCTTACTGCAAGGGTTTATTTGTGGGGGCTGATGGGACGCTGATGTCGGGAGGAAAGGACTTCCGGTTGTGTTAATCCCATAAAAAATGTAGACTCTGTTGAGGTCAGAGAGCAGAATACTTTTGGAGCTGACCTGGATTTGTGCACAGGTGCATTGAAGTGTCAACAAAACAAAGGTCATCTTCAACCATTGTCTCGTCTACTAAATCATCGTGTGCTGCTATTCGATACCCTGTGAGGAGTTTTTTTTTTTTTTAAAACACTGACGCCTCTGTATGACCTACAAAAGCAAAGAAGACTGCCAGAAGAAGAACGTTTATTTTTGGGCTTCTTGTGCCCTTTTTTATTTTTATTATTTTTAGAAACAGGACAGTGTGGCGGGAGCTGAGTCTATAGGGGACTTGGGTTTGGAAGCGGAGGTTTGCCAGTTCGAGTCCCTGTTCCCCACAAAGTGTTAAAGTTGGAGAAGTGCCAGGGCACTTCCTCAGTTGTGCCAACGTGCCACTGAGCAAGGCCCAGAACCCTCGACAGCTCTGATACACTCCCTGTGACAGTGTTTAGAGAAGCCCAACACTGACGTTAATTGTGCATGTGTGAATTTTCTGTTTTTTGTGTATGTCTCTAAATAACAGTGTAAACCAGAATTGACCTCAGATTTTAATAAAGTATAAAACATTCAAACTTGTAACAGATTTCTTACAATTTAGTCAAAGAAAAAAAATCTATATTAATAAGACAAAGAAGTTTTGCCCTACTTTGTGTAAAATAAATAATAAAATCAGAGTAAAGTAATAACTTACTGACATGACGTCAAAATCCCGATGCTGAAATTCACATGTTAAATCAGCTTTTTCTTTTTTGTTAAACCTTGATATAATAATCCTGCTTGTGTCCCTGCTTCTCAGGTGGATTCTGGCTCGGCGTCGATCAGGAGGGCGTGGCAGGCTCCCTCTCCTGGACCGGCGTCTTCTTTGGGGTGCTGGCCAGCGCTTTCGTCTCTTTGAACGCCATCTACACGAAGAAAGTGATGCCGGCGGTGGACGGAAACATCTGGAAGCTGTCGTACTACAACAACATCAACGCGTGCGTCCTCTTCCTGCCGCTCATCCTCGTGTCCGGAGAGTTGGGCCACCTCGGCAGCTTCAGCAGCCTCTCCGACCTCGCCTTCTGGGGCATGATGACGCTCGGGGGGGTGTTCGGCTTCGCCATCGGCTACGTCACCGGCCTGCAGATCAAGTTCACCAGTCCACTCACTCATAACGTCTCAGGGACGGCCAAGGCCTGCGCACAGACCGTCATCGCCGTGGTGTACAACTCGTCCAGTAAAAGCATGCTGTGGTGGACCAGCAACCTGATGGTTCTCGGGGGGTCGTCGGCCTACACCTGGGTGAAAAGTTTAGAAATGAAGAAGACTCCCCTCAGAGACTCCCCGCAGGACTCCGCCAAGGAAAAACTGCTTCCAGAGAAAGGTGACCTGGGAGTGTAATCATGTCCTGTAAGAACATGAAATAATGTCACATTAAGACTTTGACATATGATGATATATTCATTAAACAGTGAAAATGTTTGATTTTAAAAGTGCTGTGCTTTTATACCGTATAAATGAATTAAGGCTTGAAGAAATTTGTATATATTATATTTAAAGATATTTAGATTTATTTGGGGCATTTTTATGAGTGTTTGTAATATGAAGTGACTAAATAATGTTTTTTTTAAAAAAGTGTTTTCGTGATGGAAAATATATCATGTTTTTATTCACAGGGAAGGGATTCTTTACTTAGATTGAGCCTGTGCTGGCGTCATTTAAACAAGCCATGTTGATGAATGTATGTCACTATCTTTTTTTTTTTTTATGTTGGGAGAACAGCTGCTGGCTGCAGGGAAGCTTTTCCAAAACATAGAACATGATGATGATAAGTGAAGGTAATCAGAAACCTTTGTGTCTCTTGGACTGACATGTTCTTTCATCTCCAAGGAAATGACACATCCAGGATTTTAAAGCGTTTGAAGTCTATTTTTATCCACATCATGTAGAAGTCTGACTCGTTTGTTTGGTCATATAAATAGGTGGAGAGATAAGCTAAATGATTTCTAATTGAAAACGGAAGTTGTTGGATTATTATCAGAAACGTCTCTGGTGTGTCAGCTGTTTTTATTCTCATGTCAGAGCAGCGTGCTGTAGGAGACACACCAAGAACTCTTTGTTTGCACTTACATGGTGACGTATCAGGTGTCTCTTTACCAGCCTGACAGTGTTCTGCTTCCTCCTTGTCTGTCTCCAAAGCCAGCTTTTTAACACTTCATCCCTTCATGTCTGTAACATTGAAAGCTGAACCTGAGCCATTAAAGATGGTGAAAATTCAACTGTTTTCATGTTTTCATATTGAAAGGATGGATTGTTGTTTCACTGGTAAATAATCCAAAAATATTATTATTTATATGGTGGAACTTTGGGCACTGTCTTCAAATAAAATATGTTTAACATGTATTTTAAATATGTTTTGGGTACTCCTGCATTTCTTCATCTGGGTTCAATTCAGAAGCTGAGGAATGATAAATGCATACACAACATTAAACATGGACTCAGTGACGTCATCCTTTGGTTTCTGAAGCAGACTTTTAAAGGCCGTGGAGGGAGGACATGTGCTACACACCAACGAGACCTGCTTCATCAACATGCATCGGATTTTAAAACTACAAATAATTTCATTGATATTGCAAAGGATGTTTGATACAGACAGATCCTCAGTAGCATTAGCTTGTCTAGGTATTGATTTTAACAAGTAATTTATGAGTGAGGCTTAGATTTACATTGTGTAAAAATATTACTTCTGGGCAGTTTTAGTTAAATTAAAATGAATACAGCCAAATGGGGAGAGGATGATCTATCTCTCTGGGCTTTAATAATATTCTTAAATAAGTACAGTATAAACATTAAGACTTAAATAGATAAAGACAGCCTAAGCTTGGAGCGATAAATTATTATAAATTAATATAACTGATGTGCTTAAGTGAAGCTTATTGTAACAGTCCTCCCTACATGCTTAATATACATGGTTGAACAGTCAGCCAAAATACATTCAATAGTGAGTGATTCAGGTAGTTAGTTGTTCATTGATTTATTCACCAGATTGAATAAGGAGTGAAAACTACAAGACAAAAGAAAATGCACAGATTACTGTCATAAAAAATGTTAGAGGTGGGACTGTGTGTAAATATCACACGGTCAGTGTCAATCATACAAAGGGTGGGAATAGTTAAGTGGGATATACATTGTGAATTAGAAATTAGGGTGTGGTCACGACGGTCCGAATTCAAAGCCGATCCGGAGGATCTAAGATTGGAGGGCCCGGACTCTCGAATTAGTTGAGAGTCTAGAAGCTTGGCCTTCACTCCTTGATCGGTAATGAATCATCAAACGTATTGGTGAGACATTATTCGGACTGAATTGATTCACACGTGTATGATCTGTTTGACCCTCACATAAATTAATAATGGCAGAAAAAGTGATTGAAAAGTGGGAGGATGGAAAGCCCAGCATGGTGGTGTTGGCATTGCTTACCATATGGCAATTATGGAAACAGGAGTTTGAAATGAAAGACAGAAAAGGCAAACTGTCAAAACACTGTCAAAAAAAGATTAACACATTTTAAACTATATATTTTTAAATTTACAAGCATTTTTTGCACAGACTGAATATTTGTGTATTTTTTTCCAATGTTTTTTCTAAGTAAAATAAAATGGCTTGATATATGTGTAGGGTTTTTTGGGGGGTTTTTTCCCCCAACATTTTCCTCTAAACCAGTAGCTGAAGAGAGGAAGAGAGGAAGAGAGGTCGCGGCGACCTCCCCCTCCCCCGCACCCCAGGAGGCATGATGCGGGGTCAGGAGAGGTCGCGCAAAAAAAAATGTCTGTGTACACATTGAAATGTTCCTTTTTTTTTTTTTTTTGAAAAAGAAAGAGTTTAGATAAAGCAGCAGATGCTGGTACAGGGTTTAGATGAGGGTCTCCAGGCTCTGAGTGGAATATTTCCCTGAGCAACAAGAGGGCTAAAAATAGCCATCAGAGCACCATGTGTAATTACATGAACCAAAAAAAAAAACACACTGGTCTCTGATGTCAAGAACTCATTTCAACAGTACATTTGGCCTTGTGACACCAATGAAAGTTTTATAAGTGTGTCAAAGTGATAGCAGATAATCCCCCATCCTTCATGTCTGTCTCTCATGTCTGTTTGGGTCAAGTTCAACATGACAGGACGAGGCAAAATCTCCAGTCATGATTGGCAGTTCAAAGGCTGCAAGAATCATAAGCAGTCACTTGTGTTTTTTATTTTTATTTTTTATCAAAGCCAGCTCAAAGTGGTGTTCAAGATGTGGCTGTCACTTTGAGGCACGGTTAAATACGACTGGGACAGTTTGAGTTCAAAACAGGGACTAACAGTATCTTCTTGCAGAGTGCATGTACTTTCTCTATTCATATGGGAGCTGCATTCTTATTTCTTAAACATGGAATTTTGTTTTAGTTCTTTAGTTAGCTTTGTCCGCAGCCTACTGGAGCACTAAAATGCATTTGAACCTGAAGTTGGAGATTTTATTTATTTTTTTGACCACATGGGGGCAGCAATGACAGTATCAAGTGCAACCACAGCATTGCAGCTCCATACATTAAAGAACATATTGTTTATAATTTCCTCCACATATTCTGGCTCTGAGTTGTTGTCAACATTTATGTCCGAATATTCCTTTGTATGATTCAAAACTTGATTATGATGACATGTTTGTAAGAAGAGTCAAATATAATTAATATGAACTATATTCGACTCTTTAAAAGTGTTCATTTTTAGCAGTGTGGTGTGTATTTGACAGCCTGACAGGGTGACTAGATAAATATCATCTAGTATCAAATATCATGAACCCTTTTAGCTCTAATTGCAGCTTGTATTTTCTTGACTGGTCTGTAATTGTGACATATTTTTATCCCCGTGCATGCTCACATTTATTCAAGAATGATTTCTCTGAGAGAGACCAAGGTCTTCACAGCCAACAGATAAGGAAGAGCTTGAGAAGAAGAGTCGAACAATTAGCATGATAATGAACAATTTTCTTTATGAAGGGAATCTATGAATTTAACCAGTAAAAATAGATGACATATAGGACACATTTACTTAACAGCTGTAGTTGTATTGTGGTAGCTGAACTCTTCTCCACATGGATCTGCTGCCCTCTAGTGGCCAATAATGAGGCAGCTTAACAGCCTAAGAAAAACTAGAAGAAAAAAAAAAACTAATGTCACTAATCTAATGTCAGTGTAATCCTCTGTGTTCTGAAATACCTGAAATAATACCCACCAGATCTGAGGACTCATCATATTGACCACACACAAACAGTAAGATAATTATCCATAATTTATGGAGCCCAGATAATCATTAATATATATATATTTTTAAAACAACCATGAACCATGTTTGCTGTCACCCGTTTGTGACGGCTTTGCTTCTGTGTTTTTGCCCTTCTGTCTGTGTATTTGTGTCCCTGCAGGTTGCTGGTGGGTGGCGTCACACCTGGGCAGAACAGGCCGGTCTCCCAGGTGTAGGCTATTTAAGATCAGGCAGTCTCCACTCTGATTGTCACACCGCAGCTCCTCATTGCACAATGTCATTTTGTAGTCTGATTATGTTAGTTCAGTTTTACACCTTATAACATGCGGCTGACACAACAGACTCTCTGATAAACAGTCCTCGCTCTCTATGTAAATGGTTTGTAATCAACTTTACGTTGAGCGAAAACATTACGTTTCCCTTGAGCCGGGTCGTGACAGTGATAGTAATACCATGATGATGATGATCTATCAATCAGGATAACCATGCATATGCATATATGTATCTGTGTGTGTGTGTGTGTGTGTGTGTGTGTGTGTGTGTATATATATAGATAGATAGATAGATAGCTATAGATAGCTATAGATATTTTTGAAAAAAAAAAAAGGGATCATGTTAAGATTTGAATTGCCCCCCAGGGACAAATAACGCTTTTTATTTTCTTATTTTATTTTTTTTGAAGATGTGTCATATCATCAGTCTCAATCTGTCTCCTAACAACCTGTTGTAATGGAGAAGATGAAACCTGATTTCTAAACATGAAAAACTCTTCAGTAAAGGCTTAGGTAATGGAAAAGCAACCTTGGACATGAAATGGGCTGTGACGATCCTGTCAGCCTCATTGCTCCTGGCAAATCAGTGGAGACTGACATCATAAACATTTCATAGAGACGACATCTGTTATCTATCTTCCAAGAAGTTTTAATATTGTCATGTCTGGCGTGACAGCTGGTGTAAGATGAAGCATCAGTAAACACATTTCTGGCACGAGGTACTCACAGAAATATATATTTATATTATCAGGAAAAATAACAGAATGATTTGCAGCTTTGGAGAAATTCACTTCTGTTCTTTTTGAAAACTTTTTCACTAAACTAGCAGATGGAATATCTGCCTGTCTTTGGACTTTCTTCATCACCCATCACTGTTTTCGTCATTAGCATGTCTTTATTCCCTCAAATGCACTTTCCACTTTGTTTGCCAGAAGTATTTCCCCCTCTTTCTATCGAGAGGGAAGTACTTGTTCTGCACTCTCTGCGAGAGCAGAGGAGCAAGGACTTGTTGGGGGACTTTGCGATGATTTGAGCTACGACAAATGACCAAAGAAAACCTCATGTCAGGAATGGGTTAATGATCTCTGTCCGTTATGCTGAGATGGGAGAATTCATCATCCGTAGCTACATCACGTTTCTGCACAGGCGAGAAGATCTGTAGATAACTTTGAGCTGGTGCTTCTCTCCTGGAACTCTTTTGGAAGTTTCTGAGAGCTTGGCAACAACATGCCCACTTTTTCCACAGGGAAGCTCCCCATACCAACTCTTTTTCATTCAAAACCCTTCTACCTCCTCTTAATTCTTTGTGCTTGTGTAGCAGCTTGGCCACATGGTAAGTGAAAGACATTTACTGGGGTTTTGATTTAATGTTTCTCTTACTGTATCCACTACGAGAGAGTTTTATTTGACATTGCTTTATCTCTGTTAAACAAAAAGAGACCCTTCATTTTAACCAGGCATGACTTGCTGACTAACTCTGCAGCTATTTAATGGCGATGAGTCACTTCTGCTGTTAAGATGTGTCTCCATTACAGACTGTTTGTTTCACTGTAAAAGGAAAAACACACAACCTTTCCAGTTACAGTTTGGATATAGCGAGTTGTCACTAAATGTAAACACATTGGGGGAGGGACCATGAATAAAAGTTTATAGTGTAGATAGAACACAAGTACTCAGTAGATGTATAACTCTGGTGCCACTGTCTTTATTTGGTCCACTCCTACAGGAGACAGCTGTCCAAGCTCAAAGTGGAACTCCCTGTGCCGTCCGTGTTGCGAGTACCACCTGATCCAGTGTCGCTGTCCCTCAAAAGGGTCAAGGGTGGGATACACTGTTCCCTGCTGCCGCAATGCTCTGGATCAGTGTGACCCCTGCATCATTCATCCAGGTGCACTCTCATCGTCACTTCAAGATGTTCTATTAAGTCAAAACAGCCTGGACAAGGTTCAACACACACAGTGGCTTCTTTCAAACAATGCACCAAATCTGAGCTCAAACCACAAAGACACGGGTTGTTAGGACCAGCAAGGGTTCAGCCTGTCCTGGAACATAATGGTGTTTCATTAGTAGCTGACTAAAGTTGAAAACTGACTTGTGCATTCTTTGTGCTTTTGTTGTTGCCAGGCTGCAGTCTGTTTGAAAACTGTAAAGCCTGCAACAATGGCACATGGAGAGCCAATGATGACTTCTTTGTCAATGGAAAGTTTTGTACCGAGTGTCGCCAAGGCTGGAGTGGAGGTGACTGTAAAAGTAAGTATGAATTAATCCAGTCAGTCTGTCACGATTTATCTTGAATGTTCTGGATCTCATAGCTTACTATAGAATCCATGGCTCAAGAGCATTTAAAACTGTGAGAATATACACTACTAATTTATAGAACAGAGGACTCTCAACGGTAATCAATTAATACAGTGTTCATGTGTATCCAGATTTTGCCTCCTCATTTGTAATACAGCATACAGACACTTGGAGGCGATAATGCTTGCTTTTATTTCTGTTGCAGCTAAGCTACAGTCAGCTGCTGCTATTCAGGAAGTTCAAGCTAAGCCCATGTAAAACAGTATGGATACTCATGATGTGCTTTGCTTGTTTGTCTGCTTGTTTTTGGACACATGGTTACCAGCGCACAGCTGCAGCAGCTTCCTTATCCAAATAATCAAAATTATTATGTGTGTGCTGCTACAGCCCAAAGGCAGCATCATGTTAATAATAGAAACAAGCAGACAAGTTTTGCTTGCATGTTACTTACTCTCCTGATACTTGTCCACTCTTTTTTTTTAATGGCCCGGGGGAAATTGCCGCATGGATGCCATTCTGTCATGTACTGTCAGTTTAACGTACACAAGGGACGTCAAAGAGCTGTTGAGAAGCCTTTGTTGTCCATACACAACCTGTTTACAGTCTGCATACATCTGAGTGGTCAAGCATTACAATTAGAAAGGTTTTTAATAATGCTTTGCTAATGCAGCCGTGTAGAAAAACACTCTTTAATGAAGTGAAGTTCTGAAATGTTGAAGCCTTCTGAAAGTCTTATTTCAACCATCATCCCAGTCTGTTTGAAGTGAATGTATTTTAAGAACAAACCAGCCTGCATTAATAACAGCATGTTGATTTTAATGATGGTTATTGAATTGAGTTGCATCAGATTTATTTGCTATCTGCCCTCCAACACCACAGGTCATAGTGACATCAGTCTTGTGTACAACTTTAAAGAATGTCATATACACACACAAACATATAATAAGAAAGTGGATAATTTGCTGGAATCTGTTCACTTTGGTTTTGTGCGCAGCATGTGGAGGAGTCATTCAGCGGGCTCAGGGTCACATCGCCCTGGAGAGTTACCCGACAAACGCCCGATGTGAGTGGATAGTGCAGGCGGGGAGGGGCAGCAGCATCCAGCTGAGGTGGGTCACTGTTTCCACACGCACAGAACAAAACAGGGAAATGTTGTCAGTGTATGAAAAAAGAAAAAAGTTTGTTTTTAAAGGTACTTGAGGTGATTTAGACATTTAGAAAAGCTATCAAGCTTCACCTAGCTTACATGGATGCTGTTTCTTTAAATAAAGCAAACATAATGAAAAAGTATTTGTGGTTTTTTGAAGCCTCTCTCTTAAAAAAATCTGCAAACAAATGAAGCTTCATCAGCTTGACATAAACAACCCATGATATGTGTATCCAGTGCAGTTAACTTAGATTGATCGTCTTTAGTGTCTGGGCATTGTGATTCTAATTGTCTTCAATCTAAAAGCAGCTACATAGGAAACAAACTCTGTGTTGACTTCAGAGCTGGGCTTTGTGAGAAAAGGTGGGGTTGGGACCCCATGGGGGGCTTGTAAGATTACTTCAGAAAATATAAAACATATGTAAATAGTATATCTTATCCAATATTGTGAAAATATAAACAAACACAAAGTTCAAGAGATTAGGTTTGTGCTTCTATTTTTTTCTGTTCGGGTTCTTAAGTTCGTGTCTGCTGTTCTGATGACACTATTAAGCCTCATTGTGTGCTTTAAATGTTTCAACCACCTCCGGGGAAACTGAGGGTGCCCCCGTTGCTAGCAGTGTTATTTTGGGGGTCGCAGGCTGATATGTTTGGGAACCCCTGCTCTCGGAAAAGTTTTACCCCTTTACTATCATTCTTAATAGCCCAACGGTCGAGGAGACACAAAGAGGGGGAGCCAAAGTTTAACGTTACAGTTTACCATAAAATTCAGCACAATAAGTACCAAAAGAGAAAATTGTGTGAAAAAAATGATTAAATTATGAATGTTAGGTCACAAGACCATCATCATCTCAACAGGCACACTTCAGCCGACGTTAAGGTTATAAACTGAGTGCACAGGCGGCCCTGCATGAGCCCACATAATTGGACTTGGAGCTGTTATTTGCACAGTTCTGTTCCTTGGAGACTGATGTTAAGCCTTTTGAATTGGATTGAAATATCATTTAAACATAACCTCTCTTTGGCTGTGCTGCAGGTTCACACAGCTCAGTCTGGAGTCGGACCATAACTGTCGTTATGACTACGTCGAGGTGCGTGACGGAGACAATCTCAACTCTCCTGTGGTTGGCCGGTTTTGCGGGGATCGGCTGCCTCCTCCAATGAAAAGCTCTGGGAGCTTCATGCACGTTCTGTTTTCCTCGGATGGCTACCACAACTTTGACGGATTTGTTCTTACTTTTCAGGAGAGTTCAGGCAGGTACAAACATAATGATTTGAACATGGATGTTACGTGCATATTACTTAAACAGATGCAAGATGGACAAAACAACTACACAGATCAAATACATATAGTGCTAAACAGTTATAAAATGATTCTTAGAAGGATAAAAAGCACTTTTTATATGCTGCTTCCATAGCTGTGTTAAGCTGATTCATTATAAGGATAGCTTTTCTGCAGAATTCATGAATGTATAAGTTTGATTTATTCTTCTTCATACTACTTTAGGTATGGCATTCAGTGACATATTCATGAATAAGTGGTACAAATGATACCCTCCATGAATGCAGCACCTCTCGTTGTCGAACGTACCGTATTTCCTCTTGGGTCTTTTGCTTTCATTTTGTTGTGTGTGTGTGTCTGTGTGTGTGTGCAGCCTCGTGTACAGCCCAGCGATGTGAGACGGGCAGATTTATCATACTCATCCCTCTCCATTTGCCCTCTTTCAAGCAAATCATGCATCTAACTTGCATCCCATTTATCTTGCCTTTTCCCTCCTGGACATTAACTCTTGCTAGATCATCTGAACATGATAGAAGCGTCATAGTGCTACAGATGGAAAAACACAATCCTGAAAGCCTTAGACTTTAAATAAATGTTTCTTTAAATATTACTTAGTTAATTGAAAATAATGTCTTCTAGGTTTTCTAATTCTACAATTATTGCCCCAAAAGATACATTTTTACTATTTTTTGAGTTCCCCAGGCCACAATCCTAGGGCCATTATACTTGGGGCGGCAGTAGCTCAGTCTGTAGGGACTTGGGTTGGGAACCGGAGGGTCGCCGGTTCAAGTCCCGGCACGGACCAAGTCCGGAAACTGGTCTGGTAACTGGAGAGGTGCCAGTCCATTTCCTGAGCACTGCCGAGGTGCCCCTGAGCAAGGCACCGAACCCGAAAACTGCTCTGGAGCGCTCGCTGTGGGCAGCCCCCTCACTCTGAGACCTCTCCATTAATGCATGTCACTAGAACCCTGTTTGTGCATGAGTGTGTATCTCGGCCTATGTGTGTGTTAGACAGAGTGTAAAAACTGAATTTCCCCTCGTGGGATTAATAAAGTGTAAATTATTATTATTATTATATCTATTATATCATATTCTAAATATTGCCTGCTTAATTGAGTTCCGATTTATACAGTTCATACTGCAATTATAGTATAATCTTTAAGATACAATTTTACTGAGAACATTGTTGACTTGTAAAATTCAGATAATAAAGTAAGTTGAAAGCCACGAAGAACTGCAGAAGGAATTTTAAACCCTCTTTTCAGTTGTGTATTTTTTTTGTTTAAACTCAATTAACTGTTGAGATATTTATACTTGAGTTCATGAATTAGGTTAAGCAGCCGGTTCAGTCAGGTTGTCTTTAAAGTATGATCAAAAATGTCTTCAACAGTGTCAGCTGTCAAGAATCCGTCATGTACACCACCAGAGAGACCAATGAATGGGTACCTGCTGCCTGTGTATAGCCTAAAGGAGACGCTAGTATCAGTAAACTATCGCTGTCATTCACCTTTTACACTGATGGGCTCCCAGCAGAGGATCTGTCTGCCCAACAGCACATGGAGCGGCACAGCTCCCACATGTGTAGAAGGTATCAGATGATTTCTGGTTTTCGTTTTCTTCTGTATGCACACCATAAAAGCCTTAAAATGCATCGATGAAAAGAGTTTTGACTTCTCTCCTACCTCTCATACTTACTTACACAGGCCAAACAAGCAGAGTCAAGTGCTCCCCACCACACAAATTGCTGAACGGCTTCCACAGATCGGCTCCTAACACAGCTGGAGGTGCAGAGACCATTGAGTTTTTCTGCAAAAAATCTTACATTTTGAGTGGGAGCCACCAGAGTTTCTGCCACAGTAATGGATCCTGGAGTACCAGGCCGCCCAAGTGTGTGAAAGGTATTTTTCTTTCAGACTATATTAAGGTAAGGTACACCCTGATACACACAGAAAGCAGCCAGTTTTCTCCTGCAGCAACATTATGAAGGTGCCAAAAATATTTCTATCAAGTCTTAATATGAACAAACTCTGATTTAAAAAATAAGTTAAAATCAATCAATTAGAAGATCAATTACAAGGCGAAGATGAGTGTATCATAAATCTGTCTTGGTTTACAATGATTTTGATAATGCACATTTGTACCTGCTTGCATAAAATGTCTCCTGTTTATGCTAATTAACTACTGCTCACAAATATTTTTTGCTCATTTAACACAGTTTTTTTAACACAGTCACAGTTTTGGCAATGTAGTCTCTGTAGCAGTTCCTTTACACCTACAGTTACCTTCTTGTCCAGTCCCTACAGCATGCCGAGAGCCCAAGGTGTCCGAACTTGTGCGCCAAAATGTCGTGAAGCCACGTCAGAGATCGAGGTACTCGAACACCGCTGATGTTGTAAATTAAAAATGTTCCTGTACTGTGCATGTAGTTTACATAAAGAAGAGTGTCCATACATTAGATTATTGTATGTAACTAAAAGGAGAGAGAGAATCTAGAGAAATGACCCCACCTCTCTGACAGGTACAGCATGGACGATTTGTTATCAGCTGGCTTCATACCGCTGACGTTTGATAAACACCCACAAGAAGAATCCTCGGTGGAGCTGCCTCATGGATTTCATCCAGTCTACACCAGCATTGAGTACAAGTGTGCCTCCCCGCTCTACAGGCACACAGGAAGCTCCCGGCGCACCTGTCTGAAGACTGGCAGGTGGAGTGGAAGCCATGTTTCCTGCTCACCAGGTGACAGCAGCAGCTGTGTAAACTGACCCCACTCATTGAATAAAACCTTAATATTTTCATTGCGGAAAAAACCCCCCCATAAATGTATGTTCTACTTTAAAGTTAAAGAGTAGGGGGGAAAAAAACAATAGGCAATAGTGTTTTTTCGGTTGAGTTAATTGAGTTAAGTATGCAAACACAACAAGGTGTCCAAGGCACTCTGTTCCGTGACAGAAGTGATAAAGTCTTTATGAATTCTCGATCACAAGTAAAGGAGACAGACTGACCCGTTTCAGCTCATCAGAGCCTTTAGGCCTTTTTAACATCTCTAACGGAACATAGTGCCGTGTATACCTTTTTGTGTTTGCCTATTCTCCAGAGGCCTTTTTTTCACTCTAGCCTGTTTACATTGTTTTATTCTTATTATCTATCTCTCTACACCTCCAATTAGCTTTGCTTGATCCATTTATGTGGGATAACGAAAACCTCTAATATCAACAGATAAAGTGTAAATCTGTAACGTTTTAACAAATGATCAGTAAGTCATACATTCACTCACACTTTCTCCTCTCTGACTTTCTCCTCCCACAGTTTGTGGCAAAGTCAACACTTCCAATGCACACAACCTCACAGACACTCAGTGGCCGTGGCATGCAGCCGTCTATATCCGCTCACCTCCTGATCACACAGCCAGCACCCACAGGCCCCGTGGAAAATCCATGTCCGTCCAGCAGGGGGCCTCAGAGGAGTCCACATTCTGGTCTCTGGCCTGCAGCGGGGCTCTGCTCACACAGCGGAGCGTCCTGGTGGCAGCTCAGTGTGTGGCAAACAAGGACAAGCTGCAGACCCTTCACCCAGCACATGTGAAGGTTGTCATTGGCGTGCAGCAGCAGGGGTCCTCGAATCGTTTGAAGGGCCTGCACCACCTTAGGGTAAAACACAGTTTGTCCATCAGAAGGTCTAGTTCTGGGTGAAAAACACTTTAGATGTTGCATGTTATCAGCTGGAAAAGATTTCCATGTTGTTGTTTTGAGACTGTTCCCAGGTTGTATACAGTTTCATGTCACAAATATGGAGGTCTACTTTGAAGGTCAAAAGACATAAAGACAGGCTTAAGTGAGCTGAATGTAAGTTAAAAGGCTTCATGTTACAAACAAGAAGCTTGGTTTCATATATACTGATTTTTTTGGCTGTAGAAAAGTCATTTTTTATTTTTTATAGATATAATTATCAAGAAGTTTCAACCCCTTTGCCCTGCTTTTAACCTAAAAAACGTCATACTTGAGACCTGCTAAAGTTTCCTATGACTGCAAAATCCACAGAACAGCAGATGCCGTGATAAAGTATTAAGCAGGAATCTTCATGAAATAAATATAATCCTCTGGATAGGTCTTTGTTTGTAAATGGTCGAGGATGAGATCCTTCTGGCACGTAGTTGTGCATTTAAAGATTTACCAGGATACAACTAAATTTGATTTGGATTGGATATATTTGCGCATCTTGCCGCATATTATCTGGTCTCCACGGATATTCTAAAAACAACAAAACTTGGCTCCTTCTTGGTGGAATCAAGCTCTCGAAGGTGTGCTGTCTTCCAATTTCTTTCATCTATTTTCTCTCTTTCTCCCAACAGGTTTCAGACATTTTACTGCATCCAAATTTCGACTCTGTATCTGCCTCTGACGTGGCTCTTCTCAAGCTAAGAGACAAGGTCAGGATCAGTGAGCATGTGCTGCCAGTTTGTCTGCCCAAAGTTCAAGGGGGAGAGGTGACGACGCAGGAGGCTTACACAGCGAGGTGGATTTCACAAAACGATCGCACGCACCAGACCAGATACACTCCCAAGAGCCAGACCCGACTTGTCGAGCTGGGTGATGTTGCACAATGCGAGACAGCATTTGTTCAAGGAGGAGCCCGGGCTACAAAGATCAATGATAACAAACTGTGTGTCATTAACAAGCCGTCCAGTTCTCACACTCCTTGTCCCGCTGTTATTCCAGGCATCACAGTCACTCCAGCTGTGTTTTCATCAACAAGAGGGGATTTATTCGATCATGAGGCGACTCTGGGATCCTCCAGTACAGGCTGGAAGCTTCTCAGTTTAGAGAGTTTCAACAAGGATAAAAGACAGTGCAACCATCACATTTACACAGCTCAGACACGAGTAGCAAACTTTTTGGACTGGATAGAAAAGAACAAGAAGTAGATTTGCTATTTTCTCAGTAGTTAATGAAACATGCATTTTCAGCAAACTCTTAAGTGGTCATTTATTTCAAGTCGGAGGAAAAGGTGTAGATGGAAAGTTTACTACCTGACAGCTGTGTCAATATCATGTGATGTTAGAACTGGCGCTCGACCTGTATCTGCTAAGTGTGCATGTTCTTCTTCTTCTGTATTTGAGCCACCTCCACTTCAAACACACTCACTGTAGCTGCTAAAAAAAACTCACAGCCACATACTCTTATTCTTTAGATGTCGCTTCATGTCTCGGGAGTGTTCTTTTAAATAATAAAATTGAAGATTGCTTATCAAAAAATAAAGCAATGCTCAATGCTATTTTGAGCGTTAGATGTGCAACATATTCCTGAACTCTGCAGAAGCTGGTGGTATTGTTTCTTGCAATAAAACCTGTACTGAAATACTGAGATGCTGATAATCTTTTACACCACATGCTTGAGTTGACTCTAAAGTTCTGTCAAATTTGTTTCTTTGTGTATTATCTTTCCATATTGATTGCATGAGTGGAATTAGCACAGTGCTCAATGATGTACCATGGCAGATATTTATAAAAACAATAAAACAACACATTGTAGCAGCTGCTCAGTCTGTAGGGATTTGTGCTGGGAACTGGAGGGTTGTCGGTTCCATTCCCTTCCTGGTATGCATTTCCAGCTTTAAACTTGTGCACGTGAACATCAGTACAACCCGTTCAGACGGCAGTGTTCATCAGTCGCAGTTCATATGCACAGTACCTGTGCGTCTGCGGCTTGTTTGCATGTGAGGTTATGCATTCGTGAGTTTCCCCGCAGACTGTCCAACATGTGCTGTCATTGAGCAACACACTGAGAGGATTTGCTAAACTTAGCTCTTACTCCTGAGACACAGACACCTGCTGTGCTCTCCACAGCTTTGTGCAGGACACCTTTTAAGCCTGACCAATTAAACAATGAGGAGCTTGAATGTCTCGCTCTGCAAGGTGCAAACTTAATTGCTGTGAAAATGTTAGCGATTCTATTTCTATCAAATAAAAGAACAATGAAACTACATGACACTGAACAATGCAAACTTTAAACATTATTTAGTATATTGCACACCCAACACACACAAGGTATTACATGCAAATGTTAATAATTCTCTGTAAATGCAAATGCATTCTCAACATTTTATAATTATTTGCTTGATGTTGACATTATAGGCTTTGCACATGCAGAGGTCTCCATCTTATTTTGTGTGATGTCATGATGCTAAAAAAAGAATAAAGGTCTGCTAATCTATTCTCTTTAATTGAGAGAACACCCAATCCACACCTGAGAACAGATACTGACCTTTCCCCTCCGTCCTACAGTACACACACTGTGCATGTGCAGGGTGTTTGTTTAGATTGCAAGAGGCCGGTGCAAGGATTTCTAAACCCTTACAGTCGGACACGAGGAGGAACCTGTAGCAACACCTGCACACTTTCTCTCCACCAACTCTGCATATCGGGCTCTAATTGTGCACACACTTGAAGGAAACTATCTTCAATCAGGAAATTCCACAGACTGAAAGAACTTCCACAGGTGAGTACCTTTATTTTAAGGATGCTATAGAGGTGGAAAATGTCTCTACTCTTCTAATGAATGATCTGACATACATGTATATATGAGCTATTTGAAATGCAAAGGGATCATTTTAATCTGGATGACCAAAGCATCATCTTCTCTCTTCATGTTGATACTAAGACAAAGTCCTTGCACTGACAGTGATTGCGACTTTAAAGGGAATTTGATTTTTTTTTTTTTGCTGATTACATGTGCATCAGTCTTCTTGTGACTATCCCAGCTCCTTCTCCTGAGTGAGTGACTCACTGAGTAAGTGCCGTATTGTAGGTCAACTCAGGTAACTGGCAAAATGCCTACCAGCGAAAAACCATCAGTAAACAAAGTCTTGGCATGAAATGAGCTGGATTCTGACACATGAACTGTTAGTGAATTAATGGATTAATGACTTTGCATCTCAGGGAAAGGAACAAGTCAACTCATGCAAATTATGGAAGTGACAGTTTTCTGAAAGCAATGCAAAACTGCTGGCCTTGGGCCACGCGTGCATCATTAGAGATACGGCTTTCTGTGAGATTGACTCCCACCACCCTCCTCGAGTCGAGACAAGGCTGTGAGAGGATGAAGTTCAAAAGGATAGCCTGAAGGGTTCCACTCTCAACTCTCAGAAAAATGACTGGATGGGTTGCACATCATACAGTTAATGCTTTTTTATGCTTCTTGTGAGGCGACGTGACTACAGACATGATCACATCATCCTTCGACATAAATCAAACAATGGATTTTTTTTTGCACATTTGGATATTTTCAGGCACTCTTAAAGAGGGGTTAAACAGTACCTAGAGAGTGAACGTCTCTGGAGAGCACTGTGGATCACTTCAGCTGCAGAAATGTATTGTTGTCTGTCATTACTGTTTTTTTACATTGCTCCTTTTTGCGCAGTTAATCACCTCCACAGAAAACATGGGTACTTATTTAATCTCCTAGAGAAGCTGGTCTGTAAAAACAGAAACACATTTCATGATCGTAAACAAGTACATGAGAAATGTTACATCATTTTTATTCTGTCTTGAAAGAACTTTCACATAGTAAGTTAAAGTCACATTAAAAGTTACATTTATTGTATCTGCACGGACATGGAGATGCAGAAATGCAAAGCTTATCAGTTAACAACTGTTATTTTTAACTAACTCAAATATATAATATTCTTTAAAAAAAATGTAACGTGTAAAAAATGTTTGAGGGAAAGTGCCTCTCGCATCAAAGAAACTTTAAAGCAGCACATCAGTGAGAGGCCCTGAGGGCTGACTGGAGGCCCTCAGGAGAAGTATCCACCATCCATCTCGAAAATGACACGTTGTCCCTGGTAGGCAAAAAATACACACATAATCCAACAGATTTTACCATTTTAAACACGGGAACTTCTTGAAGTCTGTCTCTCTTTCTTCAGGTACATGCATGTGATCAGATGGTTTTATCTTTATTTGCCCCCGACATCACTCATTAAAGATTTCATTGTTAGTATGATCCATTTGACTAATACCTCTATTGGGCAAAGAAGTTAATATTCCCGTCACCATAACAATGCAATATTCACTAACACAACTATGCAATATTCACTTGTAGGATATAACTGAAGAATGCACTTTTAGAGTGAAAGCACACAGTATCTCTGAGGTCCTGTCCTCATTGTGAAGCTGCCAAGTTTTCAAACTTTCCAAACTCTAAATGGGTAAAAGCTGGATGTCTGATCTACGAGAAACAATGTACACTGACAAGATTTTTTGGCCTTTTATCGAAAATGCTTTCTTATTCTTGCTTTTTTTTTTTTTTTTTAGGTATGCAAAACGCACTCTTTGAACAAGATTTTTCATGCACATGATATGAATCTTATGAATCGTACTCCTAGTAAGACGAGCATATTAACCCTCGTGCATATTTTAGCTGTGATCTGCTCACCTCTCTCAGTGTGAGGAAGGACATGTGAAATGAAACGAGTCTGAGTAGGAACGACATTTCCTTCTCATCTACGTTCTCAAGTGGAGGGCATGATGGCGGAGCGAGTCAAGAGGTGCTTATCCAATCTGAGTTTTGTTTTAATTGTACGTCTCCTGCATAAGTAAGAGCAGTGAGTGAGAGCTTAATCAGGAGCTCTGGCTCTGATCCAAGTGAAATGCAGCTATGACAAGACAAGAAGACGTAATTAAAATCATCATTGAAACAGGATCATCAGCCGTGCATCATGCTTCAGTGGTGCAAAACAGGATTGCCATTAACGACAACGATCTCAGACCACACACTGTGTAACCACTGTGTTGCATTAATCAATATACACTTTAAATTGTATATCGAAGGAAGAGATTATATATGTCATTTTTATGAGCTGAACTAAAAGTTTGATTGCTAAACTTGTATGTCCAAAAAAAAATCCCTCAATCTGGAAACAACATTGTCTCTAATCAAAGCTGCAAATCTGCAAATTTGAGCTTTTCTTTGTGTTATCAGCGACTTGCAGGTTTCTTGGCAGGGGGTCTTTGCTCTTTGACCTGAGTCAGGCTGGGTGCATTGGATGATTATGTTCAGGTTTATTGTCATTGGTAACATCTAAATGTGGGGCATGCAAAATGTCACCACATCGTCTCCTGAAGTGCTGCTTGTCATGTTGTCCCCTGGTCCCCCTAATCCATCGCAAAGTTCAAACTTTGGCTGACATGTCTTTGGTGCAGAGTGTCTGCTCATGGTGGATTTATGTCGGGTCTCACTAAATAATATAACAAAGAGTACCATCCAGATCTGCTCTCTTTGAAAAATGACCTGAGACAACCTCTGTTAGGATTTGGTGTTATATAGATAAAAATGTAGTGTTCTTTAAAGGTTTGTTGTTGTTGGGTGTTTTTGTGTTTTTTCTTCCAAGCATGCTAGATCTATTTAGACAGTAATTGTTATTTTTCATGGGACTCAGTTTCATAAGGAGGCCACAGTGACTACTCTGCCACAGAGTGTAATTCAA
Source organism: Symphodus melops (assembly GCF_947650265.1). Classification (NCBI taxonomy): domain Eukaryota; kingdom Metazoa; phylum Chordata; class Actinopteri; order Labriformes; family Labridae; genus Symphodus; species Symphodus melops. The sequence goes on from NC_136693.1 coordinate 4,121,906, forward strand.
TCTAAATCATCGGTTATGGTTTTGAGATCTAGACTATGAAACAATAACTGACTGACTTCACCCCACCTTCAGTTTAACCCTTAATACACTATCTAGATGGAAAACCAAATATGAAATTCAAATGTGCAAACATCCAAACTATATTCAATAAGAGCTGCAGCCTGGAGATGAAAACAGAACTATCGTTCTGTAAAGAAATGTTCAGCAAAAACCTTCTTCTACACGCAAAGATTTTATCTTTAAACGAAATGTATTTCAACAACAACCAAAATGATCTCACCTGATTGGCTGTTCCCCTCACCAAGGTCATTTAAACCCTAATCCCGACGTGGTATCCACAAACCAAAGAATGATCCCTTTATCATATATCACAGGTCCTTTATTCATTTCTGTGAAACTAAGCCCAGCACAGTTTAGCAGATGGCTGTTCCGTCATGAGCCCGGGTCTGCTGAAGATTTCTGCCTGTTAAAAGGAAGTTTTTTCTTGCCACGCTATGACCGATTAAGCTGGGCTCTTGTAATATAGCCATAAGTAAGGTCCTTTACCTGCTTTTTGTAAACATAACAATGAGCATGGTCTTGTTACCTGCTCTTTTGTTAATGTTAACAGACAAACAGTAAGGTCCTTTACCTGCTTTTGTAAAGTGTCTCGAGATAACGCCTGTTATGAATTGACGCTATATAAATAAAGATTGATTGATTGATTGATTGATTGGGTCTAACAAGGCTGTTATTCTTTTTTTATTTGAGTACTTACTTCAAACTTCCAGCAGTTATCAAGGCCAGAGAACTATGTAATTTTGGAGATGTAACGGGAGATGTCTTTCGTAGCTGCTGCAATGAGAGACTGAAAGTTTGTTGTTGCCGTAGGAACACAGGATGTAGCGGCAGTAGCAGAGAGAACTCCCATGATTCCCTCCAGCCTAAACATTATCTTTTGTTTTTGCACCTGGCGGCAACATTTACATTTTGTATCTTTAAATAAAAATGACCAAATTCTGTTTTTGTGCATTTTATTGCAGTTTTTTTGTCAAAAAATGATTTCAGTAGTTCTGATTGAGCAATTTGATCAGAAAAGTAATGCCTCATCTGCACTTTTTTACTATATGTACCATACTGTTATAGTCAGATGGAACTATTATTCTGGAGTCCTCAAATGTTGCCCGATGTCAGAGTGAAGGATAGTGTTGAAACGAATGATGCAGATGCACATTCTCACCAACTGTTAACATCTTGCACAAAACAAACATTACAAGAAACATCTTTAAATAATTACAATCTGTTTTTGTTACTTTCATTACCATATCAACCGTATAAGAAACGTCCATATCAGCAACAACATGAACATAAGAAGTGAACCTTTCACTGAGATAGTTGTTTCTAATAGTAATTTATTCTTGTTGGTAGTTTTTGTAAAACGTGTTTGTATGATGGGGGTTCAAGCGTTCGACCTCAGTAAGACTTACATTTGCTTGCATGAAGAATAAGTCTGTCTTTTTAGTTAAACCGTACAGGAACACTTTGTCTTTTTGTAATTATGTCCAAAATGTCCTGACCTTCTGATCTGAACTTTCTCTCTGTGTGGGCTGCACTGGCTGCACCAATGGATGAATGATTCACCTCAAATCTGCAAAACATCATATATACACATCTGGAACGAAAACAAGAACTCAGAGTAAAGTGGGGTTACATGTCCCGTCTCCTGTGGTGACATTCATCTACTTTTTAAAGCAGATGGAGATTTATAAAGCTGTCATGGACCATGGAATATTTATCTGATCTGAAAGCATGAAATCCTTAAGCGCATTGACAGTGTGACACTTTGGCACAATGAACCATCAGAGGAGCTCATTATTACTCATTCTTCCAGCCTCCATGTTACAGACTGACTGAGTGACCCCAGCTTGGGCTGTCCTGACACTAAGTCTCTGAGCAGTTAATGGACTTCCATGTCCACAGCCTCCACGTGTGTGTGTGTTATGTAAGAGGGGTTAAAGCATGCTGGGACTTGTATTCTTCTAAGTTGTATTTACCGTGTTTAGAAGGTGTGAAAAACCTGAGATTGATGTATGGGGGACGACAGGTCCTTGGATGGGATGATTCTTCTGTGAAATCAGATTATGCTTATACTTGCAAGGTGATGATCAACAGAATACATACACTGTTATGCCTCTCTGTTTACATTTACATCATCTATAGAGCAACAAAGGCGTTTGTTTTCACTTCTTTTTTTAATTTTTGCAGTTTTGGAAAAAGGAAATTAATGTAATAGAAACCTGACTTCTACTTGAAGTGTTAATATATCATCCTAAAGCTTCTTTTTAATAGAATTACAGAGCACAGAGTTTAATAGCCTTCACAGTCATGACTCATTCTTTCAGCCTTGCTTCTCTTTTCCAATATTGAAATGAACAAAAAAGAGGCCTCTGAGAACAAAATGACATTTTTCGATTCGATGAGGAAACACAATGTGATGCCCTTCCACAATAAATGATACGATATACTTTACTATCCCTCTGGAGCAATCTGTCTTGAACTCCAAGTGATGCATACACACACACAGACATACAAACATACCACAGTAAACTAGTAACTATGTAAACAACAACAGTATGCTATGTTTATATATCATGCTCTTCCTGACTTAGAGATCAATCACTTTCTAAGTCCAATAATGTTTCAGATGAGTCATCTTCATGGCAGAAATGAAACATGTATTCATTGAACATACATAAAAGTTTGGCTATTTCCCCTTTAAAGTCGTTGCCTCATACACTCGATTCATTCGTTCTTTACATTATTGTGCATATTCAAGAATCTAATTGATTTGCATTTCATATTTTGTATGCTCTATCTTTGCACTGAACTGTATGTTTTTCTTGAACTGCAAGGCAAACTTTCCGTCAGTGATAATGAAGACTTCCTTATCAGATGTTTTGAATACCTTTTTGTACTGGGAGAATGAAGTCGTTTTTACATCACAAAAAAAATCATAGATAAGCTCTTACCCTATCTGATATTTGCAGGTGCCGTGGTCTTTGATCAACTAATATATTTTCAAATTCATTACAATATTAATTTTCGTTCTGATAACAACACACTTCATCAAGCTGATTTATTACAGATCTGTGGACCTGTAGATTTCGATGTAGATAATTTAAATGAAAAGCAAATAATGTAAGGGCATTTAAAATGATTACCATCAACAGTCTTGTAACTCTAAAGGCTTTGATAAACAGGTGGCCGACTTAAACATGAGTGCTGAGTTTTCAAAGAAAGTGATATCAACAGAGATGGATGTTTACATTTGATTTAAAGTTTAAACAATATTTTTAAAGGCCCTGAAATATCAGGGTTAGTTTAATGTGTTTGAATCTTTTTATTTCTCTTTTCATCGTGTTACCTTGTCTGTTTTAAAGACACATCAAGCAGCTTTGTCCTGCATGCATGGATGTGTATTTTATATAGGTATGGGTATGTCGTTTGTTGTTTTACACTTTCCTTGCCAGCTGTAGACCCAGCTGTAGACTTGTTCTCAGAGTGCGTCTGATCCATCTCAGTGTGTATGTGTGCTGGATTAGCATGGCTCAGAACAGCTTAGTTAATTATAGACACCTGCTGTCTAAGCGTGGCGTGTGTTGTCAGGTGTTGCAGCATGAGGTCAGCTTGATGCCGCGGGAGGGAAAGGCGGGCCGAGGTGAGGAATTGCATGGGCAAATGCTCTGCCATGTGCTCTTAGATTGTGTCTTCTCCGGCGTACAAGCTCAGAGAGCGGCTCAGAACCAGGAACGTTCACACACGCTCCCCATGCAAATAAACTCGCACCTGCTCGACACGTTTACACCTGATAACCCTGCAAACTGAGGGGATTATACTCCTCCTGCGGCTGTAGGCAAACAATCTGCAATCAATCACCTGGCAACAGATTCTTCTTTTGATTCGGACAAAGACATTATTTTGTTCCGAAGAAAATGGGCAAAAGTGGTAACACCACGCTTTCGCCTCATTTTCACAATATAGTAATAAGGCTTGATGCTATCATAAAGGACCACTTAACAGCTTCCATATCATAAGACATCAAATAGGACCACAATGATTACTGTACACGTGGCTTTAAAGACAGCACTAACAGCTGGTAATCATTTCTTTTTAAAATAAACACAAATAATCTGTCACTCCAACATTGCAATAAAGAATAAATGCTACCTCTGCAAAAGGAACACAATGACAATGGCCCTGTCATTGATTGGACAACTCAACTCAGCAAGAAGCCATGCTCACTTTATCTCTAAGGAAGATTACATTAAGTCCATTCAATGACTAAGCAGCTACTAAACAGATGCATATTTACAAGAACCTTAAGTCAGAGCCTTACTAAACAGTGTGCTCTTGTTGCAATGCAGAATGGTTTGGAACCTGCCAAACGAGCAGCGTAAAAAAACCCATCCAGGGCCGCATTATTGGATGAAACAAACAGTCAATACAATCATGAAAGAAGTTCATACTCCCCTACATTTGCTTTTGATTTGCTGTCATCCAAATCGTCTGTCCTCTCCGGCAATCCAATATTGGTTCATCCGAGGAGCAGAAGTGACAGAATCATTTGGGTGCCAAGATTTTCTTCTAAATCAATACCAAAAAAAAAGAAGAAGAAATAGTACCAAAAATGAGGCATAGTTAATGACTAATTAATATTCCAAAATCTGTCAAACAAACAGATGTAGTCAGTTTTTTTGTGTTTTGTCATATAATCAGTTTTTATTGGGATAAATATGAAGCTTTTTGCAACTTAACGTGTGCGTTTTTGTTTGCTGTGAACGCCACACTTGACATTAATTGAGATCCTTTTCTCTGATTCACATTTCAAATGCGGCATGGAAATAAAACGTAGTGCGAGCAATTAGAAAATTCAAATAAATCACAAACTTAGCGAGCAGCTTTTTTTTTTTTTTTAAGACCTGTAAATGTGGAGAGCAAAAACCTCATTCCAGAGAACTCACTCAATGGGCTGTCACAAAGTGTGATTTCTGACTCCGATGAAAAACAATAGGGACAAATAAAAGACTACCTGAAATGTCGCTTGGTGCTTTGAGAAGCACAACATCCCTGACAGCATTAGATCTCAGACTCATCTTGTCATGACAGAACTCTGCTTTAGAAATTAATTATGGGCTGAGGCTCCTGACAACTTCCTCAGGGATTGTTTTAAGCCAAAACTTCTAAAAACTTTTTTATTTTTTCAGAGAGAGAGGCCTGAACAAAATCAAAGCTCAGCAAACCATGCATTTCCCAAGCATCTGCGCTCAAGTTCTGCAAATTCAGCATGTTGAAGCTGAAGTATTGTGATAATGAGTGTAATTCTGTCTTTCTTTTGTCTAATTCATGAGCTCTTGAATTTTGGAATACGTTGTTTGAAATATCCCAACACGGTTTGTGTTTTTAGTCTAGTAGGAACCAGCCAAAGTACATCCTCTTTTCATGACATCCAAACACCATTTTTCACTTTATCTGGACCTTTTGAGACTTCATCTAGTTGGATGTCCAAAGCTATTATAAATCACTGTCTTTCAGAACGAGAAGTAAACAAATACAACGAGGGGAGAAAAAAAAAAGAACAAGGATTTTCACTCCCTCGCTAATCTTAGCGACTGACTCCACCCTTCCTGTCTGAGAGACTCATGTCAGTCCTCCAGTGTTGTCAGTTCACCTTTACGCACCTCCCTGCAGCTGAATGAACAGGCACCTGTGGTTGTGGATTTACACTGAATGCTGAGGAATACAGTTTTTCATCATTTTTTTCAGACTGAGGATCCTTTTTCTGAGTGACTTTTTTTTAGGAGATTCTGACTGGATTTACTAATGCATGAGCCATGAGTCTGTTGTTTTGTTCTCTGAAGCTGATGGCTGTGTGGTAACGCTTCAAAAAGTACACGTTCAATCCAAAGCAACATTTAAAAAAACTAAAAAAAAACAACTGGTAAGCATTAATAGTAGCAGGTTGTGATGTGGTGGTAGTTTTTCAGATGAGTCATCCAAACATTGGCATTTGAGAGGCGCAGATTTCCCTTGAAAGCCGAAAGATGCATCAATGATGCATGATGATGATGGAATAGTTGTTGTGTGTTGTGTCCAGAGATAACTGCTGCAAAGGCAAACAAAACCATCAGTATAAATCCTGTTGGCAATGCATTGATAGAGATAGTGTGATGTTTCTTTAGAGTTTTTTGTCTTTACTTCTCAAATGATAAATGGATGCATTCTTTTCTGTTCTGCCCTCATACCTTTTTTCCTCCAGCCGAAAAACCACAGACGTACAGTTGGAGTGTAATTTAAGAAACATTCAAAAGTAACTGCGTTAAATAGCCAGCTTGCATTGGAAACTGTTTCTGTCCACCTTTAAATGTTCATGTGTAGTTTTTTTTTTGCTGTTATTGTTTTGATCGAACATGTTTTGCACAATATATTAGGAATAGCTTGCTGCAAAAAAAACAAACTCCACTCAATTTTGTAATTCAAATGAGTAATCTCCTGCATAACAGTGGTCAGGTCGGGTGGTGGTGACACCTTGACTTTTCCTGGGAAGCCCCTTTTCTGTTGCATAACGCAATCACTTGTGCGCTGCAGGTGCTAATTTTATCCTCTTTACAGGGCTTAAGGCTCATTAATGCTGGAGCAGAATGTATCAGACAGTCGTGATTGACTTGGCAGGTGTCCTGTCCTCACCTTGTGCATTCCCTCTTACCTCTCAGATCTTATATAGAAAATAATTCACATATTCAATTATCAAACATGTTGCTGAATGCAGGAAGAACAATGCGGGATAAGACTCTATCTATCTCTCTTAGACTTAGACTTAGACTTAGACTGAACTTTATTGATCCTTTTGGGATGACTCCCTCAAGGAAATTTAGGTTCCAGCAGCATATACAATAAAAATAAAAATAAAAATGTAGCAGGTAACAAAAAGTAACAATATAAAGAATAATATAGCATAAATAATAGAACACTCTTCTGTTGGAAAAAATATACAAAAAAAAGGCAATGATTATTATTGCGATTATTGCACTTGGTTGAGATTATTATTGCACATACAAGTGAAAGTGTCCATGTGTTATTGTGTTATTGCTCTCTCCTCTTCACTCTACTTTTGGTTTGGAAATACATTTTTGCAGGAAATGTTACACTGACTCTAAAACCTTGGCTGATTGAAAATAGCATTTTTCTTTGTTACCAGCAGATATTCACCAGTTGTCCAGTTGTTCAAGTCATGAAGGTCAAGTGTCTAATTGACACGGGCATTCACTCTTACGTAAGAGTGAAAGTCTGTGCTCAACAGAGGATTTAAAGGCTGCACAGGGGAGAGCTGATCTCTAAGTCAAAGAGGCTTTACACCAAACCACAACAAACCTCAGACACTTGTTGCTTCACCTATGTAGTATATTATGAAGCTGCAGGAGACTCAAGAAAACATGAGGTCGAAACCAGTGACCACATAAAACAAACACATTAGCGTGCTTATGAAATATATACTCATACATGCACATCATGCACGCCCTTATAAAACTTTACAAGCAGATTTTATTCATCTGATATTACATTTCAACACCAAAATAGAACATCTCAGATTATCATAAATAACTATGCATGGATTTCTAACAGAAGCAGTAGCAGAGGGGAGGATATGAGTAACAGCTGCTATTCTGTTTACCCCAAACTAAGCGGGAAAAACTGGAATAATTTGTTTAAAAGAAAAATTATATAAAGGGCTCTCTTCATTGATTCGGTGTTAATTGTCAGTCCCTGAGAGTGTCAGTCACTAATTATAAAAAAGCCATCTGTAAAATGTTAACAAAATTTGCATGCGTTCAGGATGCAAAAGTATGCAAAGTTAATCAAGTTTAACCATGTGTGCATTTGCCCCCATTTATCACTTAATGGCACCATGAAATCACATGAAATCAGCTAATTCAATCATATTTGCAAATGTTGTTCATTGCCGAACATTTAATGTAATACCATCGTGACAAATGGTTCCTTTTTGGTAGGACCACTTCTTTCTCCATTAATTCTACTGTTGACACTTTCCAACTGACCAACCATTTGCTTTTCACCTGCCACTGAAGACCTACTCAGTAGGAGACTTAATTTGAATTTATTATTCATTAGGATAAGTCCCTTGGGGTGTATCACCTCGTTTTCAAGGGGGTCTGAGAAATTTAAAAAAAACATGTCGACTCTATTTTCACCAGTTAAGCCATGCTAAGGTGCCCTTCACCTGTATTCTAATAATCCCAAAGAGGATGTTGCCAATATAGGTACAAAACTAAGTCTGAACCTTTAGAGGTAGGAAATTACCCCTTGAATCTCTGCATAACTCAGTAAAAAATTCCCTAATTTGTTTCAGGCCTCGTCAGTTTTATAAATCAGCTTGTTTGTTTTTTTTCAGTGCCAACAAAATGCAGAAGCAAGTGGAAGTCAGGATGGACGAGAACCACCTGGAGCCCAGAGTGGAGAACACAGAGAGTGCGTGCAGCTCTTTTTGTGATAAAATCATGAAGAACATGGTTCTCACGCTCACAATCCTTGGTAAGTTTTTAGCCCTATGTTCCTCTTCAATCCAATCATTTTCTACTCCTCAAGGTCACAGATGGGGGTTACGTAGATCTCTCTGTGTGCATTGGACCAACTGCTCTGTGGAGAAGTTTGATAGGAGACTGTGCGAGGATCCTGGAACAACTGATGCCACTGTTGCTCCTCTTTTCTACACATTAATTTACATATATGATCAGTGTTGCGGCCTCTTCCTCTGGATGTTAAAATACAGTAGCAAGCATGAGAAAAAAATGAAAAAATTAAATGAAATTTTAAAATATCTTATCTCCGGGATCATATTGCATTTAAATTAAATGTGATAGATCTATTTTTTTTATTTTGTCAATACCAAAAAAGAGTAAGAGCATATTCAGAGTCTTTTCTTGTAATTTGATTTCGTACACTGACATTTTTATTTTCTTTACTTAGCAAGTTGAAACATATGGTGACCTTTAAGAAGTCAGCTTTGAGTCACACGTCTTTGTTTTTTTGGTCATTAATAACAGTCAGACTTATGACAGGATGCAATGTTTACATTCTAACGAGCAAAAGATGACAGTTTTTGTTCCACAGATGTTGATTTCCTCTCATTCAGACACTGTTAGTGTTCACACATTACATGTCCTCACGGTTAAGAGTCTTGCTGTATGGTGGTTCTGTGTTTGATTTTGTTTGTGTTTTTTGTTTTTCTCACCCGCTCAGGTGTGTTTTTGGGCTCCATTGCTGGAATGTTGCTGCGGCACATATCACCTCTCCCTCCTGATGTTGTTATGATCATCGCCTTCCCTGGGGAGATCCTAATGAGGATGCTGAAGATGCTTATTCTGCCTCTTGTTGTTTCCAGTCTGGTCACAGGTGGGTGGGGTGCGGTAGCTGCTGCAAATGTTCGGCTTAACTTGCAGACGGATGTCCTGAAATGAGGACGAGTGGTGCAACTTGTTGCTAACAGGAATTTAAGTTGCACCAGGAGAGACATGAGAGTGGGCCTTTTTTTTTTTTTACTATGCGCACTTTAAAAAAAAAAAGCTTCACAAAGTGTTTTATTTTGTGCATAGAGCAGATGAGATCTGTGAGGAGGAAGGGAGGTCCACAGTTGTTTGTTGAGTGTATGGAGCACCGTTTCACAGATGTTTTTGTTATTCCACACTTTAAACTATTTTGGTGGAAACAAAAACTTACTTCTTGTTGAAATATAAATAAAAGTAGGCCTACAAAATCTGCGGACTTCAGAAAGACACAGGTGCAGTTATGTTGGCAGCATTTTAAAGAGCTATGTTTGTCCTTTGTTGGAATAGAGAAGAGAACATGAAATATGTTGTTGGATAATCAATTCCTGGCAAACTGAAGATCATAATTCTAATTTTAAATTCCTTAATAAGATAATGTACATAACTGTTGAACAGAGTGAAAAAAAGCCTTGGACACAGTCCCTAATAAACTTTATAAGCTGTCAGTCAGACAAATAAAACAAACGTGATTGGTTAAAAAGTATAGGATATGACCAGTTTGAGCTTCCATAGTTAAACTTTAGAAAGACACAGCAACATTATAACCTGAGGCAAAACTAGATCAGAATCCTTCATTGTCTTCAGCAGAGTATGCGGACACCTTTAAAATATTGCCTCTCCATAACCTCGAGAGTTATCACAACTTCTATCGAGTCTCCCTCGATGCACAAGGAACGCAATTATCCCCAGTAAACAATTCATGTGTTGAAGACTGCCTTGATTCATTATGTGCTTCCTGAACGTCCAGACGTCTCGTCCCTCCACCAGTCATCTGATAAATACTGCTACAATCACTTTCTGTCTCGATGGATAATTATAACTCAATTAAAAGGCGAGGTTTAATCATTCTGCCAAGTATGCTTTTGAATGGAGTTGAGTCTTGGACTGAGTCGTATCCACTTGGAAGCAATTCATGTGAGAAGTTTGGCTGAAGAATTCTGAAGACATCAGCAACAAAAAAAAAAAAAAAAAAAAAATGGAGGGGAGCTGATCTACTTAAATATGGTTTCATCAGAGTTAGTGTATTCAGAAATCGGAGCAAAGGTCAGATCTGTTAAAAAAAAAACCCCAGCAACAACCAGATCTATTGACTCAAAAACTGAGAACTTGTATGTTACATACACATTTTAGGATTCCTTCACTTACCCTATTTTCCTGGTCTATCTGCCTAAAGGACTTGCCGGTTTGGATGCCAAATCCAGCGGCCGCCTCGGCACCAGAGCCATGGTGTACTACATGTCAACGACAATAATCGCAGCCATCCTCGGGGTGATCCTGGTGCTGCTCATCCATCCCGGAAACCCAAAGCTGAAGGCGAACTTAGGACAGGGGAAGAAGAACGACGATGTGTCCAGCGTGGACGCTTTCTTCGATCTCATCCGAAATCTTTTCCCGGAGAACTTGGTGCAGGCGTGCTTCCAGCAGGTAGGAGTCTCACCGAATTATTTCAGCCACCCATATGCTGCCTGATTCATATGTGAGGCACTGCAACTGTTTTGTTCTTCTTCTTTGATACTTGTCCAGATCCAGACAGTAATCACCAAAGTACCTGTGCCCACGAACAGAACCAAAGCACCTCCGCAGTTCACAGTGAAGAGGTCACTTCAGTTCAAGGGAGGGATGAATGTCCTCGGTAGGTAAAAAGTTAGAAAACACTCCCACTGCAAAACGGAAGAGAAATAGTTGTTGAAGAAAAAGGAAAGTCATCTTTTCCATTTCAATTACATCACAGATAACATGCCGGATAGTAGACTAAGAAACTCGGCAATGCTGCACAATAAAATGGAAAAATGCAATCTAAACGCAGATCATTGTCAACTTATGCATTTTTAAGTCAAGTACATTTTAGAAGAAATACTTTTCAAACACTGCAGCATGTAACAGTGAAAGCCATTTCCCAAACAACTGTTTCTAGCCCAATAAATGTAGCTCATACCTATTGTTTCAAGGCTAAAAAGCTGTTTCAGCTGTCTCTTTTCTTATATTCTCCAAATAGACAAAGTGAAATATCAGCTGTCTGCTAAAAGCTTTTCTATTTCTGGCATTTTCTATCTGGCTGGTTTGTCCCAGACTCACTTAATTTCTAATTTTAATGCTGCATTTTGTGCCTTCCAGGTTTGATTGGATTCTTTGTTGCTTTCGGGGTTATCATGGGAAAAATGGGCGAAAAGGCCAAGATGATGTTGGAGTTTTTCAATGTCCTGAATGAGATCGTTATGAGGCTCGTTGGTGCAATCATGTGGTAAGTACCATCCACTGAATCGCTCCAGCCAGTGACATTGCCAAACCATGCAGACAGTGATGGCAGCCACAGTGATGGTATCAATGCAGAGAGAGAGAGAGAGAGGAAAATAACATACTCTGTGTCCATTTTCAGGTACTCTCCTGTCGGTATTGCGTGCCTCATCTGTGGAAAGATCATCTCCATTGCTGACCTGGAGGTGGTTGCGAGACAGCTGGGGATGTACATGGTCACTGTGATAGTGGGTCTCATCATTCATGGAGGCATCTTCCTTCCGCTGATATATTTTGTGATAGTGAGAGAAAACCCCTTCACATTCTTCATGGGAATATTTCAAGCTTGGGTCACAGCACTCGGGACAGCATCCAGGTTTGACCTTTTTTTTAGTATCTCCTGTTTTTTTCCTCTGTTACTGACCATGAACAGTAGACTGATCCAATTCAGGTTTCCTCTTCAGGGTTTCTGTGAATAATGTGATTCAAATTTCCATCCACAAGTCTCACCTTGATTTTCAAATGTTAACCATGAAGTAGTCTCACCAGCCAGGGCTTCTTACTTTCCTCCAACTGGGAAGACTGTCTTTTTTAACACCATGTTTTATTAATGACATGGCAGAGCTCTCTCCTCTCCTGAGGTGAGCTCACTTCTCTCAAGTTCATCGCTCCTCCACCAACCAGAAACACTTCTTAATTATCAGACATACAAAACAACTGCTGAGTCATTACTGCTGTTCTCTCTGTGAGATTCACCCTGAAAGTGAATTCAAACTAGCAAAACTTTTTGGATCTTTGGTGAAGTGAAAACTCTAAAAGTTCTAAACCAACTTATTTTACTTCATGTAACAAATTAGGAGATAATTAATCACACATTTCAAAGTGGATTGTGTTCAGTGTGAATAAAAACATTGGCTAATTAAGTCTAAGGATAACTTGTGGCCCATGGAAAATAATTATCATCTTTTCTTCAAGTTTGTGTGCAAATTTGGATGCAGAGAAATTAAATGAAATCTCACTGCATGCTGCTCACTTCAACGATACCATTATAAAAAAAAAAAATCCTGTTTGTTTTGCTGCAGTGCTGGTACTCTGCCCGTCACATTCCGGTGCTTAGAGGAGAACCTGGGCATCGACAAGAGGGTAACACGTTTCGTCCTGCCAGTGGGCGCCACCATTAACATGGACGGCACAGCGCTTTACGAGGCCGTGGCTGCCATTTTTATCGCTCAGATGAACGGGATCGCGCTCGACTGGGGCCAGATTATTACCGTCAGGTGAGGACTCAGGGACACATTTACTTTGGACACATTTCATTTTTCATATTTCGGCGACACATGAGCTACAATCTGCTAAATATGGATTCATTTCGTTATTTAAACTTTATGTTGAAATATGCACGAAGCAAAAGCTTTGTGTATACCCCATGGAACTATTATACATATCCCATTTGTGAATGAAAATTGTCTACATTTTAATTGCCATATCGTTAGAGGGTTTTTTTTCTAATTAAAAAAAAAGACATTGAGGCCCTAATTCTTTTTATTAACACATTCTTTTCTTAATTCTTTTTATAACACTTTTATTATTTTATCAGAATCACAAGTTGTGATTTTCAAAGTGTGAGTGCAGTCCTTCAGTCTGTTTGAGTGTTGTACTTGTCTCCTCTGTAGTATGACAGCCACGCTGGCCAGTGTTGGAGCAGCAAGTATTCCCAGTGCTGGACTGGTGACCATGCTTCTGATCCTCACAGCGGTTGGTCTGCCAACTCAGGACATCAGTCTGCTGGTGGCTGTCGACTGGCTGCTGTAAGTCCAACCTCAACACAAATGCTGTTGTTGAAAGGCAGGCAAAAATAAATCAGTACACTGACTCATGGTGGTTCGTCTTACAAATGCAAGATCGTTTCTGGATGTATAATAACTAAAAAAAAAAAAGCTCTCTCTCTCTGTGTCTCTCTCTCTCTGTCTCTCTCTCTCTCTGTCCTCACTATGTCCACTAACTCCACTGCACATAATCCATTAGCAAAGACAAAAGTTCTGGCTCTTTCTCTCTCAGTTGGCAGCAAATAGATATTACTCATGTGGGAACAACTTGCCTCACCTACACCTCAACTCATCACAGGGATTTTGTTGAACCTCGGGCTAAATGATTCATATCAAAGGTTTAACCTCCTTTAACAAATTAATTATCTGAGAGAAACTACTGCTGCAGAAGATACAAAACATCTCTTTATCTATTTATAAGATCATACAAACCAATGTTTTGGTCTTTATGTGACTAACTTAAAGCTACTGTGAGCAGTTGGTAGCAGTTTGTATCATGCAGTGGGGGTTATATATGGTTTTATAAAGACAGCAAGGGTAAAAAAAAACCCTTCTTTAACACGCACAGAAAACATTCTCCACAGGGGGCGCCAACATCAACTCAAACACAATTCTTCTCAGGAGCTTTAAAATGCAATTCAAGAAAGTTTTAAATGTAACACTTTTAATGCCATCACTCAAATTCTGTATTTGAGCTGTCAAGTAATAGTTTGTTTGAAGTTGTAATTTCAGTAGTTACAGTAGTTTTTTTTTTTTTTTTTTTTCATAGCATGACTGAAATTCAAATGTTTTTGTGATGCTTTTATTCAGCATTTGTTCACTGTCTTTGACTAAGGGTACTTGGGTCCTGTCTGGATACAAATGTTTAATCTTTATCTGTCATGGATCATTTGTATGTGTCTGTCTTACAGGGATCGTTTCCGTACCTCGGTTAACGTGGTCGGGGATTCATATGGAGCGGGCATCGTGTACCACCTCTCCAAACACGAGCTGGACTCCTTTGACTCCCAGCAGACCAGGATGGAGGACTTCGAGATGTCAAAGACACAATCTTTTTATGAAAATAACACCAACCAGAATGTTTACTCTCACCACAACTCAATCTTAATAGACGACTGCAAGGTACATTTCACGTTAACGGACATAGAGACGTGTATGTAGAGAAACCTCCCCGACTCTGTGGTTGTGTTTGTCCTTCTTTTCCTCTGTCTGTGTTTCTTTTCACTGTGACCTCCTATGATAAGGTATTTGTGTATGTGTAAATAGCTATTATTATATTTTAAATACAAAGAATTTATTTATGTAAAAAAGGTGAAAAATCAGAAGATATAGCTATATTTATTGACTCTCCTGTTTATTGTATGAAAAAGCAGTTTTTGTGATACCAGCTTCATAAAAAAGCTTTTATCTTCCATTTTTTATTTATTTATTTAGATTTTGGTTTCTTTTTTTGTATTCAAAAAAGCTCTGTTATACTTGAATGATGTCCAAAAGAACGGGTTTAGTTTTAAGCATCAACCTAACGTGTTGTCTTGTACACAGTTCTATTTGACCTGTTGCTGTGGTATGTTTTGTTTCAATAAGGAAACCCTTATTTTTGTCTACTTAATTGGACATGTATTTGTGGCAGCCCAGACCAAATTACAGTTTATATTGATTAATTATTTCTAACCAGTGGTACACATAAAGACTGCTGTTTCACCATTTTTACCAACTAAAGTTATGCATACATTTAGGACATGCATATTGACCATCCTTCCCCTGTAATACTGAGCAGATTATAGACTTTTCTAGAGAATATTGTTGCTATTTCTTTGTTTGTATGATGCAACTTTTTGACTGATGCAAAAGTTGCATTATGATTGTTTGACCTTTGTAATTCGGTTGGGCAGAGAAGCCATAAAATACATGACCAAGTTTTTATAAACTCCTGTAAATGACCACTGACAGCTATCTGCAAACAGCATCACTGTTTCAATGTATTCATGTTTTTAATGTTGAGTGGAATTCACCTGACCAGCCCGACCTCAACGACTGATTGTAGTGAAGCAATGGTTTCTCTTCCCAACCGTTTCAGTTTTTTGAAATGACCGTGCCTTGGCCCAAACAGTTAGATGTTTTTGATAACTGCTTACAGGTCACCATGGGCAAAAATGGCAAGACTTCAGATTTCTCTCTTGTTGAAGAGGGACCGTGGAAATGCGAGTAAAGCAGATCCAGATGCTGATGAGCCTTACCAACTGAGTTCCAACAGTTCTTTAACTTTCTGCCGACACAACAAACAACAAAAAATCACATAGATACCAAAGGAAGGAACCAAGTGAGTTAGCAAAGTCAACCTTACACAACAGACAGTTATTTTTTTTTCTTTTAGCTATACCCACCTGGGGCAGCTACTGGACCAATCAACAAATCACAAAAAACAACTTGTATTGGATCTGGTATTTGCACTAACACAGACTGTAACATACCAATGCATTTCTAGCCCTCTGTGCAGAAGAATCCTTTATTCGGTTGACATGACTCCTTACTCGGTGCTGCTGCAAGCTTCCTGAATTTGTCAACCAAAGAGTTATTCTACAATGTGCAACATTTCTGTTTTTTTTTTCTTTTGTATCAAAGCATTTTTTTTTGTAGCTTTAAGGGCAGAGATGATCTGTGGATGATGGCCTTGCCAGGTAATCACTTTGTTAGATTCAGTTAAGCAGGTGAGAAATTATTAAAAAGTGGGAGGTATTGGACTCAAAACAGATTAGCACATCAGTATTTGACAGAGTTTCTGGATGTTTGTCTGTTTTAATGATTTTGTGTTTTTGTGATTTCTGATAACTCTGTCTTCTTATGTCCATAAACACTGGACCAAATGTTCAAAACAATGCAAACACTGACTGAATGAAACAGTGCTTCATGTGGACTCGGTATGTCAGTGCAGGAGTACCTTTGACTTTTTGACTTATGGGATTACACCTTGATGGCGCACACAGAGTCAAGCCTAAAATAAGCTTAGGACTTAGATAAGAGGAGGGGGCGTGGCCTCTAAATGTGGCAACAAACAGTACAGGATGTGTTGCCGGGAACAGAGCACATGATTGGTGCCCTTCCTTTTATTTATATATTTATTTATTACTTTTTGTATGTATGATCTTAAGAAGCAAAGCACTGAGTTTCTGTTTGTAGTCGAAAGGTTTGCATGTGAACTGCTATTTATGTGTGTTATGTGTGTTTCTGGTTTCTGAGAGCAACAGAGGGATATGTATATGTGTATATATATATATATATATATATATATATATATATATATATATATATTCACACTGAAGAAAGGAAAAAAAAAGAGGGATGTCTCAGATATTCTCAGCTGGCCTGGCATTGCTCTGTGTTTTATTTCAAACTGTTTTATTTCTTTGCTATATGACAACCTTGCCTTGACGATGTCAACTGCAGAGTGCAGTCAATAGGATGACAAACATTGCTGGATAAAAGTTGCCAATTGGTTATTGGCACTCACACTTTTTTTTGTAAAGATATAAAACTCAAAACCCCTCCTCCATCTTTTACCTCCTCAGAGCGAGGACGGCTGGGCCTTCCTCGCAAGGAATTACCTAGAGTTTGCAGAGTTCTACGCAGCAGATTTAAATTTATAAGCCTGTAATTAACATGTAGCGTTAATTAGCTTTGGTCACGTCTGTTTAGCGAGTGCACGCTAAATTCTGCCTCCAGCACTCGCATTAATCTAAAGCCGTAACAACAAGGTCATTGGATACTGTGTTTGAGTTTTACTCTGCTGTGTATCAACTCTGTTTGATCCTATAGGCAACGAAAGGGATTCTTTCTTTTCTCTTTTCAAATAAACATCAGTTTATACTTTTCAATCTTAAAGTGCCTCCTTGCACTTTGTGTATATATACTCTCTTTAGATAAAACACAACAACTGTATAAATCAATTATTTAGCATGTGACATTTCATGTCATGAATCAGATTTTTTTTTTGCTATGCTTAAGGTTTCTATAAAGACTATAACTATTAATCAAAAGTATCAATGTTAGTACAATGTTTCCCTTCATGGGCCACTAGTTTCTATAGATTGTGAAAATAGGATTGTTTTTAAAGCAAACAATGCGATCAATTGATCTATATTTCCTTTTTTACGATAATCCAACGAGCTCCAAATGGTGGTAAAATGACTAAACCCAACATTCTTCATTTGTTTGACAAATAAATATTTGGATTAATTGCATATTTGGGTCAAGAGCACATTAAGGCAGCTTTGTGTGCTTCAGTCCAGTGTTTGGCTTGAGCACCACTTTCCAAAGCCAGTCGGCCTCAAATTCATCAGACCTTAAATTTTTGTCAAGAGCCCATTTTCTATGAATTCATAACTTCTCTTTGTCCTTCTGTCATATTTGTAATTGGGCCTCGATCCAAATAAGACTTAGTTATTAGTCAACTGGCGGAGTGTAGCGAGTGTTTTCTATGAACCTGTAAAAGCTGAATTATTCTTTAGTAAATTTGAATATTTTGTATTTTTTTGTTGTTGCTATGCACATATCAGTCCAAGCATGTGTTCAACAATATCTTGTGTCTGACCTTCATTCTTTTAAATGTTTTGGCTACTTTCAAGCAGGATTGAATGCAATCGTACAAAACTCTAAACAGTGCAACATTACATTTGTCAGGCTGAAATGGACTGAAAGAGTGTAAATGTTTTAATACTTGTGTGTAAATATGAATGGAAACCAAAAATAAATGTTTATCGATGAGCTGTTGTTGTGTTTGTTTCTCAGATGGAAGGTGCAGGATATGTGAACATTCAATGAGTGCAACATCTGGAGTGCAGCGTAATAATAATAATACATTTTATTTGTAGTGCACCGTATATTTAAAAGAAAATCTCAAGGTGCTATAAGTGGGCCTACCATAAAACCATTAAAACAATAGCAAGCGTCACACAATTAAAATCAGTCAAACAATTAAAATCAGTCAAACAATTAACATTAGGCAGAGCATAAAAGAAGATAAGAGCAGTGTTTTTTTTGTTTTTTTTTTAATGAAAAAGTTCTTGTTAAAAGAAATGTTTTCAGGTCCTTTTTAAAAGAGACCACAGTCTGTGGGGCCCTCAGGTAGCCAGGAAGACTGTTCCATAGCCGTGGGGCAGCAGAGGAGAAGGCTCTGTCCCCCATCGTGCAGAGCTTAGTCCTGGGGGTTTGGAGGCGGTCTGTATCGGCAGATCTTAGGTGTATTGTGCAGGTTTGTGGGGTGAGCAGTTCTTTGAGGTATGAGGGGGCGGTGCCGTGTATGCATTGGTGGGTGAGTAGTAGGATTTTATAATCCATCCTGGGTGAGACGGGGGGCCAGTGAAGTGAATGCAGGATGGGTGTAATGTGCTCGTGCTTCCGCACTCTCCTCAGGATCCTGGCAGCGCTGTTCTGGATGTACTGGAGTTTTTGTATGCTCTTGCCAGGGATCCCGATGAGTAGTGCGTTGCAATAGTCAAGTCTGGAGGAGACAAAAGTGTGGACGAGTTTCTCAGCGTCTTGGAGGGTGAGTGAGGGGCGGAGTTTTGATGTGTTCTTGAGATGGAAAAATGAGGTTTTGCAGATGTGTTTTATGTGAGATTCAAAGGTTAGCTGAGGGTCTATTTTGACACCTAAGTTGGTGACAGTTGGTGAGAGATGGATGTCTTGACCAGAGAAGGATGTGGTAGTTATGGGAGATGACTGAACTTGGCGAGAGGGAGCAGGTTGAGGGTGAAGACGGTTGGGCCGAGGACTGATCCTTGAGGGACCCCACAGGTGACAGGGTGTGTGCTGCACTTGGTGTCTGCAATTTGGATGTATTCAGTCCTTGCAGATAGGTAGGAGTGAAACCAGTTTAGGGCAGTGTCAGAGAGTCCGATGGTGGTGTGGTGTCGGTTCAGGAGGATGTTGTGGTCGACAGTGTCGAAGGCTGTAGTCAGATCGAGAAGGATGAGCAATGAAGGAGAGCCGCCATCAGCTGCCATCAGCAGGTCATTTTTGACCCTTACCAAGGCTGTTTCGGTGCTGTGGGCAGAGCGGAAGCCAGACTGGAATTTATCGTAAAGCGTAGGTTGTCAAGAGCAGCTAAGGGGTTTGTGTGCTGAGCTTCCACATTGAACACAGAAGGAAATAGGGCAGCTTGATATAAATTACAATCAACAACACACTTAACAATATGATTACACATGTGGGAAAATAATAAACAATAAAGACACTTAAAAAAAACTATATACATATACCTGCAAACAGAGCTGGTAGTTGGAAAACATATTTAAAACAAAAACAGAAAATAAAACACTGTGAAGAGCACTTTGAAATAAATTGTATCAGTGGAAGTTACCCGACCAGCTTTGCATGTTACATGTCGAAACATATCTTACATGATAATAAATACAATAACCACAGTATTGCTTTTATTTGAGCGTTATGATTTAAATAGCAGTTTCCAAAGTCAGATGGAAAACCCAGGCTGTCACTTTTGTTCCAGATCGGGCCCAAAGCAGAAGTATTATGCCTAACTGAAATGACTTGTTTCGCTCTCTGACCAAATTCCTCTGCTTCATACAGTCTATGATGAGCATCAAACATCACAAGGGTCTTTTGTCGAGCCTCAGTCTGACGAGTCTTTCTCTGGAACCTCTTCAAGAGGGATGACGGTGTATTCTGCCGCCTTTCCATTCTCCTTGGGAAGGAACATCTCCATTTCCTGCCCCCTCTGCTGGTTTGTGGAGTTAGCTTGGATCTCAAAATGGGATGCTTTACTTGGTGCATTCCACCTGCGCAATAAGGAGCAGTAAGAATCCAATTGCATGCTCTGAACAGCCATAATAGAATGCAGTCTTTTTAAAGATATTTTAAGCCTTACTTGTCTCTTGTAGCAATGGCGATGCAGATCACAACCAGTGCTGCAACACCAACGATAAAACCAACGATGATCATCCAACCTGGAGGTATGGGAGAGCAGTAATTCATTAGATGGATTATTATAATCTGTCAAATCAACCATGCCACATTGCATCTGTAGACGTTTATTTTAGACTAGTGGACATTTAAGGAACTGTAGTTTTTTAAACTCCAATATTGGCCTCATTCAACACCAGAGCTTGCTGTTTGGTCTTGATTCGATTTAGTCTTGGGCACTTGTCCTGCATTGCTTAGCTCAATAACTGGAAGCTACACCTGAGGCCTTGATAAATTTGCTGACACTTGTTGGATAAAAGTTGGCTATTTAATCCTTTTCCTAAATGTTGTAAAAAGAAATCTGACTCCTTTAAATAATTACCTTGAATCTCTCTGCCCATTCTTTTGATGGGATTAGAGGAATGACAGGAGGCATCTCTTTCGTTCAACACTATGTGTTCCTGACGACAGACAGATACCTGGTCAGTTCGTGAAGTCTGAGCCCCGACTATCTTTCCCTGAACCCTTTTATACACTTGACAGAGAATATCTAACCAAACAATGCATTCGAGAATGTGCGGCAGCTACGCCTTTCCTGATGTTTGGTTCTGCTTCTCTCATTGGTGCATAGTTATTAGTCAACTGGCGTAGTGTAGCGACTGGTTCTCCAATCTGTAGGGGAAGACACTTCCTACCTGTTTCTTATCATCAACTGACATCTAGTCTAGGAACTAATTGCTTTTAAGCAGAAAACCATTGAAGTGATTAACTATCAAGGCTCATTGAACCTATATTAAAGTAGATGAGCGATTAACTGTAAACCTATGTTTGAATTGGTGAGTGATTGGCAGTGAACGGCCACATCAAATACATGTTGGAATGTGCAATCACTCCTGCAAGTCCTCTTCACACAAACACCTTTATATACTGAAAAGTCAGACAATTAGATTAAACACACAAACCTAGAATAAAACATGATTAAATAACTGGTTTGATATTAACGTCAGAAAAAATCCTTCATACTATGGATATCAAACCATTCCTTCGGGCAGGGTGATGAAACCTTATCTGAATTACTCAACAACACGTTATTGCAGTAAACACATTGAGTATAAGCAGAAAGAGGCCTTTTATCCTATCACACTCCAAGAGCTTATATGTTTAGAGATTGATCATTTAGAAATCTAATCCATGGTCGTGGACTAACCGGGTGTTCTGTGTCCTTTCTTGGAGCCTTCTGGTCCTGTCTGTGATTCTGGAAGACAAACAGACAGACACATGTTCAAACTAGACCTTAAGCAATAAACACAGAAAATATTAATATGCATTCATATCGATGGGATAGTGGTACAGGATTGTTACCATTATTGACAAGGACTCCCTGTTGAATATTTGGAAACATTCGTCCTTTATCGGATCTGAAAGGAGCAGCCATGGTTGTGGATGACGCAGCGTCAGTTACCCCGTTCGTGTTTGAATTCATACTGGAGGTTGTAGTCGTGTGCTGTTCAGGCATTTCTCCATCTCCAGATCCTAAATCTGAACTCAGAGGGTCAAAGCTCAGGACAGCATGGCGAGTGGTTTGAGAGTTGGATTTGTGGTCTGTGGTGGAGCTGGGCTGGGCTTCATTTGGCACTGAAGAGGACTTAAAGCTGGCCTCAGTGCTTTGAGTGATAGATAAATCTAAACTGGAGTGGTCCACAGCTCTTAGAAACCCAGTTGAGGTTGAGCTTGGGGGATGTGAAACACTCTGCGTGGTGGTCGCAGGGTGTTCACCTTTATGCTGGTGGAACAAGTCACTGGAGTCCCCTGAAGCACTGCCCTCGAAGTCTGTCTCTGTAGGAACAGAGGACGATGATTGGGAAACCGGGACTGTTGTGTTTCTCTTTGGTGATACGGTTGTAAGTGAAGGGACCTCAATCAGGAACCCATCCGTCACGGCCTCGTTGAGAACGTCCTCCTCAGCCTTGGTCGAGATCTGGGTCACAGCTAGGACAAAGAGAGATGGAAAAATCCACAGGTAAATGTAAGTGTTTACCCACCAATCTTGACATGCACGGAAAGGAAAGTTACTAAGCTTTTGTTGTGTTGATGTATTTCAAAATTGCCACACAAAGATTGCTTGCACGACTCGTAGTTCCTGTATAAACTTGTGTTGTGATGTTCTTTGATGAGGTGTAGGGAGGGACAGTAATGATTAACCCCGGTGACTAATGGTCTAAGAGTGGGTTAACAAAAGAAAGGCAAGTTTACATGAACATAGCATAACTTTAGACACACCCAGTGCACCAGAGTAAACCAGGAAGCGTCCCTTTCTCTCTTTTATTTGGACGGAAGCCATTATAGGGGTTTCCTGACATTGGTTCTAATAGCCAATCAATCATCTGAAGGCTCCTCAGATTTATCTGCAACTCTTTTCGCATGACCCAAAGACCTATTGGCCAAAACTAGCTTACGGCCACCATAGTTTGAGGACATTGTGAAATAATAGAAATGAAAACAAATTTTCTGACAAATTGGTAGACTTCATTTACCTTTTAATTGTAAAGTTATTTACAAATACAGATGTACAGATTTTAAAGGAAGTTAATGTCTGTTTGGTCACTTAATACTACAGAGAACACTAGAAATGTCTTTTGTGTACCCCAACTTGATGTCAAACAGAGTTCTCAGGTAAAATCAAGGTGTTTTTTTTTTTTTTCCACCAGCAAGTGTTGGCTGACAAGAGACTACAGGCATAAACAGTGTGTCTCAATTAAAAAAAAGCCAGAGAATCAAGTGACAGATCTCAACTGTTATTTCTGCACAGTCATGTACCGCTCTGGTGCTCCCGATGAAGTTACTCAAACATATTAATCAGCTCCTTGAGACTTTGGTTTCACCTTACTCTAGACATCTGTTTAAATGCACCTCCTGGAACAGCTCGGAAGATTTTTTACAATGATCTCCGTGTGTAATCTGGAGGTGAGAGTGAAGCCGGCGTAGCGACAATGAAACACGACTCCGGCATTCCTACAGACAGAGTTAGACCTGATACATAAAGTGCATCTGAGGTGACGAGGAGGGAAGTGCTGATTCACGAGTTCAGAAAAAGGACACTATCGGAATAAATGAAATTTCTGTGTTGAAGAATTAATGTATTTTTTAGACTTCAAAGCCCAAGTGTACGGCCTCTTGAGTTATGAGGTGGGAGAATGTCATTTTGTTAAAGAATGTCATAACCACCTGAGACTATATTACAAGGATATTATCAGAGAAAAGGACATTTGCTTAATGTGATTCCTTTTTTGTACACTTAAAATCCAATCTCAAAAGTACTCCACCACACAAAAGGTGTTTAATTACACTTTTTTGACACTTGTGCTGTTAAGAGTTGTAAGAATATAAAAAAATAATTTCACTTACTTGTTAGAGGTGTTGATTTGACAAAAGCAAGAAGTCCAAGAATAACCACAAAAAGAAGATTCCTCATCTTGGTGCCCGAAACTTTGGACTTATTCTTGAACTAAAAGTACCTGTTAGCAAGCTGGAACTACACTTGGCACACTGAAGTGACAATTTGAAGTAGATGATTCATGTCTCTACCTTTTATACACACACAAGGCATGTAGGTGTAACATCAGTGAAACAATGTCTGGCGACACACAGACGCACACGGGGGTGGAGGGGGGGGCGGCACACCTGTGAACACACCCTCTTTCTCCTCACACACTTTCTCACGTATTTCTGCCGTCTTCCTCAGAAAACAAATACAGAAATTCAGTGAAAGGGAAGTTTGTTTTCAGAGTGGTACTTCTTTTTAGACTATCATCAGAAACAGAGTACTTAAGGTTACAGCTGATTGACCCAATTTAACCCCTTTAGTACAAGAAAATACACCAATGACGAGGCTAAATCTAATCTTACACTCAAGTTTTTATTGAGGCTATATAAACCCCTTTGCTGCATTTCATCCCCCACTCTCTCCTCCCACCATTTCCTGTCTCTCTTTAGCTGCCTCATTTAATGAAGGCAAAAAAAACTACTTAAACAAAATAAACAATGTATACATGTTGTTATTATAATACTTAAACAGATGTGATAGACCGGACATGGAAGTTGGTAAAGGCTTATGAATTCTTACAGACTCTACGCGATATACTGTACAACCCAAGAAAACAAATTAGATAAATAAACAACCCAATGGAGAACCACTATGAACTGTGTTATAAGTGGAATACTTAATAATAATCAAAATAACTTTATTTATACAGCACCTTTAAACACAAATTACAGAGTGCTTTAAAGATAAAACAAACATCAACATTTAGGGCAACAGAACGTAGATCAACAGGCAGGCCAAACAGAGACTATAAAACAAATATAATTGCAAATAACAGGAAGAAGATAGACATGGACAAGGCAGGAAGGAGGTAGTTAAATACAATGAAGGAAAATTTGTTTAAAATCAACTAGGATAGAACTCAATAAAAAAAAACAAGAATTGAGGGAGAGCGGGATGACATCACATCACGGGCTGTAAATATGCTTATAAAAAGAACATATAAAGGTAAACGTTAAAAGGAGAAGGAATGAAAAAAATACTTAGAGCAGCAAAGTATACACAGGAAACAAAATGAAAGGCTAAAACATGTCAGAGGAGAGAGATAAAAAGGGTAAAAGCAATAAAATGAATGAAGAAAGTGATAGACTAATAGAAATCTTAAAAGGAGAGATCACGTCATGATAGCACGTCTATTAAAGTGATTTTTTAGAAGTAGTTTAAATTCATTAAAGGAGAAAAAGTGGAATAGGGTTTGCAGGAAATAATACTCCTATCAGATGTCTTACGTAAGATGTTGCATAAATCAGAACGATTACACATTACATATCTGTCCTCACCTGTAATTCTTTATGTGCAATACGAAGCAAAAATATCCCTAAATTCCCAACATTCCCTGCAATGTGCGATAACATGTCCAAACTTTTGTGCAATCGTATCAAGAAACAGTTTTCACAATTCGTTGTCTGAGCATCGTAAGTTGCTTTGTTGTTTCTTTGCTGCTTTTAACGCTGGATATGTCCCCACTGAAGGTTGAGCTTATCTAATCTTATCGTATATGATCTTATCTTACACCTTCATATGAGCTGGCAGCATCGCACAAAGAGAGGGCCATGAGACTGACAATAATAGCAACACAATATGGCCAGTCATTGTGGTCTTTGTTGAAACCATAGAGTGTAAATATTGATTGAAACAAACAAACTACTTTAAGAAATGTAATTAGTCAGTGATGAAAAAGAACCAGCAGTTTAATATGAGTAACACAGGGAAGCTATTCAATTCACTAAGAGGAACCAAATTCAAGATAGCACAAGTTTCTTGGCTGACATGAGCAGCTCTTTGGAAACAGGTTGACATCTCACAAAGACTTTGAGTTATATGTGATGTTTGGGACGCATGACACATATTTTTATGCAATCTTTGGATCTCACAAGCAAGCTCTTTATGCAGCTCAATGTCATTCTCCCTCCAGGAAGTCTATACCGTTTGTAATGACTGTTTAAGTTTGTTGGTATAGTTTTGATTTAAGAAAACGGATGCGTCACTACGGAGCGACAGCCTCGGGCTATCTGCAGCGTGCATGGATTTGTGACAGTCATCATGAATTACTCAGCATGTGTGTGGGGCACACTTGTCCAAACTTGAACTCCACACCCGGAAAATGGTCCATTTATGATACCTGTTAAGAATGGAATTTTACAGAAGATCGGGCAAGATGCAAAACCAGAATAACCCCAAGGCCCAACAAACGATGATGATGTACATTCACAGTGTAACAGTCAGCTTTCACTGGCTAGACACTGTGATTCAATATTGAAATTGTGTCTGTGCAGTAGAGCAGTGAGAAAGTGGGTTACATAAGACAGCCTATAGAATATATTATGACTGAAGCTAAACATTTTGGAATCAACATGGGGAGTCAAATAATCATTAAATGTGTCCAGCAGGACAAACAATACACTTATTACTCCATTTAAAAAAACATTATACAAGAATAAGTGCTGCCAACTTGATATGTTATAGCCTTAGCTTAGCTTTCTATTTTTTTTTTTTTTTTTTTTTTAAATTGTGTTGGTTTTTCCTTGGGTCAATTTAACCCTGAACATAACATGTTACATTTCTTAATAACAAAAATTGCTTTTCAATCCAAATGTTACAGACCCCAAAAATATGTATTTAGAAATCATATAAAGCTATAAAACACCAAAAATATCTCTATTTTATAATTTAGGCCGATCAGTGAGGTTTTATGCTCTGCATAAATCTCCATTGCGTGTGTGATGTGTGTGTGTGTGTGTAATGGGGGTGGGGGGGTTGTTTTATTTAAAGGGCTATTTAGGCAGAAAACAAACGTCAAGTTCCTGAATCATAAACTTGGGTAACTATTTAATTGAAATCTTTTTCTAGAGGTATAATTTGCTGGGGTCAAATTGACTCAAAGGATTAAAGATGTGAGTAAGGTTCAAGTCGCCCACTTTTGGTTTCAAATTGTGTTCAGGAGTAAAATCATTTGAATACCTTGAAGATGCTTTATGGCTGAAGTGTAATCTATGAATGTTAACTGGCCATGTGTTTCATCATCATGCAAACTTCAAGTCTTTTCGAGTGCGGGTGAATCAATAATGACTGAACTCTCATTTCAGGGAAAGTTTCTCCTTAACAATTTGTGACATTTTGGACCTGGAGCAGTTTTTTCCACTTCAATTGAACTTTTTTTTCCTTTTTTTTTTTAAAAGCAAGCCTTTAAAAACCTGTGAATATCTAGCCGCTGGTGTTAGGAGGGTTTTCTTCAAAAAATATTCAAGCACATTTAAATCTTGAAAAGTGTAACAACATGAATTTTAAATGCTGAGCACAAGCTCTGCTGGCAAGATGTTGAATTTTAAAAGAATCCATTTATATGTCCCTTTTTTTTTTCTCCAGCGACTACAAAAAACACTCGAGAATATAACCCAAGATTTTCTCTGTGTTCATGTGTAATCAAACGAATGAATGGATAAACACTTGCTAAGCAGCAGAACATAGAGTCTTTCAAGGGCAGGTCCACTGGGCATGTGCAAGGCAATTAGCAACCATTGTGGCAGACTCCCCCCTCCTCGCTGTTATCGCTCGTTTCATTGCAGCCACCATTGTTCCCATCTGAATAATCCCAAGGCAACAGAGCCCAGCAACCTGCAGCTCTCACATCTATTGAGCAATCAAAAGAGACTCTTCAAAGCCTTTATCATCTACCATGGACAACTGTCCACTTCAGTTAACATGTTACTCATCAAACTCAGAAAAAGGCGTAACAGGGACGTTTATTTCAGTGATTTAAAGGCGAAGAATCTGCACTGTTCAGTCCTTGTTGAATATGAAGCTCCGACCATTTTGATATTATGTAAACGGAGTCAAAAACCCAGACAGGGAGGGGCATGATATTTCTTCAACTCAAATATAATTGCGACATTTACTGGAACTTTTGAAAGCAAATGTGACTTTGTTCACTCAAATTATTCTAAATGCATGATTTTATCATTCATGAAAATGGTGCCTTGCTAAAGAGCACATCTGCAGTTCTCAGGAAGTGACCTGCACCCTTCCAGCTACCAGACCAAGTTCAAGACTTGAACCGTCGAAAAAGAGACTCGGGTTCCCAACCCAAGTCCCAACAGACTGAGCTCCTGCCGCCTCCAGAATCTTGGCTTTCCCAATTAGACAATAACTAACTGAAACTACGTGTGTTTACCGAACTACAGTAACTGCAATACAATAAAATCATGGAGAAAATCTTCTTAGTTTTTGACACGAGTAAAGTGACTGACACAGAACCTATCCAAGCCCAACACAGAATCAGCAGAGATGTTCATCATGAGTCTTGTTCTGCTCGAGGTTTCTGCCTCTTAAAGGATGTTTTTACATGCCCACTGTAACTTTGCTAAATTTTGCATAGTGCCTTTCATTATGTATTAATGTTGTGTCTTTGTAAATAATATAACAACTCATTTAAGATAAACTGGCATTGAAAACAAAAGTCGAATTTTATTTAAAAAATTGTTTCTATGCGTTTTGTTCCCTGCACCATTCGGACTACTATGTTGCAAAATATACAGTTCATAACCGTATTGCTCAATTGCTTCTTAACTTTTGATGCTAGAATAGAAGGAAGACATTGAAGGGGCTCCTAAATAAAAAGAGAAAAAAACCCTCGTAACATAAACCAATATACTAAATCTTTTCAAATCAAATCAAAAACCCTTTAGCATGATTGTGCCTCTGTCATATCTGTCAAACAGATAGAAAAATAATCTGCTTCTCCTCTCCCCTGCCACCTTTCCTCCCTCCTCCCTAACTGGATGAATGGTTCATCTGAAATCTCCTTAGTTCTTGAGGTAGTAGATCACACTGGAGCTGGTGAGCCTTCTGAAAACATTGACCAAGGAAGCATACAATGATACATACACTGTTCTCTTTATTCTAGGACAAGGCTTGGTTGTATGAAAATGCAACAGGATGCATTGCACCCTTATTTAAAATTTCCAGAATAACAAGGCTTTTATTTGCAATAAATAATCCCTGCTTTCAAGCGACATCAGTGACTCAGATGGAGTTTTGTACATGCATGATCTGATGGTCGTGACAGGTGGATGTGACTTGTCTGTTCACCGGGACCACATACCGGGACCTGTAACACCTACGCTGTTTTTCATTACTGTTGCCACTCAGTGTAGCTGCACCCTCTTTAACCTCATTCTGTTCTGGAACTGGGCCTGCAAAAAGGCGTACAGATGTACAAATGCTTTAATTTACGACGGACAAGACATGACAGCGGGCCGAGTCAGAAATAGAGAGGGTTAGAGTGGCGATTCATACCGATGGAAGGACAAAGAACTCACAGTGAAATATCTCTTCATTACTATTGTCCAATTATCTGAAACTGCCTCCTGTAGGAAAACAGAGAAAGACGTCAACACAGTTTGTCATTTAACTAAGCTCGGTGTTCTCTGATAGCCACTGGTCTGGTTATTTTTTATTGCATTTAATCTTTTTGATCTATTTATCCATTTACCTGTGTTTAATTTTGCCTTCATATTACGCTTTAACATTTCATACATAAATACAGCAGTTATCCATTACATAATCTGTGAATGTTTCTCTGAGTCATGACTCAAGAAGTGAGAAGCCAAAGTCCCGCTGCTGTAACTGTTGTCTGAGCCATGTTTACATCATGTTTACATGGACGTGAAGGCCCTGTGTATAAAGATGCTTTAGGCAAGGACTAGAGACAAGAGGAATAAAAAAGTCATTACTTATTTGGATGTCATGTTGTGTCTTTAGATCACGGTCATTCTGTGTGACTTTCTGTGCAATAAACAAAGTGTGCTAACATTAGCCTGCTATCACAACAATGCAGCTCAAGCAAAGGACACTTTTGTCTGCAGCTTACGCTTAATAGTGCGTTCTAACTGAAGTCCTTCGTGCGAATGCCAGCGGAGGGGGGTTTTGATGTGTGTCGCTGGAGGAGAGCGGAGGTGTCGTCAAACAGCAGTTTGTTTTAGTCTAGTGCTGGTGCTCAAGGGTGACCTCTATATTGGATCAAATAATCTCACATTGTTCCTGTAAGCATGTCAAAAACAAAGTCAGAGCTTGTTGTATAAACAGTGAGAAAACAAAAGAGACAGTTAGAGATTCATACAATTCTCAGTTCCTGTTTTATTTGTTTTACTGAATGTTGTTATCGAGTGTGCTATTAGAAAAAAAAAAAAATAAAAAAAAATAAACAGCAATTATGCATGTATCCCTTTGTGTGTGTTTTCTCTCACAGTGAAGGGCACAGTTTAAATGGTTTGCAGTTAGCAGGTACTGGTTTAATTATTTTGTTGTTAATCACTGAGCAGCAGAAGTGATCGAGAAATGTGGACATGTGTGTAACACGATTATTCCCCTTGATTAGAGAGAAAAACAAACGACCAATGTTTGAGTGAATCAGAGTGCTGTTTTTGTCATTATTTGCTTCATGTGTGTTCAGCCATGTGAAATATTTTTTTATTATTATTTACCCTTATTTACCAAGCTGGCACTGTTTTTTTTTTTTTTTGTGAATGTCCTGAATTCTAATAGAAAAAACAAGTTGGCTTCTAATAAGCACAACAACAAAAATACAGAAGCTGATTTCTTAAGCTGTTTATCACCTACAGTATTTAAGAAAGGAAACGTTCGTGGCACACCCAATGTTATTGTCTCCATGGAGTTTACTGTTTGTTGTTTGGGTGTATTCTACAATTCACACGCCTTTGTCCGAAGTGTCATACATGAGAGTAAGTACAACACAAGCAGGTTCAAGAGAGGAAGAAACAACAACTGCAAACACACAGCTTTAAATCCAATGGGACACAAAGGTGCTGACTGGCAGGGGTAAAACAAAATGTTTAATTAAATCTTTAACAACATTCACAGCTGCTGTTTAAAGTTCTAATCAGCATCAAAACCATTCTAAATATTGTGATCATCATGATTTAAATCACCAACATCAAAAACATTGAGTCTGTAGGTGTTCATAACAGAGCTGGTTGTTGGACATTTTCTCAACAGTGTGAGAGTGTAGAAGAAGAGAAAGTCACAGATGTCTCCTCCTCAAATCTGACTCGGCCAGATTAATTTCCACCAGCTGCTGACACTGACAACACCTGACTTGTCAAAATCATAAAATGCCGGGGAACTTGTTCAGAAGGGGCCACTCCTTTGAAGTTCTGGGACAATTCAGCCACGTAGGTTAAAGGGATGCGTGATACCTGGGAAGAGCCCATTTAAAGTGCTGTAACATGCCAAATGTGTTTGAAATAGATCCCACAATTATAAGCAGTAAGTAGTGCATACAACTCTTTGATAGTCTTCATTGTTTGAATGATTTCACTCAGCAAAAGATGTGGCATGTTGTTATTACTCATGAGAAACCTCAAAAAGGTAACCTCCCATATTTGTAATGACAAGTGTTATGCCTTCATCTAATTTCAACATTGACATTATGTCCTTTTATAATTTTTTTATGTTTCAAGTTTCATGACATTATCCAATAGCTTTTGTGATGAACAGATGAAGACAACCTAATGACAGTCACACATGAGAGAAAACATGGGATGTGCACGATTGCCATGTTGTTGGAAACAAGTTCTACACTTGCTTTACGGGGTGTTTGTGTTGAAGTTGCAGCAGGAGAATTTTTTGAGAATTTTACTCTCACTCTCTGAACACTCAGAAAGCAAACTCTCACTGATATCCACCAGAATAGAGATTGGCCAAAATGGGAACTTCCAGAGAGAACTCTTTGCAGGCAACCCTTCCCACACTCAACAAGACTCAGAGTCTGTTTAGTAGGAAACAAAGGCAAACTGTGAGGAGGAGCGGCTGTATGGTGCAACTGCAGATCGATCCCAGATAGGATTCCTTCAATCTGACAAACTGCAAGTCCAAACTAGAAGTTCTTCTTATTGAACTCCTTTGAATAAAAAACACATGCAGGCCTACACACCATTGATGTTCAATGCATCCATAACGGCAAGTTTAAACATAAGGTTTACTTTCTTCTTAGAAAAGACAGTCAATAGAGGCATGGTTTTTTGGCCAGAATTGACTTAAAGCAACACATTTTAGATGCTGTATTGCAAAAAGTTATTGACAGCCACTGAAGAGCCTAATTTAAAATAAAGGAATCAACTGGGCTATCATTATAATTTTGGAAAGAGATGGAGTGCATCGATGTGAAATTAAGGGACTGACCGGGGTGATGTTAAAATACTCAGAGAGAGAGATCAAGATCAAGTAGAAAATGATCATTCTTAAGTTTTCAGACATCTAAATCTAAATATTAGATATTGCTAGCATTTGATTCCATGAATAGTGATTTGTTGTGTCACTTAATGTTAAAGGCTAGAAAGTTACTTATTGAAAAGTAGCTACTGAACTAGTCTGTAGTAAAAGTAGCAATGTAAAATAAATAAAGGGAAGATACAAAAAAAGTGAGAGATGATTTAACTTTCTGTTCTGATCTAATCTAGAATTATTGTATTAACTTGGGCCTAGATAAAATATAAAGCCACACACATATCCATCTCAATCAACTCCAAACTCAAGTTTAATTCTTATGATAGAGTCCTTTAATAACCCTGACTTGGATCATTATACATTTGAGTAGGTCTACTGCACTTTTGCCTCCTTACAGTGCTGTTGCCACCTCCTGCAGCCTCCTTTTAATTCTTTTTTGGTGCGGTTTCATTGTAACACTGTGTTTCTGTTTGATACCCTCTTTTACAGGCAGCCTTCGTGTTTTGAACATAGTTGTGTACCATTACAAGTTTGAGAAAGTCAGCTTTTTGCAGTTTGCATACGTCACAGTGCCCTGTTTGCACGTCGCGCGTTGATGACGCAGAGGGGGGAAAAAGCAGCGCCGCATCACTAAAGGCTGTTAGAAGTCTGCACAGTTTTATTTCAACTTAAGAAAGACGGATAGCGCAATTTACGTAAGGTAAGCGAGCGTGCTCTGTATTTATTTCTACTTATAGTGACGAAAAGTGTCGCTTTTTTTTGCAGTAAGTTTGCGATAGATATGTTACCGTTTAGCAAAGTTGCTCTTAAACATAAAACAGCTGTCATAGATGAAGAGACGTGGGCAGACAGGACTTCACCTACATTGTTGCGTTACTTTTAACAATGTAACATTCAAACATGTAATGGCAAAACACCGAGACAAGCGTTGTATGAGCGCAGATGAACATTTAATACACAGTGACTGCTCAACTACTGTGCATCTTCATTGGGCTACATACATAATGTGTGCTAAGTAAATGTCCTCTGCTTTAATGTGCAAAGAGTGTGAGAAGTGTTTCACACAACAGGTTACAAGCACTGAAACAAAGTGAAAAGGAGACATCAATTTATTATTAAAAATAAGAGAGAATATAACATAAAACAGATGCTATAAATAGAAATACAGTAGTACAAGACGTCAAACATTGCAAGCTAAATATACTGTATAAAGTCTAAAACTGTTTCCAAAATAAAGGGTTGCCATGCAGTGTTAGGTTAAAAAAAAAGCCATGCAATAACAATAAACACTGAAAATACACTATATACAGTAAAATAGAATATAATGTAAAAAATAGAAATAAGAAAAATAATTATTTCAATGTACAAAAAACTGTACAAAAAAAATACAGAAAATTGTAATTTTTTTAAAATTGTCGCTTGGTTATTGGTATGCTATTATTTCTAAATCTTTCAGAATCAGTCATTATCACCTTTTTGGTTGAACCAGAAAAGAAGCACATGTGTTTGCTTCCTGCACCATATGGGATTTATTGACAAAAGTTGAAGGTTAACATTCATGAGGACACATATGTTACAGTTACTCACCCATATAAAAGCCTGGACCACTATTAAAGTTCACTGTGTGTTTTTAAAAAAAATGTATTTTTATTTTATTTCCAACATCGGTCCTGCAGCAGATGATTTGACTGACAGGCATCCAAGCTGAAGTAAGAAAAAGAGAGTGCTCCTCAGCCCGGCCCTGTATGTGCATGTCTTGTCCATTAGATGACATTTCAGCCCTCAGGCTCTTTTCCAGATCAATGGACAGGCACACGACCTGAAACACAGGGCAGCTGGATGAAATGAAGTGACCCCATGTGGTCTTTAGTTTGAATCATAAACAGCATCACTCTCCAGCCTCGGACGATGTTTGGACCAGACTATTACAGCGAGTGGCGTGTTAAGTATTTTTGGAGCCACGCCAACACATTAATGAAAAAGAAAAACAAACTCTTCTATCAAGTGCCGTTCCACAAACTTCCCTTATGACGCGTTTGTATATATGTCTTTTTAAAATGTATTCAGCTGTGACCATCAGGACAATATAGAATAAGTTAACCTAGAACTCCTGAAAGCTGCATGTGTGAATGCCAACAGACACACTTTGTTTGTTATTTTACCCCGGAGTTTCTCCTGCCAGAGCTGTTGTTTGTGCACGAAATTAAACTGCTGCATTGTTTTCAGTTCACCAGGATGTTGATTTAGTGATTCGGTTGAACGTCATGTAGCTTTGAGGTGCACGTATGAAACAGCCGGGTCAGGACAATATCCTGAGCAGCTCTCCTGACATGATCTCCATATACCAGGAGTGCAAACAGCTAGAGTGTGCCGCTATAGATGATACAGTTCGACAACTCGAGTTAATTTTCAGCTCTGTATGCCTGAGATAACTCGGAAAGATTAGGACTTGTGTTCATCTTTGCATTATATTAAGACCACATGCATTGTGTAACATGAGTGAAGTACACAAAGACTGGCTCTACATTGCGATGTGAGGACTGTAAGCTAAGCTAATAGGATACACGGAGTGACCGGTTTATTGAAAAGAGTGAGGTATTTTATCTAATCGGAGAGCAATTGTTCCATGTGAGTAAGCGTTTAATCAACCAGTAAGAAGAAAACTAGAATTTTTTCTTCCATTCTGCACCAAGACTCGAGCTGTTAATTTCATTTAATCCTCACAGTTTATAGAACGAGAGCTTCTCAAGGAAATAAAATGATGAGTGAATGTAGTCTTTTGTTGCAGTATAAATTTGCATACACGCACTACAATGACACATTGTTGCTCAATTAAGTGTACGTGCTGACATGCCAAGTATTTCCAGAGCTTCAGGTTTCAGCAGGAAACAGGATTCAGTTGTTCAATGACCTAAATCCTCAAGAGGCCATGAACACAAAGTCAAATACAAACTGTTCTCCAGGAGTGGATGGCTGAACCCCTAACCTCAAGTAAAATATTAATTATGATACATAAAAAGAATACTTCCATGGCACGCTGATGGACCAGCGGTGAGGTTGCACCCCATGAACTAAGGCCTTAGTCCTCCAAAGAGGTTTGGCCTGGGTTCAACTTCAACCTGTGGCTCCTTTCACTCCTTTTATTCCCCACTCTCTTTATCTCCTGATCCCATACAATATCCACTGTCCTATCTAAATATAGACGAAAAGCCATTCAGGACCATGGAAGACCCTCAGCTCTCTCTGCATGCAGACAGGGAGGAGGTTCACTGATGTTAGGAGGGACACATCAAACCTGAGGTCTTTGTCCCCTCCTTTTTTTTAAATTATCTGTAGGCTGTGTTACCTGGACACTTATACTATGGACTGTCTGTTGGACTGTTGGTCTTTGTGTCCCTTATCTCACTCTGGTCCATCATGG
The DNA here is from genome assembly GCF_947650265.1 of Symphodus melops. Lineage (NCBI taxonomy): Eukaryota > Metazoa > Chordata > Actinopteri > Labriformes > Labridae > Symphodus > Symphodus melops. Next base: position 4,157,750 of record NC_136693.1, read on the forward strand.
TGATATCCAGGGGAGTTAAGATTTAACTGATATACTGGTCCTGACATCTGTTGCAGAGCAATTTCCCCCTCGGGGACCATAAAGATTTTCCAATCCAAAAATTATATTAAAAAATTATTTTCACCCACCAAACCTTCGACCTTTAAAATATCAACAACACTGCCAGTGATTACTTCTTCAACTTTTCTAATGGTTTGATGTTTGACAAATATTTTTAACATTTTTAAATGTTCAAAACTGTGAACGTATTAAATTCCAAATTTAAAAACAATCGTAAATTACAACTTGTATAGATTTGTAAATCTCAATTTTAATAATTTGTGTCTTACTTGAAAATTATATTATTATTTTTTTAATCTGCTGATGATTGAAACTAATGTCTACTACAGAGCACAGCAGAACATCTTTGACATCTTTAAGTAAGTTAGTAAGAGGTCATCAGGAGAGAAAACTGTTCACTGTATGCTGTTTAAAGTAAAGTGACAGTTGACAAAGTTGTCATGTTTGCCAAATTCAAAATCGCCCTGTAGTCTTCTAGAAGCCCTCGTGGCGACTCAAGCTCCACTTGTATTAACATGAGCTCACGCTCGTCCATTAACGCAGACAGTGTTTACTGTAAGCTAACACAAGCTAACGCAAACTCATCACGTGTCAACATTTACCAAGTGTTCTGCCAAGAGGATGCCTTCCGGTGTCTGCCTGTTTGTTTTCCTGCAGCACAATCTGCCCCTGTGAACGGCTGACAGTCCATCACAAGTATCACTTAACATCGAGCTAATCGTCATCAAGCTCATTTCAACTCAAGTCAGTAATGGCACACTGTGCTCATGTTTGATTAAAAAGCTGTGATTGGACTTTTGTCCTTGACATATTATCTCAATGATAGACACAAGAAGGCTCCATTGACGGCACTGCTTGGGATATAACTGTTCATGTTGTGTGTCCTTATTCCATATTGTAATATGACACGGAAAAAAATGAATGTCATGGTGGTTCTTTGATGGCCTCTCTCTCTTGTGAATGTTAGCTAGGCTCATTGGAAACCAGTCCCAATGCATTCCCCTAATATACAATTCAAACATTCATTGATTTGAATCTATTCTTACTCACCACCTAATCCCAACAAAATGAAAAACAACTTCCACTCATATTTTCCCTAATCTATTCATCTTCTCCTCATCGGTAAACCTGGTCCATCACGTGTCTCAATGGAAACAATATGAAGCTCTAACTTCCCTCTAAATGCCAAATCTTCAAGGTTTTTTCCATTGTGTAAGCGTCAGTATAAATAGGAGTTTAAAATCAATACCAGGATCTGAGTTTTTTTGAGCAGCGCTGCGTATCTGCTCTTCCATCTAAGGGAACCGTGGCTCCTCCGTAACTGACGTGTAGGAGGAGAAGGAAGGAGAGGAATTAGTGGGAACTGTAAATCACTTGTCGTTTATGTCTTCTCACAATTATCTGATTTCAACATCTTAAATCAAAATAAGAAAGTGACAAGTCGTCAAACTGCTCGTTCATTGTGACCTGAGAGCACTAAGCCTGTCTCGTATGACTCCCAAATCAATGTTACTGGAACCGTGTGCCAGACATCTCCTCTCGCTGGCGGTGTGAATCGTCTCTAAATGTGCTCACTGTTTTCCTCACAGGAGATGTCGTCTTTGTGTGGCACCAGCGACGTCTGCCGAGATGGAGGTCAGGAGGCCGCCGAGAAACAGGCAAGCCTCTGAATGTGACAGTGGCTGCCACAGGGAGAAATATATTATTATAAGAAGCCTTTAACTTCCTTTTCTGCAGCTCTATGCATCTGTAATGTTTACAAATCAATTCAAGTTTCCACTATAATGCAGCCGTCCTGATGAGAGCGTACACTCGTATATGAAGTCACATGACTTTATCGTATTCTATGTTTGATCTGATTGTCAACAAATAGAAAACAGTCAGAAATTAAAAGTCTGATATTCCATCCAAACCCTTGATTGTTCATGATCAGATCTCAAATGATTAATTTTTCTCACCCAGTCATTTCCCACAGAGTCAGACCTGAATAACTAAAAAAAAAAACAGGAAGACCTGGTGTTTTAAGGACTGTGAATGTTCTCAGCAGTACTGAAGGGTCAGAACAACAGACTGTAAATATTTAATGAGGCGATGTCGCCCGATGTTACTGCATAGAAGGCTCATCTACAGCAGCCGCCATGCTGGAAATCCTGTCTCAGTCTAACGTTCAGTCAACCAAACACAGGGTAAGAGCTGGAGCTGAGGCGGGTCTCAAGCCCTGTGGACAAACCGTTACATCGTGACCACCTGTCAATCATGTTTACTACGCACCTAACTGGATGAAATGCATTGTTCGTAATCAGAACTGAGTGCACAGTGTGTGCCCATGAGGACAGTAACTAATCAGACCAGTTTAGTTTGTTGTACCAGGCTGTGCACATGTTGATTGTACAGTTAAAAAAAAAAAAAACTAACCCTAACCCTTTCTTTCATGGGGTGTGTATGGGACTTCAGAGCTCTTGGAGCCAGCCTCAAGCAGACCCTCCACAAACTGCAGGGCTGCAGAATACTCGAGGTTGTCGCTTGGTTTAAACAAACAGCAGTGTGTGTTCCTGGTAAACAAGAAACGAAATGTCACTCAGCACAATGGAGGTTGGAGAGTACAAGGAAATCATTTGCACAGAGAAATAATCAGACCGTATCTTTACAAGCAATAGTGGTTGTGATCTTTTTAATGGGATTTGTTGACATCGGTAAATAAACAGAAAATAACTCACATGTGTTTCCTCAACTCACAATTTGTCCTTAACTGTGGTGTAAAATGTCTGCATGTGTTACATCAAAGTCATTTAGCAACAGTGACCCTGCAGGAGGGGAGAAATCAGCGGAATTAAAAGCCCAGTACTCAGCAGCTAAGGGTGTGCTTGAAGTGCTTTTTCATACTCTGATGTTTTTAAAGTATGCTGAGCGATGATGACTTGTGTAACAGTTTAGTGTTTTCCACAGGAGAAGGAGCATCCTCGTGTACTCATCCCTGAGTTATGCCGACTCTTCTACCAGCTGGGATGGGTGACGGGGACGGGCGGCGGAGTCAGTCTTAAACAAGGGTGCGTACTGTCCTGTATGGATATGTGTAATATATGGCTGTATAATAATGTCCCCTTTAGTCTAACGTTTTCTGAAGAATATATTCACTCCAGATACTGAATGCTGTTGTGGAACTTTTTTTAGCTGATCTTTTTTTTTTTTGCAGTGATGCTGATGTGAGTTCACTTCTATCAATTTTGACAATATGTGCAAATCTGTGGCGATGACAGAAGGCCAGAGATTTTCCATAATGAAACCGAATTCAAACTGAAGGCTTTGACAGGTTATTACAAACATCTTTGAACTTTGTTGTTGTGGATGACAGCTTCAAAGGAAGTGCCTGCCCCCCCCCCATTAGCAAATCCCTGTTTGAAACGGGGAATTGCAGACATTTATTTCGGTCAGCAGGGGGGAGAGGAAAATAAAATCAAAGTTAATGGCTTCCACTCCAAGTTCGCAAGTATTTCATTCAAGGAGATCTTCCTCTAAATTAATTTAGGAGAGAAGTTCTTTTCATCTTGTGAAATTATTATACCTTCAGAGTCTGATAGGAAAGAACAACAAAAACAGTTCTTGAGCCTAGTAGAGTAGTTCTCCAAAAAACTTTTTTTCCCCCAATTAATTACAAGGACAACCCCCCCCCCCCCCCCCCCCCTCTGCTCGTGGAGCTTATTGAAAACATGCTGAGGCTTTTTAGGCTGGGTATAATCACCTAGTAACCAGTTCTGTAACACCTCTTGGTTTGAAGTTTGTCTGGCAAACCGAGAAGCATCCGAAACCGCCTACTTCTCTGGTCAAAACAAAAACAGAGCATTAGTGGCCAGACTCTAAACTGAGGAGGAGGACATACTGGCACCTCACATGAAGGGAACCGTCATGCTTCATGATACAGTGAGGTCATTTGATTCAGTCGATATCGTACTTGTTGGACGTTTAATATTATGAGAACAGAGTCCTACACTTCTGAGAATAGAGTCACAAGAGAAGAACATCTTTATATAACATGATTAAAGTTTAAAAGGAGAAGATTAAAGTTGTTAATTTACCAGAATAAAGTTGCAGTGAATGTTAAAATTCAAGCATTAATTGACGCCAGCCAAAATCATTTCAAAATGATGTTCATGGGAAAAGGTGGTTTATTGTGAATGTTAATTCAGCACTAAAGCTTTAAAGATAGAGGTGTCATTGAGGTCAGAGCTATGGGGCCGCCACTTACATCTTATCTTTGCTGACTCCTGATGAAACCTCCAGTATGACCATGTGTAGCTGATGTGCCAACAGGTTGAAGTATCTTCCTTGTGAAGCCTTTACTTCAGCACGCTCTGCCTGAATATGGCCAACACAATGTTCCTGTTCTAAAACATTACTAGTCCATGTTCCAATATCTGTTGGTACGCTGTTTATTGAATTAGCAAACAGTTTTTCTATGAATACAAAGCCTCTATAATGATTGATTTACTCCTGATAAAAGAAAGCTGATGAAAGTTAATCAGAATAGACAAAAGCATTGTCAGATATTTGAGTGAAAAATCCAGCGAGTGTATTTTTATTTCCTGAGTGTAGGTCTGAATTCTACTTTTTTTTCTGTTCGACTCCAAAATGACTCAGAGCCCGAGGCAGCCTCGCCAAACCCTCCACACAAAAAAATCGATAGGCTCCTCCTTTATACTCCTCTTTATGCTGTTTTCACTGCAAGATAAAGAAGAATAGCACGGCTTTATTCACTACTTTCTATGGGGGCTGTTAAAGCTCTCAACATTTAAGTCAAAAATATGAGCATTGCAAAGCTTCCGAGTAGATCAGTGGGGGCTTTGTTAAAGATGAAAACTATTCTGTCAGGCTTTTTTTAAAAGATGGATTTTGGTGCGTTTTGTGCCTTTTATTTTTTATAAAGGTCAGCTGAAGAGAGACACGGAATGTTAGGAGGAGAGAGTGAGTGATGACATGCAGCAATGGTCTGGGGTCGAATTCCAACCCACAGTCACTGCGATGAGGACTGTAGCCTCTATACATGGCACGCTCCACGTGACCACGAGGCTCTCTGGCGCCCCTGTCAAGGCTGCAGAATGCTTAAAAATTTAAATGCATCAAGTTTATGTGGTTAAGTAAGTGGTAAGTACCTGTTGACACAACAGGTACTTTCCTTTAATTTAATTACATTCAAAGTTAAATGAACAATGGAGACCAACAAATAGTTTTAATGTGACTTGAGTAAATTGCTAAAAGTCCATGAAACTCTGGGGATGTAGCTCTTTATGGATAGGTGTTTAAGCTATGTTGTGTCTGTTTTTTTGAAGGAAGAAATACATACATAAATACAGCAGAAATCAAGTCTATCCTCTGTAAATGTTTCTCTGAGTCCTGACTGTCTACAATGAGTGAGAAGCTCGAGTCCCGTCAGCAGTACTGTTGTCTGAGCTGTGTTTACAAGCTGGACTAGAAAAAGGAAGAATAAAATACTCGCTGCTTGTTTGGATGTTGCCTAAGTGTCTTTAGATCACGGTCATTCTGTGTAAATTAATGTGAAGCTATCAATTAACCAAAGTGTGCTAACATTAGCATGCTAGCACAACAATGCATTACACAGGCATTGTTAGCTCAAGTAAAGGAACATTTTGTCTGCAGCTTGCTCTTAGTAGTGCTTAATTATGGACCGTTACATTTGATAACTCCAGTGTGTGAACGTGAGGGTAGAGGGGTTGGAGGTGTGTCGCTGGAGGAGAGCGGAGGCTTCAGAATAGCAGAGTTTGTTTTGGTTTAGTGCTGGTGCTCAAGGGCGACCTCGACTGGATAATCCTAAAACTTTCTCTGAAATGGAGACCAAAAAAAAGGGAAATATTTCAGCATTCTTATGCAGTTTAAGCATTACTTTTTAACTCACTAAACGTTGGGATTGCTTCAACAACACCTGAACTTGTTTTGTTCTCCATCATATTAATACATAGCATGTTGTATGACTCACAGAGATCAAATCTACATTGCACCATCAGGCGTCCAGAAAGAAAGAATCCAGGTGAGCTTGTATGTTTTTTGATTGAGCAATGTTTGGATAAGAAAGAATGTCCCTGGCTTAGTTTTTAATCACATCCGTTTGTGTTTCTCAGCCAGAAGATATGTTTGTGTGTGACGTGGAGGAGAAAGACATCAGCTGTCCTCCTGCCTGGAAGAAGTACAAGAAGAGCCAGTGCACACCGCTTTTTATGAACGCCTATACCATGAGAGGTGAGTCCCTCGAATGCATTTTTGCAAAAACCCACCAATTGATGAAGTGACGCGCTTGTATCGTGTGGCGGAGTCCGATGAGTGGTCACTTTTTATTGGTAAGTACATTTAAACGCTCACGTTGAGCTGAGTGCTGTACAACCAAGAGAGAGAATCAAACCGAAATAAAATCTCAGTAAAAGACTTAGCACCCACACAAACACAGAACACACTTCAATGAGAATAAAACAGTCGAGAGCAGAGACAACAGGATGATTATGAGGCTTTATAAAACAGGTGTGACTTGAAAATGTCAAGTGCTCAAGCAAATATTACATTTTGGAAGACGGTTCGATAAGCGAGGAGCAGCCGCCCGATCCAGCTTTTTTTTTTTTTTGGTCTTAAACTCGGGGCTTCCAGAGTTTCAGGTCTCGTTCAATCATTCCAGCAGTTATTTTCTTAAAAGGTGATGACCTTGAACTGTTAAAAAAGAAATGCTGAAATGTTTCCACTTTTTAGCCTCCACTTTGAACATTAACACATTAATACATTAATACTATTATGTCAACAAAACTTCTTAAAGAAACACACTTTCACTTTTCCACAAAGAGAGAGTTGAAGTAAGTGGTCTGACTGTGACGATGGCAGAGAACAATAAGGAGGAGGACACGGTCTGTTCAACACTGCAAGTCAACTCTTTCACTTGAGTCCTAAAACGGACAGGACGCAGCACTGTTGTACTACAGCACGAAGAAAGAAACGAGAAAACGGACAAAGAGCAACGAAAACCCTGCGTTTGTTTTGAAATTGTTGATGCGACACATGCACAACAATTAGCCTCTGCACACTTCCTGTCAGCACGTGTGTGTCCAATCAGACTTCAAGCTTGTTTGTTTGCTCTGACTGATGTTGTTTCCTCCTCTTTAGATCCTTGCTCGTGTTGTTCTTACTCTCTGATGGACGCAGCTTTAGATAAAAGCGTCTGCTAAATGAATTGTAGAAAACTTGTAGTTGATGTACATTTTCATTTTTCTTACAATTTCATTTTCACTGTTTTTTACAATAATCAATCGAGGAAAAAAAAAGAAAAAACATCAGTCGCCAACACTCAAACTAAACTCTGCCTTTTCTTTGTTAAACTACAGGAGCACAGGCAGTTATACACACCCACTCCAAGGCTGCTGTCATGGCAACACTGCTGTATCCTGGCAAAGAGTTCAGGATAACACACCAGGAGATGATCAAGGGAATCCGTAAGGGCACCTCAGGCACTAACTATCGGTATGTAATCAAGCAGCCAGGATTAGTCAAGTCCAAGAAGTCTTCAAGTCTTTTCCTCTGGCTGTCGAGCGGAGGCTTGTGAAGTTTGTCAGCGCTCCGTCTCAGCAGGGACGTTGCTCATCACGCAGGGTCCTGCTTGAGCTCGTCTTTATATGTAAACCCTCTTTCACTCTTTAACAGAGCTTCAGTAGCTGGACTCAGAGTTTGGTCTGAAACCTCTCTCCAAGCATCTTAAATAATGTAGCCTAATAAAAAACAAGAGAGAAAGCAGCCACTAAAGGAGGTGCAGCCTTGTGCTTAAGCATTCATAAAAGTACTCATCTTTATTTATTAAGCTCCTTTAAAACACAAATACAAGGTTTTTTTAATTAAACGTAAAACACAGGAGGCTGTTTTTATTACCACTAGTATTATTTTATTATCACTATTATTATTATTTTCCTCTTAAAAAAAGACACACTATAGCATTAACAGCTGTCCACAAAGCTACATCCCCAGACTTTCATGGACATTAAGCAATTCATTCAAGTCATATTTGTTCAGTTTAAAACTATTTCAGCAACTTGGTCTCCATTATTCATTTAACCCCATCTCTAAAAGTGTGCATTATGTGATAAAAACAACATAGGGCTGCTCGATGATGGAGAAAATCGCTAATCACGATTATTGAACACGATTACAGTTGATTTTGCAACTTTGCTCTGAACTGATTCCCAATTCATGACACTGGACTTTGTTGGTTGTAAAAATAGAAGAAGAATAGTGATGACACAGATGAAACTTTAAAGTGTTAGAAAAGCCAACACTGTAGGTGAAAAGTGTTTGTTTGGTTTTTTTTAATTTATTTTTTATAAGCATTTTGGTCAGTTGTTCCTAAAACTGATGTACGGCTCATTTACCCAGGAGGATCCAAACAAATAAAAATGTCCCTGCAAAGATGATTAAGTCAAGGCCTCGTAGACTGACTCATTACCTTCCTCTGCACAAGAATACCATCTGGTCTTCCAAACCATACAGTTCTATATTCAGTGCAGATATCTAAAATACTTATTGATCCATCAATCAAGGAGCAGTTCTGGCAGTAGTGCATAAATCTGTCTGAATATAATTTGTGTATATTATATATATATATATATATATATATATATATGTATATATATGTATATATGTATAGCTTGTAGCATTTTGTAGCTGAGGTTATTTTGCTGTTGAAGCCCTCGTCTCATTCAGAATCAGGCTGACTCATTACCTTCATCAAGGCTTAAAAAAATCTCAACGTTGAACGTCAAATCAACCACACAAAGAGGACGATGTCATCATAGTCTTTTGGTTTTTAATAACAAACATTACACTTTGAACTTTTTGTTATTATTGCGATGATGTCTTTGTACTCAAATGTGCCCTGTCTTGTCTTAATTTTTTTCAATAACCCTGATGCAGATCACAAGCTGCAACATGTGCGTCGCTTCCACAGAGCTGCTCCGTCCAACACAGGCGCCATGCCAGTTTGTTTGTGCCAGCGAATCGCACTCACATATCTTTTATGCTTCAGTTTTATTCAGGCACATAGTCAAATCATGCTTTTAGTGATTCTGAATTGCTTCGTTTCATTTAAGGGTTCCACTTGACAAGTTGGCATTGATTGAAAAGCCTGATGGGAATAACCTTAACAGTTCAAAGAAACAACAATGTGTGAGTTCCAGATTAGAGAAGCAGAAAAACCACCTCAGAGGGTTCAGTGATCCTCTCTGGCTAAAGCTACGAAGGGAATGTTAAAGTAATAATATGATTATTTAGTTTAGATTCATAACTGAGTTGGAACATGGCAGTGAATTGTTGTAAAGGTTGGTGGTGACTTGAAGTTGCTTGTTCAGTTCAAAGAGCCTACGTTTACTTCATTTCAATGACAGACTGAAAGGAAAAAACTTTGAGATGCTGGAATCAGGAAATGAGATTTTTATTTTTTATTTTTATATTACTCCCTTCATGTTCAGTTTATGGCTCAACAGTGTTTTTCCTGGAAGCAAAATCCCATTCATGTTCTCCATAGCAGATCTGCTTATTAGCCATAAAGTCATAATTCTTGGAGGTAGACTTATCTCGAGCTTTCCGTGTGTGAAACGATGTTTCATGCTCCTGTAGAAGACGGTTTGTGTGAAATCAACCTTGTTTTCAGGAAAACATGATTTAGTCGCGATAGCAGGTCAAAGAACTACACTACCCACCATCGTAGTGTCGCAGCAAAGTCACTGTTACTGTCCCATGGCAATGTTTCCCACCCCTTTGCTGTGAATGAATAGTTTCACTAGCAGGCTAGCTAATTAGTTAGCTAACAAAGTGTACTATTAACCTTGTTATTCCGCAGTAAACATAAACTACAAGATGCAATACGTCAATGAACACTGTAACAACTACAACAGTTACTTTTATGATGATGTAATATCATTAGCAATGGATTGTGGGATGGGTAGTTCCTAAAATCCGGACATAAATGATTGTGTAGTCTCCTTTTGTCACTGCCGTTTTGCCGCTAAATCAAATGTACTATAGTGACGAGGAGAGGGGGAGCAGGTTATCTGGGTTCCAGTCTTCAGTGTCTTGATTAAAGGATTTTGTGAAATGTAAATGGAGGATTTGAATCAGAAAATGTACCTGTGGAACCAGAGCCGCCGAAAAATGTGGGTGGTCACTGTTGAGCTCTATTGTGCCTGATCTGCTGCCAATCAGGTAGACTGTACATTAAACAGCTTTGAGAACAGGCATGCAAAGCCGCGATGTGACAGCAATCTGATGGTGAAAGTTAAATCCTCCAAAGGTGATAAGCCTACATACAATTTGTAGTTTCTTTCTTTGCTTGTACGCAGGTATGACGACACTCTGGTTGTCCCCATTATTGAAAACACACCAGAGGAGAAGGACCTGAAAGACAGGATGGCTTTAGCAATGGAGGAATACCCAGACACGTGTGCTGTCCTCGTCCGCAGACACGGTGTCTACGTCTGGGGAGAGACGTGGGAAAAAGCTAAGGCCATGTAAGCATGAACCTCCCGCCTCTATTAACCTCATCTTTGAGAGCTAGAATATACAACAGTAGTTTTTATTTACAACCTATTGCACAAACATGTGTAACGTGAAGTTAACGCCTCTGCTCTAAGGCTTACAATCCTCTTTTCCTGGGTTTTTTTTTAGGTGTGAATGCTACGACTACCTGTTTGACATCTCCATCCAGATGAAGCAGTGTGGACTTGACCCCTCAGCCCTTCCAATGGAAGAAAAGGGAATAGTCTGACATTCACTCGTGCTTTCTGAAAGAGACATTTGTTGCAGAAAGGTCAGTGGAGTTCAGTCGGGGGGGGCTGATTGTAATCATTTGCCTTTCACGCCGGCTTGCTTCAAATTCAATGAAATGTGATGGTAAGGGCAGATTCAGGGTTGAAGGAGATTGAATGCCTGTGATCCGGAAGCACCTGGAGGTACGCTGCAAAGCACTGTGGGACAACTCATGAGTGAGCGGCCGTCAAATAAAAGGTCTCTGGGTTCAAACGCTTTCCTATTTAGGTTTGACTGCAGCGGAATCAAGGCTTCTGTGTGTAACAGCCTTGAGCATACTGTGCATCTCCATTGACCTGTAATGGTGATAAACTGCCTTTGCTTCAATCAATAAAGCTGATTAAATGTAGATTGTGTCTTACAGAAATTATTTTTCTTTTACCCACAAAAGGAAGAAAACCAAAACATACTCCCATTTTCTGTATTATTCTCCTGTTTGTCTTATTCAGGTCACATTGCTTGATTTCTTATGTTTTATGTAACCGGTAAACCATCTCTGAAAACTTACGTCACTATTTCAGCGTCAGACGACAAACATGTTTTTTTCTGACATAATGAACACTTGCACACTGATGAACATGGACGTCTTACAACCTTGCACTTAAAACAACCCCGTGTTGTATAAGGAACGGCCCTTGTGGGACTTTTGGACAGCGGCCATTCCCTCACTGCAATTACACAACCATGTTGGGAGATGGCAAATAAACTTGATGTTGTGTAGCCCTTTTCAAGGACAACTCATAGCACTGTAACACTGCAGGTCACCCCTCCACATTCACACTTATTCCAGCCGTTGATACGAGAAGTGTCCATCAGCATGAACCTTTTCATTCTCACGTGGCAGAGGCAAGCAGCAAAGTGAGGTTAAGTGTCTTGATGCACATTATGATAACCTGTGACAGGCCTGTGAGGTTGTGCCTTATCTCTTCTCGTGTTGCACGTCAGTGTATTTAGTAAGTGTGAGTGTCCATCAGTCTGACTGAGAGCAGTTCTCTCTGTTCAACACGTTCTACACCCGCCTTACACCACTGACATCCATACTTCATTATTTTTACAATTTAATTCATATGTTTGGTAAAGGAGTTTAATTAAGGGGTTCATTTGATGTCTCTCCCTTTTTATTTGCTCTGGCCTTTGAGCTGGTCATGACACGTGACCTTCCACTTGGCGACCGCTTCTACCACTGAACCACAGCCACGAGAACAGAGGCGCTGCTTGTCAACAGGCAAGGCAGACAACTGCTTGGGGCCGCTCAACAGCTGGCAAACTTTAAACCCCAGCATTGCCTCAAAATGTGCAAATTTTGCATTGACAGTAGGAAACCTCCCTAATGGAGCCCCATTTGACAGCACTGACTCTTAATGCAGTGTGCATTATTGCTGTGAAAATAATAATGGACGCTGGTTGGATGGGCCCCCAATGAATGTTTGCCTATTCAATTCAATTAATAATAATTAAAAAAACTTTATTTGTCCCAGAGGGACCCTAGAAAACCCCCTGCACAAGAATACCATACAGTCTTGTATTCAGTGCCTGTCGATGGTTGCACAGCATGCCTCCAGTCATTTACATACTGATCTCTCATGTGAGCAAGTTAGGTTTTTTTTTTTAACAAGCCCCCTCTGGTGCCAACTTACCCATTGCATCCACCACTGTATTTTCTGATACGAGGGTACTGTCGATGGAACAGACATAAAGATGACATTGCAGATCTCACAATGTCACTCATTGTCCATTACTACACCGAACAAAAAAAAAAAAAACAGGTTTGCTCTCAGAATTTTTTGAAAAGTTCTACATAAGTACTTAACTATTAAGTATTTTCAATGTCAGACTTCGGCCCAGCACCCCAAATCAAATATTGTTTGTATTATATATCCAATATTCATGCCATTATGCATCTTTATTAATATTTATTACCTGTCAGCCAGCAAAGTTCAGCAGCAGACACATTATGAATGAAATATGAAGACAAAGAAGACTCCAAGGCTCAGGTGAGGGGAGGGGGGGGGGGGGTGTGGCGGAGTTTGAGCAAATTGTGGTACCAGCTGTGCAGACATTTTTCTCCCCAATATGGCTGACTGAAAGAAAAATCTGATCAGTCTATTCTTTTCATACCTCAGTAATAATGAGTTTTCTGGGGTTTCACATTATATCGTTTGCCAAGAGCGCAGCACACAACGTTCTGTGCCCCTCCCTACTTGTACGGCTATTCATTATCACATCATTCCCAGAATCAGTCCCCAACCCTAAACTCAAGACCTTTGAAAGGTTTCGTTATGGCACACTTTATCAACCTTGAGGTCACATGGAAATCAAATGGGGTCGCCTTAAATGATGTATTCATTGAGCATTAAAAATAAATCATATATTAAAATATATTCAACACAAGCTCCTGGGGACCAGAGCCAATGTCAAAACAAGAAACCTGTGACTAGACCTTAACTTAGCCTCTATACTGGCTGGTAGTGTTTGACGTGTTCTCAGTTTAAACTTAATTAAAATAAACAGAGTCGTAAGTTGCATTAATTAAATGAAAACAGATTGATTTTCCTCTCGATTAAAATAATCATAAACACACAAATACAAACAAAAACCAAGCACAGTCAAAACTATATCGCTCCTTCCACTACCGCACTTATAATCACAACAACTTAAAAACACCTGTAGCCACCCTCAGCCTGCACAAGGACGCACACCAGCCTGATCTCTGTTGGCTTGGAGTAAAACAATCCTGGCTCTTAGAAAACCTGTGGAGTCTCCGTCATCCACCATGCAGAACTGTCACCCTAGCTTTTCTTCATCTTTCCACAATAATATACAGGAAAACACCTCAATGTTGTCTTCAATGAATGTTTACTGGAATACAGAAGAAAAACTATCTCATGATTGCAAACGTGCATTTTTAGTAAAAAGCTCTACATCTTTCTGGGTGTCAGGGGTTGCCAGGGCCAAATAGGGTTAGGAACCACTTAATAATAATAATAATAACAATAATAATAATAATAATAATAACAATAATGCATTTTATTTTGCATTCATATAAACATGAAACATCCAAAAGCGAAACTAGCAGAAGGATGAAGAAACTGTAGATGTGGTTTAGCACAAGTTAACACCAGTTAAAGATTCATGTTGCTCTCAAAACATACTTCTATCAGGATGGCACAAGGATGCAAAACAAAATAGTCTCTTGGTGCGTTTATTCCGTCTACACTTTTATCTGTAGTGACTGCCGCGGTCATACTCCAATCCCCTGTTGTACTCTCTTGTTACAGCAAACCCTAACTCGCTGTATGACAGGCGCTCTGAGACACCTTGTCTTCATAATTTTTGCTCCCTATTTGTGTTTCTGTTTGAACTTCCTGAAAAAAAGCTTATTTCCATTTGTTTGTTCTTAAAACTTTAAATGCACAGCATGTCGCCTGGAAAGACACAAAATCACATCGCTGTTTTTGATCCTCTTCTCCTTCATCACGACCGCCATTAGCACTCCCTTTTGGAACACATTATCAGTGCCTGCGCAGGGCATCTCATTACAACCATTGCCGAAAATATTATTTACCACAGCCTTTTCAATCACTTGAAGGATGTTGAACAGTTCAAGAGTTGTAGTGGCGCCCCTCAACCCATAAATTACATTCAAGTTGTATTAACGTGTTTGGCACCCATGTCTCAGGAGAAAAGGAACACTCACTGCTGCGCCATATTTTTTATGATATTGATTAAAGTGTAAATGTGTTTATGATTTTGAGCTTCAGTAAAAGCCCTGTGACAGGCCAAATGGTGACATATATAAATGTTATTGACGCTCAGACCCCAGTTATCTGATTGTATGTGTCAGCTGCTCTGCTATCACACTCAAATCCACACATGAAAAATCTGAGGCTCACTCGAGATCTCAGTGTCGACCTTTAAAAAAAAACATCTGTTCCTTTTTGACATTCTTACAACACTTCTGTATTACATTGTGTTCTTTTTGGGCATTTGCCTTCATTAGGAAGTTTCTTACACGAGCGTGACAGGAATAGGAAAAGGACAGGAGCCTGCATGACTTAAGTGGCGGATTTAAAACCAGAACATGGCAGTTGGATAGTACTGCATGTTCTCAGCCCACGCAGTCACAGGGATACATTACAATGTAGTAATGGTTCTACTTGCCCTAAAGGAATTGAAGGATTTTTTGTACTTTGATCTTGATCAGGCAGAACAGTATTTATTTTAATTACAATAAATGATCGGAGTCAAAAGACATGCTAATAAGGCACTTGATTGTACCAACCGTGAGTTAGCAACATCCGAGTTACTGACCAGCATGCACGCCATGCACGCCATTCAAGCTACTACCACTAGGACGATTCACTCTTTAAAAATAAATAAATAAATAAATTAATATACATACAAGGAAGAATTTCATTTACAGTCAGTCAGTCTGTTGGACATGTCTCCATGCAGCACACTGAAACTGTTATCAGCTATATTAATAACAGTAATTTTACCTTTGGCCTCACCAGTTTAATCATTTTAATCCTCCATATAAAGCCACGAACAGTCAGTTTCCATCAACATGCTCTGACAAGCCAAGTGTTCACTACTTCAATGAATAAAAACACCAAACACAGACAAAGACAAAGAAAGGAGTAACAAAAAGCAAGAAGGACAGCATGCCTATGAGCGTCCACTTACTAACTATATCTATTAAAGTTAACCATAAAAATAAGCTCATGATACATGTTTAAATTAATTTGTTTCAAAGTCCTTGCGTCCCCTACTGGTCAAAAGCAAACGGATATAACGATGAATTTAGAAGAAGTGGTCACAAAGGTCACAAGGTGAAATATGAAAAAGGGATTTTTGCTCCAAAACCTTGGCATGAATTCCATATTCTTTTGGAGCAGACAATACCCTTATTGACTTTGTGTTCAAAGTTCTCTGCAGAATATTATGTAGTTTATGTTCACGGTCCATAAATGTGGATTTGAAGAAAAGAAAAATCGTATGCTGCTGGTCTTTCTTACCAAACTGAAGATTATAATTGTGCCTAAAACATATGACAGAAGCATGCGTGCATTAGCATACTTGTATGTGAATTTAGACCATGAAATATGACACATATAGCTCTAACTGCAATGATTGGCTTCAAGTAAGTCACTAAATCACTGATGTTTACAGTGATCAACATTTTCAGTAAATACTGTGTTGTTAGAAAAGAAGACAATCTCTTAATATAAATGATATAATAGAATTTGATTTTTACCAGTAATCTAATATTTAAAATGTGTTATTGTGACAGGGATTAATAAATTGCTGCTTTGTGACCTTTTGTCCAGAAATATTTGGATCTATACCACTAACATTTGACTGCAAATTCACAGCATCTAATCATTAAGCTGTAATTCACAAATGGAAGTTACCATGGCTATCTCCTTTCTTTATACAAACTATTTCCAAGGACGCCTAATGAGGGGAGTCAACTGCTGTAGGAAATCAGGTTATAGACAGTTTAAAAAAAAAAGTTGCTGCAATGAATGAGACATGGGCTGGGACAACAAACCTTTGAAAAAAATCTAGGTCAAACATTGTTTGAGTGAATCACTTGATTGTCAGTTGTCCAGGAAGATCCTGCCTTTAACTGAAACTGCAAAAAAAAATTAAAAAAACATTTGGAGGATTGGATGTCTGGTCAGCTGAATTAATGAGACTTTCATTTGAAATCCAGAAAATCCATTGCACTGTCCCATTACTAATGATGACATATTAAACCTATTCATTTTGATTCTTGTTTGCAAGCTGAACTTTA
The DNA here is from genome assembly GCF_947650265.1 of Symphodus melops. Classification (NCBI taxonomy): domain Eukaryota; kingdom Metazoa; phylum Chordata; class Actinopteri; order Labriformes; family Labridae; genus Symphodus; species Symphodus melops. The sequence goes on from NC_136693.1 coordinate 4,174,449, forward strand.
GCTGCACTCACCCTCAGCGAATGTATATCCATAAATTAATCTTTTGAGATGAGCATTTGTGTGATTAGATAGACTAAAGATCACACAGCATTTAAAAGTGCAACAGTTATTCTAAGGCACATATTCTTTTAACATAGTGCTGACACAAAGAGCACATAAATGATCTGATTAACTAAGTCAGACTGACACCAATGTTTTTAAGGTGTGTCAGCCACCAGGTTTACTTACAAACCAAAATGAGGACAATCCTTGTGCAAAGAGCTGCTGGGTCAGGGTAACCGTAAGACTTAAGACTTTCATTCAGGTTAAATTGACCTAGCTCTACGGCAAATTATCTAACTAGATTGCTGGCTAAATTAGCTCAGTAAGTTATATAAATCAAGCCAATTGGGTGTAGCTAATGTGAGCTGTAGTGATACAAACAAAAGTGGCTCCTGCCACATGCAGCCACAAGTTTCTGAGTAATCATCTTTCTTCTTGCTCTTGTCCACTGAATGCCAAACCTGGTTTGATGCCTGCCAAAGCCCTCTGTAAACTTATCAGAGCAGCAGCAGCTCTTTGCTCTGGGCTCTTTTTTTAATCGTAATCTGTTCAAAAAAGAGGGGGGGGGGAGGACAACACCAATATACCACAGCCCATAACAATCAGGTTATGAGAAACTGGGCTAGTTGATATCTCACCATCGAACACCAAAAAAGTCTGATTCCTCCTCTGGATGTCACATCTACAACAACTACAATGACAATGCAGATGTGTCTTTTTGTTTGTGTGTCTTTTTGGTTTGCCCCCTGGGGACAAATCGAGTTTTTTTTTTATTGACTAGGTCTTATAGTTAAAACTATACATGTGTATGTTACTAGAAGCAGAGTATTGCAAAGGAATCCTGCAGCGTATCAGGTCGTAGCAGGTGCAGCTGAATGTGAGCGGTCTGGTCATGAATCAAGCATCAATGCATGGCCATTACATTTTGATACCTGGAGATCAGCTCAAAAAATAAAACTCTACTGATATCGATGTGATAACCAAATTAACCAGAACTGCCTTCTTATGAGTACTTTGCTATCTGGCTGCATTCACAGAGAAGTGTTTTATACAAGAGTTTAGACCTCTTTGAGGAGCCGTGCGTGTCTGACTTCAAACATGTGCAGTTCATTATAACTTTAAAGAACACAGCTCTCACTGGAGCTTTGGTTTTCTTCTCAGCTCAGGCCTTTCTTTATTCCCCAGAGCTCCAAACAGATCCTCAAACGCATAGATTAGACAAGAAAGATCATCAATAACACATCTGAATTAATATTACCTTTTCATGTGCAAATGTATGCCCATATCTGCCTTTAACTTGAATCACATGTAACATATCTCTTCTTCATTTGAGAGCCAATCAGAGGAGGCTGAATGTACAGGATAGAGGGGATATATGACAGATTAGAAGCCAGATTTATCATTGATTGAGAGTCCTCTAAATCTTAATTTCCAAGTGACAACCGGGCCCCAGACAAGCAAAAATCATAAATGATGTTGATCCAGCAGACTTCAGTACAGGAAATTAATTTTTACTCTGAATCTCAAAGCCGAGTCTGCACTACTCATTCCTGTTAAGAAAAGCCACTAAATAACCGGACCCACTACATCCGTGAAGACACATGTTGATGGGAGGTGAAAGCCTGGATTACAGTAGCTGCAGTTCATCTAAATCTGACAGGTCAATATACTGTATAGGCCCATATCGGTCACTACATCACACGCTCCTATAGCAACACCATGATAGTGAATTGTCCTTGAAAGCATAGAAGCACAATTGAAAGAATGCCAAACAAAAATGTAGAGGATTATGATAATAAATTCATGTAACACATCCTCTCACATCATTTATCCCCCATGGGAGTGAATTTAGGATTGTTGTCACGAATGTTTTAAGTACGTCTGTCAGTAGCCCTGCTCACGTTTACAAGGTCTTCCTGTAAATGGTAGGGGGTGCCGGTAGCCTAAGGGTTAGTACGTGGACCCAATTTACAGTGGCTATAAGTCCTCAAAGTGGGAGTGCCCAGGTTTCAATCCAACCAGTGGCTATCTTCCCAGATGTCATTCCCCTCTCTCTCCCTGATTTCAGACTGTATCCACTGTCCTATCTCTAAAGTAAAGGCATGAAAAGCCCCATAATGAATACATGTTAAATTGACATTTCAAGTCTTCTTTTTTACACAGCAGGTCACACCAATGCATTCAAACCCATTCATGACAGAGGTTGATAAAAGTGACCATCAGAGGTAACTGATCAAATTCATACACATTCATACATCGCCGACGAAGTTGCATGTGAAACTTGGGGTTAAGTGTCTTGCCCGAGGACACATGAGACATAAGGCTGAAAGATCTGCAGATCGAACCCCCAAAGTTTATTTTTTTATTACACGGCTTAAGATATAAAACTTTATCTTATTAAAAAAAATCTTTAATAAGATAAAGTTTTATATCTTAAGCCTTGTAATAATTTCAATGACTATCGTGAGCTTGTTTTGTGCTACATACTGTGTTTTCTCAAGTCTGTGGTTGAGATTGCCACTTCATTTTCGATGTCCAGCTTTGATAGGTGTTCTGGCAACTGCAGACAAACTTATCTCACACTCTCAGGTAGGATGTGTCGAAATAAAGAAGTGAGGCTCTCTTCATTACTCACTGTTGTACGGGGGAAGCTGGGGGGCGAGACGTGACGTGTCATCTTCTCTTGTCTTTGTTTTAGTACTTGTGACATCTGGTGAAGAATTCATGTTCAGGCTTGAGTTTACCAGGAAGTCCTCTCACTAAATATGCCATGCTTTGCAGGCAGTGCAATCGACAACCTACATTTAACTGAGCTTCTTTTTGATATCTTACTGTATGAACATGTAGGCCCAAAATATTCTGTGATTACCTTCAATAGGATTACATGATTCACTTTCGACTGTCGTGGTATGCAAAATAACTTTTTGTATCTATGTTTACGCTAACAGAAAGCTTCAGGAAAGCTAAAGGAAATAAAAGTTGGTACTAAAAAGTCTATCATGTAACATTTAGAGGCAATAAAAAATATGTAAATGAGGTCATTATGAATGGAAAATTTGACAAGTGGATTATGAGTGAATAGAGGGATTCATATGACTGCTTAGTTCTATTATTGTTGCTATCAATTACACTGTAAGCATTAGAAAAATAAAGACAAAATCCAACAAACCTACAGTGATTTTCTCTTTAGGCCCTATTTGCCATTGTAGATGAATATCCATGGTGTGAATTGTTTTATCTAATATAAAATATTTATTCCATTTCCACGCTTCCATGCACAGAACTACAGTCCAGAAAACTGATAACACACTGCACATACAGATAAGTGCTTGTATGAGAGACTCTATTCTCTAGATAATACCTGTTTTATTCCCTGCATTTACAAAACCAAATTAACATTCTCATAAATCATTTAAGAGCTTCAACATGGTGTTCTAAACTGACTTGTGAAAATACATTCATGTTTCATTGATGTTCTATTTCACCTTTAAGTCACTGTTTTCACATCGTTTGTTAATGGCATGTTTGTTTATTTCCTGCCTATGATTATTTTTTACACAATACTGGATATATATGAAGAGCATTATAGTCATTGTCATCGCTGTAAGTCCCATTTCATTCCATTATTATTAAGTCTACCTCACTCCTCCCTCCAGTTTGTGAACTCAAGACCAGAACTCAAACAGGAGATCTCAGAGGGTATTCTCCTGTAGCTTTAAATCAAAGCTCTTATTTGTATTCTTTGCTACATTCAAACCCCATGGGAACCCGGGCTGCAGATAGTATCTTACTACTGAAGTAGGCTAGTCATCAGCATGCACAGTAAATACACAACATTGCACAGTAAAAGACAGAGTTATGCATTATTCGACCAGCCCCTGTGGACTCCCTCAAACAAGGGACCAAAATACATAATTTCTCTGGACGTTGTTAAATATTGTGACAAAAAAAACAACTTCTTTTTTTTCCCCCTTTGGTTCAGATGAATGTGTATTGATAGGAAAAGAGAGTGAAATGTTGCATTATTTTAAACCTATGCAACATAGCTTTAGAACACCCAGCAAGGTCACATATAGCTTGTAAAGAGAGTGTGTAGGTGGTATGTGTGTGCATGTAATCAAATTATACATACAGCAGAAAAAATAGTATTTTGTCGTTTGGGGGTGGACAAAAATCCATTAACAATATGTGTCCCTCTCACCAATTTCTCAGAGGCTGACTGGAAATTCAACACTTGTGTTTGTAGTCTTGGATGCATAAATTATATTTTAACAGCACACGTTTAAAGATACAATCTATATTGGTCCAACAAGCACTGAAAACAATATTTTACTTTAAATGTGATTTGACTCAACTTCTGGCAATTAAACATTCATTCATCCTTTTCTAGCTGCACCTCATTCCCAAGTTGTCAAATACGAAAGAAAGGCCTAACCTTCAACCACATTGCCAATGTTCATGTTTACAATTTAGATGTTCTTTTTCCTAAACCATTCTGCTTGTTTTACGTTAATCACTTGTAAGACAAACTGGCACTCTCTCCAAATCAGCACCAAAAAAGTGTTATGAAGCCTTGGTATGTAGCTACCTGGCTTGCAGCTCCATAAATCTTTAATTAAATTGGCAAACATATTGGGTCACACCCGCTTATTGGAGCACCAACCATTGTGGACGTGCCAATGAGAACATTTACATCATTTGTAGGTGTGTTTTTTTTTTTCTTTTCTTTTTTTCTTCTGGTGTTTCTGGTTGGTTGTTAGGTTTAACTTGAATATTGATCCTCTTTGACTTCGATCTCCATCATAATGATGTGTCGGTCACAAACGAGCAAGTTCAAAAAGCCGGCTCTTGACAAAAATAGACGAGGATTATAACACCAAGCGGGGGGGGGGGGGGGGGGGGGGGGGGGGGTGCTTATAGATGGGTGCACTAAACAGGAGGAAGACGAGCAGTTTTTTATAGGTGTTTCTATCTGCTTTGTGTAGCAGAGTGCTTCTACAAGCAAGTTAGTGCATTCATTGAGTAGTTTCTGACAGTTACAAGGGTTTGTACATGCAATGAAAACAATTGGCTACAGCACTTTTTTGGAAAAGGATACACTTTACTGATCCCTCAATAGGAGACATTTGGTTGTTATAGCAGCTCCAAAAAAACAGAAAAACAGCAAATCTAAACAGCATCAATAGCAAAATAGTTCAAAAAACAGCTATGAGCAAGTTTACATTAATCAAATAAAGAGAAAAATACAATAGAATTAAATAATACTAGGCATAAACACTATGTACACTTCGGTTTATGGAAAAACACAGTGTGCAGCATTAATAATGATTATTATTATACATTATTAGAAAATGATTTTTTTACTTTTGAATATATCAGTACAAAGAATATATTGAATAATTTAGGTAATTTATGTGATATGCAGTACATACAGATGATACATGAAAATAGCTCTACATTTGGCTGAATTAATAAAGATATAAGTGATAAAATGAGGAGTCGACTCTTCTTTGGGGGACTAAGCCAAATGATCAGACTCAGTAAAAAGAACTCAAATTCCCAACCATTACTCCGTGAAAAAAGCAAAAAATCTGGATGTTTATCTTCCGTGCGTCCGCCCTTGAGCCATTGTTTAGGTTACAGTTCGGGTTAAGCAGCTTTAGGTTAATGAAATGAGATTAGTTGATAAGTTAATGGACCAAACCCTAACTATTTAAAGACTTCACCTTGGCCTTGAACATTTGGGGAAACATCACGGTCGTTAATTCCTTAATTAGAAAAATAGAACACAGATGAACCAGTACTGAAAGACATTTTTTCCACAAAGACTCAGAGAGAAGAAAGTAGACGCACTCAGAAAGGCAGCACACAGGCGGATAGTTTGGCCTTCCTGCTAAGAGGCACCACCCACCAGCATGTATCTACTGTAGACTGTGGAGTGATCTATTTGACTATAACCTCACTGCATAAACTGCCATTTCAAAATGAATTATTAGATTCACTAACCGAGTATATTGTATGAGCCCTGGGAATCCTCCTCCTTTCTCATTTAGCTTCCAGGGCGTGTGCGTCATTCACCTCCCCCTCACCACCTCGCCCAATTGGAGCTCAAGGTTCTGTCATGCAAACTACTTTTTGCCAAATCAAATTTGAATGGATTGGAGGGATGACAACCATTCCCAGTGAATGGATTTGTAGGGACTTAGTTCCTTCTTGGCACACGTCCCTGCCTCCTGAAGCAGCCACAAGACAGAGTGCACTATACAGCTTCTGCAGCACATCTCCGCTATCACGAGCAAAATAATTAATATTCCTGCAGTATGTTTCATACATAATGTGATTGGAAACATCCAGTAGAGATCTGGCAGAACTGCCTCTAATCTAGTTACTTCCACATCTGGATTAAATGAAGTGTGAGTCAAGGAGATGGGACGCTGCATTGTCTTACACATATGTTGTTATCAAAGCCTGTTTTTCTGACATCTGAGGAATGGAGGTTGTTTTCTCTGGTGATATGATTGGATGGCTGCATTACAACAATACTTTTGAACCTCAAAGGTAAAATGGTTTGTCCCAGATGCCATCAGGGAAAAAAAGCAGCAGCATGAGGGATTTTAGTCCTCATCTCAAACAGTTTATAGAGCGCAGACTCTGATAGCTTTTGAAGTCAAAGCTTTGGAGACAGCCAGCCTTGTCCGATCGTTCTCGGCTGGTACATTTAGGTTTGAGCGAGCTGACAGCTTCACTAGAGTTCTGCTGTGCGACATGACAGCAATATGTTTGGCCAGCTTAGCTGTCACATTCCCAGATCCCATAAGTATGCGGCTGCCCCACAGCTTCCTTCGTCTTTCAGGACGTCCCTGCTGCATCCTCTGAGTTCTTGTTAAATGTAGCTGGAGGAGGCGCCCTACAAATGGTTGGCTGGGAACATGATGATTTTTTGATGCCCTCTGCTGGTGCCTTGTTGCTGCTAATTGAAGCTTGTGGAGTAGTATGAATAATGCTGTAAGTTATTTTACCGCTGAGTATCCCATCACAGTTAAACCACCAAGAACACAGGGGGAAGTCTCAATATCACAGATTTCCTCATCTCTCAATCATAAAATATCGTAATTCACAAAGGGATTGAACTTTAAGACTATGAGATCTAAATTAAGAATGATAGAGTTTAACAACAGGACAACAAATTAATATTGCTTTGGTTATAAATATGAATAATACAGTCATGAAAAGGGTCTTTTTCATTTCATACAACACTGAGTCATAACTGAGCTGAAATCAAAATCACAGTCGTTGCCATAGAAAATCAGAGTAGTTGCCATAGAGCTGCTGCCTCACAAAGTGGCAACATGAGGAAAAATGAGGTGGTTACCAGTGAGTCTTCACCCCTTTAAAGGGGTATACTGTCAAAATGTGCTTTGAACAGACCTTTTGAAATCCATCAATGTTAATAATAAGACATAAAACTTACGTCCCCCCTAATAGAGCTATAACATTCATCACTGATTCCCAAACTGCGCTGCCAGCAAAGCAATTCTGTGCTGGTCAGGTCTCACGTCACACACGTCATCCTCCTCCTCAACTTCAAATCACTGCACGCCATTACCCCCTTATAGCTCCTCCTGGTCTGCTCTCCTCTCCTTCCATGAACAGGCAGAGCCCTCAGGCTCTCAGTATGGCATGTTTCTCTGCTGAACATTTCAACTACCAAAACAACGACGAGCAAATATGACGAGTCACATCTCAGACTGGCTTCACCTGTACAAAGATGGGCAATAAAAGAGAGAGAGAGAGAGAGAGAGAGACAGAGAGAGGGAGGGAGAGGCAGAGAGAGGGAGGGAGACTTGAGAGAAACCTGCTAAAAGCAATCACAGCTCTTACATGTTAAACACTTCAACGTTTTGAGCTGCAATATTTTTCTTTTCAGCTTTGAAGATGCATTCGCGTGTTTTTCAATATATTGTAAAGATATAGGATTTTCTTTTCGTGTATGACTTGTCTGATGGCGTGTTATCGTACATGTGGCTATATGGTCATGTGTCAAAGTGTATATAGAGAGGTGAAGTACTGTGTCGCCTTCCAAAGGGAGGGCCTTCAGTTAAAGTTTGGGAGCATTGCCATTAATTAAACTTGATATCCTCATCACAGTAACCAGCACTTGATCTTGGCACAAGCCTTTTTATTTGCTGCATTTCATCCCCTCCCTCCGCACTCTGCTTGTCTGCCTGTATCCGACTGCCTTAAAAGTCATCTACAAAAATGTTTTGTTGGTGTCTTTTATCAGACACCAGGGTATTCAAAAAATATGAACTCCAATTAATTTGATGTCCTCATTGATGTCACAGTTTGTATCTGGAATTCATCTGTTTTATAGCTGTTGTTTTTCTGGGGGGAGGGGGATCACCTGAATTGACCGCTGTTCAGTTTACTTTCAGCCCTTTCTGCGTCGTCTTTGTGTCGCAGTGAGGATTTTCATATCAGTAAGTGGGGACTGAAACACAACCCTAAATCCCTATTGTCTTTGTGATTTTATGCATTTGCACTGAAACAGAACAAAAAGTCACAGCACAGCAACTTCTATCACGGTGATGGATGTTTGCTATGGTGGACACTGCCAACTGCATTTTGTAAGTTATTAATTTCTCATTTAAACTGCCTTCATAGAGTAGATCTAAACGGGTTATTTTATCAGTACAAAGACATTCTTTCATTTTCGAGGTTTGACTTTTTTAGGTTTCATTGCAGAAAGCCTGAATTTAGCAAAAACAATATCATGATATGTGCTGATACGATAACAATAATGATGTGTGTGCTTTTTTGTCTTTGGCAGAAAGGTTTTGCTGCATTCTCCTTGATGTGTATACCTCCTCAGGTTGTGTGTGTGTGTGTGTGTGTGTGTGTGTGTGTGTGTGTGTGTGTGTGTGTGTGTGTGTGGTGGAGGGGTAGGTAGATGGCTATATATCCATCAGTTGAGTTTTGAGTTTTCCCTTTTGTCTGGATTACATTCTCATTAAAATCTGAAAATATTAAAAAGACATTTAAGTGATGATTTATGTCTTCTCAGGGATGTGTTTAATTGAAACCTATAGTCTAATTGTATGTTAAAAACTGACACAGTGACTGCCTTTACTGTTATAGGTGTGCTCACAGCCATGACATTATAACTGAAGTCTGTTTTCCCCCCACTGTTATGATTAACACTGTTAATGGCACAAAATACATTCCGGCTTTGGTTCACTCTCACCTACTTCTCATAAAATCCCATTTCAGTGACAGCAGGCAGCTGTTGTCAGTGACAGGCTGCTGATAAACTCACTGTAAGCTTCCTGCACCAAACAAAGAGCAGACAAAGCAGCTAGCAGGTGAACACAGAGGAAAATAAAGCCGCTTTCGAGATGGATATTTGTCATCAACAATGCATCGTGTCTGCTCGACGTATCACTAAGCAACTGCTTCACAAAACATCACACAAGCTGATGAAAAGCTATTCTTTTGTTTAAGTTCAGATACAGAATAAATGCTCCTTCAGGGACCATGGATGACATATTTCTGGCTGTAATCATCTCCTGAAGAAAATGTTTTTTTACATGTATGTAAGCACTTTGAAAAAGATGAAACTAAACAATTGCTGGTTTTTCTACTTCACTCCATTTCATACTGTTTCAACCTCCCTGCAGATTATCATTGTTCCCGAGCTACGTAGATGTGGTTGCACAACTGACACAACCAACATCCATTTTCATCTCAATTGTTAATATTAATCATTTGTTCAACTGACTTGCATTTCTAGTTGTGACGAGCAAGGCTGGTGATGTTTTACTGTTTTATCGAAGACATACCTGGAAAGAAAAAAAAAAAGTCTAGATGTTGCATCTTGCTACATTGGAGTGTGATCTGCATTCGTCTTCATTTACTGAATTATTTATAGTAGTGCCAAGCAGCAACCTCGGGTCTTGAAAATTGAAGCTTGGGCAGAAGTGCAATATCCTGCAATTCGTCGGGTGTCGACTTGAAACTGCCTCCACCAACACCGGAAGTCACATATACGCAAAACAGGTGAAGACATTTTTGAAGCATTAATATGAATTTTAACAGCCTGGTACAAAAAGCTAAACAGGCAGGATTTCCAGCATGGCTGCTACTGTTGATGAGCCTCTGGAGCCCCCTGCAGTAACAGATGACTGACGTCACTCAGGCTTCATCCATTAATGTTTACAGTCTGTGACTAGTATACTTAGTAGACTAATCAATATCAAAACAAAAGATCCTTATAGCCTCATAACTGTTTTTCCTCAGATGTCAGTATAACAGCTTCAATTGAGAGGGAGCGGTTCATGAAAGTATATATCCTGTACCAAGTATATTTTTGGTCAAACCTAAACCTATTTCAAGTTTGAAAAGGGCAAGCTCTCAGGCTATCAAACCAGAATTACAAACTGGAATCCTTGACATAAAATGAGGAGGAGTGGTGAGAATATAAAGCTTGCTGACAACATGCAGTGAAAAACGTTCTCAAAAAAAGACGTGTGCTAGGAAACAACAGAGATGTTTCAGCGCTGTATCTTTATGCCATTGTATGATCCTACTGTAAGTGAGGGTAATTAATGAAAATAATGAAGTCAAGTTTTCACAATAGGGTTGGCGAACACAACGAGGCAGAGAAGAGATCCTGAACAAAAGGAGTGTGGGGGTGAAGGATATCTCTGTATTACACCCTTTAAATCAGGGAATAAGACTCTAATTCGCTCTCATTTAAGTTTTCACAGATTTATGTAGCTGGTGAGAAAAATATTGAATGAAACAAAGGTTAAATAACAAGATTGTCTTCCCTTTTGAGCGCCATGTGTGAAAATGGCTTTTTACACTATTATAAATACATGTTGTACAGTCACACAACAATTACAGCTCTATTTTACAGTTGCAGTGTTTGTTTGTTTTTTTCAGATTGTTTTGAGCTTGCAAAACCACAAATGTGCCATGGGACTGCAGAGAAGAAGCGTTTTCTTTTACAATGACTCCTTGTTGCTACTTCACTTGCAAATATATGCAAATCCTGCAGACACATTTCATTTGTGTAATTTCAGCTCAAAAGAAAAATGTCCACTTTGTAGTGTTTTGGATTGCATTGTTTGCCCTACTTTCCGCCACACCAACTTGGCATGCCGAAGCTCCCACTCAGCATTAGCCCTAGGTGTCTGGCAGAGGCATGTGTCTACTTCACATTTTCTGTCAGCCTCCCTGCCAGTTATGCTTTCTAGGGCCCCAATAAAACACAGAGACACTGGGGCCCTCACTGTACCCGCTCACAGCAAGATCTGGAGTGTGATCTGCTTCACGTCCACAGGGAGCAGATCACACTCGACGCATGTTTTTTTTTTTTTTTTTTCCCCCACTCTTGAATAATGAGTGTGCCGCCGGATTCATCATTGAGCTTGTTTGTGTCAAGTGTCCTATAATAGCAGGGATTGCCTACGACCAGCTGTTTATGAGCATGTAAACACTCTAGAAAAGTCATTTAGTTTTTTGCATTTTAATTCTCCTCAAACTAAGTCCAGATATTACATGTCGGTATTTGAACAAAAATAATGAAAACTACAAGTAGCCTTATAGTGGAGAGTGCATTATTTTAAGAACAAGCTTTCCTGGCTGCTGGTCGGTATGGTAATATAAAAGTGTGACACTCTGATTTAAAAAAAATGAATACTGGATCATGAAAGACACATACCTGCTAAACATTATTCTTAAAGATGACACACACACACACATCTCATTATTTTCAAAGGCTCGAAAAACCGAGAAAAGTGTGTTAATTTTAAACTTAAAGTACAAGAATTCTATCATGAACAGAACACCCACAGAGTCCTGGTTCACCAGCAGACCAGTGACTGCAGAGTCCTGGTTCACCAGCAGACCAGTGACTGCAGAGTCCTGGTTCACCAGCAGGCCAGTGACTGCAGAGTCCTGATTCACCAGCAGACCAGTGACTGCAGAATCCTGATTCACCAGCAGGCCAGTGACTGCAGAGTCCTGATTCACCAGCAGGCCAGTGACTGCAGAGTCCTGGTTCACCAGCAGGCCAGTGACTGCAGAATCCTGATTCACCAGCAGGCCAGTGACTGCAGAGTCCTGATTCACCAGCAGGCCAGTGACTGCAGAGTCCTGGTTCACCAGCAGACCAGTGACTGCAGGGTCCTGGTTCACCAGCATGTGAGATCCTGAGCAGCATGAGAGTAACTGCAAGGTTCTGGACATCAAGCATGTCTGAGCTGTTGTCTGTGATATTTTGTAGTTATGTTATTGGACCATGGCTAAATAAATCTAAGTCCACAAGTCTGTTTTATAATGTCCTCCTCATTCATTCAACACAGATATGGAAACCCCAACCTTACAATATCTGCCTTTATAATCACTACATTTGCAGTATTAATGCAAATGTTTTGGACGTGTGTGTGTGTGTGTGTGTGTGTGAGAGAGAGAGAGTATCAAGCGTAAACTGTATGACACATGTTGATGAAGGGTGATATTGAGGCCCAACTAGGGTTTTAATGAAACTTTTAGTCAACCTATAAAACAGGCTGAAAGGTCACCTTAATTTCCCTTTACTCCCACTTTCCACATACTGTGTGCACTTACTGCCACTCCGGTCAATCATTGTGTTTCCACAGCGAGTGTCTAGTGTGTCTCAGGAGCGTGCAAGGAAATGCAAAAAAAGCTTCTGATCAACTTCAAAATAAAACACAACATACGGACTCACAATTGCATTTTCCATCTCTTTTTTTCATCACTTGTTTGCACGGCATAAAACAGCAAGAGCTGTGCAGGTGATTATTTCATTCTCCACAGACCTGCAGATAGTGAATGATGAAAAAAAATATATTCACAAGGCTCTTAAAGGTCTGAACCCTCCTTGGAATAACACGAGACCGAGCTGAGCGCTACAAACGCCTCACAAAGCTGAGGTAATAATTTAGACGTGCCGCCATAAGACAGGTCTTACTGAGCTCTTAGGAAACCATGACGGCACCTCATCTGTCATCTGTCAGCCTGCCTTCAGCCCATCTCCTGGGCCCCGGCTGGAGAGCATCCTCCGTCTCTGCCGCGACCACAAAGACAGACACACACTGCCTCAAAGATGATGGATGAGAGAAGTGCGCGCACACACACAGAGCCTTCCTCTTTCAGCAGAGCACGACTCCATTTACACCTACAACATTAGCACTGAGCACCGTCTGCCTTCTGGGCCGCACCGTTGTCCTCATCCTGACCACGTTCATGAACAAATGCAGACAGATGTAGGGCACTCTCGGCTCCTTTCTCACTCTTGTTCTATGACTCAAAGATGCTGCCAAGTGGAAGCAGACGTTTCAAAAAGTGAGTGCCATTAAGGTGGAAAAACACGTATTATCATATTTAAATGTTCCTTCCAGCATGAGAATAGAAAAGTTAAAAATAGAGAGTCACAACAAGATCTGCATCACAGTTATTTGACTGTAATCTGTCATGAATTTATCCATTGAAGCGTACACTCTTGACTGAGTTTTATACTGTTGAGTGTAGATGAGTTCAGGACAATAACTCTCTAAATCGAGGACATTGGGCCAGAAAATGGCCTGTACTTTAGAGTCTGGAACGCTTTTTTTACATTACAATACAACATTTGGCTTTGTTCTTGCATATTTTCCGCCCCTTTCATCTTACTGGGAATGTTACAGTCAGTACGAGGGAAGCTTGTGCTTACTACAACGAGCCAATTGGTGACATCATGGGTTTGTGATGTCCCTAACCTATTTTCAATGAGGTGGGCTCGGGACCGAGCAATACATGCGTTTATTGCTACTGCTAACAGGAGGAGGTAGGAGAAGACGCGTTTCCGGGGACTTTGAATTTTTGCAAATAGATGTGCATAAACATGCACAAGAGACCTGGAAAACACAACAGAGAGCATATAAAAGTCAGTGTGTCAAATATTAAACCTGTTATTTTGAATGCGTTCGATATTTAAGAGCTAATTATGTTATGCAAACAAAGAAAAGTGATCGTATGACTGAAAAGCTCCAGCAAAAGTTGTTCAGTTACAGCAATGTTAAATTATCTAACACATACTGTTTTTGAGTGAATTAGCATGACTTTAAAAATTTAAAAATTGGTTTGGTAGTATGGTTAGTTTGGTACAGTAAACTCTAAACTTGCTTGCATTTCCACAGCCAACCGTACCCTAATTTGGTAAGCTGTGTGTAAATCTGAAAATAGTATGACATCATAGCAGCCCAACACAGTGTAGCCCGCTTTTAATAAAGTTCAATGAAGAAGAAGAACGGGACACAGTTAACAAAGGGGACCCTTTAGGGATCGGATCGGTACCCTTGGAACCACAACAGAAGGTTACTAAATAAGTAGGACCGTACAACGTTGTTGCTGAAATCATGCAATGCCAAAACATCCACAAATGAGTTTCACTGCCGTGTTTATATGGCTTCAGGACCCACACTGATTTGTTCACATTATCAAATCAAATCAAATCAAACTTTATTTATAAAGCGCTTTTCATACTTTTAAAAGTAGCACAAAGTGCTTTACATGTTAACATCACATTAAAATCACATTAAAATCATTCCCACCCTCCCCCCATCCCCCACGCATACAGACAGTATCACACTCACAGTCATGCTCACAGTCACCCCACGCTCCAACACACACACGCAGACCTACTCACATACACACACATGCACACACACCAGCATCAATGGTATGGACAGAAGGCTGAGTACGGATGAACCAGGTAAGTAAACGCCAAAGAGGAGCCGTCTGCATCGAGAGCGGCAGATCGGCCGCGGCCATCAGGGGCACCATCACAGGGTGCCCAGGGGAGGCGGGGCCGAGACCCCTGACCTCCACCCAGACACCGCAGGGCGGCGCCCAGGCAGCCACAGCCCTCCACCGCTCCCGACACAGAGGGCTCCCTCGGAGGAAACACTGGCAAGAAACGTAAAATACATAAAACTTTAAAATGAGGCCAAACAATAGACTGAATAAAGCTAAAACCAATAGAATGATGGTAAGAGATAAGTAATATGCTAAAATCATAACAGATAAAATGAATAAATATTATTTAAAAGCTAGACTAAAAAGGTGGGTCTTGAGCCTGCTCTTAAAAATATGAGCGTTCTCTGCGGCCCTGAGGTCCTCCGGCAGGCTGTTCTAGAGGCGAGGGCCGTAAAAACTGAAGGATGCCTCGCCGTGGGTGTGTGTCCTGACTTTTGGGATGACTAAAAGACCTCTGCCGGAGGAGCGCAGGGACCGCGAAGGCTCATATGGTAAAAGCAATTCTGACAGATAAGAAGGCCCAAGACCATTAATACACTTAAAAACCATTAAAAGAACCTTAAAATCGATCCTGAAAGACACGGGGAGCCAATGCAGTGATTCTAAAACCGGAGTAATGTGAGCCCGTCCTCTGGTCTTCGTCAGGACACGAGCTGCTGAATTTTGTAAGAGTTGTAGGCATGAAATATTCTTTTTAGGAAGACCAGAGAGCAGGGCGTTACAGTAGTCGATACGACTGGTGATAAAAGCATGCATTAGCGTCTCCGTGTTGGCCCGAGAGAGAATGGGGCGGACTCTGGCTATGTTCTTTAAATGATAAAAACCTATTTTGGTGATGTTCTTGATGTGTGGAATAAAAGTCAGCTCAGAGTCTAAAATCACGCCCAGGTTTTTCACCTGTGTGGATGGATTAAAAGATAGTGCCTGTAATTTGGGTAAAAGTTTCTCTCTCTGAGCCTCAGGACCGAGGACTAAAACTTCAGTTTTGTCCTGGTTAAGCTGGAGAAAGTTATCTGCCATCCAGGATTTGATGTCTAAAATGCAGTTAAAAAGTGCATCCATTGGCCTTGTGTCATCAGGAGACATGGAGATGTACAACTGTGTATCATCTGCGTAGCTGTGAAAGCTGACTCCATGTCTCCTGATGACACTGCCTAGAGGTAGCATATACAAGTTAAAAAGCACTGGGCCTAAAATCGAACCCTGGGGCACACCACATGTGACTTTATGGACCTTAGAGGAGCAAGTATCTAGACTTACCATGAATGTCCTGTCTGTGAGATATGAGGTAAACCATTTGTGAACAGCACCGGACAGGCCGATGTGCTGCAAACGGGTTAAAAGGACAGTGTGATCTACTGTGTCGAAGGCGGCGCTCAGATCCAGTAGAATCAACACTGTCAGCTTCTGTGAATCATAATTTAATCTAAAATCATTTAAAATCTTTAAAAGGGCCGTCTCGGTGCTGTGGTTTACCCTAAAACCAGACTGAAATTTCTCCAGGACATTATGTGAGTTAATAAAATCATTCAACTGAATAAGAAGTTTTTCTAAAATTTTGCTTAAAAATGGTAAGTTAGATACTGGTCTAAAATTATTAAAATCATTAAAATCTAAATTGCTCTTCTTCAGCAGGGGCCTCACCACTGCCCTTTTAAAGGCAGCAGGAAAGACCCCCGTCTGAAGAGAGCAATTCATCATGTTTAAAAGCTCTTCTCTGAAGGATCCATAAAATAATTTAAAAAATGAGGTTGGGGTTGGATCTAAAAGACATGTGGTGGGCCTCACTGAGGAGAAAACTTTATCAAGGGTCTCAGCATTAACCAGGACAAAACTGTTCAGTGTTTCCTCCGGTGAAGACAGACACCCAGATGTGCTTAAAACCATATTACTTTGGGAGGATAAAATGTTACATCTGATAGTGTCAATCTTCCCCATGAAGTGGTCTGCAAACTCCTCACAAAGGGAGTCAGTGGCGTTAAAATGAGGTTTGTTAAAATCTGGATTGAGTAGATTGTCTATTGTTGAGAAGAGAATTTTGGTGTTATTTTTATGGTTATTGATAAGGTTTGAGAAATAATTATTGCGTGAGTTTCTTATTGCTTTATTGTATATTTTTTGCTGTTCGGCATACATTTGATGGTTTATTGTAATTTTGTTTTTTCTCCATCTTCTCTCTGCGACCCTACAATTACGTTTCAGTTTCTTAAGTTCTTCATTTCTCCAGGGGGGTATTGGTTTATTACTGATGATTTTTGTTTGAAGTGGGGCAACTGTGTTGATGGCCGACCGTAGTCTGCTGTTAAAATCATCAATAATAAGATCGCAGGGGGCAGGTAAAACAGTAGGTGGACATTTTTCTAAAACCTCTTTAAAATTTGCAGCCACTTCAGGGGTTAGATGACGTTTCGTTATAGTTCTCACAGAGGTCTCCCGCTGAATAAAACCAGTGATGTTAAAAAACACGCAGTAGTGGTCCGACACAGCCAGGTCAACAACAGAGGACACCCCGGTGGACAGGCCATATGTGATGACCAGGTCCAGGGTGTGCCCTCTGTTGTGAGTCGGCTGTGTGACGTGTTGGGTAAAATCCATGGAATTAAGAATATTTAAAAACTCATTAGACAGAGGGTCTAGTGGGTTGTCTACATGAAGGTTAAAATCACCGGTTAAAATAATCATGTTAAAAGAACTGTGTAAAATTGCTAAGAATTCTGAAAATTCCTGAATAAAAAGACTACACCTTTTAGGTGGACGATAAAAGGTGACACATAAAATCGGAGGGTTGCTAAAAACAATTGCGTGATATTCAAAGGTGGTGTATTGCTCAAATAAAATAGGTTTGGTGGCAAGAGTGTTTGTGCTTATAGAAGCTGTGCCACCTCCCCTTTTACCACACCTTGTAGAATAAAAGCAGTTAAAATTAGGTGGAGAGGCCTCGGTGAGAACAGCAGGTGCATCCGCACCCAGCCAAGTTTCAGTTAAAAACAAACAATCAAGTTTTCTATCTAAAATCAGTTCATTCATAATAAAAGACTTGTTCAGCAAATTATGACAGCGTTTAGTCTCCCTATCGCTAGAATCTTATTAAACAAAAGTGTGATCGGTGAACCCAAGCTTTAAATTATCGTTTTGATGATTGTTGTTTGCAGAATGACTGAATATGAGAATATATAATGATGGTGCGATGGCTGTCCAGACTCAGTATCCAGACATAATGAATATATGCAGTAGGTGAAGTGGTGCTGAGGGACGAGAAGTCAGCGTGCCTGAAGCTGCTACATCGGTGTGCACTCTGTAGTCCTGATTTGCTAAAGGCTTGCGTGTGTTGAGACAACTATTAACTTGATATCACCCGTAAAACCAATGTGCAAAGTGATCTACTAACAGCGCGCACTGAGGATTGCTTCTTTAAATGTTCAGGACAACACACATTGTCCATTTAGTCCATGGACTAAAATGCATTTGCCTTAATGAATATGCAATATGGGGCGTTTCTACCCAAGTGTGTATAATACTGGGAGGTTTAACAAGTTCATTTAGTACACGCAATGTGATTTACCATGCCTGCAAAAAAATACTGTGGTAATTGTTACGTGTCTGAATTGAACACCTTTGAAATGGAGGTGCTAAACCAGGAGCCCAGTGTTACGCACAAGTAGCTAGTTATTGTTGCAAACAGAAAAGAAGGTGCACAGAACACATTTATTTACCGCAAGTGTTAACATGTCTACAACAGAGATGAAATGATGGAAAAAAATGGCATGCTTTTTAAAAAAATTCCCATTCAATAATCGTTAAAGGAGAAAAACACCACCATTAAACTATTGGCTATTTGTAGCCAAACTAAACTGAACATTCACAGCCAATGTATCCTGAAGAAGAATATTATCTTCGACATGTATGTCTTCCTCTTTACTTCTTAGGCCCAACAACCAGAGCTGATATTTTTCTGGTGAGCACATTCTGAAAAGCAGAGCATCTGACCACAGGCTCGACTGTGTGTCCAAAGAGCTGGAATAATCATGATAATAAGGGAAACAGAATGGCAAGCGTCCACATTTTACATTAGAAGCATCTCATCACATCCTGAGGTGATGAAATATTAAATCTGTGGATTTATTAATTCAAAGGACTGTTTGTCTTCTACATGAGGCAGAGCAGCGAGAAAACAGCGTAAAACAGCAACAAAAAAAACTCAAGCTTTTATTTTGATTTTTAGTGTTACACATTTTTATACGACTCACTGACTTACATGGATGCAGCTTACAGAAATATTTTACTATCTATAAACTTCTTGTTTCCCTCAAGCATTTAGAAATTGTGATAAAGAGTCATAATTTTCCAGAGCACGATTTAAAGTCATGAAAATTCGGTTTGTTGTTAATCAAACAGCTATATGACTTTTCATTTAAAAATTACAAAATGTAGAACATAAGTCCGTGAAGGAAGCAAGAACCAGTTATTTTCTTAAAACCAATTTTGGTTTTTAAAATCAAGGCATGTTCCTCGTAACTTACTTTGTTGTTGATTAAACAAAAATGGAAACGTAGACGAGTCGACTAGTCTCAAGTTAAAAAAGCACAGCAATTATTTTGCAAACTGTATCCTTTGCAGCTAACGCGGACTCACAGTGTCTGTTTCAGCGATCTAAGTGGCACGAAGTTAGCGCTCAATGAGAATGTTTTACATCCCATACCTGAATCCTCTTCATCTTATTATAGCAAAGTGGTGATAAGATGTCTTTTGTTGATGAAATGTTCAACTCTAGACTGACAGATGTGCTTCCTTCCTTTCTTTCTTTGTGGAAACACAAACTTGGAAACGTAACTAGATACAGCCACTGTTTGTACGAAATGTTTCAGAGTTTGCATCTGCAGATTGTGACATGGTTTTTAAATCAAATCACATCTTCTTTATGTCATGAGCGAGGAAGTTGAAAATGACTTGCTTGATATAATAAATATTAATGCATCAAGTGTAGTAAGCCATTGCTCTGGCTTAATGAAAACATCAGCGTCATGAAATTAAAAATCTGTATGTAAATAAATGACTGATACACAGCCGTGACTGGGACTGACTTAGAACTCAGCTGGCTCACTTCCAGGACGACACCTAATTAAATCTCAGATTGAGATCATGACTGAGACAAGGAGTATTTAAACAGTTGTGTTTACTGGGGATGTGTGAGGAGAGACGCAAAGTGACTGCAGGAGGAGTATCAGGTGGTGTGGTTATGTAATCTTGACTCTTCAGGTTTTTCAGCAAACTGAGACATAAATTCTTAAAAAAATAAATAAAAAAAACCCCCTCTTCATTCCTAATGTGAATACTTCCAGCCATGCAAAACAACTGATGCATAAAACGAATGAGCAGACTTTGTGCAAATTACCAGAAATATGTAGTTAAATAGACTGAAAATGTCACTATATCGAATTAACCTGACATCTCAAGTCCTCAGATTGAAAGTGTGGACAGAACTATCTTCAGTTGGATTTCATATTCTGTTTTATGCTTTCTCATAATCCTTTTGCAACCACCCGAGTGAGTTTATCCTCCCACTTTGCCCTTATTTATCTGAAAGCAGAGGGCTACAGACATTTAACTTGAAGACCGGACATTTCCTCTTTTTAATGTCAGAGTTAAACACAAGTTAGCTCGAGAGCGAGCCATGAGCTCAAACCTGTTTTCTCTCAGCCGGTTACATAAACTGATAAAAATGCCAAATCGATCCTAAAGGGATCAGTTAGAATTTACTTTTCATTTCAAACAAGTTTGTTTTTTCCTCCCATAGATCCTCAAACATGCTTTTTCATCAGTTTTATCTGACACAGTTTTGATGTAATTCCTATGAAATGCTCCTGTTTACGCCTGCTTCCCTGTTTATTTAGATATTTACTTCTCCCCCTGTTTTTTATTTCTTTATTTTTTTTTTTTGCTGATCCTGCTCTTATCGATTGGCTGCACTCTGTTGCCGCTGAGAGAGATGGGTAGGTGGTGCGTGGGCGTTTTATGATCCGTCCTCATCCTCTTTCCATCCTGTAAAGTGCTTAACGACAATCAATCTTAACTCCCCTCCTTAGGAGATAACGTCGACCATGAGGTTGGTATTGATTTGTGAAGAGGCCTCCAGGTGGTCTTTAGTCATTCCACAAACCTCACCTACCAGCTGACAGAGAGAAATACTGATCAAAAAGGGTTAGAGTTACCCAGGAGACGTAACCTCTATTAATCAAATTAGTTGGCTGGTGAATGGAGCAGTTAGAATAGTTGGTTATGTGATGAATCGTGATTGTCACGCAGATTCATGTTGCAGTCTCAATTTGTAGCTGAGTATATCCCTCTCCTGACATGTGAACCAGACTGCTGCTGCTGGATTATGGCACAAAACACTGCAACATAAGATCCCATGTATTGATTAATGCAACCACCTGATCATATATGTCATCCATCAGCCATTTTATAGGATTTCAAAGGAGAGAAAACGCTTTTCTAAAGGAGACAATTTTATCGGCAATGAGCGCTCACAAGCACTAGATCTATTCCTTCTTTCCTAAACATTGATTTTATAAATGTGTCTGGCATTCAGGATGATTTTTGCTGAAAGATATGATTCCGAATTCAGCACATGGGCGGGTGATCAATGTTGCAGGAGACTGGCTCTGGGTTGTTAGAGGCAATCCTACAAATGGAAGGTCACTGCTTTGGGTGCTTTATGACACCCGGTGTCCATTCTGATTAAGAAAGACATTGAACTGCCACTGCAGGAGCATCGGCAGTATCTTAACCTATACGGCTCCGCCTTTACTGTGATAAATACACATGCTCCTTTGACTCTAATGACTGTGGAAGGAAATTTCCTCCACCTGAATGATACGAGAATTCTCCAACCAATGAAGGCATAATAATAAAACTTGCCAGACTGAAATATGACATACATATCCAAAATTTAACACCTATCAAACCATTAAAAGTAAACCGCTTTGCGTTATCATTTCTAATACCTTTAACCATTGAGAGCATTTCTTGCTGTAAAAATGTTTTAGACGTCAGACTTGGGAGTGCACTCTGTAGATTAAATATGACAGCGAGCATGTAATGAGCTCGTTTAGTCGTTTTTTGCTGCTGTGCGAGCTGTGCACACGGGGAAGCATCATAACTCAGTGGGATCTGGTTTGCTTTATGGTGACACGCTGCAGCGTTTATGTCAAAATAACAGGACACACTAAATTTACCTTAACTGCTGTCCCCGTGCACTCCTTGCTGCCTTAAGTATTTGCATAAATCCTCATCTATGCATCTCGCTCTGCTTGAGGTTCATATGATGTGATAAAACTGTCGAGGAAGTTACGTGATAGAAGCACCCCCAGCACATTTTTAGAAGCCTCTCTCCGTCTTCATGTTTATGCTAATAATGCTCATTATGATTCTTTCCAGAAGTGTGGGCCTGCGCAGGAAGTCACATGACCAGGTCTTGTTTTACTCTTTTTGGAGGTCATTCAAATTGAATTGGGACCCGGTGTAATTAATCAAAATAATGTATTCTGTAGAAACAAGGCCCATTGGACAGCAGCGTTCAACGAGGAGAGAATATTTGACTCTATGCCAACGTTTTCATATTGGCATGGAAGGGGAGACAGATTTGAATAACTTTTTATAGTTTATCTGCAGCCATAGCAATCTGGAAGGGCCAAGATATTATTTTATCCTCACTTTTCTTTTCTATTTTTTATAGGGCTTTCTCTTCAAATTGGGTCAAAAATATCACCAACTTTGCATAATGGCTTTGGCTTCTTGTAGAAACTCAACAGGAAGACTTCAAAGTTAGACATTTAAAGTAAATATAAAAGTCAGCGGTAATGGTTTGCCCCTGAATCACTGACTTTCTTTCCCACATCCCGATTTATCAATGTTGGTAAAGAAGTGAGAGAAGCCTTGACTTAATGATTCATTTTTCTAAATTTGGCCTTTACGAAAACAGCTTCACAGTTCAAATTGTTTTTTTTTGTTGTTGTTTTTTTACACATACACAAAACTCCTAAAAATGTCCCTAAATTGTCCGGATGGGCTGCATGTGTGAATACAGATGGTCAAATCTATCATCCCGGCTTTTTCCTTCTAGTGTTGTCGTAACATTTTCCTTTCTCTATGTGTCTCCTTCTATCCCATTTCTTAAAGCTAGCGCAGCTTTAGAGTCTGGTTTTGCCCAAGCCTCTTAAAAGGAATATTTTTCTTGCCACTTTAACTTCGCTAAATGATGCATTAGTGGAAGGCCAAAGAGTCAGATATAACTAAATGTATCACCAATGTAAACTTTAATGGTTAAATGTTTGCTTCTGAATCACTCCTTGCTGTCAACATCATTTATTCAAACAAACATGTACTGAGAGAAGAATTTTGACTTAAGCTGTCAAGGCTTGATAGAAAGATATTCTCATTCAGGTTGGTCCCTTAGCTTTACTTCAATTTTATTCAATGCATTAAAGAAATGATCAGCTGGAATAAAGCTTTTGAAGCCAAGCATCGGAAGGTCAAAAAGTCAATATGGAAGCCGTGCCCCACGATAATAGCAAAGAATGTAGAAAGATTATTCTCTCTGACCTACATACAGATAACTTTGGAGCCATTGTAAGAAGGAAAAAAGATACCATATATGCTCTTGTGAACAGCACACGTCCTCCAGATAGTCTGATTCTGATACTAGTGAAACACTAGATTATTAATTAGAAACCTTTCCCAGGATTGTTTGACTTCACATTTACATCAGAGCTCAAACACTTGCAGCCATCGCAGCCATTTTGCCAGCTGAGTTGTTTTTTTTTTAATCCACAAAGGGGCTTTAGTGTAATATGCATATGCAGAAATGCCACTTCAATTATCTGGAACTGCAGTAATGAGAGGAAACACGGTCCATTAAAGTTCATCTTCCTACGCAGCTTACTGTGATCACTGAGAACTAAAAACAAACAATGCAATAGAAACATCTGAAAATAACAGAAAATGCATCGGTGGTGTCTCTTGAGGAGTAACAACAATAACAAAAATAACGAATTACTTTTACATTAGTATACATCTCCCTGCCCTCCTGAAGACTCTGCATGCACATATAAAGGTGACATGAATAAATGAGCAAAGACATATAAAACATTGAAATGCTTCTATACAGGCAATGTGGGGACACTGACAGTCACCTGATTTCAACCCATGAGCACCTTTGGGACATTTTAGACTCTCAGGCCGACACCACAAGCTACTTTTAATGCTGATTGAAAGCTACAAACTCCAAGTTGGTTGCGTCCTTTGAAAACTGAAATGAAGTTGACTCATGAAAAGACAACCGTGTTTCTAAAATGTTAACAATAGGGAACAAACTGCCAATTTCTTCATGTGCACGCAGCGGCCTGTCTCCGCCATCCGCAGCACATTTCCACCGTGGCGCTGACAGAACGCAGCGTGCAAGGACTATGTGAAGTTTAGCAGTTAGAATTTTGTGTGACTCTTCTATGAAATGAAGGTAAGACAAAGAGAAATTATTAGGCTTTAGATTGCCGCAGAATTAAGAGAATCTAGTGTATTTTCTGCATTTCACGTTAGGTTAACATTCCAGTGGATTTTATCAATATGAAGCAAATTCATTGTACTACTTCAGTAATGTTAAAACAAGCCCTGAAGAGTTCTGAACAGATTTATTTCACAGCAGTCTTGAGGGACTACCCGACCATTAAATGCTCAAACTGGAAGACTGACCAAAATGTATGATATGCAGAAAGTCATCCAACCATCCAAGAGCCAAATTGTTGTTCATTCAGGCAATTAAGCAGACACCATGACTCCTCTCTTAGTGCTTCATGTCATTCTGGCAGAAAATTTGCCCCATTCTTTGAATTAATCAGTGTGGACCAATTTGAGATTAATCTGTACAGACACACTCTCATCCACCATCATCAAAACATCAGATGAGAGAATATCTTTTTGATTATTTAACTCTTAGAGGTCTTGACAATTAACACACAGAGCCTTAGCATGAACGTGCACTCAAGCTTTGCTGATTTCCTATTGTTGCTTCGACCTAAGAGTATTCATGTTTTTTTCCCCCCCTTTTATAAGGACTTCATTTAACCCCATCAATTATTCAAAATGTAGAAAGTCTTATGTCTTGGTCTAGTTGGTCGTCTCTCAAATGGAAGGTAAGGGGTTTGATCCCCAGCTCCTGCAGCAACATGTCCGTTGTGTCCTTGGACAAGAGACGTAACCCCCAATTAATCCCCTTGCTTTAGCGGTTTATGAATGGGACAAATTACTTCTTTGGACACTTTATGTAGCAACCTTCTTCGATCAGTGTGTGAATGTGAAGGTGTGACTTGCGGTGTGAAAACAATTTGAGGAATCAGAAGACTAGAAAAGACCTATACAAGCTCAAGTCCATTTAATGTAAAAAATGCATTAATGGAGTTATACAGACAGCCCCATACATGTCTTCTGGATTATGAATGGTAATAAGAGGGAATATTTTTACTTGGGTCTGTTATAAATAATTTAAGGAAAAGCCTACTTAGTATTCATTTATTGCTTTAATCTTTTTGTCAGCTATGTACCACTGCAATTCCTTCACAAAATGTTTCCTTAACAATAATTCACCATCTCATTTCATACATTTCACCAGTATAATAGTCTACTTTTGTGCGTCTCCCAGAGGGAACAAGAAGTGTAAACTGTTTTCCTGCATGTCCATTTCTATTGCGTTCAGAAAAGTCCACCATGTGAAGTTTCTGTGCAGCTATATGCTTGTATCGGGAACTGTCTGTTATCGCCATGGGAAGTTCAACGTTTATCTTATTAACCAGATTTTACAGAATCTTTTATATCACAATCCTATAGTGTGCAAAAATTCAACTAATAGAAGCATCAATGCTGGATGTTTAAAATGAAGGCCTCAAAACTTGACTACTGAGGATCTGATACTGCTTTATGGCCACTTTGATGAAAGTACTTGATATAAATACTGTAGTTTTATCCCATAACAGCCATTCCTAACATTTATGGCCAGACTGCTCTAACCCTGCGTTACAGCCGCTCTCATCTGACAAGAATGAGGGGACTTTATGCCCTACATTCATAATTATTTATTAGAATTATACGACTACAAAAAGGAGCCTAAATTCAAGCAGTCGTTCAACGTAAGTGAGGACGATTATAATCTCTCATCGTGAATTATGTCACACAATCTCATCATACTTTGGAGACCAAACCCGCAGCTCACTTCAGAGAGGAGTGGGCATTCCCTGCCTGTTGAGATACAGGTATCAGGCTCTTTCTAGATGCTCATAACGCAGTCCCTCAGCCTGTCTTTAATGGTATTTAGGCCGAACGTGACAGGAATACTTCCCTCTTCAAAGTCATGCAGTCAGTTGCACGGATAGTCTCCCGTTCATCGACTGCTGTGATGGGGATGCAAAGGAGTCAAGCGCACTCAGCCTTTGCTCTCTGCGTGGGCTTCATCTTCTGGATATCTGTCTCTTTGGGGGCGGCCATTTTAATATTCAAACCAAGCAGAGAGAACAAGTGCAGAGGGACAGCGGCCATTTGAATAATTGAAGAGGCTCTGTAGTGCTAGGGGATCCTCTCTCTCTCTCTCTCTCTCTCTCTCTCTATCTATCTATCTAGCTATCTATCTCTCTACAATATTTTCTCTTCCATCTTTTCTTCCCTAGCTCGGCTTCTTGAAGTTTGTCCCAGAAAGCAGTCTGGGACATGTGCTACCACAGCAGCAGATCCAACCATCCCAATAGGCCGATGGAGAAAGATACAGAAGAAGGAAAAGAGATGTCTCACAGCGAGGGGGAAGGAAATATAGAGGGCAAATCCATTTTGACAGAAAAGTGGAGACAGACCAAAATGACTGATAAAAAGAATCAATTGAAACCATCTCTGCCCATAATTTGTTAAACGCTTTTCACGTAGCTTTCCCCATGTGTGTCCTTCAATTTGTTTCACATGCTTTTAAGCCAAGATGTCTGAATAAGTCAGTGAAGAAGAACCTTTCCTTCCAACGTCTGAATGGTTCACAAAGCAGCTCTGAATTTTCAATATTCGTACTCATATTTTTCATGTCTAAAGCCTTTCAATGGAGAATAGAAAAAAATGATAGATATTGTGTTTTTTGTCAATCAGGAAAAAGCCTTTGACAAAGAAATTGCTGCAGAGCTAAAATTCATCTGCCTGCATTTGCATTTAGAAGACCAAAGTACAGAATGAGAAATCTGGACATTTGTTGATCATTTAGGTTGTTTATGTGCTTGTTCTATCACACTGATTTTAAATGACTGTGAACGAATATAAGTCACACCAGTGTATAACTATCAGCATGTTCCTGGGTCAGCCAGAGAGAAATATGGTTTAAACTGGGTTCCTGCGTGAGTAATTCCATAGCGTTTAGCATACATGCAATTCCTGTTCAGCTGTGTCTTGCACCATCTGTTTTCTTTTTTCCATGAGGCATTTGCATTCCGGCTATAGCTACCCATGTGGTGCTCAGCCTACACTGTCACGCTGATAGTTGTGAGCAGACCTACGGCCCAAAACAATGTACAGCGAGTTGTGCTGCCCACCTACGTTGGTCAATTGTTGGTCATCAATTGAGCACTTCACAAGGCTTATATAGTTCACAGTATACACGTATGTTCTTCAAATGCAACAGTTTAATCCAATAAAGGAAAAAAAGATGTTCAAATGTGGTGCCAGAAGTATGGTCTGCGATGTTATACACATTGAGTGCGATGATGAGTGGAGCAAATTTGGGTATGTTGGTTGCTCAATTACTTTGGACAAAGCACATTTTTTCGATGAAAACCATAAGTATTAGAAGTGCATCTATTCACCTGATTTTACAGTCATCTTGTCAAAAATGTTACATGAATGCACAAAGATTCTGTTCATTATACGACCTTCAAGCTGGCATATTTGATGGGAAAAGTAAAGAAATAAAAGACTTGTGCAAGTCATTTACAACTTTGCCTCTTGCATTGAAAAAGACGCAATGAAAGCTGTCAAGCTGTCAACAATCTTTCAAGCTTTACGTATGTTTTGATTTTAACGCCCAGAAGTCATTTGTGGGCTGAAAATCGTTGGCAGTGACATTGAGTATTGCTGTTGTATGGCTTCAAATGGGGCTAAATAAGACACAGTATATTTATTTTGTCCTTGTATGACAAACATTGTAATGAGGGAGTGTTTTGTTGAAGCAGCATGCGGTTGACGTTGATTTGATGGTGCAGATCTGCTGAGGCTTCCATTTACAGCAACGCAGGCTGTGCTTCCCCTCCCCTTGTTCTGTGCGCTTTTATTTTTAATTTTCCTGCTCAGGAGATCTCGAGGAATTAAAATTCATATTTCATCAAAGCGTGAATAAAATGCTGATTACAGGAAATACATCAAATGTGTTTGTAGGAGAGACTGTGAAAGTCGTTTTTTTGCTGTTACGTAACTGTTATCTCATTAATATAAACGCAGAGTATGAAAAATCTTAATGCAGTAAAGTCCAATTAGGCTTCAGTATATGTAATGTGAAACACACAGAGGTTCACAGGTACACCTGCACCTGCATTGGGCTCCTATCCAAGGCGACGAAAACTCACTCAGATGAGATTTCCACCGATTCAGTCTCTGAATGCAGGATAATATTAAATCTATGTGAAATTGGCTTGTGTTTTGACAAGCTACCCTTTTAGTTATGCATGAGAGGAAGAGAGTTCTGACTTTCACAGATGTGTGGAAAAGCACTAAAATGTTCTGTGAGAATGTGGGGAATTTTCCAGTCCATGACACTAAAACTTGAATTTAATCAGGTGAAAAAGAGGATTTAAGATGACATTTTGGCTAACTTTGTTACGTCTCTACCTGCTCATATATTGTATCCTTTACTCTCAGTGATGCTTTTTATTGATGCTTTTTGTTTAAAAGGAATCTCAGTAGAGAGTTTGAACAAAACACAGTCAAGGGCAGCTGAGCTTTAGTGGAGATTTTGATTCAGACAGAAATCAAATATCTAAGGTCTTTCCAATGAACCTCCCACACGCATCGTTCATCACAGCTGTAGATAAAATGCTGATTTACTGAAATAAAGTCCACAGTATATCAAAGACCTTTGTCTTTCATAAAGTTTTATATAACGTTGAGAAGATGAACATTGGGTGTTGGAGGATTATTATAGAGCTCAACAGTGTGCTGCTGAAAGTACAAATCCCATTCATTTTCTCCATAATGGATTTCATTATTAGTCATACTGTCATAACCATCCACGATAGACTCACCACCAGCTAGCTAAGCATGAAATGAAGGTATATGCTCCTGTAGAAGACACAAGTTCGCATGATTTCAACCCACGTTTAAAAAAAAGAAAAAAAAAGGTTTATTCACTATGTCAGGGGAAAACAACTACTACCCACAATCCTAGTATCACTGCAACGTCGCTCATTGGCTGAGCCTGCTGTTACCATGGAAGTGTTTACCTGTTTACCACTGAAGCTTCTGAAAGTTGAACACACTATATATATACAGTACATAAATCCATGACATTATAATCTCAATGAATTGTGGGATGTGTAGTTCATTTAGTCCTGGAATAGTTATGCATTGAGTCTTGTTGTCTTTTTTTCAAACATCTTCTTGGGCCGAATCAAACGCTTTATTGTCTCGAGTATACATGGTAGCTGGTTGGCTTGGCTACAGGATAAGACATACTGAAAAGAGGTTACAGTAAGCTGTTGCAACGCTTCTACATCTTCAACTTTACAGTTATTTGATTAACTGATGGGTCTATATAAAGAAAATTAATCTGCCAAAGAATTTTGAAAACCCATTAATCACTGGAGTCATTTCAGCAATGCAAGCTGTGCAGGTGAAGAGATGCAAATATCACTCTGTTGGTCCATTACACAGTTTAAACTGGAAACATGGCAAAACGTCCCAAATATGTAGGCGTTTAGATCATTACAATCTTTTAATATACTCCAATCGAGAATGTCCAATCGAAGTTGATGGTGGAAAAATTAAGAATCATTAATTAATTATTATTTGCATTATAAACATAGGACAAGAAGAAGCTTTAAAAAACAAATAAATATATAATTTTAAAAAAGCCTTCAATTGTTATAGGCCAAAAATTACTTCAAACAGCACGGCCGATGCCAAAAGAAGCAGAAATCGTAGCTGCACCAAGCTGCTTTCTTCAAACACAAAGAATATTGACAACTGTAGGCTTTCTCACTGAGACTCAGGTGGGTAGAGCTGCCAAATGTATCTCAAATGTTCAGGCCTGGTCAGTTTCAGAGTACAACCGAAAGTTTGACGTTTGTGGTTTTGAAGGAAATGTCCCAGCAACTCAAATGCAATGCATTTGGTAAAGACACCGGTGGTCTAAGAGAAATGTGTTGGTCCTCATTGACTCGTGTTGCACCAACATTAGATCAAAATCTCCATTCATTTCCAATTGTTCTGTTCTCTAAAGCCAGGCGTACACTGTTGATTTAAGTAAGATTTTGAGCCGATGACTGATTTGCGATTATGCATTGTTAGCTGTTTAGTGTTCATTTGAGACAACAATGGCCGATCATGGAACAATCAGCTGCTCCTAAGGAAATGGTCTGTTGTTTTTCTGGCATAATTAATATTTATGGGTTGTACGACTGCACACACTTACACCAAGTACACACTTGCATTGTGCCTGTGCAAACCGGCAGACAACGTTCAAAAAACACTCTGGCAACAGTGGGCATGCCTGTTTAACTTGTCTTCCCCATCAGGTAATGAAAGAAACATCTGCTGACCTCCAGCTGACAGGGAATATTTTTTTATGAATGATCTGATAGTTAGCTCAAGTGTATATAAGTAATGTCTGGTAAAGAGAGTGACAGGTTTTTTTGTTTGTGTGTGACAACTGAAATACACATAGCTCTGAGGGAGTTGTGCTCCATCCCAATTTAACAAGTACAGTTTGAGCTTTCAGGTCGTGCCCAACAATCGGGTTGTTCAATGTGAGCACATAAATCGATAGCTTTGGTCAGGTGTCAAAAACGATTTAGAGTATAGTTCTATACAATCCTACAGTGTACGCTGGGCTTCAGCAATTTAGGCTTTTTTACAATGACCTTTGAAGCCTTGGAAAACTGTTATTGTTACTTGAGTTAAATTTGCACGTTGGCCGATTTTCCACATCTACTTTTATGTTCTCCGCTGGCCAGGCTAAGCTAATATTTTGATAAAAATCTACTCGAGCTTTGGTGAATTCTGATACTGATCTCTAGTTTCTGATATTTTACAGCAAAAGGAAATTACTCAGGAACATAATGAGAGCAGGGTGTTAAAGATGGTGGTGGTTGGATGCACTGTTTGAGACACTATTCCTAAAATCTCCCATATATATAAAAGGCATTGAGATCTGGTAACTGTCATGGCTATATTATTATGTGTCAGATAATGTTCAGTACATCATTCAGTGACCCTCCTGCTCAGCATGATAACATCTGTGTTCATTGTTTCATGTTTCCTCAATAACAGACCCAGGTGTTTCCTATCACCATTCTGCAGATTATCTGTAATCACTCACTTTGGGTACTTCACAGGCTCTCACACTGCTCTCATTAGACATTTTATATGATCAAAACATGTAGTGCAGTACCATCATGACTGATTTATATTCTATCTTTGGTCCCTTTCATTCTCTGTCTGTCTTTCTCCATCTCATAAAGCAGCATGGCCCCAGTGACCAGAAGCTACTCTGTCACAAAACCCACTTTGCTCCATTATGTCACCCAATGAGTTGCGCTGCTGGTCTCAGATTTAATGGATGCACACTCACTTGTCTATCTGCAGGTTTCAAAGTCACTACTCCTCCTGTCTTATCTAAAAAAAAAACATGTTGATGAGCAAGGTTCAAGTAAACATCTTTTAGTATCCGCTATATTTTTTATGTTTATGTTTTAGCCAACTCTGATTTTTTAATTTGTACTGTCCATGTGTTGAGTTTTACTCGTCTACCTCATATTAATTTTACCCATCAATCAGTTTATCATTTTCCTTTATTATTATTTTAATGAAAGCTCTTTCCTATCCTTTAAAAAAGTGCTATTCAAATAACTATCCTTTAATACTGGTCTGCCACACTTGTCTTTGCAGTTGATAAATATCTGTTTTCTATAACCAACAGAGAAAACCAGTAAGCATGTTTCAGCCACATAGATGTTGCCTAGGTTACTTTTGTCGGCCTCTGACAGTATTGGTAAAAGGAATTAGTTGGCTGCAGGTGAAGATGCTTGTCGGAAATAACACGTTGACAAAATCCATGTCCAAAGCATTCATCATCATTTCTTTTTAGCGGATTTTATGGTGGACATGGTGGACTTATTCTATCTGTGGAGGGAGATCTGAAAAACCTCTACATGTTGAATGTGGATTTATATGGATGCAGAGTGTGGAAATGGTCTGTCTTGGATGACTGGAGAGAGACTAACGCCTGTAGGTGGCAACCATACCTCATCAACAATTGAGTCATCCCCGCACACGCACAGACACACACACACTCAGAGACATCAGATATGTGCTTTATGCGTTAATGCCATTGATCCTTGATAATTAACGACCGCTGGCTGATTTAAATGGGCAGATGGAAGCGCAGGCAAAGTGGTCAAAGTTAAAGTGGTCCCTGGGCGTTTGCAGTAGCACGCTCACGCCTACGCACGCGCGCCCCTACAGTACCTACACGTAGCCACACGCGCAACAGAAGAGCGCGCTTGCAGATCTGTGCCTGGAGACCGCGATTTCAACGTGCTCGCTATTCAAGTCATGGACTGCAGCGAGCAGGGGAACCATTAGGAGCCGGTGGCAAAAACCCGCTTTATTTGCAACACACGGATGATGCCGCTGCTGCTGCCACACCACCCGGATCGGACACACGCTCGCTGACAGACGGAATTATTACAAATAGTGCTGCGTTTATGTAAGCAATAGAAACGGATTGCGTTTTGGGGGAATAGCATCCCAGGGAGTCTTCTCTTTCTACTTGATTGAAGAGACTGTATGTGCCATATGCTCTGCGATTTTTAGAGCAGCCTATGGCAATCCGCTCGTCCCGATGCGACGCGTGTGATGGTTGCAGTGGGACGGATATCCTTAATTTTTATCCAATAGGCGTTCTCCAGTTTTTTTTTGTTGGACGCTTGTGCACCCTCTTTCTACACTGACCTTAACAATACTTTAAATAGGTAATTGTTAAATGTCATGCCTGTCTTTTGATCCTGTTCATTTGTTTTGAGGGGGGAAAATCCGCGCAAAACACCAACAATCCCCCAGAAATAGTCCACTTTGATTTGTTCTTTTGGTCGATTTTGGGGGGACCACCGGTGGGAGTCAAAAATCTGGACTGTGACTGGTTTGGGGGCCTGATACAGACTTGATCCCCCCCACCCCCCTCCTCCCCACCACCACCACCATCAAAAACTCTGCAGGATTTCCTCCTCCTCACTCCAGAGGAATATCTTCCAAGTCCAGGGGGGTTATACTGCTGGTTCCTCTGAGGGGGGTTTTCATCTTCGCTCAATACATCCGAGGGAATGGTGGCCGCACATCCACGCAACTCTTTCTGAATGTTTGGCGTTTTTTCGCAGGCGAGCATCTTGACTTGTGATCGAGAGAGACACGGACTGCAGCAGCCTCCTTTTCACATGGAGATTTGTGCCTCGGTCGTACTGCAAATCTTTAAAACGGGGACCGGGGCCCTGCTGGTTTTTCCTTCACTGCTCTCAACCCCGATACCTTTTATTCGAGAAAATGCGTAAGTATTTCATTTAATTCAGTCCATTTGAGCCAATTTGGCATGAATTTCAGCTGTATAGTCCCATGTTAAGCGATTATTCACTGCCGTTTAACCGCTTGTGATACGCGCTTATAGCTCACTGACTTCAATGTACAGAAATATACTTTTCTCCTTTTGATTTGTCCCCTTTTCCTCTTTATAGTTGCATTACGATATCTGTCGCATCCTCTCTCCGTGTGTGAGCGCGTGTGTGAGTGTCTGAATGTGTGTTTGAGATATATGGGGAGAGCTATAGATGGAGATAAAGATAGACAGGAGCGGAAAGGGGGTTGAGGAAGTGTTGGGGGTGACTGGTGCAACAAATTGTGTGTTTGAGCGCTTGCTGGAGGACTGTATGGTCAGTGGTAGTCCCTGTTGCCAGCAGGACATTACAGCTAGGAAAGGGCCTACGTCATATGGTAATTCAAATTCAGTTCAGGTATTCTCAGCATACACGTTTGCAGCAAAAAGAGCGCCGGATTGGCCAGGTGGGCACGCTGGCTCACAGGAAGGGCGCTTTGAGTTGGCAATGTGGCACACAAGAATCTTCAGGTCAAGCTATAGTTTACATAAAATGCTCATGCACGCACCCCTCGTGCGCCCCCCCCCCCCCCCCCCCCCCCACACACACACACCATATTTGCTTCTCCCTGCATGTTGACCCAGTATGTCTGCAAACCCCCACAGCAATGCCACCCAAGGGTGATACACAGAAATGAGGTTGTCATGTCCCCCCCTACCACAGCTTGAGAAGGCACACAAGACACAAGAAGGATAGGATACATTTAAAAAAAAGAAGAAGAAGAAGAAGAAAAAAAAAAGATTTACAGTTGTTGCATTTGGCTTTTGAAAAGAATGTGAATAGGAGCTGTCCATCAGTGGGAGGTGCTGAAATGCCCTGATGCTGAAAATACTTGTGTGTTGGCTGAAGTGGGCAGAGGGAGCTACATTTTGGAGCAGACACCACATCTGAAATTGCTCAGTTCTGCTGCAGCCAAAAAGCATTTTACACTTAAACCTGGACCAGTTTTGTCCTCAAGTGAACACTTTCATATTCACATCTGGCGATTTTACTACTTGCCTGTAAAATGAAGGACACGCTTGGAGGGTTTTAGAATGGGTCTGGCATTCAGGGTTGGTTACAATTTTTGAACCTATAAGATTATATCTACCCATTGTATTTCACCTATTGCCTGCTTGATTGGGTTCGGAATTAAATTCTACACAGACATTTCAGCAAAACGTTCAGACAATGGGTTAGTGTCTGTTGCACATCAGCCGTTATTCCTTAGTATTAGTAAAATGTCTGACGATGCAGAGAAAGAAGTGGTCGTTTTAAGTTGTCCTAAATTAAATAATATTATAGTAGTAATATTGGTGCTCTGACCAACATATGGTGTATTTTAAAACAAGTATACAGCATATTGGAACCTTAAATAAACTGCTGCTTTATTATTCATTTCCTGCTGCCCTTTGGCTGTTACATTTACATTTAAATGTCCAAATGGTCATTACATAAGGTCCTAGGTCTATTTTAGAGCACTGGACCAGGCTGGTTACTGCGGAAATTAAGGCCCACACACCAATAAGTGTCTCAATAGGGTATTGGGTCAACCTGAGCCACCTGAGCTGCTACATTAGGCTTTCAGATTCTGAAAGAAACCTTGAGCCCAACTACATTAATGTGATTAATGCGAGAAGGAAAGGAGAGAAAAATACGAACACATGTTTTTTTTTTGTTTTTTTTTTGATTAAACATTATTTGTTAATTGATTTTTCAAGTACATGTGTGAAACATTTGCTGGTTCCAATTTTGCAAACGTGAGGAAGGGAAAGTCTTAGGTTTATAGAAAAATATATTTTACACAAGAAGCTATTTGAAGATGTCAATTTTGCCTCTGGGGAATTGTGATAAGCATTTTCCCCAAGTTTCAAGTTTGTTGTAGTCTAAGAATTCACACTTTCCTATACAGTAACACTATTTAAATGTTAAAAGCCTGTCAGTATGTCAGTAGCAGTGTTTTTAGAAGAAGCATGTTGCTCTGCTTGTTTTTGAAATGGTAACCATTGCTGCTGGACTTGTAAACATGATTTCCATGCAACTCTGAGACCTGTCATGGCCTGTGGATTCTGAATGTGTCACCTTGTAATATTCCTG
Source organism: Symphodus melops (assembly GCF_947650265.1). Classification (NCBI taxonomy): domain Eukaryota; kingdom Metazoa; phylum Chordata; class Actinopteri; order Labriformes; family Labridae; genus Symphodus; species Symphodus melops. Next base: position 4,210,319 of record NC_136693.1, read on the forward strand.
GGTCAGCAGGACAGAAACACAAAGCAGAAGGAATGTGATCACCCTGACAGGCGTGGTAGGTTTTGGCACTTACCTGCCTGATGAGGGCCTGAATGGATGTGAACCGTGCCAGCTCCACTCACCAGAACAGCTCTGACAGAAGCCTTCACTGTGGGAAATAAGCACTTGGGCGAGTACATTTCTTTTCATGCGTGGCACCCGTGTACTCAACCACTGGTTCAGAACAGGGTGGACGGTGACTCATCTAACCATCCAGGATTTTTCCACTTCACTAAACTGCTTTTGTTCTGCTACGAATAGGAGGTAATTTACCTATAATAAGGGCTTTACGAGATGCAATTCCATCATAATATTGCCCCTTAAATATCTCCAGTTTACACTGCCTCCAACACCTCAGACAAACGTGTAGTGAGCCCATTTTTCTTTCACGTTAAAATAATGCACAAATCTCACACAAGGCGACTATATGCACTTGTTCTACATATTTTTTTATGCCATTATCACCATAGCAACACTTTTTAAATCATCATCATCAATCTGTGCTCCCTATAAGTCAAGGTTTTTGTTCTATTTGAGCTACAGGAGCCAAACTAATAGGAAGTGAGGTCTGCCTGTGTTTTTACACACCACACAAAGCAAAGTGGGATGTTAATTACCGAGTAATTTTAAGGAACAGCAGAACACCTCTGTGGAATAAACAATGGCCATAGAATTATCATAGGACAAGGCCTTGAGTCAATTTGCGTTTCCATTTTTTTCGTTTTGTGGCTGTGTCATTGTACGCGACAGCCTCTAAATGACTCTGTAGTTGTCAATGTTCCCAAGGTTTTACCAGAAACCAAATTATTCACAGAGCCATCCTCCTTTCCAAAACAAAAGTGCCCCATGATCGCAAACGCCAGAAACACTGAATTAAGCAGTTCCATGTCAAAATCAGAGTCCCTAATAATATTCATTAAAACAGGAGTCAGGAGGGGTGCGCTGAGATGCTGCCGGCTTGTTTGAACACGCCAGGCTTGTTTTGAGGTTATGACTTTTTCAGTGTATTTTGTTTACAAGGTTATTAGTGGTAGCCCAAATATCCGCAGAGATCGAATGAACTCCAAAACAAACACAACCTGAAATTAAAGCTAATGAAATCAATGATGGAAACAGTCTTTGGGGCCTGCAATCCCCAGCTTTCCCAACTAGCTTACTGAGATCTGGCTCAGTTATAAAGGGTTAGCAATAGCGTTGGATGAGGAAAGTCGTTTGCTTGAGTTGTTTAATGTCTTGTTGACAGTGGGTGCTTTGAAAAAAATAAAACGTACAGGTTTAGTGTGTTGCTGGGCTGACCATAAGGGAGTCAAATAGAAAAAAGCAAAAAAACAAAACAACGTATGTTTCTTTTTCTTTTTTCAAAATGCTAAGTGACCTTCTCAGTCAGAAAAAGGATTTATTATATATTTCCTAAACTCCTCGGGTTATCGGTCAAACAGAGTTCAGTTTGGCTGCAGCCAAGTGTCAACCTGATTTTAGAGTGACAAAAAAAACGTTATCATGATTTGTGCTGAGAATTTCAGTATGTTCGGTGTCAGATTGTGATGCTACTGACAGTATTAAAAGACATGTGCAAGTTATTAAGTGCTTTAACCATAACTTTGTAAACGTCATTTATCCAGCATATTAAAATCTGATCCGTTTCCCATGTCTCAGATGTCAGTATCCAAATAATGTCCTCAGTTTTCAGCTTCTTCTTTCTGTTTAGTGAAGACTGAGTAACTTCCTGACAAGTCCAAAACCCCGTTTTATATAATGATGGTGTTTGTTAAACTGCAGTGGATATTTTTTTTGCGGAAATATGTACTTGTGTAGATAAATGTCAATTTTTGAAAGCCTTGGGTTTGGACCTGTTATCTGCAAAAATGCTGATTCATTTTCAAATCACTATCTTCTCTATTGCACTTGCGCTTGAGGTGATTGATGGGGGCAGTCAGTGTTTTTGAGGGATTTGGTTTACCATACGGGGGCACCGTTTTGTTGTTTCATCAATTTATACTGTCGCTTCGGCCTTCTGCATACTTCTATGTGTGATATGGGGATTGGTGTTAGGAGTGGCGATAAATTACAGCTGAGGTTTTGTCAGGATAACAACACAGTCCTTCCAGGCATGTGCTTTTTTTTTTATCTTAACTTAAACAGAAGCTGTTGTGTGCTTTTCTGCATGTATACGTCCTGCATGTGTCTGTGTGACAAAAAAAAAAAGCGAGTGGGAAGCAGCTTGAGATTAGAGTGACTTCCAGCCGGCTCCATTTTGATAGATAGCGCTTCGTATCTTTCCAGTAGTACCTCCGCGAAACATGTGTTTGTGTCGAGTCAAGAAACAGGGTCCCATCTCAAGGAGTTGAACTGCTCGGGTGTGAAAGAGACCAATGCATGCCAGGCTGGAGAGACTTAGTATTCACTCTGGCAGCTTAAGTTATGCCTTTGTGCACCAGAAAGGGGATTATTCAGTGAATCCTGCTCTGTGTCATTCACAAGTCGGCATTTCTAAATCAACAAATATTAATGTAGTGATGTATGAAGAGGCTGAATCTGCCTGTGTGCTTACCACTGTTCATTACCACTGTGTGTCTTATCTAGACTGACAGCGTAGATGCCTGCATAAAATCAGAACTTATGGCACAAATGTCATCATGACACATTCACTGTTTTGACTGCAGCCGTTGGTGCCTTATTTCACCATCTGTGCTGTGTACTATGTGTCTGCTGTGGCCTGCAGCTGAAACCAGCCATCAAATCAAGTGAGAGGGTCTGATAGGGAGAGTATGTTCAGACTACGGGGTCCGTGCTGCTGCCTCTTCAGCCACCAGCCTTATTCTGCAAATGCCATAATGCCCATTGTATAATGCTTTATAGATTCCTGTACAGATTCCCAACAACCTACATATACACACCTTAGCAGTAATACTCTGGTCAACATTATTTTCTGTGATTATAGGTATAGTGGTGCTGTGATGTGAGACAGAGCTGAGAACCACCCACTGCTCTGAAAAATGCATAATCACAGTAAACAATGTCCTAAAGCCAATTACACAATTTATACAACACTTTCACTGCCTGCTTTGTACCATTTTAAGATATTCTTTACAGTATATATGAACAAAGCGTAAAGAATGCACAGCATGGTGCCAGAGTCTACAGAAAAGCTCTGAAAGCTGTGCATTATGGAAGTTATTCCTGAGAACGTGTAGGTTGCTGGTTGGATTTTGCATCTGATTCGATAACGCACTTCAGTTCAGAATCAAACAATTCTGTTACTTATTCACTCTTTATTATAAGCGAAATATATTTGCAATAGGTATCGTATATATAGGTAACGTATCACGAAAGCAAGTTGACTCAAAAGGTGTTGACATGTCCAAGTTAAAGCAAAAATTGGCTTTACATTAAATGTATGGCGATAGTTTATTGTAAAGCAGGTCCAAGACACATTATTCAAATGTTCCAAATATAACGACTCGACTCGTGACCCAGACAACTTAGAAAACGTTCATATTGGAGCCAACTGCCTGATGACCTGAAAGTCAACGAATGGATTTTTACTGAGATGACAATAGATAGATACTGAAATAAAGTCCTCCCCTTAGATTTTACTCTCTTGTATTGATTGTTTTGTCCTCCCCTTAGATTTTACTCTCTTGTATTGATTGTTTTATTAATAGAATTTCTGTTTATGAAAAAATACTATTAATAATTAAAAACATTTTCAGGTTCTTCCTGGTATTGAAAATGCACCATTAAATTCATTTTATTATCGATGTTTGATCTGTAGAGATAGATAAATATAGACATACACATCTTTTTTTTGACATTGAGCCCATAAATGCAGTTATCAAACACTTGTGAAAAAGATATAAAATGTAGACAAGATGATCGTTCGTGGAAAGTAACTGTACAATACGTTCATCACTGCTTGACACTCTGGAGATTGATAATGCTTGGTATAGTCCATATATCAATCTGCTGGTGACAGAGAACTACTAGTGTAATACAATGAAAATGTTTTTTGACTGGTGAATCAATCCAGTAACATCGGCACAAATCTGTGATTAAAGTAGTCAATACTGATAGTCACTTGATGTGTTAATATCAGCCGATACTATCCGCTGAGTGATTCATCGGTCGGGCTATACAATGAAATAATCCTTGTTTATGACAAAATATGGTCACTGGTATTTTACATCTATTATGCAATGCAGTCAGTCAGTAAACGTTTAAACGTTTAAATATCAAATTGCTCAAGTTGAAATTCAAAAGCATTTCATCTGAATTTTGATCTGATTTAAAAAAAACAGTTTATATCAGGAAGTTTGAGCTTCTGGAGCTGGAGGGCTTTTTATCTCGCAGACACAAATCGGAAGATGACTTAATTAGGTGAGTTGAAGATATATGACTATAACCACGTAAAAGACAGGCCAGTAAGTGATTTCACAGAATCGTATTTTTCACTACTTCTTTTCATCTTGTATGATAATTGAATCATTAACCTTTGTTGGAAAATCAAACAGCGCCCCATTGTAGGATAAAAGGTGGCTCTTAAGTCCGTCACGAAGGACAGCAGCTTGGCTTCACAGCTGGTACGATGATTTAATAAAAGGAAAAAGAAAAAAAACAGAGTAATGGGGGGAAAAAAGTATCAAAATGTCTGTGGAGAATTCAGAACTTGTGCAGCATAATCTGTTTTTCCTCTGTCCATCTGCATGGTCAGTATGTTCCAAACAGTCAAATATTTGCCAGAATATGAACTAGCAGCAGTTTGGAACATACTGAGAATATGATTGGACGGAAAAAGTCACGCTGCAGGAGACCCTTTGGATTTTCAGTAGACAATCTGATGCTTAGTTTTAACATCAAATGATCCAGCTCTCCAGATCGTCATTGTTAAAGCAACAAAACCTAGTCTGTGGTCCAAATCAACATTTTTTTCCTTTTCAGGAGTGCTACTGATTTTTTTTGTGTCTATGACTCTGTCAAGACAAATGCACATAAATATCCAGAACCTGAAGTCATTTTGTGCCATGCTCAGGAGAGATGTCTTTCTTAGATATCTTTCTCCTTCTCGCTCTAGGAAAAATGGTCACAGTACAAGATCAATCTTCAATACTGTTGACGGATGAAGCTCCAGTCCAAAGAATACATTAGAACACAGCCCTAGGCCCAAGGTCTACTTTAGCCACATTGGTATACATACAGCTTTTAACTAAAGTCAACATGCAGTTCAGCTCAGACCTTTGTTGTCCCCGTGCCTGGTTCATTTAATAACAGTGGGTAAAACACAACATATAAAAAGACAGAGGACGGTGCAACACAACCAGATAAAATACAACCAGGAAAAGAAGATGAAGCACATTGAACAAGGAACATAAGGAGATGTGTATCTGTAACTCTTGGCTCTGGGCCGCCTGTACCTCCGACCAGAAGGGAGAAGAACATATTCCTCCAAGACGATCAATATATGACCAATTACAATTTCAAACCGATCAGCCATTAACAATGAGACTACAGTATAAGCATGTCAACCTCCCTTTGAGGCTGTATTTAAAGGCAATGGGTTATGCTAAAAAAAAAAAAAAGGCTTAGAAGCTCAAAATAGCGATGCCAAGATGAAATGGTGTAGTGAGGATAATGCTGTTCAACTCTTATTTTAGGTAATTATCAGAACTACCGACAGTTAAGGTTAAACTTGTGCTAACAATGTCAGGAACATTGGAACCTGCAAAGATAGAACAAAAATTCAGCAGTTGCCACATTTTGCACTGAAGGCAATTCATTCTTGGCAAAGCAGGATTGTCTGCATTATACAGTATGCTTAGTCATCTGTGTAGTTGTCAAGGCATTACACACAATCCACACTTATAAAACTCACGATAATGCTAGAGGAAAAGTCAGAAGTTCAAAAAGGTAGTCACGTCTATGGGGAAAAAAAACAAAACACCATTCTATTGAAGTATACTGTATGTAGAAATGTCCTCCACAAAAATGTTGGCCTGCCAGCATTAAGAATCATCTTTATGGCAAAGAGGATATCTGTATCATGTCTGTCTAGTTATCGTTAAGGACATTCACTGTTGAGACAAAAATGTCGCCTACATGGCATGTTGGAGTGAGAGTTGGACTCCTCTTCTGGGGAGCTTGAACGTTGTACAAAATGTCAATCCATCCATTGACTGATGAGATATTTCAGTCTCTTCTGACTGAGACAGATTCAAGCATCCATAGAGGCAATTGTGCAACCATAGCAAATACACTACACCTTCAATTGATGTTATGACTTTATGTCCGTTGTTTGTGAATAAAAACTGCTTTAAACTGAATTTCCTGGATGAAGTCCTGATGTTAACTGCTCTCCTGTAAACTGTGGTTTGACTTTAAGCACTAATTAGAGACTCACAGATGGCAGAGACAAAGAGAAACACATACTTTCCCAGCAAGGACCACAGGCTGCTTAAACGTGCATCACGATGAATCTATATTGTAAACCGCCCACCAGCAAAGTTTGCACAGCACCTGCCTATGCGGCTGCAAAACACATCCACACAGCAGAGTCCAATATACACTAAAGTGGGCTGTGTGCTGCCATTTGATGAGTCAAGTAGAAACCTAGTGTAGGTGAATGCAAGCCCTTGGAAAGGCTTTGCCTCAAAGCCCGGGCAAATCTCATTGTCTGCTTATCAGCCTCAAATTTACTCCGCCTTACTGAGATATTCCCTTAGAGAATTAGGGATAATAGCAAAAGTGATGACAGTCATGATGAGACTCTATCTCTCTCATGTTCAATGCCTTCCTTCCTTTCTCCATCTCTCCAGCTTCCCACTATTTATCGAATTCCCCACATATTAATATACATTTTATCTCCAGCCAGTTCATTTGTTCTCTGATGTCTTTGATGTCATTTTCTTAACATTGCTAAGAGGCATGCATGCAGGGACTTTCATGTTGCAGCTTACAAAGAACAGTGACTCATGATACAATGAAGGGAGCCACCGGATCAGTGTAAGAATTAAATTAATATCCAGTTCATTAATGCTTTGGCAAACAGTTCAAATTGTAGTTGCTGGAATACGTTAGATTGGCTTAATTGGCAAAGATGAAACCCCCGGAAACTGGCGCCAAGTCAAACACTACTAAACCGAGAAGAGAATCGTGTAATGCTGACACGATTGCCTCTTTAGTGTGTGGCTCAGAGTCGCCTCTGCTACAAATTTCCCCTTTATGACAACACTTTTCTTTAACCACAGTGTTTTCTGGGCTTCAGCAAGGTTGTTAGAACATCTTGTTCCCTTGTTGCTATGCTCTAATACATTATTTGTGAACGTCATTGTTTGCCACAGGAGCATTTTGTCCTTCCATTTCAAAGGAAAAGAAAAGCTTGTATGATGTTTTTTCTTTTATGTGTCTATTATCCCCAATAACAATAATTTTTAAAAAAAAGTGTCTTTCAGATGCTATTAAATCTATTAGGTTTTGGCAAAGTGTCTGATACTTAAAAAGCAGCTGCAGCACAGATCAACATGACAAAATGTCCAACTCGCTTGCAAGCTGCAGATCTCTTTGAGTGTTGCCAGTATCACATTTTAGAAATCATGTCGCTGACCTGAAATAATATTACAGGTCAGGATATACATTTAAAAAAAAAAAAAAGACTTTCAAATTCATGGGCCTTGTTAAGTTAAAAACGAATATGTGTCAAACAGGGTTTGTTTGCGCCACCAGAACAGTATAAAGTCCAAACTAACCAAAAAAAGAAACCCATAGGCAGCAGCCTGCATGCTGGAAATCTTGACTTAGCCTAACTTTCAGCCAACCTGACGAGAGGCTGAGAGCTGAAGCTAAGGCAGGTTTTAAGCCATCTGACAAACATTAAATCATGCCCACCTGTCAATCATGTCAGCTACACCCCAAACTAAGGACAACACGTATTATTCATAAAATCCAGACAGAGCAGTTTAAAAAAAATAATTATTATTATTGATGACAATAACGTTGAAAATTTCATTTTTTGTCCCTGGCTGTAAACTTGTTAATTTATGCAATAAAAACTGCTTTTTCTCCAGTTGTGTTTATGTGACTCCTTGGGCCAACCTCAAGTGGACACTCGATGAACTGCAAGATTTTGCACTTCTGCATTGGCTTCATTTTTCAAGACTGGGGGTTGTCGCTTGAAAGTGTCTCGTTTGTTTCCAACTCTGTCACTATTTTTTTTCCCCTTTAGGGGCGATACTTCTCTTCATGTAACTTCATGTCTTTCTTCAAGATAAACCTCTGGGCAAACATGCATACAATAGAGAAAGGGGTCATAGCAGTGGACGGGCTTAGATCTGTTGCTTTAGATAAACATAAGCTAGCAGTAAAAGCTAAACTAGGCTTGTGTGCATGTGCCCTGAATCTGATGACTGTTTTGCATGCGCATTCATGCAATGCATAAACATTTCTTCATTGTCACTCATACGATAAAATACTGTTTTTTTTTCAAAATGACGTAAGAGTGCTCTCTCAGGGTCGACTAGACTGTCAAGTACTTCATATTAAGCTGGAAAGTCCCATGAATTATAAAAAAGCCCAACATATTAAGACATCTGTGGTAGCAATATGAAAATATGATATATCTGTTGATTATTCCGAGTAAGTAGAAAGTCATTTATTAAGAAAGACAGCACTATTGAGACGATGCAATTTTTCAAAGCGTTAAGCGATACCCCATTTATCTCAATTTTACTGGGTGGCTGCAGAAAACACAAAAAGGAAGACATTGTCAAACCCTGACACATAATTTGTATCTAAAGGGATGTGCATAATGTAACAATGCTTGTATGAAGGGATTAAATTAATATTTTAATAAATAAATACAATCTGCAAAATCAAGAATTTCATCAGTATGAATGGAGAATTCTGCAGATTGTGTCACAGTTAATTTATTTTCCAAACTTCCAAAAGCTATCCTGTGTTGACTTCTCACATCTTTATAATACACAAATGTGTGTTTTTTGCTGGATGTCTGTGATTTCACTCTTTTCTTCCATTGAACAAAAGCATTCATAGATTCAAGACAATGATCTTGGCATTAATTGAGTAATCGTTTGATGAGGACCAAGCTCTAAAGCGTCTCCCGTATTCGTTCTAACTCATGAAACTGAGTCGAGCATTGTGCGTTTCTTTCAAATGTCTCGAGAACACACGGCTGAAGCTTAAATTTGCAAGCACGCGAAACCAGTACCTGCTGCTCGGACTTTAATTATCTAGGCGGGGAACATGGACACAAACAGAGGGGGAGTCCCAAGTCTTTATCTCATTTACACCTTGGTAATGAAAACGACTAACAATAAGGGCCAGTTAATAATGTTAGAGACTGTATCACTGCTTGTCTAACCTACCTACCACTTGTGGTGCAGTGTTTGTAATTAGCAGCTCCTGTCGTCTGATTGGATAAGGATGCATCGCTGTCCTGGATACAGAAATACACACATTGTTTCTGCGTTGCATCAGGCTGCAGAGTCAGTCAGTCACTTTTCTTTTCTCACTGACAGCGTAGGAACGAGAGGGACAGCCAGGTCAGACAACATTTTGTGCCATTATGCTTGATTCTAAAAATAGAAACCGACTGTGGTTTTAAAAGAAAACTTGGCTTCTCCTAAATGTCAACTTTCCGGCTCTGAAAAGAAAAAAAGGGAAAGAAAGAGCCTCGGCTGCCACATATTGTTTTGTCAATATAATGGGTTTGGAGATGCTTTTAAAGGAAGAAAAAAAAAAAGTTAAACCCAACTCAGAGAGAAGCGTGCACCATCTCACGTGAGCTAAAAGGAACAGAAATGATTCAGTAGCGTGCTGTTGTCATACTGCATTCCCAACACTTTTTATTTCAACAAGGGCATCAAAACGTGTATTTGTAATTTTAAATAAGTTGTGCTTGATGTACACACACACACACACACACACACACACAACCACGCATTTATAGTCCTGTGATATTTTTATAAATTTGATATTTGTGTCTTTAGGCCCAAGGGAACATCTTCAAACACGACTCATTGGCAGTAGTCCAAATTTATCCAGTTTACTGGACAGGATGTGTGGAATATTGGTACATGGAAAACATGTTAAGTAATCAAGCAGCAAACTCTGGTCTACAAAAATGAAGCCAATGCAGAAGTGCAAAATCCTGCAATTCATCGAGTGTCCACTTGAGGCTGACTCCAGGAACACCTGAAGTCAAATACACACAACAGGTGAAAAAGCCATTTTTACAGCATAAATGTTTACAGCCTGATACAAAAAATAAAATAGGTCTGACTATGATTGGGTGGGTGCGATTTAACGGTTTGTTAAGCGGCCTAAAACCCACCTGAGCTCTCAATCTGTCGTTAGGTTGACTGAAATCTAGGTTGAGACAGCATTTCCAACGTGGCGGCTGGAGCTCTCTGCCGTAACAAGATGGCTGACGTTGCTCAGGCCTTTACCATTAATATTTACAGTCTATGGAAGTAAAGCATTTCTCAAAAAAACTTATTGGAACTAGTAATCCTAAATTTATGAAGCGAGGTTACGTCACAATAATTAACAGCTAATGTACATTTGTTTGTTTGTTATTTTCATTGATGTGTGCTTCTCTGTTTACATGTGGATTGTTGTTTGTGTGAATGCTCTTGCTATGTAGCTAATATGTGTTGTATCATATTTGCATTTATTGGTTTATTTGTCATGGATAATACATGCAGGCATAAACAAAATCATTTATCAGTTCTTAAAACATATGAAAATATGACCTTAGGACGATAAAAAGTGGCTGTTGTACCAGCTGCTGTCATACATTTTCATGAAACGATGAGTTAACTCAGGCAAGCATCAGTATTTCTCCTCACTAGATTGTCGAGTGTCCCCTTGTTGTGTTTTGTCATCTTTGGGTGATGACATGTAGACTATGTACCATGAGTCATTTAATATTGCGTGGAGCAGCAGGGCTGAGGGGCATATGGCCATTTTGGAGCCGAGCCATGCGGCTTAAGGCGGGGTAAACGGATGGGCAGACATTGCTGGTGCATTAGCTGTTCGACTCCGCATCATGTTTCACTGTTGTCTCTACAGCGAGTGCACTGTTTATCCAACTGCAGTAAATAAAACATTAAAATCATGTTTTGTTTTTTTTGTTCCATGTTGGAGAAAGTTGGTGTTCTGGGGAATTAGGGCTGTCACACTGTAAATACCGTTTGTCAGTGCATGCAGGAGAGAGAGAGAGAGAGACAGAAGGCGAGGAAGAATGCTGGTGTGATCCACTAATATCCTTGGCGACTCAAGACACTGTATTCACACATTATTCACGGACAGTTTGTACCAACGCTAACATTCTGCTAAGGCTATGATCAGCGGTGATTGGCTAAATGCACCAGAGGAAATGCTGCTGCAAAGCTAGAGAGCTGACGATGGACTGTGTGTGCAGACTGTTGATTATGGGGAGAGCCTGTGGTTCCATCTATTTCATATTCATGAGCCAAATGGTTCAAGTTGTATTATTCATGAACAAATTAGACGTTCAAAAACACCAGTGTGAGCAAGGCCGTTTGCAGGATGACTCAAACATCCAACTTTAACCTAAAATAATCACCCAAGTTTTCCTCGTCACATACATGAATGTCAGTATTTATCCTTCCCATCTCTGATCCTGATATTGTGTTTTCTGTCGCATTGAGCTACTGTGGCTCAATATATCCCACGCTTTTGTAGCTGTATCTCCAGGTATTTAATATGTGTCCATCTGCAAGCAGCGTTGAAGCAAAGACAGTCCGTTTTTTTAACTATATTTTCTTCTTTACTGTACGAGAGGTTAAGATTGCGGCTTGTAAGAGAGTAGCTTTGTTCAGCCTCTCTGATCAGCTGGCTTGCTAGCAGTCGGGACAGAGCAACAGAAGTGTGTCCAATCAAGCTGAGCCGTGTTTTAAAAGGCCCTGCAGTCCTTGGGCAGAGGCCGCGTTTATGACCCAAAATTGAGGCAACGAGCCTGGCCCACATCCAAGCCCTCGAGCTGATATATTCTGTTTGAGCATATCCAGTGGAAAGTGCAACACCGCAAGGAGGCCCCATGAGACACCTGAACATGTGTAACCGAGTGTGTGCCTGTGTTTGTGCCTGCGTGTGTGTGGTTGTGGGTGTGTGTGTAAACAGTGTGTAGGATGAGAGAAAACCTTGTTAACCTTCCAACCTTCAATGATTTTTTTTAAGTGAAGACATGGGGGGAAATAGAAAAAACAATGGAATCATGTTAGATTTACTGATTTGAGAAGGTGTACGGTGTAAATAGCATCCAGTCTGCTGTCTGAACAGGAGATAATCTATAACGGCAATAAAAAGGAAAGAAAAAAAAAGAAACACATTAACCCAAAAATAATCTACCAACAGAAAACTTTCAGTCTGAGCCATTATAAATACAGTCAGCTCAGCGTAGCTGGAAATTACCTTTGACTTCATTTAACAATCAAATTACAAAGCACCTCATTTACATTAGCCAAATGGGAATCTACAATCATTTTTGAGATTACAATGCTGGTGGTCAATTACTGTAATGGTTTCGATTTATAGCATAGTTTTCCCTCTCTGAGATCAGGGTCGTACACTAAACTGGGTCTTATCTATTCCAGAGTTGATCCCCCACCTGAAGGTCAAACACACAGTTCAATGACTTTGTGCACCTGGAATCTATTTGAACAGACACTCGGTCTACGATTGATTCAGATTCAGACAACTTTAATCATCCCAGAAGGGAAACTCAGTTTCACAGCCCCCCCGAGTCATTGATAGAAACCAAACCACTATAAAGGAAACAAACACGATCACAGCAGCATTCAGGAAATGACATTCACGTCATTGATTGGCTGCAAAATCAATAACTGAAAAAAAATATATATACAATTCAAAGTGCAATACCACATCCATCCACACTTTTGAGTTACCAAAACATTTCCTACATGACAATGAAAAGAAAGTATATACTAACAGTTGTACACTGAAAACTCTGTCATGATATAATATGATCCCTGTTTGTGTTGTGTAGCCTGGCTCAGTACAGAAGGAATCTTAACTTACAGCTAAACTAACATTAGCAGCAGCTCAGCTTCAGACTCCTCCTGGAGTTATGTTTGTTGACGAGTGTTGAAAAGACTTTGAACAATGAGACAGCTTTACGTTTTTTGTTTTAACCACTTTTAGTTTTTTTGTTTTTTTTTGTTTAAGAACAAGCTTAGTATGTGTGGATGAAAAATACTAGTTAGCCTGCTTTTATTGTGTTTGCTTTGACTACTCCCCATGGCATCACTTCACTGTTGTGATGATTCCCTTTAAATAACATGAGCTGCTGGTGGAAGCCATGCCGTGCATGTCTGCTGTGGTGCCCTCTGTTTAGGGTTAGGGTAGAAAAACAACTACAATAAGTTATTGTGTTGGATCCTTCGAATTCTGGTGAACCTGCTCAAACCTGCTTGATACTTTGTTTGAGTCCTTTTTTGAAGATTTCTTTTTTAATGTGTTAATTGTAGAATCTGAAATCAGGGACAGAGAGGATAGGGAATGACATGCAGGACAGGAACTACAGGTCGGATTTGAACCTGGGCTGCTCACAGACTACAGCTTCTGTAAATTGGGCACTAACCACTCGGCCTTCGGCACTTGGGTTTTAGTCCATTTTTAAGGCTTTTCTGCCATCCCTATTGTTAAAACTGTTTATTTGACAACACAGTCATATCAATGGGACACTTTGCTCCGTACAATGGGATCTCCATGGAGACTATAATCTTCCTCTCGTTGACCACAGGTTTGTTTCCTGATCTCAGCCCTTTGAATGATCTTTACCCCCCTTACAAAAGACTTTTTTCACGAGTGAGAAAACGTTACATTAGAAACGGTCAGATAAAATCATCCAACATACAAGAGGAGGACAATGTTAAATCACGGCAAAATGTAGGACAAAACCTGCATTACATAATGCAGTGCATAAACAGGGCAGCTATATTTAGTCATTGCAACAACTGCAACTAACAGCGACCACTTCCATTATTCTAAGATTAAACATATTGCGTGTACACTGAATAATAACCTTAAGTACTAAGCTTCTTTGCGTCATACAAATTGCACTTCAAACTTTGGACTTTCTACTTTGCAAACTGAATCATCCATTTTCTGGTTTCTTTTCAAACATGATACAGTTCCAAGAATCAAAAAAAACAAAAAAAATCACCACTATCACAGCAGGAGTATTTGAAGGCAGCCACCTCCACCGTTTGCGGTGTTGTTGTACTGTAATGGTTTGTTTTCCTCAGACTGGATCTATGCCAGCATGGCCCACAATTTTACCTTGCTCATGGTGATCAATAGGCATTAGATTGAGACAAGTGTTTAGTCAAGTAGGTTGTTCAGAGAGTGACTGGCAGTTCTCCGCTTCACTCAGACATCAACGTGAACCTTTGCTTCACCTGACTGAGCCAACACACTCCTCAGACTGAATGCATGAATGTGCTGCTCACTGAGCTGTCATTACTAAGTGCTTATGTCTCTCGAATTTCTAAAAAACAGCTAGTCTGCGGCGCTGGATGATCCATCTAAATCCGTTTGAGGTGATCAACTAAGCTTCACTGACCGAAACCTTAGCCCAAGTCATTACCTTATTGTTCCAAATATAAGACCACATTGAACATTAGAAACACCCGCTGTTTTGAAGATGAATCTTTTCAATAAGACTTTCTGAAGACCAAATCTTGTTATTATCAAGATAACAATAATCAATCAAACTAAAGAAAACAAATCAAATTAATAAAACAAGTGATGATGTTTTTAACCCCTGTTTGTATTTCAACAAAAAAGAACCCTGTCTCATATTCACATGAACACATTACCTTTTATAATTTGCACATAGTCCCTATTAATCAGGGATGATCCCCAAAGTATCAAAAGTCTTGTAACACATACTTCCGGATTTACCATTATTCCAGTCACTTCTCATTTAACTGAAGTAAAGGCTTTTGAATAGAGCCTGGGTTTAAATCTGTAGCTACAATGTGCATTTTGAAGCTGAGAAATGGGATAAATCTTTCAGGTTATTAACTCAATCAGATGTCATCTTGTGTTTCTAAGGGAGTTAGTGAAGCCTTCTGGGGTATATGATGCCCCAGATGTTGTCTAGACGTTGTTGGTGGTGGTAGTGGTGTTGGTGGTAATGGAAGGGTGTTTGATGTCCTGAGGGGTGTACTTCTGAGAGCTCAACCTAGTTTATAGATGTGATGAACTGGGGGTGCATTGGGTGGATGTGGATCGTAACGTTCCAGACTGAGTTGAGAGCCGACAGCATGCAAGATGTTTGGCTGAAGAAAATTGTGGGGAAATCTGATTGGTTTATCTGAAGGGTAAACAGCATTAATCAGCAGATTAAAGAAGCAGGAAGAACAGAGTGAGAGAGATTTGGGGTGAGAGAGAGAGAACGATGTGAATGAATGAGTCACGAAGAGCAGCTTCCTGCTTAAACTTGCACTGAGCATACAGACTGTATAAATGAAATGAAAGTATTCACCCCCAGGGTTAGTGAATATCCCTTTTGATTTTTCCAGACTCAGAAGTGACCATGTTTGCAATGTAACTTCTTTACTCTTGTTGACAGGACACTGTGATAGCAACTTGTCCATAACAGGTACGCACACCCTAAAGCATACCCTAAGATCATCAGTGGTCTCCCACTGCTGGTTGTACCAGGATTAAGGCACGTCCGTGGCCTCCCATTGGAAACCCAAGGTGATCTCCACTTCATATACATCTTGCTGTGGTTCATTAGCCTCAGAGATAAAGATGATCTTGTTTCCTTTATCCAGCGACTATGCCGACTAGAAGCAACTCCCTCAGTGTTTTTGAAGATGCTCTCTACTTGTGAAATGGGAAAGAAAAATCACAGAATTGAGTAAAAGCTGATGATTTGTATTACATGTATCCAGCCTGACATAAAATGTCTTTGACATTTTAACACCAAAAAAGATTGGGAGATAATTCATGGCTTTTGCTCATTTCCACTATCCATTTCACACGTTTTAATAGAAAAGACGTCATCATTTGTCTGTTTGCACGTCAGTCTTTTTTCTCCACTGAAGTGTTGTATTTGGTTGAGTTATGTCTCAGTAGGTGTTGACTTTCTTTCACACTTCTATTGCGACTGTCACACCATTCAGACTGCAACGCCATTAGTGGTGTGGAAAACCGTTCACTTTAATTACTTCACAGGGAGCGAAATTAGCCAAAACATACAAGCTGTCAGGGGAGCAGCACCATGGATACAGTTCAATGATGTAGCACAGGCTTTAACCACTTTCTGCACCAGGCCATCTTTTAT
This sequence comes from Symphodus melops, assembly GCF_947650265.1. Taxonomy (NCBI): domain Eukaryota; kingdom Metazoa; phylum Chordata; class Actinopteri; order Labriformes; family Labridae; genus Symphodus; species Symphodus melops. The sequence continues at coordinate 4,226,712 of NC_136693.1, forward strand.
GTGGTCAATAGTAATGTGCCCCAAGACCTTTCAATGACCTAAATGTTAAGCCATAATGTAAGAAAATATTTATATCATAGGCATAAGATAATTTCAGGAAAATCTACCCCTGAAGTATTCCCAAGTTGCTTATTCACTGATGTCCCTCGCAGAGTGAAGTTTTCCTTTCTGGCTGAAGAGGGTTTGAGGAAGTAAGACATGACGTAAAAAAGACACTGTGGATATCAGAGACGGCAAAGGAAAGAACACTTTCCTGCCTTTATTTCAATGCTACATGAAATTAGAGATACTTAGTGTCAATGTAGGAGTTGTAAGTAATGGCCTTGAAGATCGCACTAGTCGTGCATCGATTGCGTGATATGAGCTTCATCATCACCGCCTGCTCGCTTACAGTGAGTTTTCCTGTTTATTTCCTGTTGTGTTCACACATTGGCTAACCGCGACTTCCTGTGAAAAAGTTTTACAAAGTGGCTAACAGGAAAAAGTCAGGGAAAGGACAATGAGAAAAAAAGTGTCGTTCTCCATTTAAACATGCAGCTCACTCTGAATTGTGTGCTTTCTGTGCTTTTGCCTTCGCTTGATTCTGTACTGGAACAATGAATAACTACTCACTTAGTATGTCAAATTTATTTAATTATTAAGTCATTACATATTCATGTAGAGCTCTGCATTGTGAGGTAAAATACAATGAAAGGAAATTTGCACAACAAAGACCTGATCCATCAGTTACTATGGAGGCAGAGAATGTGGCAGTGGACTCAGAGATGTGCAACAGGAAGGATAATTGAATTATTGAAAATCTTGCAGGCACCTTCCTACGCTTTCCCCTTGTAGTGTTCAAGGTTAATTGTCATAAGTTCAGGCCCATTTATAAGCACGGCACGAGGGAAGATACCGGCGCAGAGAGACTAAACAAAAAAAACGTACATTTGATTAAGATTACTGTGCAGTCAAGCAATATTTTCTATTAAGCATCAGTCCTACTGCGGAGTCCACTGTCAGGCAGATTCACAGAGTTGCCTCAGCTTTTCACTAACGTTTGCTTGTCCCCTTTTTCTCTGACATCACAGAAAAGAGAGCAAGCAAATGGCCGTATTTATTAAGAAGTCAAAGGTAATATGAAATGTCTTCTGAACCATACTTTAATCGGAGGCTTTTGCTGTGAGATTAACGAAGGTGTTAGGCACTGCAGATAGACGCAGGCCATCCCAGACACCAGCATGTTAGCGTGTCTCAGCCGTTTAGAGGATTGCTTGTGTAATGCCATCTGTATTCAGCGGATGAACACCCACTTTTACACCAGGGCACAGAGAGAGGAGCAGCAGCGACTTCAGCCAACATCTGTCGCTTCCCCTCTATCTTCCATTCACTCATCCGCTAGTTGCTTTCATCCACTTACAAATCGGGACACAAGACCGGATATGTTAATTGAAGAAACAGCTCACTCCTCGGAAAGAATATGAAGGATAAAAGCGCTCGCGAACACGGAACATGAACTGTGACAAAACTGAACAATGATTGGTTTGTTGATACAAAATGCTTAGTAAATAATGTGCTCCTTCCTCTTGATGAAGTGACTTCAATCAAATGCATGCGATAGAAAGTCCACACATGCAATGTCCATGGAGAAATGAATGTTTCATTATTAAATCAAAGCTAGAAATACAAACTCCCTTTAATTGTCAGACCGAGTAAATTATGACATGCTGTAAATACAGACTCCACGTCTGTTATCTACATTTTGAGATGTTATCTGGAAATCTGTAAAACCGCCTGGCAGTGATGTAACTGTTCTGTACTGTTTTTTTTTTTTTTATTGTTTTTTTTTGTCGAAAAATAATAGTTGAAATAGCTTCTGAAATAATCAATGATCCATTATGCATATCTGGCTGATGCAGCCGTACACAAACTCATGTCACTCGCTAAATGAGCTTGGGGTGAACATTTAAAAAATGTAAACAATGTGATACTGACTAATATTCTGTAATATTATGAATTAGAACAACAAACCTGAGCTTTTAAAGAAAGCTTCTAAAAATGCTGCATCATGTGTCTGAAAGGCTCTGGTTAGATTTGGATCAAACTTGCTGCAGAGATTCGTCCCTCTGCTTTGATTTTGTCTTGACCTTTTTATCATCACATCATCAGACACAAGAGGAAAACGTTTGGTCTGACAATCAACTCTGGAAGAAATTGTAAGAAAAGACTGGCCCACTTGGATTTAAAAGACTTTGTGTGCATTCACACAAAGTCACACACACACACACACACACACACACACACGTTTGTTTCCCTGATGCTCCTCAGGGCGAGCTGTGGTGGTGGCAGTGACATTAATAACAGGGGCGAAGGTTGGAAACCGTTCAGGAGTCGGAAAAGGTGTGACACCTGTCATCACTGAAATAGTAAATGATCCATTATGCAGATCCGGATGATGCAGCCATACACAAACTGCTGTCACTCGTTCTGACGTAAAGGATTTGTTTGTACTCTCTGTCTGTTATCGATGCTGAGCTTAAGCGGCAGAAGGTGTAATTCTGTGAAATACAGCTTTCTGTTGACACATCAGCCACTCACTCCTTTTAAGGAGACATATTTGTGTGTGTCTAAATGTGATGAGATTTTTTTTTTTATATTGGCGGCAGCTTAAAAGACAAATGATCAGTGTTTTGTCCAGAGAGTCCAGGCGGTTTTGTTGCACAATGCCCCCCTTCATTCTTAAGTGCTCTTCATATTTGGAAGGCAATCCCAGTGTTCACTCTTTCTTTGGCTTGCAGTCAGTCAGTTTCATCTCAAGTAATTTATGCTGTCACGTCCGATCACTTTGCGTGGGTTGAATTCATCTGTGGTAGTTTGCTTAGATACGTAGCTTGTTGGTGCTCACTGTTCAGGTTTATCTCAAACGTGCTGCCGTCTCTGCACCCTCGGGAGAGCAGAAGCATCATTTTCTGTGCTGAACCAGAGTTTTAGTTTCTAAAAAACCTTCGAGACATTGAGTGCTTAGAGCAGCAAATGTAAAAGTTTTAATGACCTGGATATACATTGAGTCTCTGTAGTGTTCAGTAGACTTTGCGGATATCTGTTGGAATTCAGAGGCTGATATTGACTTCATACAAACTGGTTTTGTTTTATAAGGCCATTAAGTTATAGATTAATGTACATTTTGTATGTGCAGGTGGTTCAAATGATTTAAGTCTCTTAAACGGTGCTCAGTTCACATCTGTATTCTGGTCTGATCCAGGATTGATTCTCACAGACGGTCTGTCTTGTTTTATAAATAAGCAGAGTGAATAATCACACACACACACACACACACACACACACACACACACACACACACAAGCTACCCAGAGAGAGATTTTGTTTAACTGTAGTAAACAGATATAATGGGAGAAAAAGAAGCTGGAGGTTATAGCCATTGATCAGCACCACCTGCCAGGGAGACAATTAGTCTATTGGTTGGAATAAACAGGCACATCACAGACACAAACAAACTCGGGAATTATTTTGACTCCAACCTTTCCCACTGCTGTCAGAACAAGCAACTTTGTTGTTCAAATATAGCTCAAACAAGTACCGTTTTTTCTTCTCCCCTCCACACACACTGAACAGGGGGATGATCAGCATGGCCTATTTAAGTTTGTAATTAATTGACATGACTTTTTTTTTTTTTTCTCCTGTGGCGTTTCCAGGATCAAATGAATATGCCCCTGTTTGTTTTTTAAACAGGGAGTGATGCATTGTTGCAGACACAGTCTGTTTGAATTTACAAAACAGGTGGAAGGCTTTCTAGACAGTATGTAAATGTGCAACCTTAGCTTTGATTATTGAATGTATATCCTACTAATTAGCCATTTCCTGGCTTATAGAGTATGATTAATATGCAACGGTTCGTTGTTTATTTATAGGTCATTGTTCACATTTGCATAATTTCTATTTGGATTCATTCCGGTGTGAGAAAGACCTCACCCCATGTGCTTACTGCGCCAGAGGACTCCTGACAGCAAGTTGCACACTTTAAACACGATTTATAAAAACCTGAAGCTTGAGTTCTGAAAAACAAGCCTCCTAAATATTATACACAGAAAACAGGTCTATCATTGCTCTTGCCATTTTAGAGCAGGCCCTGATTTTAATTACTATACATGGTGAATTAGCTAATGAATAATGAATGGATTCCTCACACTAAGTGCTCTGACTGCTAATGCACTTGCAATTCTCTCCCTCACTCTTACCCGCACACACACACACACACACACACACACACACACACACACACACACACACTGAACTGCCAATGTTGCTTTCTGATTCTGTCTTTTTTTAGTCCCCCACCCTCCTCCTCCCACCTCCTTTCCAAGTCTGATTCACACACACAATTTCTTTCCCACATCTGCTTTTTCTCACTCTCCCTGAGATTTGATTAGATTTTCCTCTGTAAGGAATTATTTAGTGATGAGAGGAGAGAACGAGCCGGGGACAGAGAAAAGCTCCGGGATAGAGGGGGAGACAGATAGCGGTTCTCAGGGGAGCGAGGGAGAGGAGGAGGAGAAAGGTGCTTCGAGGAAAAAAAAAAAAAAGAAGAGTGGAAAAGCTGGAGGATTAAGGTGCAGTGGAGCTGCAGACATGCAAAGTGAGATGGAGTGACACAATGTAGTGTGTGCACTCCGTGTGCACAACTTCAAATTCGTGGAGTGAGGGCAAAAATCTACAAATATGAGAAAATGGATGTAATACTACAAGTATATGGCTGTGTGTTATATCCTTCTCGCCACCTTGGAAGAACATATAAAGGCTCAGTGTGGATTTTTTCTTCACTCCATATTATCCTTGTGTCTGCATTATGTCCCATTGGCTCCTCTCTGCTCCCTCAGTGCAAACACGGCAGGTTAGATGAAGTGGAAGTGCCCGTAGGTGTGAATGTGTTTGCCTGTCTATATGTGTTAACGCGGTGACATGCTGGTGACCTGTCTGGGATGGTTCTCACCCAGTGCATGATGGGAAAAGCACACGGCCCCTAAGGCTCTGAATGCAACAAGTACCATATAAAAAATGAATACACTGACAGTATCACCATACATTGTGTCATGTGTATTGAATTATTTAAAGCTACTATGATTTATATATATATGTGTGTGTGTGTGTCGTAGCTGATGAACTTGTCATGTGGTGTGCATTGACGAGCCTATCCATGTTGCCTTTATTTGAGGGACAGGGCATTGGATAGAGGAGGAAGCCTGAGAGAGAGAGAGAGAGAGAGAGAGAGAGAGAGAGAGAGAGAGAGAGAGAGAGAGAGAGAGAGAGAGAGAGAGAGAGGAATAACATGACTAGGGAAAGGAGCCAGGGGTGATACTCAAACTAGGAACTCCCAAACCAACCACTGGGCCAATCTGCACTAAGAGAATGTTTTTTTTTAACAATGTCATGAATTGAGATATTGGTGATATTATGCCTTTTTTTTTTTTTTTTTTAATAGCTAGTTACTACCACCCCCAACATATTGCAATTGTCTGGCATTGTGTTAATAAAAAACACCCCAAAAAACAAACATCACTGGTTGACTTAGAGGTTGAGAAAAAAATCCAAGTCAAACTCAGCTAAGTTCAGGAGTGCTTACTGTGGGCAGCCAACCTCACTCCTACATCTCTCTTTAAGTGCATGTCTATAGAATCCAGTTTATACGTGTGTGTGTGTGTGTGTGTGTGTGTATTGTAGTGTGTTTGTAGCATGTTCAATAAAAGGGTGTAAAATTGAATTTCTCCTTGCAGGATTAATGAAGTGTATCTTCTTAGATACAGTACAATATCGTTTAGTGTACCCTCGGAAGGATTTGCCTTCCATTCAAAGTGCGTCAAACATTCAGCAGCCTCCACATATCCTGTCACATGCTTTTTCACATGACTAAGTGTTAAAAATGTTTTATTTTCTCCTGAAGTTTCACAGTAATGCAACTTCTATTGGATCAGGGTTATTTTATGTATTCAGCCACTTAAAAAATGAATACATTACAAATACATGTAATTGTAACTTTGCTAAATGTTGCTAAATCCTGTGCTCATGACTGGACAAAATCCTCGTACTTTGACGCCTTTAGTTTCATTTAGACCATTGAAAAAAAGGGTAAAACACACATGCATGTTAAAGCATTCAATGGCACCATAAACAAAGCATTAACAGAATATTTGTACTGATAAACAAAAAACAACATTAAGGAGTTGTAGCCTTCCCTTGCAGCACATTTGACATTAAACAACCATAAACACAACGCTTTCATGTTTACAAATGTGTTTCAGTTAGCATTAGTGTGAATAGACATAATCGATTCATGAAACCACACAGGAAATTTACATAATGCCTCGCACACTCCTCTTATATAGGACAACTTGAACACAATAGGCTGACTGATATTCGCTTTGGGCGCAAATAAACGTGTAATCCTGTGCACAAATTCAGTAATAATTGACTCTATAAAGTGCACATTAGTGAAGAAATAAAAATACACGGCCTTGTGTCAAACAAGCTCAACATCTGACTTAAATAATCGTTTGTGAAAGGGGAGAACACAAAAGCAACCAAAGATGAAGAATAATAAGCAGCACAGCAGCCGGACAGCTCCGCCTCAGGCTAACCACAACTAAATATAAACAGTGCCAAACATGTAAAGATAACCGGGGGTAATGTTAACTCAGGATTAAAGCCTAAGGTTAACAGGTTCAACTGCGAAAACAAACATGCTGTAGCAGGATGGGTGAAGTGTGGAGCATCACATTTAATGCAAATTTACAACCATGGTATGATTCACAAAGGTAAAATGAGTGACCTAGGTTTTTTTTTAAATGAATGATAACAGCTGGCAAGATTGAAAAGCTAGACAGAAAATCTCACATATAAGATAGTTAAAGATGCTGTTGCTTGAGTGGTCAAAGTCAATGTCTCCCTAAAATGTTTCCAAATGCAACAATAACAGCACAATGAACTTCTTCCTGGATGACATTCATATTTCCATCATTTTAAATGATGAAATGTGTTTTTTTCAATGCCCCAGGAAGCAGCTTATTCAATGTCATCCTGTGTTCTGCACAAGGGAGACACGACTAGCATGTGATTTATTGTGGTGTAACAATATACTATGGTTGTTGTCTTGAATTATAATTTGCTTGTGAGGTATAAAACCATCCAAAAAAAATGGACCAAATAAAAACCCAAGGACAAATCAAGGACAAACCAACAGGGAAACACATTTTTTAAGCTGAAAACATTACTTGGTAAAACACCAATCCTTAACAGCTTATTAGCATGCCAGCTGAGACTTCTCACCATGACCAAATAATGAAAGAAAAACAAGATGGACTACCTACTGTAAGCTGTCAACGCTGGATGGAAGCAATCAATCAGCCATCAGCAGCGAGAAAACGAACACGACCCCGTACCTAGCACAGCCGCAGTCGGTAGATAATAAAACATGATTCAATTTCCACCAACAGCATCCCGTTAAGACATAAGGATCATCATTATCATCATCAATGTGCAACACAAAGTTATAGAAGATCATAATGCTCTATTGCAACAAATTCTAGGCCTACTAAATGACCTCGCACAAGCGGAACAAGATGGCTCAGAGTGATGATCTGTGATCCTCCTGGTAGATCTAAGCCTTTATGAGAGACCGTGTTTACAGTGTTCATCCATCTTTTTACTAAATTGTTGACTGCCACTTGTATAATTGCATTTCCTCTGCTTTGATTTCTGACTGGCTTTAAGACGTTCTCCCACCGAGCGTCATGCATTGGCTGCTGGAGTATCAAAGCAGATTAACAGAGAGAGAGAGAGAGAAAAGAAAGGACGAAGGGAGGGGAGACGGAAAAAAAATCAAAATCACACCGCTGAGAAAATGTCTCCTCTACGGCTTTCATTTATCGAGTCCAAATATATTTGATAGTGGTTATTTTTACACAGACCTTAATCCTCTGCTCACCCTTCATGTGGAGGTAGATAATTATAGTAATCTGGTCGAAAGGAATTTAATTTTCTAGCTGTGAATCTTTGCAGTGGGATGGACAACGTGCATTATGAAAAGAATGTATAATGTCCTATAATATCAACAGTTGGATGACAAAATAAATAGGATGGAGCATTGCTCGGTTTATACTATTACGCTTTATAAGACACTTATACCTCTCGCTGCTTCAGAGGTGCGTACTGTGAAGACGTATTGAGTGAGTCAGACACACAGAGTTTTCTGTGTCACTCTTTCTCGAGTACAGATGGTAGATCTCAACCATAACTCATGCTACACACAAGCAGCTGAGGGAACAGGGCACTCCATGGATGTAGCCACTGTGATGTCACCCAGTGTTTCCCCCTATCAATTATTTGGGGTGGCAGGCCATCACCCCAACACGACCTACAGCTCCAAAAGAAAGGGACAAAGTCCTTTATGTTCATTACTTGCACTTTTTTACGTTTGTCACTGTTCTGTTCAGCTAATTAAAAAATACATTTCCAGGATGCTGGTACTGTTTACACCTTGTGATCAGGTTGGCAGCCTACACCCAGCACATACACTTACCTTGAGCCCACCCCTTGATGACAAGACCCGACACTTGGAGCACAAGCTAAACAAACACGTGTACGTCACATAGAATCCATGAACTACTTCACTGAGCTGCATATGTTGAGTTTTGTTTACTGCATGTTACGCACAGATAAAACTCCTTTCTCAAAGCTTCCCAAGGAGTTCTCACATTTTTGGGATAAGTCGGACTCTGTGTCTATCAATGTCAGATTACACACATGCATGTTCACGCAGTTAAATGCTTTTCACAAACCTCCTAGGTAGTATGCTTCTTAGACCCCCCCCCCCATATTAATATAACCTGGCAGGGATAACGTTCAAGAAGAATAGTTGAAAAGTACCCACTGTTCTTTCTGCTCTATATAAGAGATTGCCTTACAAGTAGGACATCCAAATGGCACTCTCCTTATATCCCCTTCAAATAAAAAATATCCTACTTCTTGAGGCTTTGTGTCTCATGTTGGACATTTCTTTTGAAGATATTCTAAGTAGGAGACATTTCAGATCCTCCCATTGTAGGCACACAGGGAAGCGCTTGTAATGTGCACGTTGCTCTTGTCCTGCCCTTGAGCAAGTCAGTCATTCCCCACTGACTCACTGCAGAGCTCAGGGGACTCACTGTGTGAAGATGACCCATCACTCTGACCTCCCTGGAGGGAGCAAAGTAAAAAGAGAGTTTCACTGCGGGATCAATAAGAGTATCATATCGTTATCACTTTATTCAAGTCGGTTAAGCGATTTGGGAAAGAAGGGTTTAGCCTGCATTTAATCCTTTGGCAAGATATGCAGCCTTCTACTGTACGCAATTCTGACTGTGCGTTGCTATTGCAGGATTAAATATAATCCTAATGGGAGTATATGTGTGTTCATTTCACAGTTTAAATTGTAATTAACAGTTCCACCTTAGACCTTGTTGTGCTGCAGAGTATTTATGTTTTAGAAGTTGCACAATATTAAAAACATCTTGTCTCCTTATGCTGCATTTACAACACATTATGGCATATTAATTCATCTGAGTGCATTGTATGTCTTTGTTGCATTTTAATGCTTTCTGCATGTTGATATTTGCATAAAAGCAATTGTGCATGAAGAGCGAATACTTCTATTCTCACAGGTGCACACTTATGCGTAGATGATTGGATGCTGTATGCTTTTAGACTATATAGGCCAATTCATACGACGAGGACCATTAACTACACAAAAGCTAGGTTTTCTTGCAGCTTTCATCTTTTTTTTATTTTATTTTTTTTAAGGCAGCTTTTTTCGGCCCCCAAACAAGATTATGAGAGCTGGAGCCCGGCCTCAGAGTCGATACACATCTGAACTCAACCTGGCGTCTCAGGCTTTGTAATCCATCACTGTTGCATCGAGACAGTAGCATCCACTTTTAAATTAAAGAAGCTCGCCATTACATATTAATGCCAACAGTCAGGAGAAGTGAAGACGCTGCTCAAGGCTTGCCGAGGAAAGACAGTAGGAGTTTCTTCTTCACTCTCTTTTTTGCTATTAAGACTTCTACAATCCCATCCAGTAACCCCACCCACTTCCACCTGCCCCCAGAAAAGCTGATGTTAGCTCAAGCCTGGGTGGGAAACTAACAACCAGCGAGAATATGCCGGTATCCATGGGAAAATATCAAAACACACGTGCAATGTCTCACCTATGGTGCAGGAGGAGACAAAAAGAAAGCATGATGCAGATAACTGCAGTGATGTTTGTCATCGTTAACTCCCTGGCTACCTCGCCATTATTAGCGTGGCACACGTGAAGGTATGCAGGCAGGTAGGGAGACAGGTCGGCCATCTAATCATTTCACTCACTTCAGATGACATGATTAGCTAACTGTTTCCGCGCTTCGACAGCCAGAGACAACAGATCCCTTTCCAATTTTTTGGAGTCAGTGCCAGGTTGATGTCAGAATGAAAAGTGAATTTTAGCAAAGATGACAAAATAGAAATAAATACAGTTTCTTATCCGGCTTAGTAATTCTGCCACGTGAGATGTAGGGTTTCCTAAATATTATAATTTTAAACTTCAATTCACGATAGAAGTTAAAATCCAATGGAAATGATATCTGTTTTCTTACCACAGCATTGTGCTAAAACTTCACAAAGTTATTCCTCCAAGTCAGTCTGTGTCATTTTGAATATATTCACCACCTATGTACTTGACTTATGAAATACATGGTTTTTCTAAAGCTTCAGTATGCTTTAATATGAGTGATCGTCAAAATAACTCAACATGGATCCATTTAAACCTACTGTGAACTTCAGTGAGACGATAAGTTAAGCGGGCTAGCTTCATCAATTTCTGTAGATATCCATGAAGCACCTTTTAATTGGCTAATGCAGCTGATTATCACGTTATATCCAAGATCATTTCATCAATCCTCTGGTGATTAACGATTGAGCAACAATCACTCAGACAGCACAGAAACGACTCATAATTATTATATTCTTGTCTCGATTCACCTCTGAAAAATATCACAGTCTGCAGAGTCAATGTGTTTTTTCAACAGGTTCAGGTTTTCTCCAGACTGTATAAAACTGAAGCCTTTTTCATTATTCTAGAAGGCATAGTTCAAAATGATGGTAAAAGTAGACAAATTATCACTTTTTTTGTACAGCTTCATTCAGCTGTCAAAGGGAGATGCCACCGCAGTAGTGGCTACAGTCAACTTCTGTTTTTCCACAGAGTGGTGTAATACTTTTTGTGTTTCCCTAGTTTTTATTTCGATTGGATTGGTGGAGGAATAATCTTCAGTGGGCTTTAGCCAACATTGTTTCACTCTTTCACGCTGTAGCTGTATGTATTGATTTGATACGTTTTCGGAGTATTTCACATTAATTTTTTTCACACTCAAATTCTTGTTCGGGTAAAATTACAATCTTCAAATAACTGAAGCTTTTCAGGCACTTTCATAATAAACCCAGCCAACACTGTTTACCATTGTGTCACCATTTTAAAAAAAACCCAAAACAAACAGGTCACAATAATTACACATCACATACACCTTTAAATTGTTTTTTTCACACATAGAATGTTTATTGGCAGCATCTACATTTAACTGTGTCGAAACAGGGATTACAGTCTTCATACATAGTTTAAGTGTCACATGCAGCACTGTAGTACGTGCTAATGACTTCTCACATACTGAGTCTGAGGAGCAGAATCCAGAGGATGGATTTCCAGTGAGACAGAGGCACTCTGGTGGACAATCTTAAATAAAAGAACAAAAAGACTACACTACGTATGGTGCCATCTGTTGTCAGTATCCCGTCACCCCAATGTGAGCACAAAAGCTCCAGAGAGAAACGCCTCCAACTTCTTCTATTCAGTCAATTTGCAAACTCGAATGGCCAGAATTCATTGGCAAATAGCTGTGACTGAACAGGGGACACTCCAGTGAACTAATCCCTTCGAGCACTCTGCATTTTGCAGGGAGCGGCAACCTGCCAAGACTGGCCATTGAAGCTACATAGCTATTGTGTCATGTGTTAATGCAGCACTGTTGTCTTTCTCTATGAACAATGAATGAGAGTATATTGGCCATTTGGAGGTACCATCAACACACCAGTGATAGGCCACAGGAGGCCAGAGATGTAAATGGCTTCTACATAATCCATTCTAAAGTACTTTTCATCCCCAAACATAAAAATGTAAAATTCACTTGTGATGTCATTAAAACACAACTCCTTGGCTTTCTACAGCTTGTGAACCTGAAAGAAATGAAGTTTACTGTTAACACATAGGGAAAGAGCTAAATCCCACTGATGAGGCATACAATGTAACAAGGGCACCACTGTGGATGTCAAACCTTTTCTTTAATGAAATATTTAATCATTCATCTTTCACACAAGGTGAGTGTCACAGTGTTCAGAATCTGCCACGCTGGCAGTGCGACGTTGACGCACATATGCTTGTTCACCTAATTCACGCATCACGCAAGTCGGCAGCCACGGCAGTGATCTGTTTTACTAGTGTAGGAAGGCAGCTTATAGGGTCTGTGCAGTTCATTATTCTGCTTCTGCTGCTGGCTGTGTGTGCACCTCCCTAAGCCTGAGCTGCCACCTGCTTCATGCAATGAATGTGTTTTCACAGTTTTCAAACCACCAAAACAGAAATGTTTTGCGTTGACAGCATTAGTCATTATCTGTGTAACCAATTACTTATACCCCCCCCCCCCACATGCAAACAGATTTCCTCGTGCGGCGCTTTCTTCAGTCCAACTAGCCTCCACTCTGCCGTGATAACCTTCAACACTGCAGGATTGGACGATCTTGCAGATCTCTTTTTAGGAAACGCAGTCATAGGAGCAGATTGGTGAGCTACACAAGTGACACGAATACTAAGAGCGCCCTCGCATTCAGTCAGTCTGCCACCCAGGGCATCCTGTCTTAATCCCTTTGCAGAGAGCAGACAGAGCCTTGGCAGAGCAGAGTGCATCTGAACATGGAGGTCCCTGCAGATTATTTAGCCCATGCAATTATCATAATGGAGGCAGCATAAGGTAATACGTGAACAGGAATTGAATTATCACTTGAAAGGTGTCTCCTTACCCTCCCGCTCTCCCTCTCTCCGGTATTGGCACAAGATAGCAACCTTTCTCTGCTTACCTTGAAATTAAAGCACATGAAATAGCATGCAGGAAGTCTACACTTCTATAATGTGATAGTGTTTAACACCATAACACAAGAGGTAATACAAGTGTTTTTCCTTTAAAAAAATAAAAAATACTACTACTTTGATGCGAGCTAAAATGACTCAACACACAAAAATAAATCCCAACTCCCACAGATGTTTGCAAACAGCATTTTGATTGAAAGTGCTTCATAAATGAATGTATTTTAAATCATTTTGTAATGTTTTAAAAATACATGCACATCAAAAATACATTAGGTCATTGAGCTGCACTGTTATTTATTTTGTAATCCTTTCACTTAAAACCTTTACTTCAAGGACTTTTACAGCCCAGTTTTTTATTCATTAAAAGCATAATATGCTAATTTCAATCCAGTTAGTGACGCACTGTCACACCTGTCTCTCAGACCAAAACATAACCCACTCATCACAGCGTCGAGTGCAGCTATTTGAATGATTTTTCTCTATTCTGAGATGCAACCCAAAGATGGATCTCATTTATTTAAAGCATTTCAGACCAAACAAAGTTTTCTCTTCAGTTTGTAAAAACTGTTGGTTCTCATTCAATTCTAAACTTGCAGCAAAACTTTTCCATTCCATAAAGCACCCCAAAGAGGATGGGGCAGCCTTATTTTTTCTCGAAATTTGGTGTTGGGGGTTTAGTGTCTTGCTCAGCTATCAGACCAACATCCATATTACAGTCTGCATTGGGACTTGAACCAGCAATCCTCCGGTACCCAACAGCTACTGTCACCTAATTTATTTCCCTATGTGGTTGTAGAGCTAACTGTTGAAAATGAAGGGATACAAATAAGCATTAATGAAACTTGTTGATCCTCTGAGAGCTGTCATCCAGTCAGCGTTAACACAGAACTGAGACAACAAACCCAGAAGAACTTTGACTTCATTGTCCTTTATTTTAAGACAAAACCACAAACCACACTTGACAATGGTTCAGAGAGACCAAAGCAATGTTATTTTTCAAATAAATTGGTGATACTTAGCAAGAGTAGTGTGCAGGATTTCAAGATCAAGATCAAGATCACGATTTCTTTATTTAGTCCCGAAGGAAATTTGCCTTGGACGTACAGGCTGCTGCATAACACATAACACGACAGAAAAGAAAAATACAGTAAAACAGTGCATAGCACACAAGTGCTGACAGTGCAATAAAGTGCATACCTACATACATACATACATGGCATTCCTTTACAGGAACAGAAATTCATTCTTGTCAAGTAATAGTTTGCCACCCACGCACCTACTTTATGAGATAGTTGGATGTGCAAACATCTCTTTAAAAATGTATGACTCAAAAATGTATTCCGGTAGGACACGTGCTCCTGTATTTATGTTGACAGTGTTGCATATTTAACCATTACACTTCACACATCAAGTCAGTCAAATTGTAATGGCCTTTTCCAAGCCATTCATGAAACAAGAGCAAACAAAGTAGAGCTGACAGAATTCATTCTAACGACGGGAATGTTCATGGTATGGGTTAAAGTGGCTGGATGGTTGATAATAACATTACATTTCTCACCAGAAACAAGGGATTGATTAAAGTTAATGTCTATTGTATTGCTTCCAAACGTCATACTGTAGCTTATTGCCTTATTGCAAATTAAAATGTGTCTATAGGTTTGATTGTCTGAATGAACATAACTCCAGATGGCAGTTTGATTGCTTTCAATGTTGCCTCTCTTTTTAATTTAATCACATTCCATGGCAGGCTGGAGGAAAATGAGTCCTGGTCATCTAAAATTGTGATGATTTTCAATAATATGATCGTACCATCTGGGAACGCTGCCGCCCTGAGGGGACGGCAGAGGTTAAGCTCAGGTCGGAGGGTCAAATGTACCATCTCGTTTCTCATGGTTCATGATGAGGAGGATGTAATATCTGTCTTTTCTCCTCTAATTGTCAAATTTTTTTTATCCTCAAGCTCAGCAGAACAATCAGAATAATTAGAGAAATAAATTATCACGAATACTTTGTGTAAAATGGCTGTGGGGATTCTTAATGGTTGAGGAAAATGGATTAATGGGTGAGTTTTCGAAATATTCTTTATGGGGCGTTAAACCTTCCGAATAAAAATGGTGTCAACCCTTAAACTTGATCAATATATTTTTAAACTAACATTAAATTAAATGACTCTTTGTAAAAATTAAAACAAGTGCTCAGACAGGGCAGAGATCACAGAATATTTTTGGCCGACTCTGAAATTCCATAAAGCTTTTTCAGCCCCTTTGAGCTCATTGTTTCCAATATCATAGCAAGCAAACAGTATTTTCTTGGGCCAATATGTCAGTCATCTTGTTTTTGTGCCCCCTAGTGTCCAAAAAAATCGATAAACGGCGCTTTAAAATTAAAAAGACCCAATGGACCCATTCTTTGGAATCATTGAGAGAAATCCAATTACATTGTTCTCGTACAACGTTCTATTGAACTGGCGAGAAATTGCATAAAATGTTGCATATGGAATCCAAACACACTCTCGCTCATGCAATCTAGTGTCCTTGCAGTTGTCATAGCATTATGTACCCTATAGTTGAGATCCATTCCACCCAACACTGACGCCCTTGGCAGCCATTCATTCATGAAGCACTTTATCTTCACAGAGATGAGAGAAAACACTCCGGCATAGCATGACCTCGCTGAAACGTTTGTTTTTTTTCCCCCCTGTGAAGCCGCCTTTCAACATGGCGTGATTAAACGTTTCATGGCTTGTGTCTCCTGTACAATCAGGATAGGTTACCTTGCATCTACTGAAAATGAAATATTGTGGCTCCACACTGTTCAATTTCAGCGATGTTGTTAGGATGCCCATAGTACATTCATTACCTTGAAGATGAAATATTGTTGCTTGCCGTCACTTGAGCCTGAATGCTGGCATTGAAGCCAGAAAAATTATTTAAATTTGGTTTCATTCAGAGATGAAATTATGTTTCTCCATTTTTCTTTGGGTATGCCACTATGTCTGAGGGAGTAGCTAAAGAAATAAACACACAAAAAAAGATGGTTTGCCTCTTTTTTTCTTCTTTCCTGTGTGTGACCTACACCACCGGGCACTGCAGCAGCAGCCTTCATTCTTCTCACAGAGGAGAGTCGAGCTAAGAGAGGCCACGCTGCCAACACACCTTGTTACAAACACTCACTAAATGTGACTTCTGCCAAAAGCCTTTTGTTTCAAAGCATCTTTTCTTTAACAACGCTCCCAACCCCCACACGCATGACAAAGTCAAAGCAAATACGAATATACTGTATTTCAGGCGTTAACAGAAAGGAAACGACAGACAAGATCACACAATTACTAATAACATGACAATATAAGTGAAGCTGCAAATGAGTGACTTTAATCAACAAATAATACATGCATTAACATTAGGAACAATGTTTCAACCTTAAAGCCTATTAATAAGAAAAAAAAAGGTAAATCACCATTTCACTGACCCTTAAAGTTATCTGACAAAAAAACATGAAAAAAAAACTGAATATCCTCACATCCAAGAAACAAAGACCCTACAAAAGTTTATCTGCTTGAAAAATTAGTGAAATAATAATTAATTTTAAGTTGATAGGCACGTTGCTACACTGGTGCTCAGGGGCAATATAGCCCCATCACAAGGGACTAGACAAATCTGTCATGAATGGAGAACTTAAAATGTCAACCATGCAACCATGAAAATCGACTTTTCATAGCACCCCAAAATATCAGCTCCCCTTCAGCACTGGGACAAAAGAAATCCTACCACCGTCCCTGATAGAGTATTTTTTTTGTCGATGTATCATTGCAGTTCTTATATTATGTTACACATCAGAGATTGGGAGTACTATTAACAGCCTGATTTTACCTTAGCTACAGGCACAGTTTAAAATTGGCTACAACAAGCACATCTGTGACAGTAGGAAAGAAATATATATTTTGGGTAACACCCTCACAAAGAGCTTGAAAAATTGAAAACAAAAGACCTAGCTCATCTGGTCAACAACAAAAGGCCATCATTCCTGTTCCTGTTAAAAGAATAGACTTTAGCTGATAAGTCAGCAGCAACCAACAGCCACTGAGATTTATTTCCCTCACACCAGCACTCAGCGCACAGAGGCTGAGATGGGGGAGGGGAATTATCGTTTTTTTTAGGCATAGCAGAGCCAGAGAGTGAGACCCGCTCTCCGACAGCATGGCAGAGTGAGACAGCAGCAGTGTTGGCCGCTGGTTATGATGTGCCCAAGTGCAAGATTTTAACACTACCACCCCCTGATACCCCCCGAGACCCACGCTTACACGCATGCAATCACGCTCACACAATGCAACAAAGAGGTAGCATTTTTCACCTCTTATAGTTAAAGAAAAACAACAAGAGGGTTCACAGGCCTGGAATCATATTAGAGACGTAACAAATGAAGTAATTATGGTTCAGAGATTTACATACATGTGGACTACTAATGAGTTAACAACTACAGAGCACAACACAACTCCTGCATACAGCATGCACATACAAATTCAAGTTCTAATCAAAGGGCACATTGTAATGTAAGCCCACTCTGTGGCCATGCTGCTGTTTAATTGAACATATTATTTTCTTGCATGAAAGTTCATTCATCTTACCGTGCCACAAATAACAATTTCCTCAATGCAAGAATGCTGTTTATTAGAATGAAAAATGGCATTGTACTTGTTAGTTTAATAAGCTTTTGTCTGATCCGCATTACTTTCTGTTCGGTAAACAATTAATTCACAGATTGTGTTCTTAATAACACTACATTACCATGTGTTCAGCCAAAGGTGACCTGTTAAAAAGTCAGTCAATAAACCCCAAACAGTCTGTTTTAATATCACATTTGACAAAGTGAAATAGGATCAATTAAATCAAATCACTTCTGAAAAGCTGGAGTCAGACAATTTTCTTCTTTAATGATGATGATTTATTATGAGTTATTGAACCATTATTGACTATAATGAGCTTAATTTCGATATTCCTTCAACCAATTTATCTCCAGAACTCTTGGTCATTCTGTTGGGTCAACCTTGGAGATAGGTCAAACAATTACTCGATCATTTAAACAAGCAATGTGTGTGTATTATCACCATTATTCTATATGAAAACATATATATATATAGGCCACAGCATTTTCATTTACCTATCATTCTTTTAGTGCCTTTTCTGCAGAGATGTAACAGAGAGAGATAGAGAGAGTGTGTGAGATAGAGAGAGAGAGAGAGAGAGAGAGAGAGAGAGAGGGGAATGACGTGGGAAAGGAACCATAGGTGGGATTTGAACCCGGGCCACCTGCTTGGACAACAATAGGCTCAGTGCATGGAGTACACCCACTAATAGGCACTACCAGTGCCCTATCAATGACAGTAATATTGAGTATGTTGTCACAGTATGATGTTGAAATTCAGCATCGGCCGATATCATCCCTGTTCACAAACACCAGCCTGTCTGCAAATAATGTGTCAGTAAGTCGATGTTTATCTTTTCTATCACATCAATTAAATACGAACAAGATTGTATACCTATCTATGATTCAAAGAAAAGGCAGGAGAAGTCATTTGTTGGACAACCTCTGATATGTTTTACACAGTCAAACTTGAAAGAAAGTGTCAGCATTGTGGCCGTCTCACAGCATCTCTGAGAAATATCAATGACGTTTGTAAGACAAGTTCAAGTCACAGTTTAGGAAACTTACAACAATTTAAAAACTTCTCATAGTATCGCCCATTTGAACAGGCTAAACAGACAAAGAGTTACAAAGAAGTAAAAGCATTTGGCTAATTTGTTATGTTCAATAAAGCAGCAGCATTACGTTGGCCACATAGACATTTAGACAGTTGAGAGATTAACTAGCTTTTAGTCGGTTTCAATTTGAATTAAAAAAACTTTATTTGTCCCCAGGGGGCAATTCAAGGGCACACAGAGCAGCGAATGAACGACCGTGCAACTATGCTAAAACATTTAACCTTTAAGTCCTTTTGTATAAAATCTAGAAAATCACTACATAATTATCTTTTGATGTACTTTCTTGCCTTGACTTTCAGATATTGTCTGATCAATTTAGGATTGGTCCCTATTCATTGTCTATACTGTAGATGCTTATACATTAATTAGTTCTCATTACGTGTCATTATGTCGAACACTGACACAACAAACCTGTTATCCATCTGTGTCTCTGAGCCATATTGTCTGTGAGCAGACTTTGTAAGACCCAGATGGCCTGTGAGGTTACAACATCAGCACAAAGGGGGGGGGGGGGGGGGGGGGGGGGGGGGGGGCGCAACAAACATATGCAAATGTAATGAATCAGTGATATGTAAACTGAATTAGTGAGATGACATCAGACGGACCTCTTAGAGGCCACAGGCCTCTTTGTCTCTTGTTTTGACAGGGATGCCAGATTTCACATCAGCCACTCTATCACGTTCACATTCATGATGAGACGCAAATGGCTGGGATCAGTCATTTTCTAATAAACATCTGATGCTTTTTTCAAACCTCAAATATTAAAAAAGTGTGACATCTTTCAACTTTTCTTGCTGTTCTTTCCAGTGACGTGACTGTTTAATATCACCTTTGATTTTGTTTAACAAGAATATGGACTGTGTCTCAGTGGTAGAGTTGGTCATTTCTCACCCTGAAGGTTAGGGGTTTGATCCCAAGCTCCTTTAGCCTAATATCTGATGTGTATGATTTTTTCTTCTTTTGTTTTTATGATGGTCAAAATGGTGTATGCACATTGTTACCAACCCTCTGTAAAAATAATAGATTTCTTTTTAGTTAACATAAAAGTTGCATCAACTGTTTTAAATAGTTAATGACTCTTTGAATATTCATAAATCATGACACATCCCTATAATAAGAACAGGAACACAGGAGATACTCTTGCTTTGTGCTCAACGTTTTTTGTCTGAAAATGGAAGTGAAAATTGAGCTGTTGAATTTTTGTCACTATAGGTTGGCATAATGTTATTAAAGCAGTTCAGTGTCATTGTCAGAGCTCTTTGGAGATATGCTAAATTTGCCAACAAGCTTTGACAAATATTAAAATCAAAATGTGACTACAAAACAAGCTGTTCAATAATGCAACATCTTCTTGTTTTGTTTTATCCTCACTGATGTATTATCTTTGTCAAATGTGACTTGTTTGGAGCAGTGTTGACATAGACTTCTCATAATTACACCATGAGATTATCAAATAGAGATTCTTTGTGTTTTTAGAGGTGCTAGTTTCTTAATTTATAAACCCTCTGTTATTCAGGCCTTTGTACTATACAACGTTGACTGCCAAGTTTGTTTCCCTGTTGCTTGTGAATGTAAAAGCTAACACATTCTGCTAGTTGGAGGAGAATGTTGCTTCTAGCGCACAACAATGACAAGACTCTTGTCGCATCTTTTTTTGTAATCATCTGACACTGCAAGATAAGTCCTCTGAAACAATCTGCTTCATACAACAGACTCCTTGCTATGCACCCTCTGATTGAGACATATGTTACCCCAGCATTCCCCCAACAAACTCATTTATAACAAATGAATTTGGCAAATCACAGTGGTGTCAGACATAATGCCAGTGGATGCTAGTGCAGTAGCAGAAAATAATGAATGGTGGGTGTGTTTTTTATTTGGCTTGCAAGATTTTAGATGTCAGCAGCGACCGCTTTCAGAGGCTATGATAACATGTTGAGTGTGCCTTCATGGAAAAAAATCCAAACTGTGTTGCACCAACAAAGGGAAAATATCTTGTTTGATGTAATATTTGGCATCCTTTTATGTAAACAGGTCAAATGTATAAACATTTCTGGGAGAAATGCACAAGGCCAAAACTAAATACAGAGTGCGAAACCTACATCCACATTGCAGAATTCTTAGTTTAACCTCTTGATTTCCAGTTGAAATGCAAATAGAGATGTTTTTTTTCTGTACATCTGATGCTCTCCAGTGTGTATGTCATGTTTGAAAATGTACCTCCTTTGGGTGGAAGCACAAGTTTGTTGTAATGCTGTAAATCCATCCAGACAAAATGTGTTCCTGTCGGGGGGGTGGGGCTTCATTCTATCTGATTCCCCAGAAGAAGCTTGTCTCATAGCAGCCTACATCACTGATGATGTTGCAGCCTTGCTGGTGCAAACCCAAGTCACATGTTCAGTAGAACCAATCCCACTGATCATGTCAGTTACTCTTCCTCCACGGAAAACATTTCCGTCTCAGTTAACAATTTTCACAGTTTGGAAAACACCTGTCATAATATAGTCTGTCCTCTTGCTTTTAGGTTGAGGGAGAGATGATTACCGGATAGCTTGAGCTGAATTGAAAAGAGACAAAGAGAAAACTTAAAAAACTAAGGACTGAGGGGGCAAGGGAATGCTTTTTTGCGCTCGGCAAGAGTGCTTTGCTCTTGGCAAAGGCATTCAATGCACCCAAGATGGGTGTCTGCATTGTATAAAAACAGAGCATGACCCAATACTGGCATGTTCTCTAACTTTGCTGTATAAACAATATCTTCAATTTGTAGATTATCATCTTTTTTTGGCCAGAAAATAATGAGAGTTGACAGCAACACTTAACACTGTTGTGTGGATGTGGGAGGTACAGGCTGTACTGTATGTGGATGAATGTCTACTTTTATCTTACACTTTGCCTGCATGAACTAATCTAAGATAACTGGGTAATAAGATGCTTGTTAGCCACTTGACTTGGGAAATAATGAATTGTGCGAAAGTTTTGCAAGTACAATAACTGACCTCTTCTCACACTAGAATCACTCTATTTGTCAGGGATTTCGGTTTTGGGAAAAAAAAAAAAAAAAGCAATACTGTGACCAAAACTGGCATTAATCATGATTCAATTAACAGGAAATGAATCACAGATCAAACAAGTCAGAAAAAATACAATATTATGGTAATAAGTCGAGATAACCCTTTATTGTGTTATCAGGTACCATTCATCAATGACTTTTTTGATAAATTGCTGTCTTTTACATCAAGATAAGCTATCGCATAATTAGGCAAGGATTGTTGTTCTGTCTTTTTACTCTTCAGTGGACGTTATTCATGGGTTGAATATATGCCATGTCTATAGCAAGGGATTGTATTCCCTAAGTCACTCATTGGCTCTCAGAGGCATTGCAGAGGGTCATCCTCTGAGAGTAGTGCTTTGATGTCAGAGACTTTTCTTGCACTAAACTAAATATCCACTATGTCTGTGAGGCTCTATGTACTACTTCTATAAGGTTTTATGTATTTAACATGTCCAGGGTCAGGATTGCAATGAGTAAGTGATTTGTGAGGAATTTGCAGGTCCTGCACAACCAGATGGCAGATTGCTTACTTCTCATTTTTCATGTCTCTATAGAGTAGATGCATCGGCTTCTGTGAAGTCTGGAAATCTGGGACAATCCAGGGTTAGGGAGTTAACAAAATGCTTGTGATATTCCACAGATGGGAATTACTGACAATTAATTGAAGCTGTTAATTAATCTTGCTCTTGTTCTTTTCTGCATCCTCTTGCATACTCTACTAAAGATGCACATTTTGATTATCAATTAATCACTTGATTATTCTTGTATAGTTGTTTCAATAGTAATTACAAAAATCGTGAAAATTGTCAACTCCCTGGACTCAAATTTTGATCTCTGAATGTTTTTTTTTTGTTTTTTTTTTAAATCTCACCAACAATCAAAGTGCCAAAAATATCCCATTTACAATAATCTAAGGTGTACAAAGCAGCAGCTTGGCACAGTTGAGAAGCTGACACAACCTCTTTTTGCTTACTACCAACAATCCGTTGCTATTAGATACTAAAACTTATTTTCCCTTTTTCTTCTTGTTGCAGAGAACACAACCAGCAGATGAACTATGAATGCTGAACACAATGATCTCCTCCCTCCAGCGCCAGACAATGAGAGGTCGTAGGCTGAAGGGGGCGCTGTCCAACCCCCTCTTTGTGCTGCTCTTGGCCCTTCAGATCCTGGTGGTGGCTGGGCTGGTTCGTGCTCAAACATGTCCTTCTGTTTGCTCATGCAGTAACCAGTTCAGCAAAGTCATATGCACCCGCCGCAGTCTACGGGACGTCCCCGATGGCATTTCTACCAACACTCGCTACCTGAACCTCCAGGACAACCTAATCCAGGTCATCAAGGTAGACAGTTTCAAACATCTGCGACATCTGGAGATACTCCAGTTGAGCAAGAATCACATCCGCAGCATTGAAATTGGCGCTTTTAATGGGTTGGCCAGTCTTAATACCTTGGAGCTCTTTGATAATCGGCTCACGACAATCCCCAATGGAGCATTTGAGTACCTGTCCAAGCTGAAGGAATTGTGGCTACGGAACAACCCTATTGAAAGTATACCATCTTATGCCTTCAACCGGGTCCCCTCGCTTCGAAGGCTGGATCTAGGTGAGCTCAAACGTCTCTCCTATATTTCTGATGGGGCCTTCAAGGACTTGAGCAACTTGCGCTACCTGAATCTGGGAATGTGCAACCTCAAGGAGATCCCAAACATCTTACCTTTGGTCAGGCTTGAAGAACTAGAAATGTCTGGAAACCTGATCACTGTAATCAAGCCCAGCTCCTTTACAGGATTAGCAAACCTCCAGAAGCTGTGGATGATGCATGCTCAGATCCAAACTATTGAGAGAAATTCTTTTGATGACCTTCAGTCACTTGTGGAGCTCAACCTGGCTCACAACAATCTGACCTTTCTACCACATGACCTCTTCACTCCGTTGCATCGCCTCGAGCGGGTCCACCTTCATCATAATCCTTGGAACTGCAACTGTGATATATTGTGGCTCAGCTGGTGGCTGAAGGAGGCAGTACCTGCCAACACCAGCTGCTGCGCCCGTTGTCATTCTCCTACCGCCTTTAAAGGTCGCTATATTGGGGAATTGGATCACAGCTACTTCCAATGTGATATTCCTGTCATCGTTGAGCCACCAACTGACTTGAATGTGACTGAAGGCATGGGGGCAGAGCTTAAATGCCGTACAAGCTCACTGACATCCATCAGCTGGCTGACACCAAATGGTTCATTGGTGACACATGGGGCTTACAAGGTGCGTTTATCTGTACTCAACGATGGGACACTGAACTTTACAAGTGTCACAATGCAGGACACTGGGACTTACACTTGTATGGTAAGCAACACAGCAGGCAACATTTCTGCCTCTGCAGTGCTTAATGTCACTTCTGTGGAAAACAGTGGGGTGACCTATTTTACCACAGTCACAGTGGAGACCATTGAGACCCCAGGAGACGATAGCCAAACGCCACTTCCCCCATTTGGCTGGGTATCATCATCAACAACAAAAGGTACTCCTGTTTCCACAAGGACCACAGAGCGGACTTATACCATTCCAGTTCTTGATCTGGATGGCGAGGGAGCCCTCAATGGCCTGGATGAGGTGATGAAAACTACCAAGATTATCATTGGCTGCTTTGTGGCCATCACGCTTATGGCTGCTGTATTGCTGGTTATTTTCTACAAAATGAGGAAGCAGCATAACCAGCAGGATCCTGATGGGCCTGCCTCCTCCATGGAGGTTATCACTGTTGAAGAAGAGCTTGCAGGTGTCGCTGCCATGGAGAGACACCTATCTCTGCCCCCTCTCGAGCACTACAACCACTACAACACCTACAAGAGCACTTACCACCACCCTCCCATGCTCAGTACCATACACAGCTCAGCTACACAGGAACCTTTACTGATTCAAGCTTGCTCAAAAGACAATGTACAAGAGACCCAAATCTGATCTTGAATTTGACTTAATATACACTATCAGCAGTTTCATACTTGGAGTACAATGGACCAAAACATGAAAATAAAATAAATCAAAATGACATTGACTTGACACAGTTGATGTTGAAAATGTCGATGATGTCGATAATACAGCATTTGGCAAAGGGACAACATGTGATACTTTAACAAGTGTCTTTACAAAAACAAAGATTATTTATTAAAAGTATGTCTAGTGGCTAAATGAAGAAAAACAATTTGTGATAGCTTTTTAGCTCATTTTATTTCTCTCTATCTGTGTAATACTGCACAAGGGAAAGAATGGTTTACTGAAGGGATGTATAAAATGCATCACATGCAGCTCAAGTGAAACTACACAAGTAATGGATCTTATACTAAAATCAATGTGATGCTTTTTGTGTTATTATTTTAAAAGATAATATTTTGTTAAAGAGCATTGGTGTATTATTTTCTGCTTTTTGCTGTCCTTTTTGAGCAGAGGTTTATGAAAAACAAAAACACAAATTGGGTTTGTTCTCCTTGGCATCATATTGTAGCTGTCATTCAACCCAAAATGAGATCTTTTAATGACACAGCTCTGGATGATATTGCAGTGAAGCCAGCATGCCTGAGGAGCAAAGCAGTCAAATGAGCAAATGTGCATTATCCCTGTGGCTCCTAAAGAGCCATACATCCCTCTTTTTAATTAAGACTAAGTTCTTGCTTCCACTCTTCCTTCCTACCTACCCTATACTATTCTGCATTTTCCACTTCTCTCCTTCTCCTCCTCTGTCTCTGAATCCTCCATCATCCCTGTCTACCCTTCCCTTTGCTTTATCCCCGCTCTCCTTTTCTTTGTGTCCTTCTTGTGTCTTTGATTGCCTCCTTGTCACTTAGCTCGCGCACGTTCCTCACCCCTCGCCATGTCTCATTTGTCTCGCTTTATCCGCAGGCATGTGCCGCACGACTACAGAATATTGCCTGAGAAAATGAAGGGGAGCATAAGGCTGCGGTCCGTAGCCTCCCTGTTAACCCAGTAATGATCTACGTCCACTCAGTGTCGCGTTACCTTGCCATCACCCCAGGGTCACACAAGCTCGGTTGCTGATAGTCCATCTGTTATACAGATAAAGAGGCAAATGAGGCTGCTTTGTAATGTAGTGTGACCCTGTCAGGCTAACGCAGACGGGGCTAACATAGCCAGTGAAGCAGTTAGGATCCTGCAACAAAATAAGGGGAGATGGGTTATAGCTCATTAATCTGTATCAGCAGTTCATTTGCAGACTAACAGAGGAAAGCTGATAACAAAACAGCGTGAGACTTTCCACTCTCCGTGTGTCTAACATCTAACAGGGGATAGAGGCCTTTGATATTGAAGCGACCCCTGCTCAGTTTCATTTTTGTCAGAGAAAACACACACTTTGATGTTGCATCATTTATAGGCCATCAAAAATTGTCTCTCCTGTAGTCTGTTTACGCTCTGCTTTTTCATTTAGTCCTTTCAAAGAAGGAGGCTTAAGGAAGGGGGTGGCAAGGATGAAAAGTGAAGAACAGTAGGTGGGGGGGAGGGGGGCAGACAGGCTCACAACGGTCATGAGGGGTCTTCAAACAGAGATATTGCAGATATGAAGGCAGAGGAGTGAAAAAAAGATAAGGAATAAGGAGGCAAAACTGGCCATCACACTGTCGCCATGGAAACAGTGACCTTGTGCAGAAAGTAAGAAGAGGTAGATATGCCTTTCGCTTTGGTCTCTGTGCAACAGGCATTTTTAATTTCCCATAGGCAATTTCACAAATGTGGACCTTTATCAATAAAACTCTCATGTGGAATGTACAGAAAGAAATGGTTTTGATGAGACTGGACCGGCGAATGACGTCATCTTTTGTAGAGCAGAAGTTTCGGTTACTTAAATGAAATAAATCACCACATGGAGTGAAACATTTTGTAATTTTACTGTCCAGTAGTTCTCCTCGCCTTATTGATTTCCATCTCTGTAAAGACAGCCGCCATAGCTTTTAGTACGAGCACATTCAAGCGTTGTCACACACAGAATTGTATTCCTGTTCTTCATCTCTCAAATGTACTTTTTTCATTTTTTACAATGAAAAGAGTGGGTGAGCAAAGACAGTCAAAGCAAAATATACAAAATATAACAGTAATCATGAAGCTGTAAGTTGAGCAGCGACAACTGACAGAAATGTCTTCAGCTTATTTGTCACTGAATGACAATGTTGACTTCAATGAGTAAACCATTCTTTCCCTTTCCACTACTTTTTCAATGCTCAATTCTTTTCAATGCTTTTGGTGGCTTAATGATTCAATGTTGATGCTGGCTACAGTGGAAAAAAAAAAGGTTGAGATTTTTTATATATATAAATATATATATATTTGGGGATGAGGCTTGTGAGTTGATTCAGAATGAATGGAATATCTCTGTTTTGGTATTGAGCAGGATGGCTTTATTTGGCGAGATATTTGAATGCCAGAATGATATTAAGATCTGCAGGAGGCGGGACTTGAAATACCAGCAGAGTGAGCTTGATTTTCGTGCAAGAACCCGAAGCCAAGGTGATCAAATTCTTGTGTGTTATTCTGCCAACTGTCTATGTATGGGGGGTGGGGGGTGGGGTGGTTACTGTATGTGGGAACATCCTCTCTCATTTTTGGAGAGACTAATCATCAAATGGTTAAATTTATACAAAAAAAAATATTTTCAAAAACATAATGCAAAAAACAAAATCTTCAGATCATAATTTTACATGTGCTTCGATTGTTAAAAAAAAAGACAAAAAAGAAAAAGAAGAAAAAAAAAACAAGAGACTGTGCTTGTAAGGAATCCAACTAATTTCTCTGAGGATGATGTTCAAATATTGATACCTGAGATTGTAGTTCATACTGTACATGAATACAAATAAAAATTGCAATTCTTTTTTTTCCATTAGATTCAATAGAATGCTTTATTCACAGAGATGTTGTCACCATTATGCCATATTTGTCCCATTTGCACAGAAATATGCATAGAAATATTCAAACAAAAAGGATTGCTAAGGAGCTCCGTGAATGCGGTACTGAGAGGAACACGCTGTGAAGAAATGCACTGTCGCTTATTTTACGAGGTCAGAGGAGGGAAGTGGATCTCTATATGAGGAAAAGGAAGTGATCTTTTTGTATTAAACATGGGAAGCTGAATTCTTTTATCACATTTGAATCACTCCATCTGTCTGAGAGAATTATTTGATTCATTCGGCTGCAATCCTGAGAATTCTAATAACCAACCGCACGCAAAAATCCTCTCCACTGGCTACATATGACGAACAAAGAGCCGCACAGAACATTGGAGACAATTGTTGAAGACAGAAAATTACAAATCTAATAGAGGACACAATCCAAATATCAAAATGTATTGAATCAATTTAACTACATGCCCAGACTGCATTTTCTTTGGCCAATTCCCATTTCTAATTTCTTTCAAGGTCGGACTGGCCAATTCTGATTTTGTTCGATTATGTTTTCTTTCTTAAAATAAGTATAATTGACAGCAAAAAATATATATATATATATATAAAAAAATGTTTCTTGCAAATTTAATAAAAAAACTGACTTAAGCAATCTGTTTATTAAAAAAATAATGTTTTTGTTTTTTTTTAATCTTTCATGTTTATTGATCAAACCTGCACAAGGTTACATGACCATCTCTTATTATTAAGAAAAGCCAGGCAGACACTGTGGGATTGTTAAAAAAGTCATGGCGTCATCTCACACTGTAGGACTGAATTGTTACAGTGCAACCAAAGCTCACAATGTTTGCGCTCACACTGTCCGACCTGACTGTTAGGCCCAACCTGAGAGCTCACACTGAATGAGTACAATTCAGTGTAATGGAGTATTCACTACTGTCAATAGAGAGCTCCCATAGACGGAGGCTGGAGTCAGGTCTTTCAGTTGTGTCATATGCATGACTCAAATACACACACCGGTGCAAAAAATTCTCACTATCTCACACCCCCTCAATCAATGAGCTGTATACGTCCTTATAATTATTATTCCCTGTGAACCGGAGGTCTGTGGATATGCCCTGCCAGTGTTTCTTTCATGAAGAGAGGGAGAGGGATGACAGATTGAAGATGTACTTTTGCCATGGTGATTTTAGATGCAGTTCATCAGTTTGTCCAGGCACAAACAGTAAAAACATTCATGGGATCAGCTATCACTATGTGAGTGTGTGCAGTTGTACGACCAAAACATCAAACATGCCAGAAAATGATCTGAATGGTTGGGAGCAGCTGATCCGGCCATCGGGCTTCAGTAAACACCAATGAATGGCATGCAGTCGCGCTGAAATTTGGTCCAAATTCGATACGAGGTGTGTGACTCAAAAATAGAGTGTAATCAGAATCAGCTTTATTGCCCGGGTGTACTTAACACACAAGGACTTTTACTTTGGTAAAATGGTCTGTTTTTGCATAAATTTATAACATTAATATCAACAATGAACAAAAATGAAGACATTAGCAAAAACGGGTCTGGTAGAGGTACTCATGAGCAAGAGGTGCAAGTGCTTGGAAATGGTCTTTGGTTATCCTTTAGTAAATCAATGCTTTCTTGCCTCGGTTGATGGGCCCCTCACATCCACTCATTTAAGCTTGCATTTGTGTCATTGTTCCGATTGCATAAAACCTTCAGCTAGCGTGTGTTAATCTGAGATAGTCACAATTGAATATATTTGCAAGAACCTGGAGGTAACCGATCACAGTTAAACGTGCTGAAAGTCAAATTGATTCCGGTCACCCGCTGGTCAATTGGAGCACCTAAAAATTAAAATGAATCTCTGCTGGAAACAATCAAGATTTGTGCCAGAATTACAACTCTATATTTAAGAGCCTGCTTGTCATTATGACATCCAGCGACCAAAAATGGCCACAGTCACAATTGCCTTTGAGATTGCTTCATTTCACCCCCAAATTACTTAATGGGTGCCCAGCAAAATGTTTTCAGGCAATTGGTGAAGGCTTTATTCAAGCATTTATTGGTATATATGGTCAATCTAGAGTCCTAGATTGTCCATTCTAACAAAGGGATCATTCATTCATTTTTTAACTGATCAATTTATTCAGGAGGTGACATACTTAGCTTCAATGAGATGACGCTAGATTCAATTGTGAAACTGAACAGTAATCTCCATTTATCCAGGCAGTTAAAGTATATTTATGCTATATGTGGGAGATGGAGGAATTCTCACAGGGGCTGATTCAGATGATTTGTGGGAAAAGGTCTAGGTTTAAAAATGAATGTGCACATCCTTTCACGTTTGCTTATTTTTCAGCATGCTTGTCTTGCGTCAGTGGTTGGTACGTCATACTCTGCTCCAGCTCTGCATCCAGAAAAAGCAAGCCCCATTTTTCTGTGAGTATAATCTGACAATGTGGGAAGAAAAGAAAAAAAAAAAGAAAGAATGAAACCCAAACTGCTTCTCTCTGGCTAGGCTGCTGTTTGTGGTGCAGTCATGGGTGCCTGAATGAAACACTGGTCATCTAAAATGTACGAATCAGCCTCAGATCAACAGATATGGATGTATCTCTTCTAAATGTTTTCAGTTTGGTTACTTTTGTAGCATCCCTGCAATTTTAAAAAGCTGCTGTTTATCAGTCAAGCCTTGGATGTTTGAGGTTCCAGTGGTACATTATCAAGTGTCAGCATCACAAAGACATGCACGTATTCAAAGCAGATAAAAGGAAAACAGGGCTTTTCAGACAGAGCAGCATACGACAACACAAGAGGCTGCATTAGTGTGCCTGCTTTGCTACAGGGAACAGGTAAATAGAAAGCACTGAATCTTGTATACATACTTGAACATTTATACAAAGCCTGACATCTGTTCCACTAGGTTTTGTAATGCAGTGCAATGCAGTGCCCTCCACGAGGTTTCTCTTTATCTGTCTCTTTGAAAAAGTGAAACAAGTCCTTGGGTTTAAACACATTATTCTGATACATTTTATATATGATCCTAGCATCACTTAGTAGAATCATTACTGACGGTCAAAGTTGCTTTGAAAACTTACAGGATGAATGTGCAATATTTTAAACATAAATACAGCAGAAATCAAGGCTCTGTAAATGTCTTTCTAGGTAATGACTGTCAACAATGAGGGAGAAGCACAAGTCTGACTAGCTGTACAGTTGTCAGGCAAATTCGTCCACCGCTTGCTTAATGGTGCTTGATTATGGTGCGTTCTAATTCGTAACTCCTTCGTGTGAATATAAGGGGAGGCAGGTTGGAGGTTTGTCTCTGGAGGAGAGCTGAGGCTTTAGAATAGCGGCGGTGTCACTAAACAACTGTTTGTATTTAGTTTAATGCGAGTGCTCAAGGGCGACATCTAATGGATCTAAAGTTTGTAAACTCTACTCCTCTCTTGTTTCTGCCAGATTGAAGCCATAACACATAACCTGTATGCCAGACTACTGATGAAACTTTGACTTTTTAAACAACCTACCTTATTGGCTCCAAATCAAGTTTTCCATTTACATGGAAACATTTATAATTAGCATTTTTTTTTCCAAGAATGTGCTTAAAATTCATTGTACTAATTTGAAACATGCATGCTGCTTAGGGCATTTGGATTCATATTAAAAAGTCTGTGTGATCCTGACGACAATGTCCCTACACTTTTTAAATAGACCATAACTTCCTCCTTAACCTTGGCTCCATTTATCCCATGACAACACAGTATGAACCAACATCGATGACTTTCACTTTGGACACATTTCCAGCTTGAAGCTTGAAGACGAACTTGCCATCTTTATCCTGCTGAAAGTTAAAGCTATCAATGAAGAACAATTTTCAAATTGTTCATTTCTTATCTTCTCCTCGGGATGAGTTAAGATGGAGTAAGCAACAACGAGTGTTTACTGTCTCAAACTGTTTCGCACTGCTGGAGTTTCACTGAGCTATTTTCTTCTGTTCTTGATCATTCAAACAATTTGCAGCATTGTTAATACAAGTCTTCCCCTGTTTTTCCAACACATGCTACAGGAGATCTGTTGTACGGGCTACAGTCTAATACAACAGCAAGAGAAAACTACAACAGAATTATTGTGTTCATTGCTACATATCAGGTAAAGATTTATTGAGTCCAGTTTTATTGAACTCATCTAACTTTAAAATCTCACACAGCATCTTTTTTCTACTTAAAGGCAGAATAACAACACCAGTAGGTTAAGCATGGTAAAGGTACAGTACTCTTTATGTACTTGCACACACTATACCTTGTCAGGTTGTCAGTGAAATCCCCTTACAGCGACAGCTGTGTGTCTTGAATATCGCTCCAAAGTGTCCAAGAAGAAGAAATGCAGAATTCATCATTCGAAGCCAGGAGTGCATAACAGCAGCAACAGTATGTAAATATTTTATCCTGCTGCTGCTCATTCTTTTGTTAAAATGTAGTCATTACCCAGGCCATGGGAATATCTGCAAAGGATATGAAAAGGCCAACACGTTATGTAGTGTAGTGAAGAAAATAAACAGAGGTAAATTTGCATGCTGTAGTGTCTGTCCAAAACAACAGTAGTGTAAATGGGAATGTGTGTGTGAAGTGTAAAGTGAGGTGATGTTAAGAGAAACAAAAGAAGCAAAGCAATGTAAAAGGGGGTCTCAGGTGCTGGCAGGGAAGAAAGCTGCTATTGAAGCTAAGACTTATATATGCTATCTGCACTCAGGTGCTCTAGATGTGGCCTACACTGCAACCAGGCTCCGCTGGGACCCTAAAGACACGCGCACCGAATACAGATTGACTCAGCACACAAGCAGACCAGGCTGGGGCCATCACAGTGTACCATTGTATTTAAAAAGAACAATAACACCCAGGCCAGATGCTCTGATTTTAAGGCCTACTTAGCCACTAGTGCAAATTTCCCTTTAAGAAAAGCTCTGTTCAGGGAGTCTCGTTCTAAGAAGAGTGTGACCTAGGTTAAACGGACCACGAGCAAGCTGTGAAACAGATGGTTTCTCACTTGACTGCTGAGGTCTATAATCAAGCATCTAATAACACCTGTTACACATATGAAAGGCAGACACATTGAGAAGAGAGGTCGCCGACCTGTAGGGCGCACAGACCAATCTGTTTGGGGTGGAAAAAAATCATCTATAAGGGTAACTTCTGATCCATCCCACCGTTGACCAAAGCACTAACCAAGTAACTGCAGCACCTTGAAGGTAATCAGGCATGGAAGCTTGGCTGCACTTTGCACTTCTGTCTTTTACAGTAAATAATACAAATATTTAAAAAGTAATGTTGGACAGAAATTATAAAGAATCAGAGGGAATCTGACAAGCCCTGTACAATGTCATATTTGATGATGATTTCAAATTACCCTGTTTTTCTCAGGCGATATAAACTGCATAACAGAAGTGCACATTGCCACCATGAAGGTAGCAATTATTTTGTAAACCCCCTTTTGAGGCCTCCAGAGTTTCATTTTGTCCTTTTAAATCAGAAGTGAGTGAAATTGGGCGACAGGGTGAATGCTTATCATTATGTTTCTATCCAGGTTGAAAGGCAGCCTTGAGGAGTGTTAATCACAGGTAGCCAAGCCCTAAAGCATACTGTGCTTCATCGTTGATTAAGTCCAAATGAGACCAAACTGAACAAAACTAACATCTCTTTGTGTCACGAGAGAGGCTCTAAACAAGGGATTAAAACCAATTCGTAAACATTTTTCTGAGGTAAAAAAAAAAAAAATAGGGGGGGGGGGGGGGGGGGGGTCATTTTTGGTCATCTGTATGATTGAATAAAATGTAATTATTTGTTGCAATCAGTGCCCCCTGCTGGCCATCAGTAAAGATGTATTTTTAAGGCAAGTTCGTCATTGGCGTTACTTTTGGAAGCTACTGTGTGTCCACTTTTTTCAAGTACTATGATATACTGTCACTTGAAAATATATACTTACACTTGGGTAAACAGAAAATCAAATGTATTAATCCAAAAAATAAATTGTTCTTAATTAAAATTGTTGAATGTAAAGCTGTTAGTGAGCAAAGTTCTTCATGTTAAATAAGATAAAAACCCACATCATCAATCTTGGTTTCTCTCAAATATTTAGTTTTTCACAACATATCCTGTTCCGTATTCAGGTATTGAAGTTCTATCAGTGAGAGTCAGAGTGAAACAGATGTAGGCCAAGGCCTAAAATTGTGTTTCCAAGCTCTGATAGTTTCCTCTCAGTATAGTTTGGCATCTCTCACAGTTTTGGCAGCTTTTAAACCCAAAGAAGCTACAGACATTTGTCTGCACAGGCTGGATAAGAAAAGGAGCCAAGTGTCTTATGATTTTATGGAGAGGAGAGGAGGAAAACATTCATGTGGCCTCATTGCTCACTCTGTTACTGTGTGTAGTTTGTGCCTTACGTGTGAGTGAGTGTGTGAGAGAGAGCTACCAGATGCTTTTTTTATTTGGTTTGATTAATATGCTAGTTAATGGATAATTTATCACAATATCTGACAGGCACAAACAGCTGAAAAACTGTGTGAGAAACAAAAACAGATTAAAGGATGACAGCAGCCTGACTTCAAAAGGCTTCATGTCACAGCAAAGATTTCGAGGTGTACCGTTTTTATGCTACATGTAAAAGTTTGTTCACTGACATCTAAAAAAATGAAGTAGATTATTGCTGGTATCATCAGACAAGGGGTAAAAAAAACCAACTCAGCGATATATAACTAGAAGATATATGGGCTATAGGGCTATGTTCACACTTCTTTTTTCAACTGCCAGCATTTTTCTTAGAAAATACAACCTTTATGGAAAAAGGATGACGCCTTTTTAAAAAGCTCCCGACGCCTTTTCGGTTAAACTTATTCAACTTTTCACGCTTGACATCAGCTAAGATGTCAAGCGCCTTTCTGACAGCTGACCAATAAGGACAAGTCGAGAAGGTGCACGTGGACCTTCCATAGTAACCTACATATTTCGTTACCGGTGGCCAAAAAGATGGGTGTGAACTGTTTGTCCACTCCTGTCCGTTATGGCTCCATGCACCCTTGTCCATCAACACTCACCAGCTGCGTTCTCAGTCCACAGCTCAGAGAGCACAGCCGGACAGCTGGAGTGCAGAGACAAAAGGATTCCTGCAGTAATTTTACAGATTTACTTGGGACAGCATGAGACAATATGTTGTACGGATTATAGAACTCTATATTATCCTTATAAACTCATAAACACACACACAGTTGTTTTTCTGAACCATCAAACCGGAGTGATTTATTCTGAAAATAGACTGAAGGTTTTAAGGTAGCATCTTTGTCTGACTTCCCATCCCACATGTTCTTTACTGTGTTAAATTGATGTTCGTGTTTGGGCCATATGCCCCGGCACGGTTGCGCCATAGATTAATCCCGTAGTTATGGTTACAGAACACTCATGTAAAGTTTCATGTGAGCACAGCCTTAATGCAGACATATGATGAGTATCTGTGTGGAAGAGCAATTACAGGGCAAAACAAGTTGCCTTGCATGTTGCCTTGACAGCAGCAAATCAACATCCACCTACTGCAAGACACCCGGTGCTACAGTAAAACATTCCAAACGTGGGACTGGAGCAAACTGGCAGGAGCAGCGGGCGCCATGTGGTTTCTGCGTGAATGTGATACACGCTCAACATGCCGGTTCGACTCATGTGGGCTGGAGATCTTAAATATGTGTTGCAGCTCCAGAAACGAACTCTCCTTGATAGAGAAGGCTTATAAAACGACATGCTGATGTCAGCCAATGTTGCCCTTTGGGGTGAAAAAAGACATCTGCTTTCCTTAATCTGTAGTACTCGGTGTGGTTGTTCCCACAAAAACCACCAGCAGGCAAATTCTGACAAGCTGAGTATCATCTGATGAAAAAATAATTATTTTATTTATTTAGCTCTTTTAAGTGCTCGCTCAAAGTGAATTCCAAAGGACGGGGAAAGCAGATGACAGTTTTTACAGATTGTTAGATATTGTGCTTCATTTTTGTCTCTACAAATCTTTCTTCATTTCTTGTTACTTTTAGTTCATTCTAAATATGCAATTTATGACAGCTCTTTCTCAATCTGTATATGCAAACCAGCAAAACAAACAATGCATAATGTTAAATGGCCCATCGAGCACAGTTATTTCCCCGGTTTGTATTGGAATCAGGATTGCTTTATCTCACAGAGTGCAAGCAAGCAGAAGCAGCGTGACCTGGTTAATTGGTGCTGAAAAATCGGGTGCGACTTTTACAAGACAAGAATGTCACATTAGGAGAAGGACAAACCGTTACAGGACCTCATCTGTTGTGCACAAGAAGCAGATGAAACACAAACACGTCGAGGATAGCATATACCGGGAGGACTGAAATAAGTCTCATTGTGCTGGTGTTGCAGCCCTGGCAGAGTGTCAAGCAGTGCTGGCACCGTCATTAAAGTGCACTGTGTATCCAGGTTGACGTGTCGGAAAAGCTGCAGAGGAAGAGTGCAGATTTATAACAGCAGTGTATGGAGGTGGGAGGGTGAGTAACTGTTACCAATACAGCCAAAAAAAAACATTTCTAAAGAAAGCCAGATTTGAAGCTTTATTCTGTTGTCGTGAAGTGTCAAGATAACATTTAAATAAAAACTAACTTTCTTCAGGCCTTTACCTTGGCCCTGATTAACTGTGATGGGTATTTCTTTGGAGATGTTCGGATACCAATAAAGATTTATTTTTTAACTTTTTATGCCTTTATTGTAGAGACAGGATAGTGGATGGAGTTGGAAATTTATGAGAGAGAGAAAGTGGGGAATGACATGAAGCCACAGGTCGGATTTGAGACAGAGCCGTCTGCATGGAGGACCGTAGCCTCCGTACATGGGGCGTATGCACCAACCACCAAACCAGCACCCTGATGCAAGTAAGATTAGAGCTAGGTTAAAGTAAGCAACACATAACAACTGAGTGCCCTTCTACCAATAGAATATAATTTTTTGTAAATGCACAGAAATGTTTTTTTTTTCTTTTCTTTTAAAATGCGAGTGACACTGATTGTATCTTGAAATAATAGTTTTGGATTTTTTTGTTGAAAATAATTTAAGGATTGTAAAACAAATCCCAAACAAGGATTATTAATTTAAATAAACACAGGAGGACCATGAGTTTCTGTGGTGTCACTGAAAGCTTTAAAAAGACGACATGATTTGTCTCAACATGTGACTTTGTGTCTCCTTAAAGAAGTTTTCATTTCCACTTTTTAAAATTTCGGTAGTTACATCTGCCTCTAACCAATTCAACTGCAACCTAAATCTATAAAACACCACTGCATGTAATAGTATCTCCGGCTCTTAAACCCTTTTAATCGGCTTCCAACTGAATAATATTATGTGTTTGCTTTCTCAAGCTTCACAGGGTAAAACTGTTTTACATGCTGCAGTATGTTGGATCAGCTTCTTGTATTGTTCATCAGTCTCTGGTCATTTTTGAACACTGGTCTTGTTAAGTATGTGCTCACCTTCTACAACCCTGCTCTCAACAAAGACGGTGCTTTGGCCACTTCAAGGTTCAAGGTTCAAGGTACATTATTGTCAAAAATTCTCCATGTTAAACATACAGCACAGATGAAACTGCAATCCCCTCAACCCGCAGTGCAAACCTGCAGTGCATAAAAAGAGCACTAAATAATAACTAAAGAAAAATAAACATGACAAATTTAAATAAAAAAATAGCAATTAAAAAAAAGCGATACTATAAAACAAACTCTTCACACGCAGCAAAACCTTCACTCTTCACACTTCACACTTCAAAAACCACACTTCAAAACCTTCACTCTTCACCTCTCTGTTTCAGCTTCTGACGTCGAACACAAGAGAATCCCCATAATAGTTTGGTTTGATCATTTTCATTGTACACTTTTTGCATCGATTTTTAACTGCGTTGTGGGTATTGTTACATGGTCCCTGTGACAAAAGTGGCACTTTTAGTTGTCCCCCACGTCTGCATTCTCAAGCATGCATTCGAGCAAATTGTACATTGTCCAAGGAGGGTGTCTGTTGCTGCAGTGGCAGCTGCTGTGAGCTTAAATGCACCAGTGTGTCTTATGCTAAACATGTGGTTACCTGCGTTGGCAGAGACCTCTGGCAGTGTCAGCGACAGTCTCTGCCTTTTTCCATGCTTTGATGAGCTGGAAGCCGACTTCCTGACTGTTCAGCCATCCAAACGACAGGCTGCTTCCTCGCTCTGGCTCCTGCAGAGTAAGAGCGCTAATGTAGCGGCAAAGACCACCAGATCCCCAATTGTTTATATTGTTATATTTATCTGCAAAGACAAAATGAATTATTGATCAGCTCTCTAGCTCTTACATACTTGATAAATGGCTGAGTATTGGTTCAGTAAGCTGTATTCCAATAAGGTCACATGCTGGGTTAGAAACAGAAGAACACAAACACTGACTTACAACCTCCACAAGCAAGGTCTGCTGCAATGTCGAATGTGGGAGTCCATTTGCTGAAGTCATATTTAATATTTATGTTAGTAATATGAATATTATATTATGCAATGTTTGTTGTTGTTTCCAAATTGTTAATGGCCAAAGGTGGCATTACAACATGGAAGATTCACAGGAAACAAGCAGTAAGAAAAATCACATTTCCATATAAGAAATAGTAAGATTCTAATTAAAGTAGCAGAAAAACTCAAACTAAATAAAGAGAAAAGGAAAATAATATTAGAATGCTTTAAATTCTGCCTACATGTAAAAGTTTAAAGATGTTTTTTCACTCCCCTGGCAAAAACCCAATAGCCTTTACTGTACATAAATTGATACTGAGGTCGGACAATCTTAGATCACAGAGAATTAAAGGGGAAGGGGAATTAAAACATGGGAGAAATTTCCTATCCAGTTGAGACTCTCTGTAAAGTCTCAAAAGTCTCAATTGAAGCAATGACAGGCAGCCAGTGTTCAAATGGAGGACAGCGCTAATGTGGTGCTGTGATGAGCGTGCTCCACAATCTGCAGCTAGAGCACAGTAGGTGGGACGGAGAAGAGAGGATTACAGCAGTAAAGACAAGATGATAACCATATAAAGCTTCACTAGATGTCGAACATTGCCGAGATAAAAATAATCGTTGTACTATTCTTGGGTTGTTAAAAGAAACATGGCTGAATCAGCCTTTTAGCAGATCAATCTGGCTTCAAATATTACACTTAAAGTAATAATCTCCTAGATTGCCATTAAAATAACTGTCAATTAAGTCACTATCTCTATCCAAATGCCATAACTGGAAACTGACGGAGCCTGTGGCCCCACTGAGAGAAGCCTTTGCATTTGCATTTTTACAAACTGGGTGTCATATTACGAAATTCCAAGGCAAAACTCAGGAGAAGAGCAGTAAGTGATGTGTTTCTCATGACACAGCATGTTTCTGGTCTGCAAGGGGAAGAGATAAATGGGGAAGAGAACACAAAATGTATGCTCTTAAATACTCTAATGTGTAAAACATCACTCGTTTTCATGACTTTGACACAATATAGAGTTAACTTACACCATCGCTGAGGTGGAAAAACCCCCTGCAATAGCCATTTATGGTGACAGGGGGTGCCACATTGAACACAACTTTTTTTTAAAGTTGCTAGTTCTTAAGCGCACTATGAAGTGTTTAACTGGTTGTTAAAAAGACATCCCTTCATTAACATGCCTCCATATAACCTGCGCAATCAAACCACACACTTGCCTCAAACATATTTTATCTGTATAATGATTGAAGAAACCTTTTAACCTGTTACAGAGTTGAATTCCAACAAAGCGCTACACACGTTGCAGTTCAAAAGTCTTTGTATGCATTTCCCACTGTAAAGCTCAACAGTCAGTTCAAAGGATGCAGCGCTAAATTGCTTACATTAAAACAACATGTTGTAGGAATTTGATTTGGAGCACTTTGGCACTCCAAGGTCTCTGAGTGTAACTGCATCATCGTAAAGCACAGTGTATGGGTAGAGCTATCTTGGCTTTTTGCCTCTGGCATGGTAGAGAGATGGGCTAACAGGCTTCTTTGAGCAGAAGGCTGGTGTGTAAACTTTAGTGCTCTAAAGCTGTACGAACTTCTCCACAGAGAACTGCAGACCGAAACAAAAGAAGAAAGTGATGGAAGAAGATGACCGGCGTGCTCTGGAAATGGGATGAACGCCAATCTCCCTCTAGAAAGTTTTTGTACTTAAAGATTGTCTTTAAGACTCTGGAGAAACATTCAGGTGAACAGTTACACATTGTTGCTGAATTTCGTCAACCTTTGGTATTTCGGGATATTAACTAAAGTTAACTTAGTGGTTCTCCATTTTTTAGACAAATTAAAGTGTAAACAGTGTACAACATATTATTATTTTATGTTGTACACTTGTTGTACAGTTTTATTTAAAAAATATATTTTTTTGTAAACATTTTTTACAATCGCTGTTCAGAAAATAAACCCTGATAAGCAAATTGTAATGTATTTTGAATGTAAATCTGTTCAAAAGATGACTTTAGGTGTTGACAGAAATGTACATTTGGTGAACTTGTAATGTCTTTGACAGCCCTATACACTAAAATGTTACTTTATTACTCCACAGTACAACCTACACAACTAATAGCCTATTCATAGACTATCAAATATTGTTTTTATGTAAATATTAATATCCTAATGGAGCCACGAGCTGTTGCTAGGCAACAGCTGCTGTAAGTAGAAGAAGACAGAGGAGTGGTGGGAGGACAGACGTTGGACAGAATATTTAAAAGGCAGTGGAGGAATACATAGAATATCAAATTAAGTGTTCACTTTTTTTAGCAGGGATATTTTGCAACTGTGTGCTAAAACCCTGAAAGGGATTTATGAGAAGGGACATTTAAAACTCTAAACATAAGGAAAACACCAAAGCTATTGTTTATTGTATGATGGGGAAAAAACCCTGGGAAAAATAATATATGCCAAAATTACACAGGATATTAACAAGGGGCATTTTCACCTCCAGTAGTGATCACATATATATTTCTCTAAAGCCTTCAGTCTGAGCATCATAGGAACAGTTTTAAAAAGACCACTAAGTGTAGTAAAACTAATGTAGTAAATACTAATTTCACACTTTTAAGATTTTTTTTTAAAAATGTAATATTTATTTTAGCATTTATAGGTAAACATACTCCTCATGGGTAAAAGGTCTGAGGATTTGTAGTACACCACAGTCCCCAAAACATCATGCAAAATATGCTTTAAATTGTGCTGCAGCATCAAATAACATGGAAAATGCCACTCAGGATGTACTGTACACCCCTACTGTAAATCCATACGTACTGATATCAAAATAATCCGTTCAAAGCCAGAGAGAGAGAGAGAGAGAGCACAGGAGAGTGAGAGAAGAGGTAAGTGGGATCACAACTCAGCGCTCACCTCCAGAACTTGGAGTAAGCACTTTTGTGGTGTTACAGTCTGGAGTGGAGCCAAGCTCTAACCAAAGACCTCAGCACCTCTTGAAAGGATTACATGCCTTGACATTTTGACATTTGTATACATACAAATTATATCCCCCCTGCTTTCTTCGTGGTTTTGTTCACTGCCA
The DNA here is from genome assembly GCF_947650265.1 of Symphodus melops. NCBI lineage: Eukaryota > Metazoa > Chordata > Actinopteri > Labriformes > Labridae > Symphodus > Symphodus melops. Next base: position 4,268,230 of record NC_136693.1, read on the forward strand.
AGTGCACATGCAAAGCTGAGCGTGATCACCTTGGGACAACTCTGCTGCAATGCATGCATGGAACCTTTAAGGATCTGGGAACAAATATACTCTGTAGCTTCACTGTAAGATAGTTACTTCTATGTGAATGGATGGTTATTAGCAGGCAGGTTGGGTGTGCTTCCTTTTTATTGCCACTGGGATGTAAAACTGTTTCCATTTCCATTGGTGTGTTAGTTTGCAGGAGCTCTAAATTAAAATTTGTTGGTGAGGTAGGCAACTGGCCAAGGACAATGATTTTTACAAGTGTTTGAATGCCATCAGTGCATAAAAATCAATAACTGCTAAGGGAAAATAAATAAATAAAAATTAAGACTTTTATGTTCCAGACAAGCTTAGCCTAAAGGCCAATTTGACAAAATTTGCTGAGTTTGTGCATTTTTTATTTTTTATTTTTTTTTTACAATTCCTCCAGAGTTGCAACAACAATGAATCAATCAATCCATCAAAAGGAAATTATTCACAACATATTTTGGTGATTTACTGGTTCCAGCTTTTTTTTAAATGTGAGATTTTGTAAGCTCTTGGCATTTTGATGAAAGTCTTAGATTTTCTGACTGCTGATTTTACGAATGTTATGAGCAAGCAATTTCTGGGCTGTGGGAATCGAGGTGAGCATTTCTCACAACGTTCTGATGACATTTCAGACAAAGAACTTTGATTAATCATCACCAAACCTTACAAAGGGTTTGGTGCAACTTTTCTGCTGCAGTCTGTTGCTGCAAACTTGGGCAAACTGGGTTTTTATTACTCTTCCTCATCTTTATACTGAACGCTGAAACGGAAACAGTCATGTGTGCTGTCTTCAAACTGATGATTTGAAAGACGGTGAGTCTTCCTCATACTGCAGCCTTCTCTCACCACTCCACATGTTAAAGTAGCCTAACGTGAGTAATCCAGTGTTGTCAGCTACCCCCAATTTTAGCACATGGTGATTGGATATTAACTTGGGGGGAGGGGCTTTCTCTTTTTCTCATGTTGTGGACTCAAAGGCACATACAAACAGAGCCAATTCAGAGTGAAAAACAAGCTAGCTGTACACAAAACAACTGCAATTTACGAGCATGTATTGCACTGTGGATGCCATAACAATCACTTCTATATTATATGAAGTATTGTTGCTTCCTTATTAGACACACTGTTGGCATATATCTGTTTTTTTTCTGTTGTTTTGTTTTCTTTTGCAGTTGCAACAATTTTAGCTGTACAATTCTATAACAAAGAAAGTTGGTGTCTTTATCGAGCTGTCAAAAAAAAAAAAAAGATGGCAATGTGTGTGTGTACAAAATACTTCAAATTTATATATTATATTACTGATGCCAAAATATCCTGTCGGGAAGTGCCATTAAAAGTTACATCTTACCAGGGCAGCAGTTGAAAATCATCCTTGTAGTAACAACATATCGGATACATGTGTGTGTGTGTGTGTGAGAGAGAGAGAGAGCGAGTGAGTGTGTGTAATAAAAGAAGAAAGAAATACCAATATTTGGGAATGACGTTGCAGTGGGAGAAAGTAAGCAGGTGAGTCGACAGCAGGGATGATCTCTTGTGTGAGAGGAAAAACAACTCAGAGCCTTACACTTCATTTTTTTGGCACTTCTTGTTGAGTCATGAGAAAAAGGGGGGAGGAGGAGGCATAATTGAAAGGCGTGCCTTGTTCATCTCCACTGGTCCAAAGACACACCAGCATTGTAATTTATGGGACCTTTGCCCTCTATGTGTGAGTGCGTGTGGGTATGTGAGTGTGTGTCTGCATCTCTGAGTGGCTGTTTGTGTGTGTGTGTGTGTGTGTGTGTGTGTGTGTGTGTGTCGTGTTATCTTTTTGATGGATGGTTGGTAGTCCACCAGTTAATTGCTGTGGTACAATGTTTAAGATGAACAACGCTAGATATTTTTCCTGTGATAGATGAAATCACACAGATAAGCCTTTCTTTTTCTATGAATGTGAATTTCTTTAAGGATCTGTCAATGAGGATGAGTACAATTTTAAGGGTTTAAACAAATTTCATTTTAATTCAATGACCACAATACTATACTATTAAATAAAGTATGCCATGCTAGTGTTGTATTGAGAAGATAGATTTACGTTTGTGAGACCTTGCTTGGTCATTGTTTGAGGAGTTTAGGCGTTAAGGCTTTATATCATCCCCTGTGCTGTGTGTCCCTTCTCCCCTCCTGTAGACTCCAGCCCCCCCTTGCTTGCTACATAGTGCACCTGTCCTCTGTGCTTAAAAGCCCAGAGCTGACTTCTAAAGGAAACACTTTGAAAATGGAGATTGGTGCATTGTGTTGCCTCTTAGTCAGAGATGTGTGCTGTTGTGTTGTTTGTTTGTTAAAGTAGCCTTCAGTTGATCTTTAATTTAATGCTTTAGTTCTTTGTTTGTCTATTAATAATAAATCCCCTTTGAGTTTTTTAAGGTGTTTGCTTTACTTAATTTGGGTCAGGATGTGGATTAGTCTTCGCCCCATAGGGCCACTTTAGGGTGGGGTGAGCAAATAACACAACACACTGATAGGCAGACAGCGGGATGGAGGAAATGTTACCCAAACATGTATAACACGTTAAAAAACCGATAGGAAAAACATCACGTTCTGAATCTGATTGTGTGATTTCTGAGTTCTCTCCGACTCCTGCAGATCTTAGTGACAAGCAGTTTTCATCATCTGTGAGATGTGAAAAGGAAATACAATTTTATGAATTCTTACAGTAAGTAATTTACCTTTAAAATAATGTCTAACAACAGAAAATGTTGGTAGTTACTGCTCTTAATCATGTCTTTAAAAGTACAGAGTCAGAGGGTCTCTTTGTAACGTAATAATTATCATAGCCACATAGAATGATATTTAACTTCATGCTGCCAGTTTAACTTGTGTCCCGTCAATGACAGATGTGTGAAGAAGCCAGCCTGTTACGAGTCAGAATGAATTTGGAACCAGACGCACGACTCAGATACAGAAGATACAAACAATAATTTATTAAACAGCGAGTGACAACGGTGAATAAATGTACTACATGAAATATAATGTGACTATAATGTGCTACATGAAATATAATGTGACTATAATGTGTTACATGAAATATAAGGTGACTAGAATGTGTTACATGAAATATAAGGTGACTATAATGTGTTACATGAAATATAATGTGACTATAATGTGCTACATGAAATATAATGTGACTATAATGTGTTACATGAAATATAATGTGACTATAATGTGTTACATGAAATATAATGTGACTAGAATGTGTTACATGAAATATAATGTGACTAGAATGTGTTACATGAAATATAAGGTGACTAGAATGTGTTACATGAAATATAAGGTGACTAGAATGTGTTACATGAAATAGTAGTGTTTTCTCAGTAGTGTTGTAGTGCTTGAGCTCTGTCTCTGGTCTCAGGACCACTTTTTGGAGGTCTCGGTCTCGTTTTGGAAACAAAAGCATCTCAGACTGCAGTGGACTTTGAATTTTAACTCAAGACCACCAATGATAGGTCATCTTTCCACATCACTACTGGGATTAGAAGGATGGTTCTCCTCTCTAAAATAACTATTACCTTTAATTCATAATCTGATTTTTATCCCCAGTTACAAGCACAATCTTTCCCAGTGTCATGGTCTAAGTGAGAGTCAAGCCTGCTGCACACAAGATGAAGATTTTCAGAGATATTTATTATGGTCTTGGTCTCGCCCTGCCTTGGCCTTGGTCCTGACTCAATCCCTCAATGTCTTGGTCTTGTCTCAGTCTCTCAGCACTCTGGTCTTCGGTATGTTTTGGTCTCGATCAGTGTGGTCTCGACTACAATACTAATCGTTGCCATTTAAACTCTTTATTTTCGTCCTTTACAAAACATCTCATCTGCAGCTGAAACAATGCTTTGTAGATGAGCGTGACTACATTATTTGTTTAAAGCAAGCATAATAATGAATGGCTTTGGAAGATAGATTTTTTTCTAGGCCTTTTGATACATGTACAGTATATAGAGTTTAAAATGTCTTAACTACGTTTATCATCATTATTCTTTTTCCAGGTTGTTTTATCACATTCCTGCACCTAACTGAGCCTTGTTTCTGAAATGCTATGTCCTCATGTTCCGATAGATTGGAGGAAATCACAGGGTACTGAGGCATTGTTGGTGAGATAATAATCATCACAAGTGGTTGACTGTCATAGCATGGTGCACACATCAGGGTGCACCCAGTTCGTGTAAGTAAAAACAGCCTGGCATGCTGCTTCAACTGCTGATGTGCAATGAAATGATAAGCTGTACATAATAATTATTATCGCTTTCATTTTACATTCCCAATCATAGGCAGCGGTTAAGTGCTTTGTAATCATGTGATTCATTCACATTGTGTGCTGTGTGCTAAGTGTTTTGTCATGATAATCAAAATGCAATCATGCTTTTATGTTTCTTACAGTTGGACTGCATGGGACCAGAACTTCATCTTCCATCATAACTGAGATTTTCCTCTTTTTCCTTCATGCAAATCATCACATGAACGTTTCAAACTTAAAGTGCACGATATGAGAGATTTCTCCACAGAATTAATTAAATGTTGTAGTTTCCAAAGAGCCCATATGCAAATAATACAGCGAGTTGGAACCAGTTAACAACCACTTCACTTGACTTGACTCGCCGCCGAATATCCCGTCTGAGCTGCACAGGTGCAGAAATCTATGACATCGCCACAAGTGTCCATAAAGGTTTTTTAAAGCCTTCAGCCTCTGCCTAAAGTCCCCATGTTTTCACTTGGAAGCACTACCACTAACAATGTTTGCCTGCAAAGAGAACATAATTAAGACCTGAAGAGGGATCCAAGGAGGATCAACATAGCGTGTGTGATAAAAGCTTTAAAAAAAACACATACAAAACGTGTTTGGTTTAAAGCACTTGGTTTAACACATGCGGGAAAAAAAAAATCAATTAGAGAGAAGACAATTTTTTCTAAAGTGATTTTTTAAGTAGAACACAAAACATGCTGGTTTTGTTCAAGAGGCTGGACTGAAGTGGCAACACCTGTGTAAGACTAACTGTACAAGCATTCTTGGAAAAAAAATTCTATTAAGATTCTGCACTGTTAAGAAGAAAAAGAGATGAAAAGTCTAAGTACTTTGTAAACCTCAGACAAATTAAACACTTTGAAAATCAGATTTATAATCGTATGCTTGAGAGTGTGCACATGTACCCAGATGAAACGATGTTACTGCATCATGATCAGTGTGCATCAGGCATGTATAGGACCCACATTAACTACCTTTATCTCTTTATTTCTTTTCTATATTTCTTTTCTTTCCGCCTTAAGAAGTCAAACGACATCTGCAAAATTCATTTGAAGAATCAAAAGAGGCTTTTACAGTTCTATGTTGATCGAGGGGAGACTTTAGTACAATCAAGATGAAATATTTCAAAAGACCAAAAATGTAAATAAGATAAAGGAGGGTAATAATAGTGAGAGGTCTTTCAAGGCTCTGGTAAAGCAAAAACTATTCCGTGTATAGGTCAGGTGCAACAATTAAAAGAAACAAATAATAAAGGTGAATTTTTTAAACATCCCCTTTAAAGTATCCTGATTGGCTGCAGGATTCCCCAGCTGATACCGTAATATATTGCATAAGGCAGCTTTTCACTGATTTTCACATTGACACATTCCCATATAACATCACGTAACAGAGGTGTCTGCTTTGTCCTTTTTTGTCTGTTTGGAAACTTGCTGTACTTCTCAAGTTGCCTGGCATTGCTTTAGCCCACTGGTGTACTGTCAGTGGGATGCTGCAGCACAGGTCATTCGAGGCAACACGAGAAACATAGGTTAATGGTTTCGCTATACTAAAAGTGTGGCCTGCTCTTCCAGTTAAAATAGAGCTGTGAATTCTCTCAATATCCAAAAAGTATCTGGATTTAACAAAGTCATAGACCTCTGAAATTCTCCCCCAGACCCTTTCTCACTTATAGTTATTATCACTTTTACATGCGGAGGAGATCCATATAGAGGATGAACTGCATGTTCCTCCTACAGGCACTGAGGTCCGCCCTCTTCAGAGATATTATAGTGGTATAATTCTACACTGCCAATATAGTACAACCAAGCACCACCTCTTTCATAACTGCCCAGATCCCCCACTGCCTCTGCCAACTCTGAGAGAAAACTGCATTGCATCATGATGTTTGTGGAGAACTGTAACGTGCCCCACTCTGCTAAAAGTGTACAATACCTCAGAGGATGCAGGGGAGAGCTTCACCGATCTCTTTAACTTGTTCGATGAGCTACCAACAATAAAAACAAAGAAGCAATAAATATGCATACATTTTCATCAAATTAACAATGGTATGAAGTGGATGTTACAAAGCCTATGAGTCAATGACATATCTTTGAATGCACTCATATTAGCCATGTTTTACAGTTTTACACCTTTGCCCTGAGAAGAGATGCAGGCTGAAGAAGAACATGTAGGAGGACTTTGTTTAGAAAAGTTTGTTGGCTTGGAAAAAAAAAAAATCTATCTATCTTTGTCTTACTTGACAGAGATAGATAAAAAATGGAGATATATGTGTTCACTAAAGAGAGGAGTGTGCCTACTGTATGTTAAATGGGGACCTTGACTAGAGGTTGAAGTATAACACAATGGTGATGAGAGGTTAATAGTGTCTTCACGGGCGGCTCGACGCAGGCTGAAGGTGAAAATCAATTTAAGTGAATCGCTGTGAGCTGAACCACACACGTTGCTCTCAAATGATTGTCCTCATCATGTACAAATCTTCAAGGTTTACTACTACTAATACTTAGAGGAGTTGCCTCTGAGAAATATAGATCTATATTTAGTGTGAGTTTAAAGCACTGTGGGCAGAAGACCTTGCGCTTGAAAGGTCACAGGGTGACCTCCTGCCTTTCAAAACGTCTCAAAAGGCTTGTGGAAGATTTTTTTTTTTTTATGCATCTTTTCAAACTCTGCTTTAATGTGACGACCAGGTTGAGCATGAGCTGAGAGTAAGCTACACTAATATTGTGTTCATTGGACCTTTATGTAGTGACATAGAATATCATGAATACAGAATATAGGAGAAAGTACTGTTACCTTGATTTATTATGATACAAAGAAAAGATCATACAAGAGGAACATTATATCAAGGAGGTATTTCATTAAATGGAAAGTTAGTTAGTTTGTTGTCCCCTAGATAAATTCTTTTTCACAGTTCCATGTTTTCATAGTACAGAATTGGAAAAGGCAGTTTAGACAGAAACATACACTTCAGACATTATGAAAAACATGTGTACATCCATGTGATAGGCATGTGTGTGTGTGTGTGTGGGTGGGGGGGGGGGGGGGGGGGGCAGCATGCACAGTTTACAGTTACATCAATTTGGGGTACATGGGGGACATATAGTTGCATACATTCATCTGTGAGGTTTTTCATGGTTATTTTTAGGCGTTGCTTTGTTAATCAAATAAAGACTTGTCTAAATATAAAAAAATACACTGCTTATACAAGCAGCTTATTTTGATTTAATTTGTAGTAAGGCGACCACTTGGCTCTAGTTATTATGATTCTATAAAGGCAAGTAATATTAAGGCGTGTTACACAGTCTCACTTTTTTTCAATCATTTTTTGAAACCCAACAACATTCTAGATCTTGTGTGCATCAAAGGCTTTCTTGGTGTGGGCAGCACTCACAAACTCAATTGTGGAGTGCTTCTGACTTGCTTATGTTGCTCGGAAACAAAAACTTGCTCATGGCACATCCACTTCCCTAGGTAGAGACCGTAAGTACTGGTTTCAGTTGCACCGTGTATGCTTAAAATATGCTTTTATTCAAGGCACATGTTCACGAAGACCTGAAGGAGTTGTGTCCTGTTATAAGCAGTAGCATAAAAAGACCAGTCAGAGTTTCATAAGTCCTGCCCCTTCTTGATTTCGATTGGTCATTGATGAAGGTCTCAATGCTCCATCACCACTTGCACTATGAAGATCAACATTATTAACAAATTACACCGATGCATTGATTTGTGGCCTTCATGCTAAATGAAATCATGAAATGATCTTACTATATCATCAGACATTAAGATACTAAGTTCAAGTGCTTTCTTCTCTGACACCAATGCAGTAGTCAGTATCTCCTCCTTCCTGTTCTGTATTTGTTTTGACCAGAGAGGTGGTTTTAAGGCACCCTTGGACGGCCCTCGGTTTGCCAGGCAACTGGTTAAGATATAATGGCTTCTACCCAACCTAAAAAGCCTTGCTTTCATAATAAGCTCAACCACCTAAACGTGGTAAAACTACAATAAATATCAGAGATGCTTTTGAAAAATTGAGAAACGGCCAGCTAAACACTGAAGCTTTATTTTGGGGACAGACAGCTTTCTATAATGCTTTGAACTTAGACTGCACTACCCATTTTAAACACTGTGTTTCTGAGTTACATATCGCTCCTCTAACTTGACCTTAATAACAAGTGTCTGTCATTGTTTCTGAGGTGCTGTTTACATGCCCTTTTGTGTGATTATGTTTGTATGCTTCCTTCTGTACAGCCTTTATCTAGTGTACACACTTGCATGATAGACCTTGATCTTATCACAGTAACTTTAATTTAAAAAAGTATTTTGAATTAAAGTGTTGATACATAAATCTGTCTTCACACAATAAAGACTGTCCGGTTAAAACAACAACCAAATGGCCCAGAAGTAAATGTTTCTTCACACCTTCCTCTGTGTGCAGATGAGACTCAGCTGCTTTGTGATGTAAGACACATTTACAGACAGGCAGAAGGGCCAGCTGTGGTTTGAAGAGGCAGACATACCTGCTGTGCTGCTGCTGACTAATTACTGTAATGCTGGCATTACTGCCGTCTGAATCTTTTCATTTCAAACTGTGTAATTTCTGTGCTTTTGTCGCCGTGTTCCTGTATTAATGCTTTACCATTTCAAACCTCCAGAGGTCATCTGACAGGAACATCTCGAGTACAGCATGATTAACCTCTTTATGCGCTTTCCATTTCAAATCATTTCCTTTACAAAGTAGTGTTGTGACAATGTATGTCTAAAAATAAAGCTCAGCTATACATGCCTACCTTTCATATCAAGCAACAATTATATTACACTCAATAACCTAAAATGTATTCAGTACTTTAACTTCAAATATCACTTTTACAATGTCATGTTAATTATGCCCAATGTAACACACAAAGATATCCATATTTTAGTGATGGAAATGCCACTATTGCAGTCTACAATCTTCAATGTGGAAAGAGCTTTCACAGCATAAAGCACCTGTCTGGAGCAAAAGTGCAGCTCCCAGTGCCTTTTTTTCCTGAGCCCTTAGCCTTTTTTGTTCGGGCACTTAAGTTGAAGGTTCTGTTGCTCTTTTCCAACAGATCGTTTCTTGTACCCACGTCCTTTTCATCCATGTCTGATCAAGAAATAAACGATGCAAAATACAAATATACAGTAAAAAGTAATAGAGCCATATACGTCACACAGCGGTCCTTGTCAACAACTGTTGTCATAGAGATTGCACAGACATGCAGCGTTTTTCTTTTTAGTGCACTAACGCTTCATGCAAGCGCTCCCAGGAGCACAGCCAGTGCTTTTCTGCCTGGAAAAACTGTAACTCTGGGTTGTTGCAAGATATTTGACAAATTTGAAGAAACTGAGAGTCTTATATTCATTCCTCTCATTCTCTTAATTCCTTTACGTCTGAAGGCATTTTGCATTGTCTTACATACCATAGCAGGTAATTATTTGATTTTTGGGTCTGACAATGCAAACAATCTTTTATGTAAGTTTACATCAGGGATTATGAAAACATTGGTCGACCTTTGCTTTGCTCTGCTGAAGCAAAAGAAAATATATTATTTTTTCCAAATGATACAAAATCTGCACTGTGCTGAGATGCTCTCCCTCAGTCAACTGTCAGCTAAACGCAACATTGTTGCCTTTTATGTTCGAGGACATTGGAACTGTCTGTTACTTAACTTTAAACAGCCGAGGGAACAGAGGGCTGTAATGAGACGCAGTCCAAAAATTGCAGAAAAAGTATTTTGCATAAGTTTGCAGAATAAAATACATTGGATGAAATAAACATTTTAGAGCCAGAGGATGTCAACGCTTCTTGAATGGGGAGTTTACATCTGACTGCAGCAGTCTCCATGGCCTAAAAGAGCCAGTCTGAGCTTTTCCTGGTGGGCTCCACTAACTAAGATAAGGATATAATGTTGAAAATGGCTGACTTCCAAGAGATGAGTGGAGTAAGCTCCAAGCCAGAAGATGTGATTTAACGGAGAAGTGTGAAACTCAGGGAGTCACTCACTCACAAGGCTGCTCCATTCATTGCACTCAGAGGACAGCGAGGGAAACTGGAAATAATGATTTTTGTCATGCGACGGAGTGCAGGCGCACTTTGACAATTTGCATGGCATTAAAATACTTTGGGGGAAAACAGATTAGATTTTTTGGCAAAGCAGATGTATGTTTTGGAAGAAAGCTAGTCATGTTCCATCTCATCTTTCTGTTTGCTTAGAATCTTCTGCTATTCCCATTATTAGATATTTACCCATGAGCATGAGTGTCTTTCAGAAAATACAGTTGGGACCTGAAGGCATGGCACAGAAAGAATCAAAGCACTCTGCAGAGACACAGAGAAAACTATTTGTCGGTATGCAGCCCTAAAACACAGTGAATAGCCTGCTGCGTCTGTAGGGTTAGGCAATCATCTGTATTTCTGTATTGCTATATTGTCTCAACATGACTGCGATAGAACACAATACTTTGTGATGGGAAATGGTGTGGAGACCGAAGATCTGGTGTGACGGCATATAGGGAATGGAGATAAGATTGCATAGCACGCTTGTCAGGAATGGCAGATAAGTTAAAGTAAAGTGGGGACATAGTGTTCAATCTACAGGAAACACAGGTCAGCACAGAACATGTTGGGACATACCATCAATCAAGGTTTAGAGAAAATTGTATTTTTTGGAGGATTTTGTTCTTGTTGTTTTGGGGGAGGGACATTTCTATTGGATAGGACAGCTGTCACTGTGACACGAGACATAACTGCTAGGCTGCCGCAAATCACATTTTTAACAACTGATAGAGATAGTGTCACTATAATTGTAAACCAGAGGTTGCATTTAACTTTCTCCCCTGACATTTTGACAGGTTCAAATTATTAGACTGAAAATTCTACTGTTGGTAACAAAAGGCAGCATGCTCAATAGCCTATTTGAGAATGATGTAGTTCCTATTACCAGATTACGATAATTGATGCAGAAATGTACAGTACACTATGTGTTGCTGTTTGTAACTATGGAGCAGATTTTAACTGGGCCTGCTTTATACCTAATCATCAAATACATCAAAGCTTATTAGATGAATATGTTTGAAATAGTTATCTTACATTGCAGACTTGCTGACCAAAGCCATTTAATCCAATAATACAGTAAGACGTAAAATAGCCTCCTCTGTAATGTAGTAGAAGTTTGAGAAGAAAGGGCGGCGGCGAATGTCGAGCATGACCAAACAAGGGATAATGAGTCATAAAAAAAAAAAAAAAGGAAACTCAAACTTTCCAGCAGAATCCTTTATGATTGTGATGAATCTCCTCATATTAGCTCAAATTATTTTAAATAATAAATTCATTATCTTGCCTCTTTGTCCAGGTTTAGTCGCGGACAATTCAGCCTTTGAGGACCTGGCTGCAGTGGAAACTCTTACCAGCCTCAAACTAATAAACTAATAATAATAAACTAAGATAATTTTGAATAAAGAAGGAAACAAGGGGCATGCTAGTATTTTATTTAATAGTTGAAACATTTCCCTTCACCAAATAGCCAAAGACGTGTTTGCTATAAACCCTGATTATAATGTTATAAGACAATACATTATGATTCTGGTTAAAATGAAGTGGCTGGTAAAAACAAAAAGAGCGGCTGGTCGACTTTTGAACCCACCAATCACAATGGGAGGATGGCAAGTAGTGCATCCCTGCTACTGATGTTGCTTGTGGATTTGGCTTTATCATTAAAAAGACATTCATGTTAACATTGTTTTCTGAAACATGGAGTTCATATTTATCTCACTGCTTGTCTTCAAAGTTAAAAAAGGAGCCATGTGCAGTTATGTAGAAAACTGAGGTTGAATCGAGATATCCAATCCAATCGTTCCCAGATGAACTGTCAACAAATCAAATCGTAAGATCAGTAAAGATGCACAGCCAAACTGGATAGGGGTATTTGTTCAAACTCAGATTAAAATACAATACATCTGTGCTTGGCACAAACACAGATGAACCACAGACATTATAAGTTGTCTTGCTGTCGTTTAGACTGAACCTTATTGACAATAAACAAAGTTAATTTGTGGACAAAAAGCCGTAAAGCGGGTATGTAAGTTAATCTTGGCTGCAGTGGTCTCTTGGGTCCCTTCCTTTTTACTGCACACCTGCCTTAATGTGTGTGTGTGTGTGTGTGTGTGTGTGTGTGTGTTGTGGAGAGAGTCAGCTGGCGCCAAGGGGATTCAGACTGATGCTGCTTCTCTCGCCGGATACAGTATGCAATTGTGCAAATAATTGCAGTGTGTCATTGTTGGCATTGTAAGTATTGTAATTTTGTGCAGAAATATCCTCTTTTAAAAGAGTACCTTCAGTATTCTTACCAGTCAAAATGACGGACAGCCTTCAGCTTTTGGCGGTATTTGTTCAAAGAATGTTAATCCAAACCCCTGGTGAAAGCTGGAGTTTAGAGATTTTCACATTGCATCATGCTGTGCAGAGCCCTTTTCCAATGGCAGCACTTGTTGTTTCTTTTAACTATACATTTTTGGTGGATGTTGCACTCTGCATCAGATCAGCTGTGCTGGTCAAGAGACCAGAAATGTTGGAAAAAAATATTACTATCCAATGTGTGGACAGGAGGATACTCTTAAAGAAAAGAATATAAAGGGATTTGATGGAGAAGGACTGACAGAGAGAGGTAAAGTAGAGATATGTCACTGGATGTAAATTATATTATATGGTGAATCTTTCCTGATGCTGGAGTACGGTTATTTTGTAGTGTTTTTTAAAAACCATCATCAGAAGGTTATTATACTAAAAGCTTCTATACTGCAAGGTGTGTTGTCTCAATGAGTGTGGAAAATCCTCTTTTATGTAAGCCTGCAGTTAGATACATTCTCCTGTCTATCACAGGAAAATCTAAAATGTGAAATCTACTGTGTAAGATAAGATAAGATATTACTTTATTGATCCGCGATGGGGAAATCCGGGCGTTACAGCAGCAGGATTACAGAATTTAAAAAAAAGTCAAAAACCAAATAAACTAGTAACATAATGTAACGTAACGTAACGTATGTGTTGTCCAGGACACTCTCTGTTTAATCTATAAAAGATGCACATGCTGACTGGTCTCTGCTGTAGAACAGAACAGATCATTGATCAGTGTACCATTGAGGTACCTTATACAACCTTGGATTTAAAAAAAAAAAGAATCAAAGCTTTCCCTTAAAGGTTTACCTGTATGCTGATTAACACACACATGCAACTTCATCAGAAGCTTCTCCTTCACATTCCTAATAGGGAGCAGATTTTAAATGTAATTCCTAATCTTAGTTTAAATTTAGTTCCCAAATCTAAGCAGAGGGAAAAAAAAACATTTATTTAGTAATTGACAGTTGAGTTACAACACAAGCCTGGCCTATATACAAGTATAAGTCTCTGGAAATGGAATAGGCATACAGCATTTAATAAAAGAAGCCTAATATGATCTTTGTGTTTTGGCTTCAATTTGAGTCTTTGTTAAGTGGCAGCTCTCAGGGTACAGATTGTTTTTCTCTGATGTGGGTGGTGAACGGGGAGTCATTATCTGCAAATCAAAAAGGCTGTTTACTTCATGGTCCATGTTTGCTTTTGTTTGAAGGCAGTGCTTCAGTTTTCCAGGCCAGTGCTCACCAAGGAATGAAGAGCTTATCCATCAGAGTTCACAAATATCTGCAGCACTTGATCACAACATGAAAGACCGAAGAGGTCTCCAGGCTCCGAGATGTCGAGAAAGTCGTGTGTGTGTGTGTGTGTGTGTGTGTGTGTGTGTATGTTTGAGGGGGATGGCTGAACCCTGTCTTGTCAGCACTGGTTAAAAGTCTGCAGCTTTACAGGAGTGCAGTGTCAATCATTGTGAGGCACAGCTGACAGGGTCAACTGATCCGTTATGCAGTATTTGCAGTTTTCAGGCAGACCCACGGGAAGTGCCAAGGGTAGCTTAAGTACAGCCTCGCTGTTCAAGGGACTACAGATGACCTCCAGATCTCATTTGTTGTTCCTACAGGACTTCCCACAGCCAGGTGGGTGTTTAGCTTTTACCTGAAGTAAGCGAAAACCGTTAGATGTATGGTTTCATAAGCTGTGATGTCACTTACTAGTTTGTGGACTGCTCTGTTTGAAGTCTTGAGTTTAGCATTCGGAAGCAAAAAATGACAATTTTTTGACCCAGTCAATGGGAGTGGCAAATTTCAGAAAGTGAAAAAGGCAATAATTATAACTTTATCCCTGACAGAATGAGATTCTATTTGTAGTGGTAGCTGACTGGACTCAAAGCTCTTCTAATTACACTGAAACGACTGAGAATAAAAGCTAACAACTATCCTGATGAGGGGTATGAATGACCAAGTGTTGTCAACCTTGCTGCACCAGAATAAGTTGGTTAAACTTATAATTAATATATCAATAACTCAGTAAGCTCGGTAAGTCTGTAGTTATGACATTTATTTCATCTTTTTGTCTTGATGTATTTTTATTTTACAGGGACAATGCTGTAAATACTGTAATACATCGCTGTAAATACAGCAGAGTTAGCCAAAAGGATCATTTTCATCTGTTGTCCGTGGCCAGATTTTACCAAAGGATCCCTGCAAAATCAGAACAATTTCATCGCTAAGATTACAAATAGACATAACATGGCAGTAATTAAGCAGACAGACAACAACTGCAAAACACAAGTCATGCAGGCAAAACAAGAAGCAGCATTTGGTTAATATAAAAAGGTATAAAATGCAGGACAGACATGGAGCAGCATTGAGCAGGCATAGTTAAACATATATTAGTAAAAGCATGTATCCAATAACATACTATAGTCAATGTTACATGCACATAACAGGACATGTAACACTATATACAATTAACACATATACGAATTACACAAGGCCACATATAAAACACTGAGTGAACTTCATGGCTAATGATCTTTCTGGAAGCGTTATCTAGAGATCTCAACAGCTTTCAAATTAAACGAAAGCCAAGCATTTTTATTTTCCACCTCACCTCAGTCATTTACAACATTTTTTAAATAAACATTTTTGATAGATTCTGCCTTTGAAAGTACATAAAACATTACTGAAAATGTGGGGTCAAACCCTGCAGCTTATCCTGCAGTAACCCATGCTCAGTATTACAACAACCGTGTTTACTGACAGACGACGTATTTGCATTTCTCTTCTCTTTCTACTGTACAACCCAGTTTGTGGGTTTACAGTAGAATTTAAGTGGGTCAACCATAAAAATAAATAAATAAAAGTTTTGGGAACTCAAGTTACCAAAGGCTTAAAGCTACACACAGGCAGAGGAAGGCAAACAGCTTACTCCCCTATCTTTCTCCACTCTCTCCCACACTGGATTAAAGCGCAGATAGGGGGAAGTTGGGCATGGAAATGAAATGATTTATTTAAGACAGGTCGCTCCTCAGGGAGTCAGTCAGCACTGTCCCTGGGGGATACCCTATTTTTCTGAACACTGCTTTCTGAACACACTGGCTCACATATTTTGCATACACATTTCAAAAGGAACGAAGCAATAAAGATGCAATATTGTGTCTTATGTGACATGCTGTGATGAATGCGTCTGCAGTGTTGTTAGTCATTTCAAGTCTGACTTATTTGCTGTCATCATGATTCAGTTTCATCTCCTCTTCAGGTTACATCTCTTGAGTTTGTGTATAGCTTAATGTGCTTCTAAACGAAATGGGGCCTATATGCGCATGTATGCTGACACTTCATTTGGCAGAAGATTAGATGATATTCAGCGCGGTCTCTCGGTTTAGCATCATGGAGCTGGAGGGAAACATTTTTACCACAGGATGCCTATTTTCACAGAGATTACTTTCTCCGCTGGAACAGGAAGAGCCACACACACTCAGCAAACAGTTATGTCGAGTATACACAATTTTAAAACCGGCAGTATCATTTGCATATGCACATTTAGCAAATGGCAATGAGACATTTCAGTTTTTACCGGCCGTGCTGCAGTTAACCAGATTTCAGGCTTGGACGTTAGGGGACAACATTTAGGCGCTTTCTGTGTCAGAAACGTACAGCAGAGTTGCATAATGCAATGAATTATTTTAATCTCTTCCACCAATTACCAAATATTTTGCAAAGCTGCAGCCTCAAAGATAAAGAAACAACTTTAAAGCAGAGCAGATTTCACGAGCGACTATGGCCTGCTATGATATATGAAGATGAAGAACTCGACCAAAGCAGGAAGCAAAACTAGTGAGACAACCCTTCAGATAATATTTGAATGAATGGCTGTATCAATGTCAGTCTTATTCACTGCCAGGTACTAGTCCTTGATCACAAATGGCAACTTACATCCTTTAATGTGCCTTACAGTGCATAATACAGCTAAATACTGTTCTTGTAACATATTCCAGAGACCTAAAGTTTTATTTTTGTTCGTTCACAAATGACCTCCAAGAAAAGGATTCCAGTGAAAATGCGTGCAGCCCTCTGCATTTTTTGTCGCTCATTCTTAATTGTATGAAAGATTTTGAGGGAACTGGGGACACAGATGTCATTATGTGATGGAAGAGCCGTCCTGTGTGTCTAACATCAGACTAGAGGTGCACCAGATGACGAGCTGGTGACTGGAATCGACTCTTTTTCAGGCATGATCCGTTACTAGCTAGTCCACTCAAATAATCTTGATTTTCTGAGCCAATCTTGTACTCACACACACACACAGACACACACACACACACACACACACACACACACAACGTTTCCTATAGCAACACAAACACTAACACAACAGCCAAACACAGACACGAGCTAACATGTCTGTAGTGTGGACTTATTGACATTGGAGGGACTTGCTCCTGCACACATCTACCACAACACTGTGAGCCTGCACAGGACTCGTTCATACAGTATGTGACAGCTGTCACTCTGCATGTCACAGTGAACTCCAGACTGCAGCGTGCGTCTTGCTCTTCCTTGACAACACAGAGAGTTATAAAAAGCTACAGTATGCTAGGCTGTACAAACAAAATGACCTGCATGTTTTGGCATAACCTCCAGGCGGTCTATACAGGTACTGTTCATGTGCTCTCGCTTGTTGATCAGGACTGTGGGAGCGCAGTATTTTCAAATACATTTTAATGAATAGTAACACACTTTGGTTACTGTGGGATGCCTAAATGATATAACCTGTGTGTGAGAGTGTGATCAAAATATTCATCCTGCTGTGAGATGTATCGCTCTAGAAATATAACAGAATGCACTCTGCTCATTAACAGATATTAACGATGTTAAATACTGTTTACTTTGTCAGCGTGAAAGACTGAGGCACACAGGCAAGAGACTGAAAGCATAGGCTAATGAAAGAGCCACTAAATGTATTATGTGTTGGGTAATTCATAATTACTTGAGGAGTCAGGGAGAACACAGCTGAAGAGAGAGAAGCAGGAAAGTTCTTTGTGTCTGTTATTTAATAAATGAATAAATTTCATTAAACCACGAAAAAAGAAGAGATTGCTAACAACCAGTGTTTCACCTTTCTAGAATAAAAACAGAAGATATGTATCATTTCAATAGAAAATGTGATCCTTCTCAGTGTTTTACATTAGATAATACTTCCACCATAAGTGATGATTTAAAAATAAAGAAAACAAAGGGTTTGACACTAAAGGTGCATGCATGGGACCAAGAGTGCAGCACATATTAAATGAATATTCCCATAGTCTTATTTAGTTACGGAGAGAGACTTGAATGATGAAACCTCAGTGTATGAGAGTGTAATTAAAAAGTCAGACTTGATGTGAGAGGTATCACTTTGCAGGAAATAGTATAGATTATTATGGATCATAACTGGGGTCTGTTTTCTTAACAGATAGTTCAACACGTTAACAAACAGTAATCGATTAATTAATCATAAATAATGAACTTCCAGTTGGAAAACGACTTGGAAGAATTAAGTCCATTTTCAGTGTTTTACTTTGTAGAAAATGACACCATAACTGTTTGCAGTTAAATAAAGAAGAAGACACGTTCTAGCCGAGATCAGATTTTTTGTAATAAACAGTCAGTGTTTAATAATTGGCCAGTCGGAAGCTCATGTAATGGTCTGTTAAAAGATGTTTTTTTCCCACTTGTAGATTATGTTTATGGCATACTTTTTCAACAAACATTCTAAACAATTATTATTCATTTGTATGCCAACTTGCAAAACCTGAGAGATTTAAAATCTGTTAAACTTTAAGACTTTCTGTCTTCGGCCTGCCTTTACATTGAACTGTTTGCATTAGAAACAAGTGAAGACGAGATATTAACATACTGATGGATTCATTGACAGCATGTCAGAGGCTCATGTTTATAGTCGCTGGCTGAATCTAAGCCCACAAATCTTTTGCCTTTTAACTCGATGCTGCTCTTCAAAAAGTCAGCAGGGAACATTTCAGATCTCAGGCTGTCAAAGATTCATCAGCTAGTTGTTATTTTTGTCTTTTAGGCAGTTCAGTGCCTGACTGGTGTCGTACATGTTTTGTTTTTTTTCCTGGACCTTTAGTAAAGGTGAAGTAGTGAAGTACAGTATCACTGTGTAGTTTTTTATTTAAGATATTGATATTGATAAGATATTGTGGGCCGTTTCACCTTCATTAGAAGGACAGGAAATGTTGGGAGCTGGGGATGACATTCATTGAATGGCCGAGGTCGGATTGAACCCATCCACTAGATGAAGACCACCGCTTCCACACATGAGTCACCCGAGAATACAATTATCCTTTTTTACTTTTCTTTAAAACAGTGGTTGTTTAAGGACATAAAAACGTTGATTACATTTATAAAAAATGTCAGAAAGAGAGATGCTGATTGTTTTCAGTCTAAATACAATTAAATGTCCCATACTACACTTTACTATTGTACTTCCAACCACATTAACTCAGTCTCAGAGCTCTCTAAGATATTTCTGTTTGTTTTTTTTTTTGTTAACTAAAACTAAAAAGTAAAGCCGTGTGACCTTGTCTTTAAAGATCGCTAAGTTCTAATTAACGAACACTTGGATATATTTTCCAGGTTTCATCTACTATGTAGCTTTTCTAAATAAATTACTATCGAATGATTTGTTTGGGGAGCTTGTCTTTGGAAATAAAAAAGCTGAATGTGGAAACTTTCATGGATTAGAAATAATAAATGCATCACACCGACATGGGAATTACACATTGACACAATGCCGCACATTTTTGGATAACAGACATGGTGCAATGCAGAGGCTGAGTGTAGCAATAGCAGCATTATAGCATGAAGATAAAAAGATCCCCATTATTACTTGAGCGACAGCAGAGGATTCTCTAGAAACTGGAGGCAGAAACCACTGAACAGTTACATGCTACGTACCAGTGGAGCTGCCAGACTGCAAGACTTAACACAGCAGGGTGCAACTTCTGGCACACTCTGCTCTCTCCCAGGCTCGACATTTCCTTGGTTATAATGTTACAACTAATGTTTTGCAATGAGCAATTACCAAAGCAAACGCAGCATGCAGATAGCTGGTAGTGTTTTTCATGTAAATAATGTCCTTATAAGAGAAGTGTGAAGGACAGCCAGGAGGTAAACGAAAAGGCACAAACAAATAAACTGACGGAGTAAACTAAAGGCTTTTAACTAAATGGAGTGGTCAACATGCAGATGTGTGTGCGCAAACCCGTGTGTGTGTGTGTGTGTGTGTGTGTCTGTTGATATGTTTTCCAAAAGGAACCAACAACCCTATTATAATTAGAATTAGTAGCTGCCACTGAAGTTAACCTTTAAAAAAATGCCTTGAAGGTCCCATATAGTGAAAAAACACCATGGTTTTCATGGTTTCCTCTCCCCTCGGTGGGTGACAGTCCCACAGCTAGGTCTTTGTTCTGCCCTCTGAGTCTGCCTTCTTACCGTAAAAAATAGGACGTGGTGGGAGAAAGTCCGAGCAACCCAAGCTCTTCCAGAGGGGGCGTGTTCAGACACATTTAAAGCTACAGACACAGAAACAGCTTGTTCTGAGCAGGGTTAAAATAGAGGAGTTTATAGGCATGATCAAATACAGGATCAGAGTGGATTTACAACAAGAAACTTCACAGACATATTTCAGAGAGCTCAGAGACTTATTTAAACTAGTTGTGAAGGAGGTTAATGTGTGATCTTTAAGGTTTGGAAATCGCTCATCGCTAGTATTCGCTTCAAGAATCAACAGTTTGACGTCTAATAAATCAACTCTAATATAAAAATATGTTCTTCAAAGGAAAGATTCACATATCTTCATCAACACCTCTTTCCTGTATGAATAAGTATACAGGGAGACTTCAATGGAAGTATTATTCAAAACGCAAAGAAGTCATGTTGAGCACACCTCTTGAAAGACTACCCGGCACAGCTTCAGCCTTCCTCTGAATCACCGAGCAGAATCCAGTTTCAGAGAAAAAGCAGAGTTCTCAAAGCCTTACTTATTTATTAACTATTCTGAGAACTTTCCGCTTTTTGAACATTACACGCTCTTTTCTTTCTTCATCCCTTCAGAGCCTTTGATTCTCACCCTGATTGCATTCAGCCCTGACCCGGCGGGTTCGTGCCAGGTCAGACTCTGACTTTTCCCAGGATCGCTTTCTAGATCAGACAGCGTGAACAATGTGATATGCACATCTGTCCCCTACCTCCAGCCCTGCCAACACGCTCTGTGACATTTACGCGCCTCTCAGCTACTTGATTATGCATATGAATGCTTTAAACACAAAGTGAGGCAGAAATTACCATGACTTTATCCTTGCAGACGTAAATCTGAGGGATGACACACCTTTAACATTATTATTACTTACAAGTTATGCTTTGCTTTTGTGAAACACTGATCACAAAAAATGTGTTTCAGGCACTTCTGGGTTAGAATATGTACGGGCAGGGCGATCTGACTCACATACAGGCAGATGAAAGTTCAACATGTAGTAAGTTGGGAGAAGACCGGGTCTGTTTAAAGTAGAATCCACAGCTGCTCAGGTGGAATAAGCCCTGATTTCTTTCCGAGACTTTAAAGTTCTGACCGTCTATGTCCAAATTAACTCATCCCCTAAAAGTACGAGTCAACTGGCTGCAGTGCCTTTAACACACACAGCTGCTCTCCTTAATCTGCATTAAGAGCCCCAGCGAACCACATCGCCATACGACAGCCCAGCGGCCTGTCTCAGCCTGCTGACTCATAGCTGCAGAGCCGGTCGAGCTGCAGCACTGACGAGGACGAGCTGTATGACAATGCCAGCTTGTACTTGACAGATGACAGTTAATAATATTATAAAGAGGCCGGCTGGTAATGACGTGAAATCATTTCACGTCAATTTTGCAGATGTCACATTTGTGATACGTCAAAAAAACTTGCCTCACAAAACAAGCACGTTTTAAATTGTAATAACAACATGACCATAAAATGAGTAAGATCATGATTTTAATTAGGAAGTGTCTGATCAAAGATTTGGAATCTGACCCGGCCATCTTTGCCAGCTTCAGTACGCAGAGCAACAGAGTGCTTTCTTTACATAGCATGCCGCTTTTCACAAGAAGAGTTACTATGAAAAGTAGGCACTATTGTCAGGGCTCCAAATCTTCGATCAGATAAATTGACTGGACAGTAGCTGTGAATGTGTGTCCGTCTCTGTATGTCTGCCCTGTGATTGATTGGCGAGCTCTGTGGTTGACTGTACCACGCATCTCTCACCCAATGACAGCTGCGGTCGGCTCCGGCCCTTGTCACCCCAAATGGGAAAAAACAACAATGGATAATGGATGGATTATGTAGTGCTATAACCTCCCTTTAAACACATATTTACCTCAGCTACATTAATTGTAACTTATTTAGCTTTTCTTCTGCAGTTCCTTTTGTCAGTCTTTGTCATTTTTGTTGTTTTAGCTTTGGTCACATTAAAGGTGCACTATGAGTTTTGGTAGAGAAATGTGAAAGTTGGTGAAGTGTAAAGATTCTGTGGTATATGTTGATAAGTGTATACACAAACTATCCTCAGAGGAAAATGTGTTTAAAGATAAAATGCTACATGACAAGTAATGGGGGGTCCGCACCAGTGAAACCTTAACTCTCTTGGTGTAGCTTTTAAGCTCCAAACAGTTTTCAAGGCACCTTTTCTTTTTTTTTTTTTTAAATAAAGTTTGTGTATTTAGTTCAGAAAATATAGCATGTAATTGTTTCACTTCTCCAACTTTCACATTTCACTACCAAATCCAGATAGTGCACCTTTAATCTATAAAGAAGACATAGTACAAAGGGGAGACTTTGGGACATGGCTGACATATTGTTGATCTTTTTTTTTCTTTAATATAAGGCAATGCACTGGACCCTTACAGAAAAAGCAGTTCATCATTTTTCTTCAATTGTCCATCTAAGCGTCTATTTTGCAAAGACTGATCCCATCTTTTACCTCAGCGATAGAAAGCTGGGATGATATAAGAAAGGTAATTTGATAAATGTAACCCACATGCAGCGCCTTGTTGTTTTTGTTTATGTGCTTAAAATAGTATGTGTCCCCAAACACAGAATAATCCTTATCAAGCAGACTCATGTGGGATCCTCCTACTCTGCCAAAATAACAACAAGTAGCTAATGATGTGTCAACACTCGTCACATTTATTTGAGTTCAGGTTCATGTCACAGACTGAGGCAAATTATTTGATCAAACGTGTCCTGCAGAGATTTGACAAAAACAAACGTTATTTCCCCGTCATCAAAACATTGTTTGAATCTTTGAGGTCTTACAAATGTGTTGCATTCTTGTCTTTCGGGTCTGACCTATTCAGCTTTCCATGTTAATGAGTCATCCGTTACAGCTATAAAATGAAATTCAGATTCTTGATCTCAATATGAACGACATATGAGTCATATGACATATGACATATGAGCTACATATGATGATGAAAACCCATGCACTTGTTTTCCCCCTAATATAACAGTATTTGAGTCATCTACCCGAAGCATGTCATCGAAGGAAAATGACTTCCAAGTGAATTTACGTGATCTTTCCTGACTTTCACCATGTCTTATAAGCCTCTGAGGATTGGGCACTTTGTGTGCATGACACGAAAACAAATTCAATCGTCATCAAATTACTTTTACAATAATGCATATGTGCAGATATATTGAAAATATTAATAATATGTCGGAATTGGATGTTTTACATTTCTTTTAATCTCGTCAAATGTTCAAAGTTCTGTGTGGCAAATTATTTGAGTTTCTTTGTAATCTTGTTGATGTTTCTGAGAGAAATGCAGCAGCGTGTAGCTGTGAGTTTTGTACTTCTTCTTGTTTGTTACAGTTTTCTCCTCATGTCCAGTAAAACTGAAATTTACTGGTGCAAAATGATTTGTTTGGAGCGACCAGAGTATGGGGTGCTGTTTACGCCAGCAGGGTCACGAATAGTTAATTTTCTGCTCAACATGGAATTTTGAGTGTACTAATAAATACCTCACTCCTCTGCCTGAAGGAAATGACTCGTACATGAAAAAGGAAATGACAGTACAGGCTGACATACTACAAATTAAAGATAATAAATGAAATGGCTGTCATTTACGTGCACTCAGTCAGTGGTAAGTCTACCCTGTACGCGTGTGTGCTTGTAGACTCAGTGGTAAGTCTTCAAGCACACACACCTACATGCTCCCAAAATACACACCGTGTAAATACAGGGAACTATCTTGTCTAGATTGAATCTAATTTGATGCAATCTTGAGTGCCAATCAATCTTCAGAGCAAACTGCCAGTATGATGCGGACTGAGATTTCCTTCAGCATCAGACCCCTCTCATTCCATACCACCAGTTCCTCACCACTTGCTGAGTTTCCAATCTCTGCACTTTAACGCTCGCTAAGTGAGTGCTCCCTCGCCAGGAAAAGAAGCCTGTAGGCGGTGTTTGTGTGTGTGTGTGTGTGTGTGTGTGTGTGTGTGTGTATAAGTGCAGAGAGGCTGCATTTGTTTGTGTTGCACATGAGGGAGCATGCTCACTTTCTTAAAAGACCTTACAGTTTAATGGAATTGTGTGTGGTGAATGTGAGACAAGACCAAGAAATGAGCCATAAGCAACCCCACGGGTATCACTTTGCTTTTCACTGAGCTGTGTATGGAGGAGAGGCCAAATATGAACACCAAATACTGCTTTTGTGTAATGGCAGCGAAGCAAGAGCCTGCTCATTTTCTGTCAAGAGAAAAGACGAAAATCCATGGCATATGTGAACAAGTAAATAGGGCATCGCTATTATGCTGCTAAAAGACAACATGAAAGTGTCAGGTACAATGTTGAACCTCATTATCCAGAGAGTACCATAAGCACCACTTTTACTTTCATGTAATGGTTCAGGTGATGGGGAAAAAAAATCCATCCTGAAAATGTGCATGAAGTTAAAAATAACTATTTTGATGCTGATAAGTGCCCACGAATAAGAATAAAACAAAATAAAATAAGAAGCTATGGTATGTCGTTGGCTCACTCAGGACAGTGTCTTCTTGCAGAGCTTCTTCTCTGTGCCAAAACAGAATCACAACACAAGAAGAAAAATCCACAGAAGTGGGAGAGAGGCCAATTTCTCCACCGACAGTAGCTTCAAAGGTCGATAATGCATTGCGGCCTCTAGAGTTTTTAGTTCGGGACCCATCTGCAATCACAGGCTGGAACTCGCTGGTGAGACATTTATATTCATGTACGCCCACCTTTGATTCAAAGTAATAAGTTCATGCCCCATTCTCTGCAAGTTGCTCAGTCACTTGAGGTGACAAAAGAAATCACAAACTGAAGTAGAAGGGTATCAGCCCAGTCGAGGAGGGAGTGGGCGTAGCAGTAAATTAAATTACACATTTAAATCAAACACTTGATCACAAAACACCCCTGAACTGCACCGAGTGTCTTAAAGTGATGCGATCCGTCAGAGTCTATGAGGGATGATTTCTCCTTTCTTGGACAAATTGGGGCTTTGCTAATAGATTAATCAAGGCCCCTCCTTTTGGGAGGCATTATTGAGAGAGAAGTGTTGGCAGCCTTGTAGTGAAATCCTGAGGTCAACAATGGATTTTTTTTTTTTTTCTCAGAGTGTAGAACCCCAAGAAAGCTATTCTGCAGAGCCATGTAAGTATCAGAAAGTGTTTTCAGATAAAGTGAATGTGTGAAAGAGTTTGGAGCATCACAAATAAAATGAAAGTTATTACACCTTCCTGTACACTACTTTCTCCATAAATGACTTATTGGAAGGATAAAATCTTTCCTGTGCTGACATGTAAAAAGACAACATTTTGTATTTACCAAAACACTTATATAATGCTTATGTAAGTGTTGCAGATTTCTTTGACAAAAACTTGACTTTGGTAAAGGTATATTTAGAGGTAAAAAAGCGAGTACAGAACACCTTGCCCAACTGTTGGAATTGATTTGTGAAACCAGCAGCAGTGGAAGTGTAGTAAAGACAAAAATGGAGTTGGAAAACAATCAGTAAATCTGGAAGCAAATATCTCAGAGTCTGTGAAGAAGTAAAAAAAAAAAAAAAAGGAAGATGAAAGGAGTATCTTTCCATGCTTTAAAAAGAAACAACAAGTTACAATAGCCTACTGGGCCAAACAAAGAGAAAGAGAGCTTTTTGCTAGCACCAGACAACTTGTTCTTAAATATCTGACAAAGCGGAATGACGCTACGAATTCCAATTTACTTTCTATCTGGAATTTTTGGGGTTGTAAATTAATTAATCAGTCAAATTTGGGGTTAAAAAGTAGTCCAGGATTTATTTCTCTTAAAACTTTTTTGACTTACTAGATTCTCTATATAGCCAGAACACAATTCCATTGTAGTCATGTCAGCTTTTAAGGTTTCTCGTTTTAAAACTCCTTTGAGAAGGCTCCAGAAGGTCAACATGTGTCTTACTTTCTTCAATTATTATGGACAGGAGTACTTATTATCCCCTCCACTTGACAACATTGCAGATATTTTTCTAACCACCAGGATCATGCATGAATAACAAAGAGAAGTGCAGCAGCATGCAATCACGTAAGATTGCTGTGGTGGATATTGCCAAATAAAAAAGGTACACACTCGAACAAAATCAGCACTCTGCAGTCTTATGAAACATCCCTCCTCCCGTAAGTGGTTTGCAGTGTCTAACACAGGCTTCTAGTATGCATGTCATCATGTTTAAAATGAGATTGTTTGTGGCCTAATGTCTTACAAATACATTGCAATTCTATTCTTGTGGACACAAAAGTCCTAGTGCTGTTTGGTCTCGCTCCAACAAGGAGGAAATTAAAGCACACAATCTAATAAAGGATCTACTCAAATGAAGAGACTCTGCCACCCAGTGCATCTATCTCATTCTACCAGTGTGCCGTCTAGTAAAGACAAGGAGTGCTGGCTTGGGAGTACAATTAATTATGGCGTGATATTTTTCCACAGGGAAAAGCTGAAAGTAAAGTTTGCTCAGTGAATGACAGCATGTCTAATTTGTTCTGACCTATAGCAAAGAACATTTGGAAAATAAAGACGTCATAGCCACTGAGCATTATTATGAATCAAAGAGACTGATCTAATAGGATCTTGATGGATGAATCTACTTTTTTTCCCTATTATTCATGAGACACTTTTATTACTGACAAGGATGAGAATTGGGATTATTTGGAACATCATCTCATTTATTTCACATGGATTTAGAAATCAAGACACAACTAATTACCAATCAAAAATGACATTCTTGCACTTAGTGATGGGTGCTTGGGTTCTGGCCATAAAAGGCAAGCATTAGCTAAGCTAAGCTAGAAGCAGACAGGTTTTTTTTTACTCGTTTTTTCCAGTCAGATCTGATGCTGCATGATGTGAAGTAATGCTGTGCACTCCTGCACTTCAGTGGACTCTAGATGTGTCTAACAACAAGCAACCAACTCAAAAGAACTGTCAAAACTAGACTGATGCCAAAAATCTATGCAAACCTTTTCCCACCTCGCATGTCCTTGGTCTGCTTGCTGTTTACTCCTCCAATCGTTATCAATCAATCACTTTACTTGTATCGCACCAATTCCTAACAAACGTTATCTCGAGAAACTTTTCAATCAGCAGGTACTGTAAAAGACATTTTAATATTAGCTACAAAAACTTAAAGATTGTTGCCTGGGGGGTTCCACTCCACTCATCCCATTCTTAGATTAACAATTTCCGAATATTTTCTATGATATTTATTTTGGTTTAAATTCTTCATCAATTGATATTGATTTGTATTTAATGGCTGCGATCAGATTTAATGAGACCATTGAGCATGCTTGACTTTTTATTATAACGACCTTGACACTGAATTACTGAATCAAAAAAAAACGTTGGTTTCTCCAAGAGGTACTAACTGTGTCTGTAAGGACATTTTGTTTGAAGCCTGCTCTTTATGTAGCAAAGTCAGCATAACAGAACTATTAGTACATTTTAAAGATTCATCACAGCGCTATAGTGTTGAGCATTTTCTATCCATCACTGATCGATGTGATTGCTGTTTATTTGACATTTCATGTGTGGCTAAGGCTGAATGTTTTTGTTAAATCTTCACAAACTCCAGACATTTTTTCATTTTAAAGCCAAACAAATATTGGGACTCCATGATTTGATGTTGGTTTAGAAAATAGTAGGAATTGATAAACTGATGAGGATTTTGGCAAACATTTGGTCACCGACTTAACACAGCAAGAGGAACGACAACAGGAATGCAGGATCCTTCTTGCATTGCGTTCCATCTACCTCCAATCCCATTTTTCTTTTCTAAAATAACAATGAGAAAGGTCCTTTATAAAGCATCTCACAATTTTGAATCACAAATTGGTGACATAAAAACAATGACTGATTGATTGATTGATTGAAAATAAATTTTGGTCAACAGTCCCTCATAATATATTTTAAAAGAATATGCAATATTCAAAGACGAGATATTAAAGACTTTATAATTCCTCCTGTCGTGGGCAAACGATGTTGTAATAATGATAAATATAATAATGCAAATTCATTGCTGTATTTTTTTAATCAAGGTTACCAAAATCCTGACAACAAGGATAGAAAGATGACAAAGGAGGGGAGAAAAAAAACAGAAACAAGAAAAAGAATACTTATAAGAAGGATTAAAAGTAGAAGATTGTTTAAGAGGCGTTAAAAAGCCTTCCATAAAAGAAAGAGGAGAGGGGATTTGAAAGAAGCTACAGATGTGGTCGGTTGTATTACAATGGTCAGAGTGATGTAACAAGTGTGATGCAGTGAGTAATCACAGGGCTGCGTCTCAATGTATTTAAACATGTATTTATTTATACAAATATGATTCAGCACTTTGGATGTTTGTTTGTTTGGGTGAAAGTCGTCACAGACACCATATATTTAATTAGTGCTACATATTATGATGCTATGTTTGATCATTTTCAGCGTAATTGGTCGTGCATGATGTAACCGAAGCTATTTCAAATACACAGTGTGATGTGAAAATGAAAGTATCACTTCATGGGAGCTGAGAGAGAGAAGACATTTTTTGTAAGCAGTGGGCAACCATACTTCAAAAAGCTCTTAAAAAATGAATCCTGCTCTGCTATAAGTCAAGTCTCTGAAAGCATATTATATATTTCTGGCACAAAGAGAACAGCTACCTGAGATGTACTTTCTGCTAGTAAGCAATGTCAAGAGGTCTTCATACAAAGGCCTTCATGATGGTTAATAGCATGTTAATTTCACATCATATAAGGTATGTAAAGATTGTATTGCAGTAAAAAAATGGATTCAAAGGTGCCAAGGTTCACAATGATACTCTGAAAATGAATGGCATTATAATGTTGTGAGCGTCAGCAGCTGTAGAACAGAGGTGGTCGTTTGTAACAAGCAGGCGTTGTCATGGCAGCTGGAGGCCAAACCATACTAACAAGCAGGTTTGTACCCCACCAGTCCAAAGAAGCCAAAGACATTACGAGCTGCCGACAGGAATCTTTTTGGGTCATAATTTGTCTTCAGTCTTGTTTTGTAAAATAAGTCAGAAGGGAATCGTATCGTGAACCCAATATCGCAAATCGTATCGGGAGTAAATCATTACATCCCTACCTAATATGAATACGTATTTTGGACAATATCATTCCCTTTAAGTAAGCAATAAGAGGGAAATATATTGAAGGCCATCAGAGAAGTACCAGTGGAGGGGTACCATGGTGTCCCTGACATTATAAAGTCTTTGGTCAAACAATGTCCACGAGGCGTAAATTATTCTGAATCATCAGAGCTGGGACTGTGGAGAAATTTGGCTGCATGACGAAGTTGTTTTTCTGTTTTCAAATTATAAAACGCAAATTTATGAACACCACATTGGCTTTACAGATGAGATAATTACTAACATTATTTTCCCATTTGGGCCTCTAACGAACAAATACAAAATGGATAGATGGAGGGTGTGTGTGTGTGTGTGTGTGTGTGTGTGTGTGTGTGTGTGTTTGAAGGAGATAGAGGGTGTATGTGTGTGTCTGTGTGTGTGTGTGTGTGTGTGTGTCTGTGTGTGTGTGTGTGTGTGTGTGTGTGTGTGTGAAGAGAGAGCAGACGAGAAATTTGGTCTTTGCAAATGTAGCACCAAGTGAAAGGTTTTAACGGCATTTTGCCTCACACTTGATTAAATAAATGACTTTTCACTAATTACACAAATGCTGCTTTGGGTCACCACTTATCATTGCGAGTTCCAGTTGGTGCATTAAAGTGGTGCTCCACCAAAAATGTTTTCTGTCACATGTATCCCTTGTGGGCTTGAAAAGCTGTTTATTGTGTTTTTGTTTCTTCATAGGGAACATTACTTTTCTCCAATTACTAGTAAAATCGGTTTTAAGAACACACTGTTAGTAAGTGAGTTTCTTTGCAGTCTGGAGGAAATATGAAGTCATTTCTATTAACATGATTATACCCATTTTAATTCACTGGTAAGGTTTAGCAATATCTGGTGTTGAAAAATGAAGCTAATATGTGAACTCAAAATCCTGTAGTTCTTCAAGAGTCCACTTGAGACAGCCTCCATGAGCGCCGGAAGACACACACACAACCTGCAGTATTTAAAAAATGTCAATGTTCTTGAATATATTGGTATGATTAGTTTTTGTCCTCATCATGATTTTATGAACGATCTGAGATGTGCGTAGTTAGTCGGTGACTGATAGTGGGTCCGATGTAGCTGTTTTTAGGACGCTTGAAACACTTCTTAGCTTCATCTCTTAAACTGCCGTTAGGTTGTCTGAAAGGAAGGCTGAGGCAGGATTTCCAGCATGGCCGCTGCTGCTGTTGAGTCTCCAGAGCCCACTGCAGATAGTTAAAAGTGATGTCAGTCAGGCTTCTTCTGTTAATATATAGTCTATGGGAAATACACCAGCAGCTAAATTACGAGTACAATAGTCATGTTGCTAAAAAAACCCTGCATTGAGTAATTTTCAGATAACAGTAACAAGCTGTTTATAATATCATCACACTTTAAATGGTTAATTAATGGTGTTGCTGTGTATCTTTCAAATGGACATTGAGTCTTCCAATAAAGAATTACTACCTCTATATGACATCAGCTGGGTAGATGGTGCAAAAAGGCCTTTTCAAAACTTGTTGTTTTGTTTTCTGAAGATAGCATTGTGGTTCTGCTTAAAACAAAGAGTGTTATACGATCAGGCTAAACAGTTACATTAGGGCCAGAAAACCAGAATCAATTCTGTTTAATCCTGAAGAAATCAGGATTAAACAGAAAAAGCATCAAATTATCACAAAATAATTATAATTATGAACTAATATTCAGTGAAATTCTCAGTGTTTGTTTTCTTTAAGGGCAATTTTGGGGCCTTAATTTCAGAGATAGGACAGTGGATGGGCCAGTAATCAACATGAGAGAGAGGAATAAGATCTGGGAGAGATGCCACAGATCGGATTTGACCCCGGGGCACCCTATTTGAAGACTAAAGCCTTTTTTTTTTTTAAATCTAATTTTATGTTTCAGCATTGTAGATCCTTCATAAAAACTTGTTGACATTGGGTTAAACATGCAAATTGTTAACTTAACATCCCTGTTACGCCTATACAGGAAACATCTGAATTATTCACATCCATGTTTAAATTTTAAACTAAATCGTAGCAAATACGTCCCACCATCGACACACTAATGCAAACATTAAAGCAATTATGTCATTATTGTAATTTTAAACCCTCAACTACTCTGACACTGCATCTGCATTATTTAAGGATGAGTGGTTTCCATAATCAAGCTTAAAGCGTTTTTGTGAATTCATTTCCTCAACGCATGAGTCAAGCTCACTATAAATGATGCTAGTTTGAGGGAAATATCCTCCAAAAGCATGTTGTACTGCTGGCGATATTCCGAAATAACTAGACAGAGGACACAAACCAACCATCGAGCCTCTGGTTCCTTTGCTCATTTTCAAATTAGAGATCAGTATAAAATTACAGTTTCTGACAGTATCTCTCTTTCATGCAAACTCTTGGACCAAAGGGACGTCTTTGTTTTTACAACAAAAAATCTTTTTTTTCTGTTGATGAATGTTCCGGCCTCGAGGTGCTCAAGCGTAAAATTATCTCTGTTGAACCCGCACTCTTTGTGCTTATCTTCAAACCACCTACATTACTTCAGATATTATTCACACTAAATCCCTCATAGAGGTAGTGGGCTGTGGGCTTTTACTAGTATTCTATTATAAATGCGTGTGCATAAACGGAGGCAAGTGGTCGGCGTCCTCTGTAGAAATGCAGTCTCCATTGATCCATGACTTTATTAGAACTTTTCACATCTTTCAAAGCTGCCTCTTCTGTTTTCAAAGCTTTGGAGAATCTAAAGTAATGTTGGGAAGTGATGGAATGAAGTCACAATGGAAGAGAGACTCTTTTACTTCTCCTTTCAAGAAGTTAAAACCTCGTACTTAAGCTCCTCATCCAATCCTTGTCAACATCTCTCTTTTTTTTATTCTATTTTACACTGTGTTTCTTTTGAAGGTACACGTTGCCTTTTCACCACAGCATTCAAAGGATGTCTGCCTTCTATCATATAGCTATATTGAGAGACATTGACATGATGGTTTGTGCACTTAAAAAAAAAACAAATCAGCTTCATGACTCACCATTTCATGTCAAGAAGGAAGGAGAAGAAATGTTGCTTTTGATTGATTATCACAACAGCATATTGAAAAAGTTCTATTTCATAACACTCATCTGTCTGAACTCCAGACACTCACATCTGCATTTCAATGATTGAAAAATAGCTACTAGGGATGAACCTACAAACCTCTGGAGTCTGCCTCTAAAAAAAGGACAATACTGCAACCAATCTACTTTCCAACAGAAAAGCACAACGACTGCGTACTCTAGAGTTGTTGCAATACCCAAATTTTAAAGCTGATACAAATGCTGCTGAAAATCCAACACTACATGTAGCTCAGTCCAAGCACCCAATGTTGGAAAATATCTGTTTTTTAGGGAACACAAATTAACCCTTGTGTGGTGTTCGGGTCTCGTTTTCATTTTTTATTAAAAGAAAAATGATACAATTAATTAGTTTTTCAAACTGAGACTCACTGACTTTGGCTCATTTTCTGTGAAGAACATATATCAGAACACATAATTAATGACCACACACCATACACCCCCCCCTACACATTTCTATTACATATAAGATGTCCGGGTCCACTGGACCCGGGGCTAATAGAAGTGTGGGTACACAGAACATCAGAGGGTCAAATGTGCGAGAAAAGGAGAGCAGACAGTGTTGACAAACAATGTTGCAACTTTGTGTGGGAACCGCAGGTGCAGAAACACAAAAGAAGCAGACCTGCAAACCTGCAAAGTATGGTATAAAGATCTGGGCTGCCTGTGATGCCACTTCCTCATATGCTTGGAACTTACAAGTCTACACAGGGAAACCTGATGGAGGAGCCCCCGAGAAAAACCAAGGAATGAGAGTTGTCCTCGACATGTCTCAGGGACTCAGTGGACACAACATCACATGCGACAATGTTTTTTACCTCGCATTAAAAGCCACAAAATGCAACGGGTCCATCAGACCCACAAACACTGGCTGAGTAACAACAATATGAACATTACACAAGGGTTAAGGCAAACTCATTCCCTGTGTTTAAATAAGGTTAAGGATACGGATAATCTTTATTGATCCCCCAAATGGGGGAAATTTGAGTGTCACAAAAGCTCCAAAAAACAGCAAAACAGCAAAACAGGGAATATAAATAGCATCAAAAGCAACAAAAAAAAAAGAACAGCTATGAGCAAGTTTACAAGGGATAAAAAAATACAAAGACTTAAATACAAGGCATAAACACTATGTACACACACAGTGTGTAACATTAATGATTAAGATGATCATAGTACAGAGTCATGTCATGTGGCGGAGATGATGTCAATGTCTCACCCTAAATTGCACAAATGTTACAGACAGACAGACAGACAGACAGACAGACAGACAGACAGACAGACAGACAGACAGACAGACAGACAGATGTACACTAGCTGAGGTAGTTCCAACTTAGGCAGCTACGCTTCACATCAAGCTTGTAGAACGTGCAAAGTCCTCTGTAAAAAGACGATTGGTTTTTGACAGGTGGAATATGTTTGAGGGATGAGGAGGTGCAGAGGTTCTCACCGCATCCACAGATTGTTCTCTGTCATTGATTATATGCTTTAGAAATGTTTAATGACTGTTTTTAAGGCTCACTTTTGTTTGCCATGAAAGGAGCCGGATGTAATTTCATCCTTTTAATTGAGTACCACGGAATAACCTTACGTGGTAGATGACATTTTAACCACCGTTGTTATGTTACAATAGCTGCAGATTAAAGGCTTTATTTATCACTTAATCACTTAGTCTGTTCAGAGACGATTAGTCACCAGAGGCAAACACCGCAGCATGAAAGATACGTCTCACTGATTGGTCATTGGTCACAGTTTAGACATTATGCTGAACTAGTTTTGATGAATCTTACACCAGCTGAAGTTGCAAACTATTTTCAACAAAGGGTTAAGTGAAGACTTTACAACTTAATTGAAGACAGAACTTTAACATAGCTGGTGCAGCAGGCCACAGATCCTCACCAACTTTACTTCCTGTGGCTAAGCAGTGAGAGCCAGCATGAACTACCTCATATTAAGCTTCAAAGGGCTTCATTTTCATCTTCAATATTAATGTAGCTCTGCTCTCACATGGAGGAATCTAAGATCTTTATGCCTCAGAAAGCAAGGTGAAGAAAATTAGTCTTTAACTTCCCAGATCCCCTTCAATACTTTAGTCCTCAGAGAAATCTCCTGCTAAGAACGAACGCTATCATTAAAACATTTAAACTGGTGTTCAATTAAATATAAGGAATCAGACTGCTCTTTTTGAATACTCAGTGACTGTTAATTCCCAGTTTCAGTCATTAGTTTTTGCTGTAGACTCACCTACCTTACTTAATTAGATTAGTATTACCAGTCTTTTCAATGTTGCCCTTTCTACACAGGAGGAATTCATATCGTGCTTATCCTCAATGAAATGAAACAAGTGGAGCCTGAAGCTCTTTTAATGATGATGGAAATATAAATCTGCTCCAAAGTGACCTTTTAAATTTCTGTATTGAGAAATTACACCATTCCTTTGCTGTAGTGGTGAACCTTACTTCAAAGGTCAAGGTTTTTCAAGCTATGAGTTTCACCTGGGTTACCAAAGAATGCTATTAGAACCAGAATTTACTCCTGGCAGGCAGCTATGGTGTATCACACATATTTACCAGTGAGTCTGATGTGTAAGATATGTTTGATACATCTTAGATAGTCTTGCTATAGGAGACTGATGGCACTTCATAGTAGCACTACATTTGCAGACTACAGAAAATGGTAACTGTGTCCACTGTTAACCTGTAAAAAGGTCGAATGTTGTTGCTCGCTGAGCTGACATAAGCCACGCTGGGTTCACTAATTTGAATGAGAATAGCCACGAATGCAGTGTCACCTCTCAGTCTGAAACATAACACAGCTTATCACAACAATGACTGCACACAATAGTATTAGACTAGTTGACCATCAATGTCAGCAAATTGCTATCCCTTCTAAAAAGATCTGTAATTATCAATGAAGTACAAGAGCCCGACCGACAAATCTAAGGGCCAATGATATTGGCCGATGCTTGCTTATCCAATGACTATTGGTATCGACTAATTTTATTACAGAAATGTGCTGATATTACTCGATTTATTAGCCAGTCAAGCAGCATTTCATTTGACTTGTGTTACACAACTGTTCTCTTTCTGGCTATCACCAGCAGAGTGTGTTATATCGATTACAAGAAAGATCTTCACTCGCCAAAGTGTCGAGCAGTGACGTGCATGCATAGTTACTTTCCAGTTAATTGACTATCTTGTCTACATTATTTGTGATGTCTTTTCCACCAAGTGTTTGATTTGTATTTGAGAGATCAGTCGATGCATGTGTATATATCTATCTCTAGGGATTTCACAGATCAAAGAAAGATATCGGCTAATATATTGGTATCAGATTTTTCTTCTTCCTTAATATAGATATCAGCCCAAAATCCCTCTGTCGATCCATTGAAGTATTTTATTCAGGTTGTCTCTAGGTAACATTTAACTTTTCAAGTTATACATGACTATTCTACATCTAATAATTATTGACTATACGAATAAAGAAATTAAGTAAAATCTACAAATTGAATTTATTACTCAAAGGAATACATGCAGTGCACAGTCTTACAGCATTCATTCATGTGTAACCAATGTGCTGTAATGTGCCTTCACAATTTCTGGTATTTTACAGCCATGCCAAAGTAATGATTACATAATGCATAATAAATGTATAATAAATATTGTAAATACACATGATAATGACCAAACCCCGGATGACTGCCCATATAGAAACTATTACTTATCCAACATTAATTTTAATAGCTGGCAAGAGACATTGAGGGCTAATTGCATTCTTTGCCTTACTCCCACTGAAACCCTCTCGTGTTTGTCTCATAAGACACAAGTGCAGACAAAGACGAAAGAAAAAGACAGAACAAGAAGAAATTTAATGATTCAGAATGAACGTCGTGTTTAATTTGCAAGTTTGCTATTGCAAAATACTAAGAGATGAAGATCTTAAGTAACCATGACAAAATTTGCTTCAAGTGAAGTGGTGCTCAACTCTTGAGGATGTGAGCAGCAAACTCATTATAACTACCATTATTATGACAAATCCTGCTAAGATCATGAGCAATAATCCATCTCTCAACTGGTAACATAAATAAATTGGAAACCATTATTTACTGAATTGGTACATGGAAAATAAAGTGATATGAGACACAGAAAAATGGGTCAATATTAAAACCAATAGCTCAATTAACACTACACTGAAAAACATTGATAGACAAATAAGATACAAAACCAATGGGATTAAATTATATAACTGTATCCAAATGACACTAGAGTGCAGCACATGTAAGTTTAGCCACCAACAGCAAATTGCATGAAATGCACTGTGGTAGAGGTTAAACAGATTTGAAAATCCCTGATGCTGAAAATGAAACAGCATTTGTATGCATTTGTCAGTGTGTTTGTGAGAATGGGCATTGGGAGCTAAGTGCATTTATGTAATGCTGTATCAAATGTATTTGCATTTTGTGTTTATCTGGATGTCTTATATGATGTTGTTTTTTCCTCCATGTTCAATATGTAATGTTTTTAAAAACCCATTTCTTTGTGCAGGTAAGCTTCCTGGAAAGCCAGCTACTGGAGAAAATCTCAGCTCTTTGTACTCACAGTAATGTGCCAACAGGAAGAGGTGAATGAAGCAGCAACAGTTGGGTGATAATAGACTCTATAAAGACATTATTATGATGGTCGGCGTTAGGAGGATAGCTATGAGCAACACCAAGACACTGGAGCTGTTTGGTTTTCCGAAGGCGGCAGTCCCTGGTGTTCAATCAGCACCACAATATAACAAATAAAATATCATGTACTGTTACAAAAAAAAATTATATATTTGTGGAGGTTGTCTTTGGTATTTGAATGTGGGAGATCTCAGATGACTCAGCCTGTGAAGTACTTTCCATCCTACTATAAAGACAGAGTTGTGGGAGGACCAGAAGCTGTGCTCCTTCTTGTCAACGCAACGCCTCGAACAGAAAGTGGAAACTTTAGAAACAGTGGAGCAGGCTGATTAAATGAAACAATTAATTCAACTAGGACATTTTCATATTGTGTTTATTAGCAGTTCACATTTCCCAAAATGCAAAAGAGAAAATGGACCACAGCTTTTAGGAAATAGAAATATTGAATTAACAAGGGGACAGTAGAAAAACATTTCTCTTATGATCTGTGTCAATAGCAAAGCTGGTTTAAGTACAGCAGCATTTCCTGGCACTTTATTGTCATCTCATCAGCTTATCATTTTTGATAAACCAAAGTCATATTTGTTGGATGCAATTTAGATTTCCTATTCCGATGGTTTCATTTGCAATGGTCAATCCAAACTCCATTAACAACAACAACAACAAAACAGGCATCTTTGCTGGTCTCTTCTTGTGTTCTTCCTAAATACCTGCATGATGTAGTTATTTCAGCATCCTTTGCTGTGTTAGAACACAAGAAACACAGCAAAATATTTCAATTAACACTAGTGGGAACTTTCCAGCCAAAAGGTACAAGCAGCCAATTTAATCCCCCAAACAGGATGTGTGGGCAAGCTGTGTGTCTCATACTCAGTGGTTGCTTTTAACAAACAAAGTTAACACAAATGAGACTTGATAGAATATTAGGCCTTTTTCTGCTTATGATCAATGTGTTTACTGCAATAATGTATTGTTGAATAAAGGTTTGATCACCAAATACAAATGAATGATTAGATATCCATTGTATGAATGATTGTTGTTCACATTTATATTATATCATGTTTTACTCTAAGTGTTTTAATCCAATTGTTTGAGATTTTAGTTCAGAGGTTAAAGGTATTCTGTGAAGAGGGCTTGCAGAAGTGAGTACACATTCCAACATGTGTTTGATGTGGCCCTTTAAACTGAATCACTCACCAAATCAAACATAGGTTTAGTTTAAGGCCCTGAACAGTTAATCACTCACCCACATTGATAGGTTCAGTGGGCCTTGATAGTTAATCACTTAAATGGTTTGTTGCTTAAAAGGAAATGATTACTAGACTAGATGTCTGCTTGTGATAAGAAACAGGCCAGGTAGGATGTGTCTTCCCCTATAGAAGGACAAAGGATTCGGGAGTATGATGCACCAATGACAGAAGCAGAACCAAACATCAGGAGGCGCATAATTTGGAAAGCTGCCCAATCGGAGGAAGGAAACCGCACATTCTCAAATGCATAATTTGGTTAGATAATCTCTGTCTAATGTATAAAAGGGTTCAGGGAGAGATAGTCGGGGCTCAGACTTCGCGAACTGACCAGGTATCTGTCTGTTGTCAGGGACACGTAGTGTTGAACCCAGAGACTCTGTAACTTCTATTCTTGATTCATCGGGTTAATAAACTCTGTTAACCTGAAAGAGACGCCTCCAGTCATTCCTCTCATCCCATCAAAAGAATGCGCAGAGAGATTTGAGGTAATTATTTAGAGGAGTCAGATTTCTATGAACAACATTTAGGAAAAGGATTAAATACCAACTTTTATCCTTCAGACTGCAAGCCAAAGAAGTGCAAAAAGCACAATGTGGACTTTCACTTTGCTTCAGTCACAAAGCTACAAAAGTTCACTAACACGCACAACAAAGACAAGCAGTCCTCATATTTTAAACTAAAGTGTATGTCTGTCATGTAACCTCACCTGTGGCTAGCCTGTAACACTGTATTTATAACACGGTATTTAAATGCTTACAATATCACTTCAAAAGTCCATTTTTAAACTTAACAAATGCTCTCTTTGGACACTTTTTTTTCAGCACTCGGCTCCCCACCGCTTCTGTGAGAGCTGTGCAGACAAATGTGATGAAAAACATGTCTAAGTTCATTTGGTTGTATTCTGTTTCCATTTTTTTTTCTTTTTCTTTTTTTTTTAGGTCTGTAAAGTCTGTTGATTCACCTTCAGTTCTTCTTTTTCAACAACACTCACACATTCAGTCATTAAGAGCTCATAGACGGATCCAGGGAGAAAAACGGAAGTTGACGAGTCGGTTTCTTTCAGTAGGTAACCATTGTAAAGGTCTTTAGGAATAACATGTGGTGTTTGACAGTTTACTAGCTACTAGGAGTGTACAATACACGATGAGAGCGGAAACTTCACACACCTCCTCTGGCCGTGCAGAGGACGAAGATATTCTTCAGAGCTGGATCAATACAAAAATATAATAACTAAGAGATTTATGTGATGATTAAATTGCAGCATTCTTGATGAGGCTAACTAGTCGATGCCACAACAGTTACGGACGCCACTGTAAGAAGGCAGCGCCCATAAACCTGCCGTAGGAATTTGTCTCTAGACAAAGCTTCCCTGATGGGTGAGGTGGTCTCTCTTTCCCCACACATGGGGCAGGTCTAACAGCTGGAGAGGGAGTAGTTCAAGTGGTTCAAAAACACTATGAAACATGTTTGAGCCAGTGAGCGACACCTATGTAAGCTGAAGGGAGCTCAGTCGTGTCAGTGAGATCAAGAAACCATGATGGAGTTGGACATTGCTATCTTCTAAAGATTTTACTCCACAACACATCTGAACGTCGCATATTAACCTTAAAACTGAAGTCTTTAACCATAGAGACAAAATTAACTCCATCCTTCAACAGAGCTCCAGTAAAACTCTAAGACAGTGACATTATTTATGGCCATCTTCAAATGTCTGAATCATCCTGCAGTTGGAAATTACTGCTGGGAAATATTCAGAAACAGGAGAAGAAAAAAACCCAACATATTTTTAAAGTAAAAGGCACAAAAAACGATAACAGCTGTACTGTTTGTTGTCAGAGCGTCTGGCATTAAGAGAAAATATCAGCTCAGCTCAGAGAGACGAACCATTCTGGAGGAAGAAATAAGCAAGGCTGCCTGCTTTTGACAAGCTTTAAGTTTCAGTAATTGTGCTGCTTTTCAGTTCTGCACTAAAAGACAAAGACCTGACAATGGATTTCTCTGCTCAAAAACAAAGTAAATAGCAACTCTTTTGTAAACAAATAGCGCAACAAAATACCCACTCCCATTCGAAACACAGCTATTTATGACGACTGAGTTTTCACAGAGGGTTGGGCTTCGTTTGGTAAGAAAGGTCAGACTACATGTGTTCATTTGTTGTTGTTGTTGTCCACAGTATTATCAATGTGGACATTGTAAAATGGTCAAATATGCATATCACTTTATAAAATCGATGTTCTCGGATTAAATGGGAAATCTTTTGATGAGCCTGGCTTTCTTTATTACATAGAGCCCCCGGCCACTAAACCCCCTTGTTATCCATCTATCCCATAAACACCTTTGGGATTTAGTACTTTAACACAGACCAGCTGTACGGCCTTGTGAAGTAACTGCCACACAAAAACGTGTGCCAGCTATTGTTGAGTGGTCCAACAAGGTCTTGGGTTATTATTCTTAGGCCTAAAAAAGAAGCTTTTATTTTGTGTTGAATTCAAGCTATCCACCATATAAAACTGACAGAATATGTTTATAACGTTTAATCCCTACTATTTAGTGCTTTAATTACAGTAAATATGATGTAATCCCTCTGAGGAAAGTACTGAAAAGCATGGCCAGAGTTAACTGAAGAGGCCGTGCTGTATCCATCGATGTCCTCTGTCATAATCCGTCCCCCACATGTTAGAGCGGATTTAAACTAAAATAACATTCACTGCTGCTCTCTCTATCCTTAGTCTGTGCATCACCATTAGGGTAATGGTGTTCAGCTTATATGCAAGCTAAAAAATGGATTTACGATCCATTAGCTTATTAGGCGCAAAATGACATTATCTCCCCTCAATGTGAACTCCGTAGCCGCCATTGGGAGATAAATTATGCCGTAGCAACACCCCCTGATCTGTCAATCAATGCTCTTATCAGTTTGTCACCCCAAGGGATTGCAATCAGCCATTCACTGCATGCTCCAAGTGAATTTAAGTGCACTTGCTGATCCGTGCGTCATGTTTATAGAAGGATAAATCGAAAATGAGAGATATTCTGAAGTGGTGGAAATGCTTGAAGAAGTCTTGTAGTTGGTGCACGGACAGAAGTCTATATTTTTGTCAAGGGCTGAAAGAGTTCAGTTGAACTTTGCAATCACTAGATATTGAAATTATGAAAACAGAACATCATGATTTGGTACTGAAATCATTATGCCAACTGTTAATTTTATGAGCAATTCAAATGCTTCATATTTTGTCAATAACTGATTCATTTTCCAAACATGTAGTGTTTACACAGGCCCTTTTCTAGCAAACAGTTTGATGTCCAATTTGATCTAATTAGCAATAATTAGGCAGAATGTGCTCCAGTCCTATTTTCTTTTGAATACTTTTTTTTTGTTAGTTTGGTCTACTCTTAATCACGTTAAATATATATATATATATTTCTATACATTTTTTTTGTCTTCTGAATTTTACAGAACAAGCTGTTACTGTATTTGTTGTATCCAATGTCATATTTTTCACTAGTATTCTTCTTGTTTATAACGAGATAAAAAGACGCTGTTTACTTCCAGCACAATGTCCACATGTCCATATTGGCAGCAGTACAACAGATCGAATCACCATTACATCCAGCTGTTGTTGTACAGTCCAGCTGTTTGAATGAAAGTCTTTATTGATCCTGCTCACCTGAAGTTAACTCAGCCTTTTCCTCTCATGTTAAGATCAAGAAAGACACTAACAGTACAATTTTTATCCGACATTTAGCCATGAATGAAATATTACCTAAAAGCCTTCTTGCCTCCTTAAGGCTTCTATTAAGTCTGTCATAAGTCATAGATAATCCTTTTTTGTCTAAAAAAAAATAGACCAGCATTGAGCAGAGCTGAAGAGCCCATTTGTATAATTCATGCATGCAGATTGTCTCATATTTTAAAAAGCAGCAAACTTCAGGTCAGATTTACCGGTGAACATAAACTGACCATATGTTTAAGCGACGGCTACATGAGTTGTCTTTTGCTCTGTGATTTACAGGCAATGTCTCCATCTTGGGTCGCCCCTCTTATGTTAGTCGGGTTTGGTTTGGGTCACCCAACAACCCTCCAAGGAGAAACATGAAAGCTTATTATTGCAATTTTTTATCACACTTTTGTTTCAACCATTTAAAATAGACTTTCATTTTAATCTTTCACATTTGTTCTCGTTGAAATTTCATTGTAAATCAAAGAAAAGGCATAATTCCATTATTGAAGAATCTTAACATTGGGAAGCTATCTTTCCTGATGAAACTGTTTTTACGATCATCAAAGCTGTCCCTGATAACATTTCTATTCATAAATGTATCTTTTCGATTGCTTTTTTTTTTAGCACTACTGTAAAAATGTGCCACGGTGCTTCCAGGATATTGTGCCTAATTTATGATGCCATATATAACATGGTCGTTTATGGCTTCAGATTCTCTAAATCTTTACATTTTAAAGCTTACTAAAGTGAAACTTTCAGTGTGGCCTTGGGAGGATGAATTAGGAATGAAATAGTGTGTGTCTGAAGGGTTAGCTGTACTCTAAATGAGAATCTCTCCTCTGCCTGCTTCATTATCACAACTTTCTCTTTGTGGCTGCTTGGAGGCTAATTAAGGGGGGCAGAGAGAGCGAGAACACAAGACCCCACTGATGGAAATCAAACGAGAAGGACAGGGATGGGAGAATAGAGGAATAATCGGTCGTCTGATGAACGCTGACCGTGCCCTTGATGAATAGCTCCAATGCCTTCCTAGA
Organism: Symphodus melops; assembly: GCF_947650265.1. NCBI lineage: Eukaryota > Metazoa > Chordata > Actinopteri > Labriformes > Labridae > Symphodus > Symphodus melops. The sequence continues at coordinate 4,311,434 of NC_136693.1, forward strand.
ATGGATGAGAGGCGAGCGAGACAAGTGCCAGGGACAAACTAGACTTTGTTCTCATGAAAAAGAGCCGTAAGCTGGGTGTAGGAAGAACCAAGAGTAAGTAGAATCAGCTTAATTTACTGGCCTCAGTCTTAATGCGTATCCTCCTCCCACCTCACAGACAGACCACATAGTGCAAATTAGCTTGCCAGAATTCATTCTCTCCCCTTTCTTTCAATTCATTTCACTGCTGCAACAGTTCAAGCTATCCTGCTGCTCTTTTTCCAGAGCACACAAGCAATTTACTGTCACTAACTCAAGCCATAGTTACAGAAATGCAACTTTACATTTCATTATGATATGATTTTCTAAGGATTAATTAGTTACACAAATTATCTTAACTAGAACATACAGTATTCTAAAAAAATTAAATATAGCTGAATGTCAGCTCACCGGTACGACCGAATTGTTTATTTCGCACGATCACAGTTAAGGATTTATGTGCTCACACTTGATTGTCAGTACGACCTGAATGCTCACACTGTACCAGGTAAATTGGGGCAGAGTATTTACACTTATCAATGGAGAACTCCCACAGGTGGAGGTCCAAGTCAGATCGAGGTTTTTCAATCGTCTCACATACACGGCTCAAACACACACATGGGCAAAAACACTGTACTCTCTCTCACACATACTCAGCATCATGCACAAACACAAGCTTACTAAATACTAAACCATTATCAATATTCAATCAGTAAAACAAGTCTGGGAGTTGGGGAATTGGCTCCCGGCTCTGTTCTCACTGTGCAAGTGTGTGCAGTCGTACAATTAGGTACAACGGGAGCAGCTAATTGGGCTGTGATCGACTGTCGTGCCTCAGTGCAAGACTGATGACACGTAAGAGGGCCGTAATACCCGACTTTAAAATCCGTCCTCAGTGTACGTCTGCCTTTAATGTTTTAGAATCTCAATATCCAACGTTTTGCTATTAACTTTTTTTTTTTTTTTGAAGTTTTATTTTTGGCCTTTCGCCTTTATTATGATACACAGAGGAAGGTGGATAGAGCCGGAAATCAGGGAGAGAGCGGGGAGAGACATGCGGGGGGGGGAGCCACAGGCCGGACGCGAGCCCAGGCCGCCCGTGCGAGGGCTACAGCCTCGCTACATGGGACGCTTGCGCTGCCGCTGCGCCACCAGCGCCCCAGCTGTTAACTATTTTTAAGGCAGCAAAACATCACTTCACACTGGAGAAGTCTTAACCATCAAAGTGTCATTAAACTGAGAGTAATTATGAATCTATTGTCAAAGTAGTTGTTTCATGTGATTGTCTAATACATACTCTTTCAACCCAATTTTAATGAATTGATTTGCCCAATCAATAAATGTCCTGATCCATTAACATTTTAAAAACAAGCATTTCTTAGAGCCCAAGGTGAGAGAGTGACTGGATGTGGAGATGCATGATGATAACCTGAATGTTACCAACTTACAAAAATACTTCGATTAAAATGTTTAGCATTTCAATTTGTCAAAATTGTCAATATCAGTATTCTGTCAGCTAAAATTAAACAAATGAGACAAGAGAAACACATGTTGTAATAAACTGTTAAGAGACAGGTTTTGAATGTATGTTTAATAAATTCTCTGAATCAACCATCAAGGTTTGATGGATTATTTTTTTCATTCCACTAGTCAATAAGGAAGTTTTCTTGTGATAATACTACAGTTGTATGGTACAAGAATGATCATTTTCATATTCAACTTATGTATTTTCTAAAGCCATCTCTCTCTCTCTCTCTCTCTCTCTCTCTCTCTCTCTCTCTCTCTCTCTCTACTCTGGGAGGTCAATCTATCACTTTGAGTTTCCTTTAAATCCCTTTTGACAAGTGACCTTGCAAAATGGCTTTTGTCAACATCACTGCATTGTAATTCAGGCTAAATGATACCGCTATGACTGTGCCAGTGCAGCGTCATTCAAATTGCTCATTTAATCTAATACAAAAGTCCACTTTGTTAAATAAAACATGTCTTGTGCCATGTCTCAGTGGAATAAATCCTCTAAAGCAAAAAAAGAAAGTCAAAAAACAAGGGAAAGACTTTGTGTTTGAGGACACAGCGTTAAATACAAAGGTTTCTGGTCTCCGGTCAGGCCTGCAGGGGAGCCCAGTATTTACTTTCCCCCTGCTGACTATGACATCAATTTAGCATTGTGTCTGTTGTATTTATCCTTCTAAGCATGTCCAGACTTGTGAAAAAAAAAGAATTATGCCAAAAGCCAAGGAAGACTATTTTCAAAATCTCAGTTCACCCAGCATCAAGTCTTATAATTAAAGCAAAGCCCCAGAGAGTGGGATTGCAAAAAGCCGCCTATACATCTTAGTCCACTGAGACAGACAAAATACAATGGCTGTGTACTGTGTTTATATGAAAGGAGAGCAAACAACTCACATTTCATTGTTGAAATGTTTAAATAATGGCTTATTTGTGCACCAAGGCAGAAATACAAGCAGAGGAAGATTAAAAAGCAAAAGAAACAAAGCTGTGGCTTTTGTCCTTCATCACAAATGTTCCCTCTCCAGAGACCAGACAGGCTACCATGGAGAGAGCTATTTGAATGGCATTACAGTTTGTTTACTGCACTTTCACAGTCACACTATTAAAAGACATCCTTTTTAGGTATTCTACTAATCTTTCTTTCAAACATTTCTTCATAAACACACACTCTCTGATGAATATACTCCTGTCATAGATCCAAAGAGCTGTTGAACTCTTTACAGTAATAAATTGAGCTTTATGTAAAAGCAAGATAATTTACTGACTCGCATGATAAGAATCATGTTTGTTGATTAAAAAGAGCGTAAGACGATGTTAAACACACAAACATCCTGTTTACTGTTCGCTGACTTCCTGCCTTTGCTTTGACTGTTAAAGCACTTTGTAACCATCTGTGTTTTCAGGTGTTATGTAGCGATGGGACAGATCCAGGCGGTATCTGGTCTGATATTGGCATCATTTACATATCGGATATCGGACAGATGGCGCCAATCCACGTCACTGATCAAGAGAGGTGGCAGGGCACTTTAAACATTCTCAGCTGGCATAGTTTCACTTTGAAAACAGTCTTAACTGTAAAAAGTACCCATAATTCATCATGACGATCAGACGAGATGGAGCAGCTTCTTCTAAATTTTCAAAGCTTTAATTCCTGAACTTCGCTCTAAAAGATTTCATTCAGAAAACCTTAGTCTGTCTGTTTGTATGTGAAGCCAGCACAAAATTCAAATACATTTCTGTGGAGTAATTTACATTTTGATAGACTGTAAATATTAATGGACGAAGCCTTAGTAACGTTGGCTGTCTGTTCCTGCAGGAGGCTCCAGATGTTCATCAGTAGCAGCCTCCATGCTGGAAGAGCCTAACATTCAGTCCACCTAACGACAGGCGACAAAAATCACGGCCCGTACAGTGTGTGCCCATGAGGGCAATTATACCACTTTAGACATTTGTTTTTTTTTTTTTTTTGTTACCAGGTTGTTAACGTGTTAATTTCTGATGTAAACAAAAACATTTTTGGCTGTGGTGTGTAAGTGACTTCCAGGACTCCTCGTCAATGTATTTACATAATGATGAAGTGAACAAAAACAGAAGCTCAGGATTTCATGGACACATTTCAAAGTTGCAAAAATGGCTAATATCCACAGAATAGGTCAGATAAAAAAAAGAACATAACTGCCCCTGCATGAAGTGTTTTTTTTATTTCTATATGTAGAACTGTGCATAGTATTTATATGCTGTGACAACAACAAACTAAATGTGTTTTTGAAAGAAAAAAAAAGACGGGATATTTCATCAAAACTGTCTCCAAGCTTAAATGTGTATAAGCAACTATACTGCTTATTTTCCTGTCATCATTTTCTTTCCAATGCAGATATAAGTTTCAATTATGCAGATTATCTCTGTTACCAAATGGGAGAAGGGATATAGAAAAGCTGTTGTGGGGTTTCTTGCCAGGCGCAGAGCTTGGGGTATGTTGTGTGATTCATATCAGCGTGCCAGGTGGACAATCATCGACGCTGCAGCATATCTCGATGTAATCACTACAATCATGAGGAGGGGGCGGGATATAAATGTATATATCTCACTACATTATAAGGATATGACAGCCCTTTAAGAGCTTGTTCTTCCCAGAAAATTGGCAGCATCTGTTGTTCGTACAACGGCCTACAAAACAACCTCTGCAGACGATTATCTGATCAGAACCCCTATGGTTCAGTATTGTCAACAGTAAAGGCAAAAATAGCAATGTTGTTTTTATCAGCGCATCACAAAGTCTTACACAAGATGCACCACTTGCTTTGTTATTTAGGCATACCTTTCTTGTTGTTGAGCTTTTTTCCCTGATGGCACTGGACAGATCTGCCAAAACAACATGGAGGGAAGCCTAGTTCTCACTGTGTCTGGGGACGTGACCTTTATGACCGGACAGAACACATTTATTCTGCCAAAATGTAAAATGTTATCATCCCTCGCTTGGTTCTCACGATAAGAAACAGTGCTGCAACAAATGGTCATGCAAATAAAAGGGGGTCATATGAATCATCAACCGTTTTGGAAAGCCGTGATAAATACAGACTTCATGCTGGTTGGGGCAACAGAACAGAAAATGCACATATGGGTTGTTGTTGCGAGGCAATGCCAAATGATGCATTTTCTCATTTTGTTTGCAGGTCAAATAGGACGGAGTCTGGAGCCCCGATTGTCCCAACTCTAAATGTTGAAAACTAATCAAAGGGCACTTTGTGAATTATCATTTGTCCAGCCAATGAGCTGAGACCACTTTGCCTCTGGTGGCCAAATCAGGCGCTTGTGCTCTCAGCAACAATGCTTTTCGAGACACTGAGGCACACAGACCACTAAAACAGATTAAGATTGCAATTTGATGCAGTCATTTTGATTTTGACAAACGTCTACTTTCATGATGCATATTATCTTTTTACAATCCCTTTGAAGGGGATGTGGTTGAAGTTAAATAGTACAAATGTGGGTTGTATAAATTCAAACTGATTAAAACTGAGAAAGCTGAAATGGACCCAGGTGGAGACATAAAGGGATAAAAAACAGGTTGAACTCAAACTGCAAAATTGTAATAATCAAGACTTACAGCATAGCACATAATGACACTCATTGTTCTTGGATGGTATAACAAGTATAATCAGCATCAGTGACTCAGGCGGTCCTTTGCCAGAAGCTGGAAGTTTTTTGGCTGGTAAAGTAATGCCAACCTGTACTGCATATATAAAATGAGTGAACGCTGAAGAGAGGAAGGTTGTTTAAGCTGTGAATGATTGTATAAAAAGGGAATAGAGTCATTTAAGGCAATTTGATGGTGTGCTCGTAGAAATCCTAGACTTTAAATATTAACGGACGAAGCCTGAGTGACGTCCCCCATCTGTAATGGCAGGGGTCTCCGGAGGCTCATCGGCAGCCATGTTGTTGCTGTCATGATCTGGGGTTTGTTCGTGCCTCCCACTTGTTTGTGTTGTCTGTTTTCCCCTGTCTGTCTGCTCCTCCTGTGTCTCCTCCCCCCCCCCCGTCTAGATTTGCAGCAGGTGTGGTTCACAGGTGCAGCTCATTCTCATCAGCTCCTGTATGTAAGCCTGCTCTCGACATGCAGTCGGCGCAGGATTATTGTCTACACACCGTGGCATCGTACCTTGTATCAGGCTCTCTCGAATATTTTTGGATTCCTTGATGTTTTGTGGTTTTTGCGTGGACTTACCTTCCTCGTGTTTTTTTCCCTACGTCAGTTCCCTGTCAAGACTCACCTGTGCCTCCGTCAACATCGTCGTCCTGTCGTCTGCTACTCCTCTTACCTGGATTCACTTCACGAGGTTTCTCACTAGGATTATTATTGCTGCACTGCTCACAGTTGAGCTGGAACTTTCCATCCATCCAGGAGTCTGGTTCGCATTGCCGGCAGTAAGTCACTACCTCGTGTTTATTAAAATGATTGTTTAAACTGACTGCTCAGCCTCTGAGTCGTGCCTCTGGGTCCAAACCTTTTGTGAATCGTAACAGTTGCCAATGAAAAAAAAAAAAAAAAAAACGATTCATCAACGTATTGTATAATCTTTTCTCAATCCAATACTGATTCAGAAAAATTACCAAATACTGAAAGGACAGATTAATAAAGAGAATGCAAATGAGATTTTTGTTTGTACTTGTATCCCCAATTATTACAAAGATATAACCTAACCAATTTAATCAATACAACCTCTGCATGCTCTGCTAAATATGCTACAGACAGTGCTGAGAGTCTTTTTTAAAGTCTGACAGTGAAGCGCCCATTGTTGGACAATCTAAGTGATATTGTTTTCCAAATGAATCAATGTTTACTGCAATAAATGTTCCCTTTAAACTTTTCATATCTACAGAAATAGGCAGATTATATTCACTAAATTGACTATCGGCCCAATGCGCTAAAGAAGAAACATTTATTTTGATCTCATTGAGTCCATAGCAGAAATAATCCAGTGAAAACATTTGGGTTTAAAATAACATGAAATGCTTGGAAACAAGGATGGTGGTATAGAAAAATCATTTAGAAAGTCTTGTGAGTGCCCTGTTGTGGGGACACACCACTGTGTTATTAATAAAACACTGTGTCATCACATTCAAGCTGTAAAGATTTTCTATCTACAGAGCCGGCTGTGTGCTGAGGTAATGGGAATGTTTGCAATCTATTTCTCAGTTCAGTGTCTCTCGGGAAACCAATGGGAAAGGCTCAGTTCACTTGATATGCAAAACTCACTTTCATTCATTATGGCAATCTAATGCAAGTTACCTGCAACTAGGCTCTTTTCAAGCAGCAATGAACAGGCTTTTTTTTTTCTCTGACACAATCATTTAAACAGTTCTGTCTTTTGTTTTAAAACAAAGAGACTTTTCTGGTTTGCTAACACTACGACGGTTCTTCGTCAGATCTGTAAATCAAACAGTCTAACTGTATGGTTTGAGTCACACTGTTCAATTTTAATCACCCTGTAATTGTAGTATCTGCCTTAAATCAGCTACTTTCAATACAGTCAATCAACATTACAAAAGACAGTGTGTCTCTATTAATCTATCGGATTCCTCAGAATAACGACGGACAGACTAAAATTCACTGGTGAAAAATCCAGATGTATGAGGTCAATGTAAAACAAGTAACTGGTTTGTGCTAACTATGGACACAAACAGACTAGAATGAGCGCAGAAGAATGATTGGGTTGCTTGGCAATAATCCCGTGTTAGTTAAATTCAATTGAAAAAACGTTATTTGTTGCAGGGGAGAATTCAAATTGTGGCAGTGGAACAAAAAAACTATGAACTGTGTCCAAAACCACATATACCATACTGGCTACTTTATACTTAAACAATACATACAACATACTGCACACTAACCTGACTGAAGCATACTAAACTGCGGGTCTCCTGGTGTACTGGTGTACTGCCAGTCTAAGCCAGGTAAGGTAAGCTAGCATCAAGTGTGATGGTCGGTTCACACAAAAATATACAGCCATACATTACTTATACAGATACATTTTATTTCATTATTATTTGGCAATATATAACATGTTCAGTTTGGTTAATTTTATTTGTATGCTGCTGGTGAGCTCTGCAATTGGATAGTCTGAGAGCCGCAATGCATTGTGGGCCGGTTTAATACGATCAGTGGGCTTCCATTTCATGCTTAATATAGACAGTTTTGGAGATGATTGTTACTTTTTACTACTTTTTTTATGCTCTTGGAACTTCTGGATAAAAGCAATCTCTCAACTATGTTTGCTAAATAGTGAATAGGGACCAAAAGTCTTGACGTGATGAAGCTGGACAGTCCATGTGAAAACTTAGACCATCGTTACAGATACAGTTAATGAGTTCACATGATACAAACAGAGGGGCATGGAGCCTTCATTGACTTAATCTCCATATCATTACTCTCTGTCTGTCATAGTCATTGACTCAAACAACCCAGAGTCGCAGATATGGGCGTAGCTTTGCCATATGTAACCTTAAAAACTCATTTAAAGTCAATGCAGACTCTGTCAACAAACTATCGTCAGCTCGGTGTCTGACCGGCAGTACAGCAGTGACTTTTTCCTCTCTCATCTCCGCCTGCCTGTGACCGACTGATCCTTTTGTCTCGCTAATAAAAATCTCTTTTCAATCAATGTCCCCCGCTGAGCTGAATCACACCGACCCTGACTCATCCAGCCTCATGACCAATTTAGTTTCCAGATTATGGTCTAAACAGTCCATTCACTCCTTAAATATGTGGCCTGTGCTGTGTGAAGAAGCGTCACTGCACATGTTTTCTGAAACCTCAGACAAAGTTTTTATTTTTTTATGCCAGCGGAAGTCAGAAAATGCTTCAAGTATGGCGTACCCTTGAGATTAAACTAAGAATTAACTGTGTATAATGAAATGTAGCTCTTGTGACTCTATTTGAATTAACAACAAACAAGTCTTGCAAACAAATATCTTCACATTATTGGTATAGAAATTAATGTAATGATCATGTTCAGGTCTTGTTAGGCACATTTCAGGTACATTGTATTTTCAGAAAGCTTTGTAAACCTTTAAATGCATCATTACAAGAAATATGAAATACAACTTCTTGAATAGAAAACTGACAACTCTACAGTAGTATTGGTTATATCTGACCACCAGCACAAAGCTCTGTTTTCACAAGTCTGAAACATTGTTTAAAGTCCCTTTGACAATAAATTCCTTTTCAGTTTTTGTTTTTGTTCCGCTTACAAGCCTTATAGTCCTATTTGATTGCTTGCTGCTCTCCTCTCATCCAACAAAAAAGAATGGCTGATTGCTTTGGGGCAGACAAAGTCCCACAGAGTAGCTCAATTATTGACTTTGCTAAGTCAACCTTTAACGTACAAATCCTGCTCACACTCTTGTCCTTGTTGTGGCCGAGGGCCCACTGAAGGCGCGCATTCAGCTCACAGTCCAGCAGACATTAATTCCTCTCAATCTTCACACTCAATTTAGTCTTGAATGTTCCTGCCAATATGGCTGAGCCATGGAATTAGAAGTGGTAAATTATACAAATAACCCCTTAATAGCATGCCGTCGCCCAGACGAAGTGAACCCCGCCAACGTGGCAGCGATTTGCAGCGTGGCAAGTGAAATGGAAGGGCAAGTCCAATCATGTACGTACATGTGCTCAGTGAGGAGACTATGGTGGGATAATGAGGATCGCTGCCCATAATACTCTAGTATCTATGTGTCTGTTTGTCATTATTCTAGTTTCCTCAGCACCAAATGTGTTTTCAGCGACAAAAATCAGTTCAGCTCTTTAGTTTGACCACGAGACTCTGTCAAGATACAAATTAGGGGAGAAATATTTGTGAAGACAGATTTTTGAAAAGGAAAGTGAGACGTGGCTCAGAATTACTACAAGCTGCTGTCAAAACAAAACAAAACATGTTTTGGAGGGAAAAGTAAATACAAGAACGGAAACCACGCGTTGTCATGGCAACAGTGTATGCTTATTTCAGAGGTTGTTTTAAACTATATTCATGTGACATACACGTTTGTTTTTTGCTACATTGATGATACTTAAGACTTTTCCAATCTGTTAGGTGTTGAGTGTTGGAGGACTTTCAAATCTCTTTTGTGAAAAGTGCTGCAGAAAAAATCCTTGAATAACAAAAATAAAGCAAGAATTTGCATCTCGTTAATCTGGATTAAAAAATATTTGAACACAAGTTAAATCTGTCAAATGTATGCAGTTATTTTTTTCAGGCAGTTTGATGGAAAATCCAAAATTGCTAGAAAAAAATGTACTGAAGGAAGATGAACAGACTTACAAATAAATATGATTTTGAACACCTATCGCAATCACACAACATTTCAACATGTCATTAAAGAATTGTAAAACTTTCAAATTGCTCAAAACATTGTGTCAACATAAAAGTGTGATGATATAGGGTTGGGAATATTTGGGTGTCTCACATTTTGATTTGGGATTTTGAGAATTTGCAGTTTTGGTTGTTTAAACTCCCCTTCAAAGTTGGTTAAAAGGTCAACTTTTTTTTATCAAGCAGCAAACTCTCGTAGTTTTATTTTTTGAATAAAGAGCATGTTCAAAGCTGTTGTCAGACTTGTCATCCTCCCGCAAGCAAACACCAACGTCAGCACAGCAGCAACTGGGGAGTGTCGATAAAAACCTCGCTCCGGGGGATCTCAGAATCCGAGCCTACAGGTGGAAGCTGGGATGAAGGTGAGGATTGTGAGATGCTACACGAGAGCGAGGAACATCATGTTTTTGCAGCAGTGAAACACACGGATGCACAAACCTGCTGCAGTGGATTTTTTTTTTTTTTTCTGATTCGTGAAACTAGAATATCAGAGTATAACAGATTTCTACATACAACACGACAAATCTGGATTTGAAGAACTCTTAAGCTATAAATTAACACAGCAGAATAAGAGCTGCTAAAAACACACTGCCCCTTTGTGTTTTTTGTGTTGAGATTTAGGGAGAGAGAGTAAAGGATGACATATGGTCACAGCTGTTAGTCGAACCAACGGTCAGTGCACTGAAGGCTTTTGAGCACCTGTTCTACCAACTAACCCAAACCCTAAGCCAGCGCCCCAACTTTTTGACATTTGATCAACTAAATAGTGAGTTTAATATAACCAATAAGCAGATTCATGGTTAATGAAAATAATTATTGGTTGCAGCTCTAATTAGGATGACTTGAAAGTCCAATTTCATCCGAACATCCACAGAACCAGATAAGCAAGTTACTCATTAATTAATCGTTAAAATGTGTTTCAGTTTTATTCTTTTTTTTTCCTCCTAATTTAGCACTCCAGCTTACTTAACAGCCATTCAGCGATATCAAAAACACTTCCCTGCAGCATTTTGAGGATGCTCTGCCTCTCCTAAAATAAATAGCACCTGCCTTAATGTCAGCTAAAGTGCATATTTTCATTTAGCTCCAGGCAAGGTTCTAGTCTACACAGCGAGGGAACTGTAGTCAAAGACTTGTAGTCAAAGTGGCTAATGACCACGCCTGAGAAGCCCTGCCAGATCCCTGCCATCATGACAGGGAAATACTTGAACCGGGATAGATTGCACTCCAATCCACCACATCAGTTATGTGGGAGATAATTATGAACTTATACATATTAAAATCACAAGACCTCAGACGTGGAGCAGACTGACAATCTCCTCACAGCGATAAGCAGCAGATGACCATCAGGAAATAAGGATGACAATGAGTGCAGATGACTGAAGCAGCAGTGTAAAACAGAAGCTCAGCAGTTTAGATGTAATTATGATAAGAAAGATAGTATATGAAGAGTTTTCCACACTGGACTTGGAATATGAATGTGTGGATTAAGCAGTAGGGTCCTAAATGCTCGAGGTTCTCCGAGTCTTGGACTGGAGTACTACACAATTCTGTTATTTGGAAAATTGACTTTAAGGCAGTACAGCAGAAGAGAGTCACATGTTTGTACTGACGTGGCTTCAGTCCAATCACAAACAAGTAGGGCATGCCCATTTCGATTTGTAAAGTATATTTGCAGGTGAAATATTTAGACAGTTGACCTTTAGGGCCACCATCGCAAAGCCCTGTTATATATATATATATATATATATATATATATATATATATATATATATATATATATATATATATATATATATATATATATATATATATATATATATATATATATATATATATAATGGCATAATCCTTTATTCATCTCGTGAGCGGAGAAATTTACAGTGTTGCAGCAGCACAGAGCTGCTGTAACATGCGGCCACCCGGGGCGGCATACACACACACACACACACACACACACACACACACACACACATATAGGCTAACTGGAGGATGACTCCATAATTGTACTGCAGCTCTCAAACACCACAAAAAAAAAGTGTCTCATGAAATTAGTTACTGTGAAAGTCCACACAGATAAAACGACATGTATACAAAGAAAGAAATACAAATCATTGTTACATGCAACATATTATTGATGTTTATAAAGACAGAAGAAATGAACATTTCAGTTTTCTTTGTCAAGTAGTATGGCAACTTAAGCTTATTCACAAGTCTGAAATGGCTAAATAAAACCTAAAATTAGCACTGGCTCAGGAATGAACCAGAGATGTCATATGTGACAGAGATGTTCTAGTTAGGCTGTGATAGTCTCTCTCTCTCTCTCTCTCTCTCTCTCTCTCTCTCTCTCTCTCTCTCTCTCTCTCTCTCTCTCTTCTCTCTCTCTGTCTTTTCTTTTCTCTGTAGGCATTCATGTCATATTACTGCATGTCACTCTCTATATATCTTTATGCTGCTGTGCATCCCCTCCTGCGACTGCAACTATTAATATCATCGTCATGTCTATAATCATTAATGCTAAAGTGAGTTGAAGAGCGACAATTAACAGCATTATGTGTATTATCATGTCTGGGTCTGCCTCTTAAAGGCTGTCTTTTCTTGCCTCTGTAGCTTTTCTAAATGTTGCGTAGTTCTGTGCACATGGTGGATTAATGTTGGGTGTTTGAAAAAAAAAAAAGAAAGATTAAGGGCTGTTTTTATAGAAACGCTTTTATAAAGTGTCTTGAGTTAATATTAGTTATTCTGAATCAGGGTTATACAAATAAAGATTGATTGATTGAAAAACAGATGAAAGAATGAAAAATGATATGGCAAATAGCAGCATTAAGGCCTCATAGGCCTACATGGGACATGCAATTTAATTACTGTGCAATACTGCTTAATTTAAACTCTGAAATTGGACTTGTTTGTCGACGCAGCAGTATGACATTGAAGAAAAGGTCACAAATAGCTCACAGTATTTAGCTTTTGTTCATGATGATTACCTTCTGTGCTATTTTTAACAACCAGTCCTTTAAGAAAATGTTTTGGAACAATAGCGGTTTTTCTGTGTGTTTTCAGAAAGGCTTGTTTGAAAAATCCTTTCTGAATTTGGCAGTTGTCCCACAGTACCCTGAGCGAGGACAGGAAGCTCAGGTAACAGGACATATAAGGACACAGAACAAAAAATCTTTTTGAGTAATGCCTCGATAAAATCAATGTAGTGTCCTGAATTTTAAAAGCAAACGCCTCTCAGTGCAGAGTTTGCATGTTCTCACAGAATGTGTGTGGGTTTCCTCCTCCCAATAAATGTATACAGGTCAGCAAATTACCTATAGATGTCCACGCCTGTCCGTCTGTCTGTCTTACCACCTACCTGCCGGCATGGCTATACCTGCCTGCCTGCCTGCGTGTCTGTCTGTCTGTCTGTCTGTCTGTCTGTCTGTCTGTCTGTCTGTCTGTCTGTCTGTCTGTCTGTCTGTCTGTCTGTCTGTCTGTCTGTCTGTCCGTCCGTCCGTCCGTCCGTCCGTCCGTCCGTCCGTCCTTCTGTCTCTGGTATGTTATATCTTGATGTTCATTGACAATGTTGGTTTATTGAGGATATTACTGCAGATGATGATGTGTCTGACTTTCAGTGAACAAGACATCAACCAAAACTCTTCTGACAGATTCATGTAAGACAGGCTGACATTTTTGGAAATGTGATTTGTCAAACGTGTTTATTCTGAGATTAGTACAAATGTAATTTAGCTTTAATGAATAAACAAAACAGTAGTGAACTAGCATCTGTTGTACCACACAAAGCTTTGGCAGCCTCCGACTTCAGTAACATTGCAGTGAATTAACCGAAGAGACAAGCAGAAGTGAAAGAGTTGTTCCCGTGCATGCACATTTTTATGAAAGGCTTTCTCGCAAAGCAGCTCATATTTACAAGACAGCCAAAAAATTAAACATGCTGCAGCTGGTACAGCGTCTGCAATTCAATTTGTTTATGAAGCAGACATCTGCAGAGCGTATTTTTTCAACAATATATTTATTCCCTATTTTCCAGAAAATCAAGAAATAGTTGAGAAATTGCTTTCCAATAGTATATCCACGATTCAAACAACTGCTCATTCATCCTATAAAAGCTGCTTCAGAATGGTCTGTTTTTGCCTTTTAAACCGAATCATATCACGCTCTCGGGTGTGCGAAGATGATACAAAAGGTAGAGCTTGACTGTGCAAAATCCGCTACAATGAGAGTAAACATGGTGGGAATGAATTAGTCACAGGGGGATTGTTTTTTGAGGTGGGAGAATAGGAGGCTTAACAGAATCCACACAGGTAAAACGGGAAATTGTTGTTTTTTAATTGCAAAAGCCAAAGAAGGTCACTGCATGACAGCTGGAGGATTAATGTGTGTCAGTCTTGTGCCGTGGCCTCATGACGCATGGTTGTGTTGTTTATGTCTTCCCCTCGGAAACAATCAAAGAAACAATAAATGCCTGATTGAGTCATATCAGAAATAGCAAAGGTAAGTCACAGATTCAAGATGTAAATGTGCAGTTATAAGGCTGGATATAGAGGGGGGGGATTGTTGTGTGGTAGAGTGTAGTTCATTCTATTCAGCTCAAAAAAGTGTATCAATAGTGCCACCACATGGAAAGGCCTGAAAGATTGCAATGGCTGTGTGTAGACCAAAAGTACCAGTACTTTAAAAAGCACAGATTCTAGTGTTAGATTTAGAGCAGAGTGGTAGCAGAATTTCATGTCATATAGAGTTATTGTTATTATAGAAAACACAACACAAAAGTATGTTAGAACAATTTCTTTATGTTGAAATTTAAAATCTTTGCAGCATCCAAAATGTACATGAAGAAAAATAAATGCAGCCATGTGAATAACACAAGCTATGCTTTGCAGGAAATCATTGCACAGTTAAGAATATTTAGTTCAAAAATAAAGATAAAATATGCATTGGACAGTTTTTGCAAGCACTTTCACTCCATGATAAGTCTTCAATGTCAGTGCAGACTCATCTGCTGCCGTATCCACCAGTAGCAACACTTTCCCCAGAATATCACCACCATCAGAGGCGTTGGAGTCAGCACAGACTACATTCAAAATGCTGTCCACATCTGTTGGTACCCACACTGGTTGCAGGGAAGCCAAATAGGTCAATCACATCACAGTTTTCATGCTAGGAAGTTCCTCAGGAGGAGCTCATCTGGTGCTCCTCCTCAGGCTCTCCACGGTCTGCAGGAAAGAGCGCTGGGCCAGGTCTTCCTCCAGGGTGGAGCAGTCTTCCTCCTCCTCCTCGATGATGCCACACTGTACGCACCGAAGGCGGGGCTCACGCTGTCCGGCCCTGCAGACACAAGCTGTGGCCAGAGACTGGGGGAACTCCTCCATCACCAAAGGCAGCAGATGGGCAGGGAGTGTGTCCATGCTGGTCGCCATGCTGGTGAACGGTGGTCCAAATGTAAGGATGGGAAGCTGGAGACAGTGATACTCGAGAGGAGATTAGATATAGGATCGCTAATAGCTGATCAACTGTCTCAAAAAATGACAATAATCTGTGAAAAAAAATGTAATTTTCAGTCAGAAAAGAGCGGTTTAAGATTCAGTCCTGAGGGTTCAGCTTGATGAAAGATGATCCTGTTTTCCTCTCTTCTGCAAAATCACTCTGATAGTCCGAGCAAGCAGAGGACTGTGATCACCACTGAGCTCCTCTTCATATATATACATCCCTGCTACCCACTCGTTTCTTCCTTTGGGCATCCCTCCACACACACACACACTCTCCCCTCCTACATCCTCAGCGATGACACATTTCCGCAGCTTCCATACTGGTGCACCGGAATAATCTCCCAGAAACTGTTGGCATGGGAACCGGACAGTGATGTTTGGGACGGAAGAGGCAGGACATGAAAAAGCAACACATTTTGTATGGACTGTGAAAATGATGAATAATGGTTTCAATCACGAAGGGGAGAAATCAGAGCCTGTTTGAAGGTTTTAAAAGGATGTCACATATGACACGGTTAGACATCGAGCATTTTAATGACACAGACGAGTTTGTGGACCTTTCACAGTCAGATTTAAGATAGATTGAACTCGTCACAGATGGAGATTTACAGACAATATTTTCAGATATTTAAGATATTTCAACCACAATTGTCCTTTGTGAGAACCTTTTCATGGACCTCGGCTAAAATTGGTCCCCCTCCACGCACTGAATTTAGCTCCACTGTGATTTAAAACACGACTGACAAGAAAGGTGAGACAAGAGCACATGAAGTTGGAACACACAAATGAGCGGATGAAGTAACTGAAACTGATATTTATTGGCGGCTGCAAGGACAAATGCAAAGTAGTCAGAACATACTAATGGTTCCAGTTTGCTCCGCTTTCACCCCCGGACATATCTTACTACCATTACCCTTGAGAAAAGCACCAGCCTCAAAACTGATGTTGGTCCCTTTCACTTCAACAGTTGGTGTGTGTGAAATGTCAAGTGCAAACTTTCCATTTAGAGTAAACAGTATAACTTAAAGCTGATGAAATGAGACTTCTACTTGACATTCTGAACGAACACAACCGAGTCAACCAAAGTCCCACGGAGAAAGTCAAACATAAAAAGTGTCAAAGATTTTACAACACTTCAACGGTTTGCTTTGACATTTGAGTCGATCCAATAACACGAGTCAGCAAACTGAGATGAATGTACATTTGATGGATTTATTTCAACACACGCACAAACACAAACAAACCACATTCTCATTTTGTTCAGGAATGCATGGATTTGACTGCCATGTGACAAACTCGCACCAGAACTCAACGCCGGTCGCAAGCTATGAATCTGAAAATCTATTAAGCAAGTCACAAAAACATCTATTTCCTATATTCTACCACCAACCTCTCTCTTGTCCTAATCACCTTACACATGTAAGTAGTTTGGTTCTGTCGCGTGCTCTCCCTTTCATCACCCTTTCATCAATACTGGGGAGGAAAAAATTAAATTAAAATGCAAACAAGAGATTAGAGTAAAGACTTGAAGTGGGTTTTAAAGAAGAGAAAAAAGGTAAATATCTGAGTGCTTCAAACCTTCTGATAAGAAAATATTGTTAGAAAAAAAAAATTGCAATAGAAAGACGAGATGGCGCTTATCACACAGAAGAAAAGGCATTCAGCCTGTAAGTGACCATTTAAGTGCTTTAGAGAGTGATAGCAGTAAGTAAATCATAAAACTACAGTGTGCTGCTGAAGAGCTTTAAGCCAGTCCAAACAGCCAGAAAGCTGCTTCACGTGCTCACAGGAGGCGCTATCTCTCGCCATCACTGCATACGCTTCTTTTTTTTTTTCCTATGATGTTTTTGCAGGCTGTTGGACATTTTTTTTGAGAATTGTTTGGAGTTTCCATGTTAGTGTTTCCATTCATTAAAGCTGATCACTCAACGAGGACCACCGCTCTTGTTCAGCATTTTTCACTCGACTGCTTCGGATGGAAAACATGTGGAGGCAACTGGGGCCAGTTTGGCCTCATCTATAACTGGGAGCGTGTAAAGGCTGGTTGCCCAGAAACTGTCACACTTCCTCCTCTTGGTCCGTGATGATGATGGTGGTCCGATGAGTCGTTAACACAGCTGCTCTCCCCCCTCCTCTGTCTGCTGCTGCACATCCATCTATCCCTGCTTTTGCTTCTTGAGGTAACGAGCGCGCTGGGACAAACCCATCCCCATCACGTAGCTGTTGAGGATCTTGGCAGGGAGCAGAGCTGTAGTCACCCAGCCCTACAGAGGGAAATTACATGGTCAGCTGGTGGCATTTACAAATAACAGATTAGCATTCATTATTAATGTCCAGCCCACAGGAGCAACAACTGTGGCAAGCAACGGAAAGGAAAAGTCAGACCACGGTGGTGTTTCTTTTAAAGCCGTGCAGCCAGGATTTAAAAGTCACTACAGCATCGTCACATTTAGAGATGAAACAGAGCTGAGGATACTGAAGCAAAACATGCTCACTCTTTGTCAAGAGAGAAGTCAAATGCACAATGTGGTTAAAAATGTGCATCTCATTCTCTTAGATATTGTGCACAAGTAGGCAGTTCAAATTACAGCAATCAGATCTTTTCTGCCTCAGCCATAACGTCCATGAAGTCAGCTTTGACTCAACAGCTTCACAGACAATAGTGTGGCAGCTCTAACAGCCGAGGAGACGCCCCCTGCTGTTTTTAATTCTCTCCTTAAATAAAGAGCAGTTTTATGAAGCATCATAAACGCTTCTTTTCAGTGACTTACTATCCAATTACGGTAATATCTTCAATTCTGTTCTCTCGAAATGCCTTCTTGTCATGCTTTGTGCTGAAAGACTGAGAGTCTTAAGATCGTGGGGGCCTGGTGGTTGGTGTGCGCAGAGGCGCTGCTCGTCAACAGGGAGGCAGGCTAATAATTGGGGCCCCAGGCCAGTCTGACTTGTGGCTCCTTTCCTTATATAAGACAGGGGATCGAGTCAGAAATCAGGGAGAGAGAGAAAGAGAGAGAGAGAGACAGAGAGAGAGAGAGAGAGTGGGGAATGACATGTGGGAAAGGAGCCACAGGCTGGGTTTGAACCCTGGCCGTCCGCTTGCTGGACTATAGCCTCTGTACATGGGGTGCGTGGACTTGCCACTAGACTGCCTGCTCCTCCCTCTCTCCCCAGGTTACGAGTCTGTCCTATCTCTAAAATATTAAACATCATGAATTTTACTAACATTCACTGTGGATGGATACTTTGCTTTAAGGCCAAACCTGTCCGGTTGAAAATATGAACCTTACTATTTTTAATCATAACGATACATAACATTTATGCTACCTGGTTGGTCGACGGCTTTTTTGCAGCAGACCTAGAGCAGAATGAAAAGGTGTGAAATGTTTCACACTACTTAAACGAGCTCCTAGTTTTATGTGACACACCCCTCACTTAACAGGTTTCTTTATTGTAAGCCATTTAAGGCGACGTCTTTATTGTGACCGAGAAATATGTGAACAAACTGACTGCAGCCGAGATGACAGAACATCTATTGTTGTTTGTGAGCACGTAAGAGGTTCGCAGCTTTACTGCAGTCCCAATTATTACTTGGAGACGTGGCAGAGCTGCACGACTGAGGGGGGGGGGGGGGGGGGGGGGGGATTATCAGATAATCAGAGCACACACACTGAACGGTCTGCAGCTTGTGTTATATAGTGAAATACGGGGGGCTGATGAAAGGCAAGCTCTCCGCTCTGTTTATGTTATCTTCACAAAAACTGTTGAGTGCACAGGATCAACACAGAGCTGCTCTGCCGAGCGGGATTTATTGACCACCTTCACGCTGTAATGGGAGGGTGTTGTTCTTTGTATGTACATCAATAAACATGAACATTGATATTCAGGTCACATAACAACATGGGACACAGCATGGGCGAGCTGGAGGGGAGAAAAGGACCGCTGCTCTCTGTAACCTCTGCATCAATGAAGACTTCCTCATTTCGGAGTAATTACAGCGATAGGACGCAGACAATAGTGAAAGGTAGCGGAGCATCCCACTCCATTATTTCAGACGAGGTTTATCGTGTGACAGATGCTTCAGCAACTGTTGACACAATATTAATTAAGTCAATGGAGATGAGCAGGTAGGCAGCTCCTTTGAATAGAGTCAAATTACAGCCTGATGAGCTTTTGTTCCTATTTCCACGACTCTTTGAACCCAAATACAAAAAAAGCCTTTCAACAATGACGTTAAGGGACATTTGTGGATAACTCAAAGAATTTTAAAGGATTAGAAGTTCCAATTTAAAATCTGAAATATTATTAGAAATGTTGGCTGCACTGTGGAGCAGTGGTTAGAGCGAGAAGGTTTTCTGGTTTCATCTCTCCCGTCTGACACGTTGGGCCCTTCTGTGTGCAGTTTGCAAGTTCTCCCTGTGCATGAGTGGGCTCTCTCTGGGTTCTACGGCTTCCTCTCAAAGTCCAAAGACATGCCCGTTAGCTTGAACGGTAACCCCAAAATGGACCGTGGGTGTGTCTGTCTCTTTATGTCAGTTTATGTTTCTGGAGGTCAGAGTGTAAGCCCGTCCCTCGGCCAATGACGAGCCGGGATCAGCTGCAGCCGAGGTAAGCGCGTTATCGATAATAGACTTACAAACATATGTCTGAATTATGATGCACTGAAGGCGCATCATAATTCAGGGTGCACTTGTTCATGCTGATTATATAAAAAGGACACGATGCAGAGGAACATTTGGCCTTCAGTGTGATTTTAGGTTCCAACTGACTGAAGCACCAGCAGCAGATCATGACTCATCTGGAGTTGTCACTTTTAAATGACAAAAACGTGAAAGTCCTCAGTCCCAACCTAATGCCATGTGTTTTACCAAACTGCAGCCTGAGATGAACACTGTGCTCAGTGACTCTCTGTCAGCCGTGTTTTGGAGCTTTGAGGTAATTAACATCAGTCGTGTGGAAGTCGAGTCTTGACATAGAAACCTTCTCCTTGTTCTCTCCTCCAGCTTTACATACCAAGACTTACCATAATGGCATGGGGCAGGTAGCCATTGGTCTGAGTCTGCAGCCCCACGGTGTTGAGCTCGGCTGAAACGTAGCGCTCTGGGCTGGGCTTGTCAAACGTAGCTCGACGGATTTTACTCAGCTTGGTTGCAACAAAAAATGGCAGAACACTCTGGAGAGGAAAGAAGAACACAGAAGCTAATAGATTAACAAATTGTTTACTTGTTTTAAAGCTTGGTTTTAGGAGTGATTACAATAAAGTAACAGAGAGAAGAAAAAAAAAAAAAGAGGACTCAAAATATAACAAATGTTTTGAGCACATCTAACCGAGTGGGCTTGCAGCATAATTACTTAGTTAGTTCATGATTCACCTGAATAATGATGCCTTTGTTCTTGTATTCAGCTTGAAGTCCTCTTGAAAAGAAGTCCACAAAAGCCTGCAAAAGAAACAGTCAGGTCAAAACACAACGGTGAGATGAATAAAGTTAAACATCTTTCAAAGAGGAAAAAAAGAGACGTGAGGTCCAGCCCTCTGTCTGCATACGTTTAGCTTCCTGGTTTGGCAGATAGTGGGCGGAGTCAGGAAGAACATCAGTTAACTGACGGTGTATTCACGTGATATCGGACACATTGGACGATCATCAAGTTGGCAAATGCACACGAACACCTCCTCAAGTCGGAATAACAACCCAGTAACACGGAAAATAATTAGCAGCCGACTTGACGACATCACAGGGGGGGAAAAATAGGTTTGTTAACGTCAACAAACCTTTTTTTTTTTTTTTTATTAATTCCAGTCTTGTACATGTACTCAAATCTAACTGGTAACAGTTAAACTGCACAGATCGTCTTCGGAGTATCGACGCCGTTTTTGCTGTTGTTACAAAATTCCAACTTGCCAACCGGGACACTTGGATGACCGAGCGGCACATGAATGCAGCATCGCTCCACCTGAGCCCACCAGGCCTCAGCTTGTTGAAGTGGCTTCCACTCTGACATCTCTCTCTCCCTCCACCAGCTGCGTTGCTTTTGTTTGCACTTCACGAGTACACTCATCCACACACTGCATTCATGACGGACTTACATAATTATGACTGTTTGAAGTTTAGTTTCATAATAAAGTCACTTTGTGTGAGCCCCTTCTTTGTCACGTCCTTTGACCCCGCTCATGTGCAAAGTTCTTTAACTGCTGTTATTGTCAGCGATCGTTAAATTGAGCATTAAACTAAAGGTTTCCAAGGAAGGATTTTTGAGCTGCACTTTTAAACTTTCACTGCAGAAACCAGGATTTAGTGCATAACCATGACCCAGTATTGAAGACCAAGGCAAATTAATCAGCTCCAACTGAACAGCAGGCTGTTTTTAAGCTCCCAAACACACATGAGACGGTTATAAAACATTATGACACCACATGCCCCTATAAACAGTTTTAATTGGAGCACTACCTCGGGACCCGAGTTAGTCACCGACTTATTTATATTCAACAATTAAAAAGGCAAATATGAAAAAAGAAGAAGAGCATCTCTCCCCTTTATCCCAACAACTAAATAAATGTTGAATTTTTAGTCAGCAGAAGAAGCGTTTCGCCTCAGTGTACGTTGGTCGATTAGACGGAATAATTCACAACACCAGATGAACGTCGAGGGTCTTTTCTGCTCGTGGATGACGGCATATGGCGAGGTGTAAACTGTTTATGATGCTGGAGGAAAATGTCGTAAAGTGTGCACTGATGTTACCTTGGAGGCCGAGTAGACGGTGAGGAGAGGAACAGGGTACATCCCACTGGCAGAGGAGATGTTGAGGATGGCCCCCTTCTTCCTGTAAATGTACAGGATTTTTTTACACTGAATAAAATCAGAGAGAGAGAGAGAGAGAGAGAGAGAGAGAGAGAGAGAGAGAGAAGGAATACAAGACCTAAGCCTTTAACAGCAGGACAGTGTTCACTCCCGTTTGACTTTCACACTTTGCATGGTGACGTTTAATACTTGATTTAACTGGGATAGTAACAGTTTGATGAACCCAGATGTATAATGCTTCGCAGGTGCATCTTGTTAATGTTAATGAAAACTGTCAATAGGACAGAAAGGCAGACATCTGTTGTATACGCAAGTATCAATCCCCCCTGCTGAGTCATCACATGGGAAAAATGCATTCAGCTGCACTTCTAGTCAGTGTATCGCTACGACTTCAGATTCAGACTCAGACAGTATTATCATCATCGATACAAAACCCCGAAAAAACAGGTGGACAGGTAGGCTGCTGGGCTGCACTGTGGAGCACGCTTTAATACACTCCCAAAAGGTGAGTTACTGTTAACAAGGATGCTTTTTTGTTCATAAACTGTGACAGTATGGAGGACTATTCTGCACGTAAACAGATGGGACCTCATTTGTATTCATCAAAGCCATCATTATAACATCACTACACTTGTTCTTGTGCTGTCAGAGCAGAGGAATTAACATTTTCTCTCAACTGGAAGAGGAAATGAAACGGTGTCGCAGTTGAAACCTGATTTTAAAAAAACACAGCAGAATCAGAAAAGTCTTAATGAATGCTCTCACAAGGCTTCCTCACAGCGACAAGTCTGTTCAGGGTTATGTCTCTACCGGTTGTTCACATCGAGAGACTGACGTGTTTTTGCCCACCAGACTAAGTTGAGTCTGTTCTGGCGTATTCCAAACGCACTCCTGAAAATATGGAGATCACTTCAGGAGGACTGCTCCGCAGAGTCTCCTGACATGGCTGCGTTCACGTCATGCTCCTCACAGCAGGAGACTGTCCCTGTCAGGCGGGAGGCGGGGCGAGGGTTCGAGCAGGAGAAACCTTGTGTGAAATCTGAGCGACAATGTCTCTGTTTGCGTTCACGTGTACAGTTTTTTCTGTCAGTGTGAGAGCACTATTAGTGATCAGACATTTGAAGTCTTGCTGTGGATTCTGCCTCGGGTTACTATCTGGTTTTTTTCAGGCTTATTTAAAGCAATAAAGTACTGTTCTTGTGAAGAGGTGAATCTCTGCCTGAGTCTGGAGCCTCAGCCCTAAAGACCTGATTCGGAGGACCTGCTGATTAAAAGCATCCTCACAGCATGACTCTTCTGAAGCCACCGTGTTTCACTGAAGGGACTGTGTGCTCTGGGTGATGTGCAGTGTTGGCTTTTGCCACACATAATATTTTGCACCGGGGGAAAAAATAAAGTCTGCTCTCATGTGACCAGAGTCCTCTCTCCACACATTTGCTTTGTCCCCAAACGGCTTGTGGCGAACTCCAAAAAGGATTAAGTATGGTTTTCTTTCAGAGGCAGCTCTCCTCTCCCCACTCTTCCATAAAGGGGAGATTTGTGAAGAGCATGGCTAATAGTTTTCCTCTGGAAAGATTCTCCAACTGAGCGGTGGATCTTTTTCAGCTCCTCGAGACATAGCATGTGCCTCTTCGTAGCTTCTCTGATAAACACTCTGGGGAAAGCCTTCTCTCGTTCTGTTGGTTGTTGTGCCACATTTGTTTCATTGTCAATGAGTAAAGACTTTGACGTTCTTTATTGTCATACAAACTTGAACTGTACAGTGCAGATAAGAATATATTATGTTGCATTGGCTCGTAGTACAGCAGCAAGTATTTACATGCGCCACATGACCGCCAGCAGTGCTCCCAAAATGTGGTTATTCAATTTTGAAAACTGTTTACTAAAAGTCCATCACTCAGAGATTCTGTTTTTTTCCCCTCCTTTAAACGCCTCAATTAATCAATCAAATTTAGAATCCTAAAAATCACAAAAAGGGAAACGTTTGGGGACACTTTCGAGATCTTAGCATCTTTCAGGAATACCAAGGAACCCTGCATAAAACCACACCAGTCAGACAGAAGTATATATAAATGCATCTCCTTTCTTCCATAAGAAAAGATGACAGACAGAAACCCTGAGCCAGCCGGATCTTTTACGTCTGAAAGTCAAAGATGATACATGATGTGGGAGATTGTTTTGAGGGTGAAAAAGGTGTACGAGACAGAGCTTGTTAGATCTGTGTGAGTTCCTGAAAAAAGGCTCGAACCTGTGGGAGTTTGTTCAAAGACCATGCTCTTTGTATTCTGCATGTATTTTGTACTATCCACAGCTCCCCTCAAACATCTTTTTTTTTTTTTTTTTTTAAATATTATTAGCTGTTATTCATCCAGCCGTGTGCTGATTAATGCCTTCATGCTGCTGGTAATTACTGAAGAGGCCCAGACAACCATGGTGTATTGAAAAGCCACTTACTGCTAAAGTCAGACAAACTTACCTCTCCACCATCCCAGGTAGGACAAGACGAGTCATCTGGAAACAAAACAAAGAGAGAGACAGAGAGAGAGAGAGAGAGAGAGAGAGAGAGAGAGAGAGAGACAAAGAGAGATTAGAGTGTTAGAAACAGTAAAAGCGTTGGAGCGACAAAAGCAGTCTATAAAAGAGTGTGGGTTGTGGACAAGTGTGTGGAGGTGTGCATTCACTTTTTTTTTTAAAAAAGTGTGTGTGGGGAGGGAAGACAAAGAGAGAGAGAGTGGAAATGATAACGATAGCAGAGGGAGCAGTTTAAAGAAATATTGAATGACATAAATTAAGCGCTAAGAGAGTGGGTGGACTTTGGCTGTTGCTCGGGGAGCGGCCGAACATGGAAGAAGTGACTTACTGTGCTTTATGTCACTGCGCAGTGCTGTGTGTGTGTGTGTGTGTGTGTGTGTGTGTGTGAGAGAGAGCACTCTTTACTGGCCTCCTGGCCTGTCTGAAGGTGGAGCTCAGCCTTTTTAAACCCACTTGGGCAGACTTAACTACACAAAGCATCCGAGACATTGCAG
The DNA here is from genome assembly GCF_947650265.1 of Symphodus melops. NCBI lineage: Eukaryota > Metazoa > Chordata > Actinopteri > Labriformes > Labridae > Symphodus > Symphodus melops. The sequence continues at coordinate 4,336,639 of NC_136693.1, forward strand.
TGGAACATACAACACACACACACACACACACACACACACACACACACACACACACACACACACACACACACACACACACACACACACACACACACACACACACACACACACACACACACACACACACACACACACACACACACACACACACACACACACACACACACACACACACACACACACACACACCTCCTGAAAACATCCTGACGTGTGCGTGAGCAGCTGATGTGAACACAAACGCTCGCTGACGTGTTTCCCTGTGTGTGAAGTCACAGTGAGCTGATGTGGGACGCAGCAGGTGACATCCAGAAAGATTCACAGCTGTAGATGATTATATCACTCCAACAGTGCAAAGTAGTACTCATGATGAGGCCTTTCTAGTATATTCTTTACCACTCATTATATGTAGAGGTGGGGGAAATAAATCAATTCATGTCAACATTGAGATTCTTGAAGATTCAAAAATTGCAAAAGTCTCAAAAGGAGCAGTAAGGAATTCATGCTGTCAGACAGATGACAGGAGTAGATAGATCCTGAAGCGTATACTCATTGAAATGTAGACTTTGAATCATGAATCCAGAACCATTTGAAATCCAAAATAGATTTGGATTCTTGGCCTCATGATTTTGATTCAGAATCAAATTTAATCGTAAGACACTCAAATAACATGCAGCGTTGATGGCAAGAACTGTCATCTAATCGTCAGACTCTGTTGCTTCATCCACTTCCTAAATCCCCCCCCCCCCACCCCACCCCCCCACCCCCCCATGAGAACAAGCAAGATCTCAGAGGCGGAACGCTCGAGTCATTTTCAGAGTCAGAGGCCTTCCTGATATCGGTGTTTAAAAGAAGTGCACTCACCTGACACACTGACGTGATGTTGATGTTGATCATGGTGTCGATGAACTGAAAGAAGAAGAGGAGCATGATGACATCATTAACACGGCGTGTTCGTGCATTCACTCAACTTGTCGACAGTTTCGTCCATTCAAGCATCAACTGCAGGTCTTCAGGATGTTGTTTTTCTTTTCTGACGGACACGTTTCTTCTGGAGAGCCGGAAAAGTTTTGAACCTTACCGACCGATCATTTCAGTGGTGGAAGATGAATCAGTGCAAAAAAAAAAAAGAGTCTTCAAAACTGAACTTCTGAACAGTAACGTGCAGTAAAGAGGATTTGGAAAAGAGCGTCCATGATGTCAACGACACTTCTCCGACAAGTTGAGAAATGTTCAACCTGAGCGCTCGGAGCGGGCGAACAAACGAGAAGCTCTCAGGAAAATAAGAAGCTGGAAGTTAAACTTCTGCAAACCCTCTCCCCTCATTTAAAAAAATTGAGAAAAAAAAAAAGACGATGGTGTTGAGAAAAAAACACAAGGTGGAGAAGGGGCCTCAGGTTGCTCTCTTTGCACTTTCCAAATCACAGTTAACATTTCCATTTAGCTTTGAGCTCTTTTTTTTTTTTTTTTTATTTGGATTTTACACTGAGCTGATGTTGTACTGGTTTTTGTTGTCCTGCTGCAAAACTAATTTCCCCTTGTGGGACATTAAAGAATCTGAATCAGAGCCTTTTCAAACCTAAACTTTACGAATATGATTTAAGACACAAAACAGAAGGACATGAGCACTCGGTGCTGTTACCACTTAGAATACAGTAAAATGTTTGATGACCATTTGATTCCGAGTCTGACTGAATAATAAAATCATTTATAAATTTGTGGTAACACACAAAAAAAAAAACTTACAGAATCCAGATTGGGGACGTTGAGGAAGAATTCAGGGTAAGAGTAAGAAATTCCCACGTTGTTCACTGTTGAAGAAAAGACATCAAACCGTCACTGTGACTCTCTGTGGAGATGTGCTATTCCTCTGCCTGATCTTAGGAGGGCAGCAAAGGGCTGAAAAAGACCAGCTAACTTAACCTCCATGATAACATGAAAGGTGCATCATCCAACATTCGCCATGTGTGTAGGCCGAGGATAGAGTCTGCATTTTTCATCTTCTCCGTTTTATTGGAGTGTATGAAGAGGAAGGTGGTCTGAGCAGCTGCTGCACAGGAACCCAGAACTCCTCGTTTTCATTTTAGGAGGGCACAAAAGGCTGGGATATTATTAACCTCCATGGCTACCTGAAGTCTATTTATCGTTGTTGTAATTGTACGGCGTTCTTTAGAACTGCGGGCCTCTCCATTCTGAATGGAGTTCCCGTCTTGTTTGGCCTTTTTAATTAAATTCTATGAAAAGGAGAAGTGGCTGAAGCATCTGCTGCAGGCTTACCCAAAACTCCAATCTCCAGTCCTTTGAGTCCTTCTTCGATCTTGGAGTAGATGTCCACGGCGCTGAAGTCGGCCGCGATGCTTTTGGTCTCCACGCCACATTTACTGGCTGAGGGACCGAAACGCAAACAGTTTGAGTTTGTTTGGGTTTTTTTTTAAAGAAAAAAAAAAAAACATCAGAAATAGCCAGCACTCCTTTTATTCCAGAAATGATGAATGAGAGCATTGGAGGGTCGACATTAGTACAATATGCTGTGTGGTTAATGAACAAATACTAAAGTTTGTTATAGAAACCATTTCAAGCTTCTCCATAATCCCAAATAATACCAAACAGCAGAAGAGCTTTCCTTTCTCACCGACTCTGTCCAACACATATTTCTTTCTTCTCTCCTTCCTCAGCCGTTGTGCTAGATAACCTCGCAGTCACCACACTGAAACTAATTAATCCGAGGATAATTGACGGCTGGCTGTGGCTTTATTTGATTCTCCAAACGGTGTCAATTTATGGCCCATGGAACCAGATTAAAAGAATTCATGGTACTTATAAACCAGTTTGTGTTAAGTTCGGTTCACATCCTGATCACGGTTCAATGTGCCCTCTTTTTTTTTTTTTCTTGGGGGGGGGGCTGCTGCTAACTAACATTCAGCTGGAAAGAATAGAGTGGAGCAGAGGGACAATAAAATCTTTCTTCATCAATGAGGATATCCCTCCCTCATGAGGACGCTTTCATTTAATTGGACAGATTCACTTTCAGCTCCAGTAGGAGGCTTTACTGCCTCATAACCCAAAGCATCCGAGTCCAGCTGCTTCTCCTCTCTTTCAGAAGATCAGCTGTGGAAAACATTTCGATGTAACGCTGCCTCCTTCGTGTGTTTGTCATTCAGCCCTGTTAGACTATCACACAGAACAATGTAATTACACCATCTCCCACCAGGGATGACAGAGTCCTCGCGTTGTCACCACTGAGCTCCTCTTCTTTAAACGCTACATGAGTCTTCTGCTGTAAAAAGGGAAATAAACTCAACTGATGGAGTTAATAAATAAACAAGACAAACAACTTTTCAGAGAAACGTTGGATGAAAACGTCTCCTCAAACCTCTGCACTTCATGATGCCCAGCAACATTTCTCGTCCTCTATGTACGATGCGTTTTAAAGTGAAGACAGAGACGAAACTCTCACCGATGGCTTTGGACACGTCGTCCAGCTTGTCCTGCGAGCGGCTGATCAGCACGATGGAAAAACCTCTGCGGGCGAGCTGCAAACACAAAGATACAGAGACACTTAAAGCACATGGGTCTGTTGTGACTTCCTTCTGATTATCTGCCTTTCAAAACTCTTCATTAAAGTACTTAGATTTACTTAAGTACTTGAAAATCTGAACTCTCCTGAGACGCGCCCCCCCCCCCCCTTCAGCTGACCCCTCTAATAAAGGAAAAAGGGTCACAAAAAAAGATCTATTCTAAATACAGTGTTTTTGAATGCTGGGTTTGTCACCGTTAGGATAGTCCTGAAATAATCCTGTCATCATGTGTTCCATATCTGTGATTTGTGAGTCTGTGGTCTCACGGATCGACACATCCAACTGTAAGAGTGAAATAAACATTGGAGCCCGCATGTCATTCTTCACTCTCTCTCACCCTGATGTCTGACTCTATCCACTGTCCTGTCTCTAAATAAAGGAGCAAAACGCCCCGAAATAAACCTTAAACATCTATTTAGTTGGATCTGAATTCACTTCACTGTAAAGATTCCTGATATCAGAGAAGAGAGGAGAAAATAAACAGAAATAAAAAGTAATAAACCCGTAAATCCAAGACAAGACTGACGAGTTTCTGTGCATGTTTATGAATAATGCACCACATCTCTCTCTCTGATTTAGGTCAGGAGAGTCTCACCTCCTCGGCGTAGGCTTTCCCAATCCCATCAGTGGCCCCGGTCACGACTGAAGGGACAAACAGACACATAAGAGAGTCGATTAGCACCAGAACATATGAAGTCAAATATAAAACACACACAGAGATATAGAGAATTGGATGGTTAATTAAAGATATTTCCTCTTGTTGGTAATAAGGAGTCTTTGCCAAAGCGTGCAGAGCTCAAAAACAAGACAAAGAGAGAGTATCAACATGTTTGGAGTAAATCTCTAATAAGCTTTTTACTTGGGGCAGTGGGCACACATTAAACAGACGTTCCCGCTTTTTGTTAGCCGTGCTGCCTCAAAGACAAAGCTCACTTTAATCTGCTCCATTAGCTCGAGCTGCATGGCTTTTTTTTTTTTTTAACAAAAATAAACATTTTCAATAAATCTGCAAGCAGGGCGGACTGTTTCCTGCTGCGTGTTTAAAGGTGATAACAGTTGTCATTGTTTCTCCTCGGTGTGAAGTCGAGAGCGCGCTCCACAATCAAAGAAAATACACTGAATACACTCAGCAATGTTAGTCAACGATGATGAAAAAAAGACAATGAGCGCCACCTACAGGGCTTTTTCAACCACATAATGGGGCGATAAAGAAGTCAGGGTTGTGGACAGTTTGACTTTGAATGCATGAAGACGGTAATAGAAACATAAAATGAATGGTCTGTTCTGTCAGTGCAGACAGATGTTCTGCAGGACGAGGAACAAGGGAGAGCAGCCGAGGTGAATAAGGAGGACCGACAGAGAGAGAGAGAGGGAGGGAGGGAGGGAGGGAGGAGGAAAGTTAGGTCCTCTCTGTCATCGGTGGCAGTGGAGCAAGCGGATGCCCTGGAACTGCCTGGCACAAACAGCAGCAGCAGCAGCAGGGTCTATTTATAGCACTAGCCATCTTTCAGAGGAACTATTCATCACACCTCTGGCTAAATATAACAATAAGTGGAAGGGGGGTGGGACGGAGCGTCAGGCCGATACAACATGTCCCTGTGTGGCCTGTACGTCCCGGCTCTAAAGACAAAACTTATCCGTTTGCAAAGTTGCTTTGAATCTTGTGCTGTCGGGGTCAAATGTGTGAAATCCTTCTTCTCGTTTGTTTCGGAGGTTTCGATATTGCTGTTCTGACCTGCTCGTGAAGTACACTGAAGACAGGAACAATAGTGTGTGTGTTTGGTCACACAGCATCACTCGGGACTGTCACTGTCTGACAATTTCTAATTAACAGTAGATTTACACTCAATGGACTGAAAATGAAGGGCTGTGACTGGACTGTGGACTTGGATGGATTTGTGTTTGTAAGAACGAGCACCTCCAATTCAACACACTCAAGTGTTCATATTTTTGGCAGTTGTCGTATGCAGTGTTTACTGCATAATAAAATCACTGCTTGGTATAATCTCATCTGTATTTCATGTACAGTGCAAACGTACCCAATCCAGAGCTTTTTAAAAGGTGAAAACTTTATACCTCACAGCTTGCACACGAGTCTTTTTCATCTTGGAAGGAAAAACATCAGGAGGCCAAGGGTTGCTACGGCAACAGGAGCATAATGATATTGATGGAGGAGGGTTTTTTTTTTTGTGGATTGTCCAAATAACAGCCTGATCGCTGACCCTCTTAATAAGGTCAGTGCTTTTTATCATCTCTATCTTACCACTTGATTTGATACACAGCTGGATTTGGTTTACTTTTTCAAACACACACTAAACCATGTTTAACATTGTTGATGTGGTATTCTTCTACATACTGAGCAATACACACCTGATGGGATGTTTTGTTGTTTTCATGACAAGTGGTTTGAGTTGTTGCCACAGTGTCTAACACAAATATCCGTGCAGAGAATATATTGTTTATTCTAAACATTGTGACGATACTATTTTAACGTTATCCATCCGTTCTCGCCGGTCGGTCTGCCCTTTGCTGTAACCCGTCACTTCTTTTGTGTGATCTTCCTGAGTACAGATGATGCCGAGGTGCCGAGCATCCTCCGGGGCTGCAGCCGAGCCAAACAGAAGGGAGAGGGGGAGGAGAGAGAGGGGAACGACAAACACGAACATGGGAGATCCTGGGGGCAACTAAAAATAGCACAGGGAAGAGGAGGGGAGGTGATGGCGAGTGTGCAGGGCGCTGTGATGAAGAAAACATAGGCCCGGTTATTTTTAGCTGTTTTAAGAATGAACTGTTTCGCAAAAAAAGAAAAAAAAGAAGAAGGTTTTACGGCTGAGTGCATGTTCCCTTCAGTCAAATAAAGAGCTATTTTAGGAAGTGCTGTCTTCTGGAGAAGTAGGTTAGACTGGCTAGGTGTTCTCGAGATAGTCCCACGCTATGCTTCGCTATTTGGATGTTACCCAACATCTTTGTTTAGTTTGACAAAAGTGAAGGACGGGGATAAAAAAAAATATAAAAAATAAAACATATTTTGCTCAACAACAACTTCTTCCATTATCCCATATTTGTGAAATGAAAAGTGCTTCTTTTACATTCCGACTTGCTTTCTCTTAACCGTGAGCTATAACATGACACACAGTTTTAGCCTAGCGGTTACGCTATGTGTGCGTTGTACAGAGGCTAAGTCCTCCACGCGGTGGGTTCGAATCCGACCTTGGCAGCAAGGTCGGATTTGCAGCATTCTCCCATATATAATGTGTCACTATTTACTGTATTAATACAACATACTGTACATTCACTTACAGTTGTAAGTAAATGCTCTAATAATCATATGTTTTTATATGTTGGATAAGAATCAATGCTGGAGCCTTATATGCTGCATGTGCAACATAAACGCTGATGAGGAGGAAGCTACAATGCACAACAGTTTGTAATGAAAGGTGTTAAGCTTGTATCCATGTACCTTTATTCATTTGATTTAATATTCTGATATAAAAATGGAAAATTGTCTGTAAAAACACATTTCTAATTTGCACAACAATGCTTTCATTGTTTCAAAGCCTGAAGGTGGATTATAAAAAAAACATCAGTCACTGTGATAAAGCAAACAGCATCCTCTGATTCTATTTCAATAGTTCTCTATTAAACAGCCACAGACTCCCTCTTCTTCTTCTTCTTCTCCCACTTTCTCACTGTCACACAACGTGAGACTCCGGTGAAGCGGCATCCTGACACTCTTACATCACATTTATGAATGGCTGCAGTTCCTGGTTACATAATCAGGCCGTCCTCTCAATCAAGTCCACTTCACTGGGACAAAGTTTGTGAATGAAAGCGGCAGCCGAGGCTAACGGGGGCTCCTTCGCCTCGTTGGGTACTCTGAATCACTTTGCATGTGTAATCTAAAAATAAACACCCGCGTGATGCTGCGCTTCCATTTTTAGCTGCACGGCGAAAAAGATCAAAGGCAACTGCAGCTCGCAACCTCAGAAAACATCCGGGTTCCTCCAGCAGACTGATGCAGCCGTTGACTGCACACCACACTGTGAACACAGACTCGGAGCCAAGTGATGAACACTGAGCAGCCACATGTGCAAGTCATAGATTACATTGCATGCTAAATAATCAAAAGATGCAAGACTAATGTACAGCAAAACAGATGTTTATGCTGTGATTTCTGTGTGGGTTGCAGTGTAATAGAAGTGAATCCTTCCACACCACCACGGTGTGATTATGATCACTTCTTGCATGCTGAGAATCCTCTCCTCTTCTCATGTCTCTCGGTTCTCTGACCGTTTGTGTAATATGAGGTGAACTTTGAACATCACACCATCTGACACTGAAGCAATCCCAGCCGTCTGTTCAAACTTCAAGGTTTGGGTCAGAGAGCAGGCTGCACAGACGGACAGCAGACACAGTGGGATTTGATAATCCCCCCCCCCCCCCCTCCTCCAGCCGTAATCCAATCACAGGCTTTACGAGCGTCTGCGTCAGGCGACGTGGAGCTGCTCATTTCATGCGTAACGCGGCAGAGACCGACACTGTGGTCTGCAGCTACACGCGGATCACAAGTGAGAACTCCTCCCTCATCCAAACAGCACAGCATGGCAGGAATGCGGAGGAACTGGGCCTGCTTGTATTACACATGTATCATTCACTTCAGCACAACTGAGTTCACTCTGAAACAATTCAACACAACAGCTCTCCTGTGAATTATTCCTCTCTGACCTTCATAAAGCATTCAAAGTTATGTTTTTAATGGCATCAGCTCGACTCCATGTTTGTTTCCGACGGTGCAGTAAACATTAGAACCTCCTCCCAATAACATGTGCATTAACATAACACATTTATAACATACTACAGGAACATGGAGAGTGTTCCTTCTACCAAAGTGAGCTGGTGTAGTAAAAGTTCTGAAGAAGGCTGTCTACATACACACACTTTTAAGTTCTTGAAATGCACGTCCTCTGACAGAGGGGCCTGCATTGCTCAATGGCCCGTTATCTAACTGATACAAGACGTCTGTTCATCTCTGAGTGCACAATATCCATTCACAGCTTAAAGGCTTTTATTTTAAAAATAATACATAGTGTTTTATGCTTCATGTATTGTATCCACTGCAGTGCATGGTTATAATGAGGTGCATAATGCTGAATGTATCAGATATAATTATGCAGAATTATTGAATGTTTATTTTTGTGTGTGTGTTGAGATGCAACAACATATTTATATTTTCAACCAGAAGAGGTCAGTAAACAGTCTTATGTATGTTTTATCTTCACTGTGACACTACATAACATGTGCTTGAGAGTGAAATGAAATGAAATTAAAAAAAAAAAGAAATTAAAAAAAAAAAGAGACTAACTAGACATTTAAAGGATGCATTATGTGGAGGATGATGTGCATGTTGGTCTGTGAGTGTGTTGCAGGATATTTGTTGTTGATGCAAACAATAAGCTGTGTGTTCGTGCTTTGTGCAGAGTGATGAATACAGACAGAGTCATGTAGTGTTCATGTGTCGCTACTGCTCTTACTAATGTCACTTCAACTTTGTATTTGTGCTAAATCAAACCATCACCTGGGACAAAAAAAAAAAACATGTCAATTTTTGCAAATTATTTCCGGTTAGATGTTTGGAAAGATGAGTAAATCTTAGATTTCGTTCGTCTATGTTTGCAAATTTTTCAATACATGCACGTTTGTTTATTTATTTTTTTATTTTTTTTCACATTTCTAAGCAGTTTCCTCACCTGCCCATTTGCCCAGTTTGGCGGGGGACACGAGCCGTCCGTTCCCCAGCACCCACACCCTAATCCCGGACAGCAGCCGGCACACGGAGCACACGGAGAGCCAGGCCGCGGTCACCGCACCGAGACAAAGCAAGGGCGTCTCCACCGCCCGGAACACTGCTTCTCCTCCGGACGCCATGCCTGCTTCACACACACACACCTCTGTCTATATCACCGGGACTTAAACTCGCTGTTTCAACTTAACAAGGGGAGCTCAAGATGCAGATGCATGCGTCAAAGCAGAATTCCGAGTATTACTTCCGTGTTGGACACTTCCGCGTTTGGGCTTGGCTGCTTGTGATTGGTCCATTTTCTTCTTCCATTTATATGCTTGATGGAAGATTGAAGAAAGCAGAGTATTACTACCATCTACTGTTGCAAACAGTCTTCTCCATCATCAGTCACGAAACCGTATGATGTTTCTGTGTATTTAAGCAAGAAATAGGGGAATCTAAGTATATAAAACTGTATTATCATGTTAGCAATTATCCAACATTTTTTGACCTCATTCTTCTCATCAGGTTTGCTGTATGGTGAAGAAAAGTTATGGATTATACCAACAGGGGCCCTAAAAAATATTAGAACAATTATATTTTCTTAATATATTGTGGTTGTTTTTTTATGGGGTCTAAGGCGCCTGTCACCCTTCCATATTTGTCATCCTAACATCTCTGCAGCTTTAATGAGTCCTTATGACTTCTACAACTATCTGTTAAGCTGCTTTGTCTTTGTTAGTTGAAATATCTGCAATATTTATGTTCACAAATGTGAACATGCTCATTCAGCAGAGCACTATGACCTCAGAGTACTGGGATTGTACACTTTTGTCTTTTCTTTCAATTGTTGCACAAAAATGTGACTTTGACTTTCAAATATTATTTTACAAGCTTGAGAGAATTTTCTGTATTCTGTAAAAAAAAAATCTGTACTGTTTTTTTTTAAATACTTGTTTATCAATATAAATATCACGATATTTTATATTCTGCATTGATTCCAAATTTATGTCACTGTTTTATTTGTTCATGGCAGCTTTTGTTCCATCACAGCACTGCTCCTAATACCTCGATATGTCTATCACTGAACATGAATCACATGCTTCATGAATGAACTTTGCATGCCATATTCATAGCGTGTCACCCATCGGGGAAAATACTTCTTGCAGAAATAAATCGGTAGAAAAGGTGACGTGTAGGTGGAGGATGACTCTGATAACTTGTTTATTCAAGACAGAAGATAAAATAAAAAGTTGTTTAACAGCTATCATCAGGACATTTGAAATGCCTTTACATGAAGATTACACCTTACTGATTGAGTCTAAACAGGACGAGTGGAGGACCAAAGCTGAAATGTTTCGCTCCAGTTTAATCAGGCTATTTGTAATCATCCACATTTTTAGATAAAGCCTGATGCTTTATTAATACTCTGATAACAGGTATTTACACCTGTTGTGATGGATACAATTTGACAAACATTTGTGCGGTATTTGAGATTTTTCCGTTTCTGGCGGTTTACATGTTGACAGACGTTATGAGGAAAAAATGTAAGAAGAAAATCTAACATGTAATTCCAGCCATTTATGATTGCATTCATAGAATTACAAAATATACATGTGCAGGGAGATTGTTTTTAAGTGACAATGCCTGCTTCTAGAGCCAAACAACGTTGGATGTATCTGACATTTAAGGGTGTGCAGCTACAGTGAGCAGCAACAGCATTGAAAAATAGCATACAGTAGGTGTTAAGGGTCCCTCATTTGGTCCCTGGTGAACAAACAGGTCAGGTGCCCCTGTCATGACCATCAGTTCATGGTTGTAATAAAGAGGATCTGATCTCCTTTGTCCATTCAAGTGAGGGTGCAGAAATATATAACGAAGGTGTAATACAACCTTTTGCACCCTTGTAGAACTGAGCCTTTCAGTGCCTGGTCTGATTTTACACCCCTGGTGTGTTCAAGTGAATGTCGTCTGTTCAACGCAAAGGAGGAAGAAAGGTACAAACTTTACTTTCTGTTTATTACTCATGTATCAGGATTACTGTATTATTTTTCTATAGGGCTCACCTGTTGTGAGATACTGTGAGAAATCCTTTCAGACAAAGCACTCCTTATCATGTAGATTGTTTTCACACACACCATTTTTTTTCTAAATGTCTTTACTAAAACAAAAAGATTGTCTTAACACACTGATGGTTTTCTGTCATACTGTGTTGATTGTAAAACATTTATTTGGTTCAACAGTTACATATATTTGTTATGACAGATATTTAACCTTGGACACATCTGTTTTCACTATTCCTTCATATTCATGAGGTATTTCATTGAAGTACTATGATGCAGTTGAATAACTTAGTACATAAACACACACACACATGCAGGGAGAGGAGAGCGCAGTTCAGCCAAGTGGAGCAGACAGCAGCGGTCCATAATGTGAGAGTGAGCGTTACATAAGAGCAGCTAAAAATAGAAATGCAGCAATGGTAAACAGGAGTCTGAACTGTTGGCTGGGAGCTCTCAAAGGAACCTGAATCAAATTTAAATTAAAGGGCCATCTTAACATAAACGGGCCAGCGGCTGATCATGACTGACGGAGCCTGCAGGCAGGTACAAAGTCTGCCTGATGTCCACGTGTGAGCGAGTGTGAGCGAGGTGGAGGAGGAGTGAGGGTTCAAACTGTTACATTGATAAAAATTGAAGAGAGACAGTTTCCTTGTGATTAAAATAACTTTATAAAACAGCTGGTTCAGGGGAATATATCAAACAACATGGTGGGCTCTGACAGCATCACGTGTTGAGGGACAGCTCTGTCAGTGACTGGGTTTATTACTAAGAAAAGTCTTTACTGATAAATAAAATATTCAAATAAAGAGGTAAACAATTTGAGACATTTACAGTCAGTGAGTAGACAAACACAAATTAACTACACGTTTTTTTATTACAAGACAATTTATTCTGTTCAACTCACTAATAAAAACCCCTCAGTGCATCGTCTTCACAAGCGAAGGTGAACACTGCTCTCATTTTCCGACATGGGCAGTGAGAGCACACACGTTTGTGTACTTAAACTCCACATGCAGACTCAATAAAGACCAATTATAAATTTCAAAATGCTTTTATTGAAACGCTCGTGGAAAGACATCGTACCTTTCAATACAAAGAAAACAATAAGAGCACTTAACAGTAATTTGTAAAGACATTTTTTTAATATAATCAGGAAGATTTTTTTGCATATGATCAACTGTTAACAAAGTATTGATGTTTTTCTTATAGTCTAAAGACACTGAACATGAAACACAAATAAACAAAAAAGAAAATAATTTTGGAATAAGCTCAAAAGCAAATTCAGCCAAAATGTTTTTGATTTTAAAAACATTTATAGAACAAATCCTTTTGCAATAGAGGACATAAAGGTGTAAAGCAGAATACAACACACACACCTACTTGTCAGAAATATACACACATTGACGTCATACACATTACTGCTGTGTGTCTTGTCTCTCTTCTTTAGCTGTTGTGGATCTGAGGCAACGATCAGATATTCAGGGGTGAATGGTGATCTGAGCTTTATGACCTTTTTAAAGGAGATGCCATCATAAGACTTTAATGGTGTTAGTTGTTTTTTTAAATTGTTTGTTTGTCAGTTCAACAAAGTTCAAAATTCTTAGATCTGTGGGCCATAAGAATAAGTAATTGAAAATCATTATTTAAGTCGTGTCAAACTTTTAGATACTCTGTGTATTTTGAAAACTAAAAAAGTTGAGGATCATGTGGTTCATTCATTCATGAATTATTTCATACTACTTTCTGCCTAACACAGATTGAGAAGCTGGACATGGAGGTGTGGCATGCATGTGCTTGGTGACATTTGCAAATTGTCTTTTTTTTTATCACTTTATTGAAATGATTATATACAATGATTGTACCAGACAGTTGTTTTATTAGATCGCTAATCCTGTGTGTGTGAGTGTGTGTGTGTGTGTGTGTGTGTGTGTGTGTCTGTGTGTGTGTGTGTGTGTGTGTGTGTGTGTGTGTGTGTGTGTGTGTGTGATAGCTCAACTGATTCTGTAAATAAAGACCATGGCCACAAATAAGTCTCTGTAAGATCTGTAAGATGTCACGTCATACTGCAGGCTAATGTAAATCTGATATACACACACGCACGCACACTCACAAATGTTTGGACGTATACACACACACACCTCTCGCTTCTTTGTCCTGCTTTCATTGTTAAGGTACTCAAAGGAGTGATCAGAAAACGTAGAGAAAGAAGCAAAATAAATACATTACAAAATATTCTTCTTGCACTTTTATAAGTATTGCTTCATCTACACAGTCTTGGTTGGCTTTTATGTGAAGTGTTTGTCTGTATTTCAACCATACGGCACATTAAAAGCTGAAGGGTTTTATCCACACGTTAAACAGAAATCACGGTCACAGATAAAAAACATGGATTGATGTCAAATATAGGAATATAGGAGTCTAAAATAAGACATGTTTATTCACCTTGTAAAAACAAAATGACACACACAATCAACTTCACTCTTGTAAATGTAATTTTAATTTTGCTAAATGACTGTTGACTCTGTTTCTCTGCTCTAGGTAATTCTTGACAACGTCGTCACATGTCAGAGCACAGAGAACTTCAGAAACAGAATGTCACAATCATCAATGTAACTGATGTCACTTCTCCTGTAAGCAGGGGAGTCGGGTTCAAACAAGATGACCTGGTGGAGATTTTCTTTTCTTTCTTTCTTTCTTTTTTTTTTTTTGGGGGGGGGGGACACTTCTTCTCTCCCTAATACCAGGAGCTCTTTTACGTTGCTGGATTTCTCCATTAAAGCTGTGTGTGTGTGTTCAGTGTGCATATATAAAATACACAGTTATTAACATGATACATCCAGAGAGCTTGATTCAGATTGAAGGAAAAAAAATAAGGTTAAAGACAAGATGCTTTAACAAAGCTTCATTTATCAGCTCAGATATTTAAGGATATTCAGATTGTAATCTGTCTCATTATTTTATTCACAAAGAATGCTGAGGGTCAAAGGTTTAGTACAATGATATTTTATGACTGTGTCTTACATGGCTGTACAGTATTTGGATCATTTAGTGTGATTCTTAACTTTAAAAAGTAACTCAACACTAGTTTGTGTTTACAGATGCTAAACCAAATAATTAAAAAATAATAATATTAGAGACATGTCTTTATTATTCTTGTAATATGGAGTGATAGATAATTTTAACATGAAGAAGTGGGGGGAAAAGAAAATGCAGTTGAAGGTTTTGATGACACACAGTGTATAATGCAGACACATGGAAAGAGTTCATCAACATGATTAAAAATAATTGTTTACTTCCCTTCTTTAAATTTCCCCTATCGCTCTGTGGACTCCACCCGCTGATCTCACTGTGGGTTGGTCACGACAGCCTTCTCCATGAGTGAAATGTGTGTGTGTGTGTGTGTGTGTGTATGTGTGTGTGTGGGGGGGCGCGCTGAAGAGAACCTGTGAGTAAAAAGAAAAACATAAACACAGATAGTAAATATAATCTGTATAATCAGAAGCACACATTTTTATAGTACAGAGAGCTGGTGTGTTTTGCCTTTTGTGAGAATTCGCAAGAACAACTGGTCTGTGATCTGTGAGTCCAGCTTGTGTGAGTGTACCAACAATACAGAAGGCGACATTAAAAAAAAAAAAACACATCCTGTTTGCCATGAATATAGAAAAAGAAATATAAAAGAAAGAGAGAGAAGACACGTTTAGGAGAAGTGGACTCTTCACTTTGCATGTCCTAAAGTGATGTAAAGGTGCACTTTAGGTTTCCCTCGTAATGCTTTGGCTTGTGTTTGAAATCTATGCAGAAAATGTAAAAGCCCAAAATCCTCTTTAAAATCTTGAGATAGAAATCAAAATTGTGCCTTTAATGAATCACTTAGATCTTAATTGCTACAAACAAATCCCCACAGCTGATTCATCCTCTCCTCGCTGGCAGCTGCCCGTCTAACATTCAGTCTACGTCCCACATGTGCTGTCAGCAGAAATGTAAAAGAATCAAAACATCTTCATGAGATCATGTCTGTTTTCATCTGCACGCTTCAGCAACAAAACTGCAGCACTTTGAAGATCCTTAAATGAGTACACATCAGATGAAAGCAAGACATGTGTCGAGCTCAAATATGACGGTGATGTAATTTGGATGCAGAATAATTCATCCATCAAACCTATTTTGCATATATTCATGCAGTGTTACAAAAAAAAAAAAATCCACATCTCTCTCTCTATCAAACATGTTTATTTTTAGCAACAATAGAAACCAACATTGTGCATAATTAGGCACATCACAAGTGTAACAGTTAACAGTGTATGGACTGCTGAATAAGTGTAACACTGCCATGTGAGGGTGAGTATTTGGTACTCTGCTGTGTTCAGAGGTGCAAGACAACACTTCCTGGACATGACATTTCCTTGTTGACCTGTGGCCTTCCACACTTGATGATCTCCCACAGCTGGAGAGGCATCTGCACCCAATGTTTAAACCCATTCAAATCCACTGGGCACTCTGTAATGTGTGTGTGCGTATTGAAAACAGGGATGACACTTTGGGAGTCCAGACCACTGAGCTTGATTTGAAAGACGTTCAAATCCTCCACAAAGTCTTTTTGGGGTAAGGGCTTCCCAGATTCATGTCTGCACAGCAAGCCCAGACCGCAAAAAGATTCGTGACGGACAATTTTTTCAGCTCCTCAAATCCAAAATCCACTCCAGTCCACGGACTCCTCGAGGGTCTTCATCCTCAAAGTGTTTGCAGATAAACACCTCGTGCATGAGTATATTTCGGTGCACAAAGGACTCCCTTATTTGGATTAATAATTCGCCGAAGATACAAATACTGTTTGCCCACTGGATTGGCGTAGCTTTGCAGCAACATGTACCCTTGTTATTAAAAAGAGCGGCGATGAAGAGGGGCGGGGTCTCATTGCTGTTACAGACACACACAGCAAAGGGATGTGCGCGATTTGATTGGACAGGAAAAATCATCATCTACCAATAGTGATGCAAAAGAAAAGAGCACCTAAGCAGTAGGCCAGAGCACCTGACAGTTTCATCTGTCCAACATCCAATGTGGACACCTACGTGACATTAAATCGAATAATATAGCCAAGACCAAATGAACTGCACGAGAAAACTTCGTCTTTTTTGTGTTATTTTCTGCTTTTTAAAATCATTTTGCGATTTTAAAAATCGTGATTATTGCATCTACCTTCATGAATAGTAAACTTTCCGTCATTTGCAAAGGGTTAATTTGGCTCCAGAGCTCCAGCTGCCGGAGCAAGGGCCCCACCCTCGCTCCGTTTTCATTGGGCCGTGCAGCCTTTCAGTCGTGGACGCGTCTCCCAGCCGGTCACGATTCCCCCCATCTGTCTCGAGCGCACCGGAGCCAGACGCCACTGACGCAGCACGCGCCTTACTCACTTTTTAGCAGTCACGACTCTAGTCTCCTCGCGCACAAAAGGGAGGAAAAAAAAATTTCTGCCAACAAATTGTGAAAACGAAGAGCTGCAACTGAGATGGGTGAAATGCTCGAGTGTTCAGTTTCTGCAGGACAAATCGCTGAAATCTAAGATGATTGATCCTATGTCTTACACCCTAAAAGCATAAAGCCTTTGTATTTTCAATTTGGTGCATCAAAGTTAACTGAAAACCCCACAGGGGTGTTGTGAGGATGCTCCGTGTAAAATAGCCAACCCAGTGTAAGAACACTTCAGCACCACAGCCGGAGGACAGCTCCCCTCTCACTCTCAAATCAACTCCAAAATACTCTCAGACATTTATTGTTTTTTTTTCATCAATCAAATATAAAACATGAAATGAACTACAGTAGAGTGTCAAAAGAACATATCCACCCTTTTCCTAATCATATCTGAGGGTGATTCCCGTTTAGCTGCTTTGATAGCCCTCCAAAGCAGGGTGCAAAAACAGCAGAAATCCACACAAAACACACATGACATCGCGTTTCTTTCTGCCGAAAGAAACACTAACACTTAAAACTGCCTGTACGTTTTGCATAGGTGTGAATAACAAGCAACCAACATCAGAAAAGCCTTAGACAGGAGGAAAAGGAACAGGTGCATGCAGCGAGAGAAAGGTTTGCACAACTCACCATTGTAGCAGCGGAGCCTCCTTCAAAAACACGAAAAGTGCCACAAAAAAGGGACCAAAACGCCAGTTTCTCCAGAAAATGTGCTCTGGCTTTTCGCCTCTTCAAACTGCTCACTGTACTCTTGAATGGTGAGCCTTTTATAGGAGAGATGCCCCCTATCTATTTCTGGATCACGATCCAACCCCGTTTCTATTTTTAGCTCGCGCGTGATGAAAAAAGAAAAAGCTCGCAGAGGTTCCTTGGAGGAATTTCGAGCGTGCAGCGTTTGAGAACCGGCGCGAGCTCCCGCTTCTACAACCCCCCCCCCCCCCCTGCCATCCTCTCCTGCACGATAAATGCGCGTGCACGGCAGCATCTCCCTAATAATGATGCTGTGGAAAACCGCACGCCCGAAATTCAACGGAGAGGTGGAAGTGTGCAGAATTTGGCTTTTTATTAATTTATGACTTGCTGATGGAAACACAGGCTGTAACCTGCACGCGCGCACAAACATACGTGAAAGCTCACAGGCACAGACGCTCACACCCTTCAAATTATAACACTGGTACCAAAATGTTCACCCAAACCTGAAATTCTTTCTCACTGGGACGATATATTGTTTTTAAAATGCATATTTTATATTCCATCCTCAAAAAAAAGGGAAGACAAAACCGACTTCCTTCTCCTGGGGGCTGCGCCAGTCACCATTGACGTCAGGTGGAGAATCTCCCACTTTGAAGGTGGAAGCAGGAGCCACCATTGCCTATCCTGTGGCTAAAAAAAAACAGGTCAGATCCAATGAAAATGTACAATGACAGGGGATAGGCTGGAGTGGTTGCAGCCCCCTCCTCCTCAAAACTGGAAAGGCCATTGTTTGCCTGCTGTGGTCAAACCTCTCTTTCATGTCACTGGGAACAAAGGAGGAGCCTAAAATACACACAAATGTTATAGTGACTAAACTGTCATGAGACAAACCAAGAATAAACGGCAGAATTAGGCGGTGATTCAAGAAACATAAATCAGCTATTTGTTCAAACCAGAGGGCCCGTAGAGGTGATTTAGATAAACTCCAGGTTGAGAGGTTGGGTTTACCCCAAACGTGGCCCCTCAGGTTGATGATGCATGGTCACATAAAGGTGGGGGGATCATTACAGGCTGCTGCTGCTGCCGCGGTCTCAGTCCTGCAGACTCCCCCTGCACAGGGCAGAATGCTGAAACGCGTAGTAACGGAGCGGCGCTTGGCCGACCGATGATGCTATTTTTAACTCCTATACTCAACATGCCTGGCGCTGCGGGTTTCTGTGCTCAGGGTAGCCTTACTACTGTACGGCAGGCCAAACATAAACATAGGACAGCTTCCAGGACGAGAGGAAGGCTAGATATGTCCCCTCCTAGATTTAGAAAATAAAATCTAATCCTCGTGAGATTATGAGATGTGTTTATTTATCATTGTATAGCTTTAAGAATGGGAAGCTGTCTCATTCTTGTAAGATTCAACCTGTAGGATTTTCATGGCGTTATATTCACATAAGATTCGGCCCTTGTACCATTCTTTGCTTCAATAAAATGTTAAAAGGCATGTTTTTAAACCAAATCATGCATAAGAACATTCACTTTTTTGTTATTGATTTATATTTTCACAATGACCTGTTATAAATGCATATGTCTTCAAACGAGAAGTAGCATGGTGTAAGGAGTGTGAGCTTTGGTACAGAGTGTGCATGTGTTTGTATCAACTAATGATGCATAAGGACATTCATCAAGTATCAAGTATTTGAGTTCATTCTCATGATGATTTTTAATACTCAAATTAGATTACAAAAATCAAATAAATACGATTTACCTACAAAATTGCTTGCATGCTGTGGAGAATGATTATTGATATCGTAAAGAATGTTGTTTGGGGTCTATTTGGGGGGCTGTGGTTTAGTTAGTAGATCTGTTTCTCACTCAGCCAGAAGCTCCTGCAGTTACATGTCTGATGTGTCCTTGTGCAAAACACTAAACCCCAAGTTGCTCCTGCTGTAGAATGTGAATGTGTATAAACGGGACTAGTTTCTTCCGATGGTCCCTTTACATTGAAAAGTCTGTCATCAGTGTGTGAATGTGTATGTGTGACATGTGGTGTACACACAGTTTGAGTGCTCAGAAGACTAGCAAAGTGTTATTCCAGCTCGACTCCATTCACCATTGACCATATTTCAGTGTTTCATACAAGGAGTGCACGACCATCTGGTTCTTGACAACATACATTTTTGCATTTTTATTCATTCATATTCATATCTTACGTTAAGACTTAGATGTTATCATAACATATAGGATTTGTCTTACTAATATTGAATGTGGAGGATGTTGCTCTCTTGCTCTCTTCATCAGTGGCATGTTCTCAATGTAAACTATGTTCAACTGCATGGTGCCTATCAAAAAATAGTATATTCATAAGGCCTTGTTATGATTCAATACACAGACACCCGTCACACACATTTTGTGATGCTCAGTGTGTTGTGTGAACACTTTGAAGTTAGGTTGAGGAATATTTCCAGGAAAAGACTCATCATCACTTTCAGGTTAATCTTTCCGCAGCAAGTCATCCTGTTTTGTTTTCATCTCTGTTACTCATACAAATAATTAATGTTGAGCTGTGGACCCACGACATACAATCCAGGTCTTTTTTTAAAAAAGATGGGTTCCTTGTCAGAGAAAGGCCTGACTGCTAGTAATAACGTTCCCTTTGCACAAGTGAACCTCAGACAGCTGATGTCAACTTTGACAGATGATCCTCTGTCCAGATGTGAAGTCATTTCTTCGTTTCTTTTATTGTTGTTTTCATAACTGTCATTTCCTGTTTTATTCTGTTACTGACCCTCGTCTCTGTCGTCCAGATCCTGCTCCTCATGTTTTCAAAAACACAAAGTTACAGACAAAACTTACAAAACACTCACATTTGAATCAAAAGGGAACTATATATGAGTCAAATCTGGGAGAGTCAAGCTAAAGACACCAATATCCTATAGAATCTGCTTCCATGTCTTTCATTTCAGATAAGGGATTAAAGTAACAGCTGAACCTGCTTAGTGAACAGCACATCATGAAGAGCCTGGCTAGTCCTCAAACCTTTTTTTGATGGGGCCATTTTGCATTTATTAGATAGGACAGCTGAAGAGAGACAGGAAATGTTAGGAGGAGAGAGAGGAGGATGACGTACGGCAAAGGGTCGAGGGCGGCGTGGAACCCCACAGCCGCTGTGAAGATGATTGAAGCCTCTGCACATGGGGCGTGTTGCATATCCGCTAGGCTATCAGCGCTCTAGGAACGTTGTGTTTAGTGTACTAAGTGAAAAAACAATAGTGATGTTTTTGGGAGACCCAGTGTTGCAAGTTTTCTTGCTTTCTATTTTTAAATGTTTTTGGACTCAGCAATTAGATTTTTGCGTTTGCTGTACAATTTTCATTTTTAAAGTGGACCTATCCTGTTCAAATTTGCCAAAAGTGTAACGCCTACAACACAAAAGCCAAACAAAAATTATGTGAGCACCATGGGACAATTTCTAGGCCCGTAAGAACCACTTGAAAATGTGTGATGTAAATACAATTGAGATTAATGGGAGTGATCTGTATTTGAATAACAATCGCACAACACTCAAATAGTGTCATCATCACAGATCTGTTGACTCTGACTGGAGATTTTGGAGATGTTAAGAAGTGAACTCGACCCCCATCGTAATCAAAGCGCTCTTCCTGGCACCATCCTTTCAAATTCACATCTTCAGTAGGACTTCAGAGCCTTCAACATCGACACTTTGTCAGCCAACGCCTTTTTACGACATTTCAAGTGTTTATTTTGGTACTCATCTGTGTGAGCAGGCCTGTAACTTCAGTGTCTGAGCAGCATGCTGAGGAAGAGTGTGCACGGTGGCTTTACATTAGGAGCTGTCCATGGTACCAAAGCACCAGTGAAGAACAGCCTGGAGAGTTTAGATCAGACTTCAAATGGAGGCCACAGAAACAAAGAAAATGTAATGCATTAGCAAAGCAACATAGTTACCAACTACACAAAGAGATTCTGAGAGAAAGCTTTATAGTAAAGGCAACAGAGACTTTTTGTTAATGGCAGTGGAAATGAGTGACCCTACAGGCCCACTACATTCCTATCAAACTGAGCTGGAGAGAAATGACCTCAAAGTCTCTTGTGGATAAAGTCTTCTAACACATTGTGGATGATCTACGACTGACAGTGAACTCGTACAGTATTCATTTAACCTCCGGCCGACACATAGAGTGGAAATGGTGGGGGAGATAAGACTCTTGTGTGTTCTCCGTTACTGTACACAAAATCAAAAAAAGTGATGCACATCCCACAGTGGGAGCTGGATCAAAAAAAAAAAAAACCCACAAATAACACCAAGAAGCTCCTGTTTGAAGGATTTATTAAGTGACATTTCGAGCCAACATGCTTTCCATCAGACTGGAAGGGATATTCTGTGAGCCGCCATCTTAAATACATTGACAAACACGTCACCTAACATGCTACTTGAGGTGCGGATCTTGTTTCGCTTTCTTCCTTTACTGTATAGACCTCAACCCCAAACATAAAGAACAATACTCTGTTTATTCATCGATCAGCAATGACATCAAGACAACTGACAGGTGAATAACACTGATTATCACTTTACAATGATAAGCTATGTTAGGCTGCAAGTCAACATTTTGTCCTTGAAGTTCAGGTGTTGTAGGCAGGTAAAATAGGCAATGGTAAGAATGTGAACCACTTCCTCAAGAGCCTAATTGTGATGGCTGGACAACTGGGTCAGAGCACGTCAAACACTGCTGCTCGAGCAGGGTGTCCCTGATCTGCATCCCACAAAAAGTCAAGGAAAAAGTGGTGAACCAGTTACACGGTCATGGGTAGTCAAGGCACATTGATGCTTGTGAGTGGTGAAGGAATGTTTGAGTGATCAGATCCAACAGGAGAGCTTCTGGAATATAAACTAGCGGAAAGAATTAGCTGAAAGAGCTAATGCACGCTCTGTCAGAACACAGAGTGTATCTGGGCTGAAAGAGCCTACTATGAGCACCAGAACTTGACTTGACCTCCAAATTCTTGGGATCTCAATCCAACTGAGCACTTTCTGGATGTTAAATCCATGGTGGCCCCAACTCACAATTTACTAGACTTAAAAACGCCTTGGTGCCAGACACACCCGTCGCTATTGGTGGGCCATAGGTGGCCGGGCCCGCCCGCATAAATGCTTGTGCCCCCCCACTTGAGGCACAGATCTTTTTTTCTTTAAACTTATATTATCATAGATCACACATTATGTTGCATTGGTGTTTCATTCTTTATCAGTAAACCATCAAAAATATAAAGAAACGATGGTGTGATTGTGTTTGATCAGAATTTACACTGCAACAGCCTATCACGGACTGACTAAAAAGAAAGTTAAGCTACGTACGTGATGTAGCCTACGTCACTGTAGCCACTCGACGTTACCGCAGATTTTTGAAAGCTGGATGAGTTTTCGCCGGTTTACTTAATTTCGCCTTGAATATCCGTATAAATCCAGGCTATGCCGACTGTTCTCACAGCACACACCTTTGCCCTAACTTTACGAGCTTCCACAGTCATGTGTTAAAACATTTTCCACGCTCCAAAGTGTCTTCTCAGAGCATCGGCGCAGTATGCTGCTCAGAAGCAAGGTCCAGCTGTTTCAGCTTGCTTTTAAAAAGAACCTTAAACAAGTTTAAGTCCGGATGGAGGGATGAGAAGGTTCTCTGACGCTGCATCCAGCTGGACTGACAGGAGGACTGGTGAGAGACTCGAAGTGCAGGTAGTTTCAGTGTGTGTGTGTGTGTGTGTGTGTGTGTCACATGCCAATGCATATCCATCTGTTGACTGCTTTAAAATGCAATGTTTGAGAGATGCTTCTGGTGTTACATCTAATATGTTGTATAGTCAAGTGTGTTATGGATATTCATCATAACATTGCTTATGTGGTGTAGGATAACCGAACGGTGGGTTGAGTAGCCAAAAATTGTACTTAAGTAAGAGTATAGTTACTTTAGAACAATGTGACTCAAGTAAAAGTTAAAAGTAGTCATCCAAATAATTACTTAAGAGTAAGAAAGTATTCAGTGAAAAAACTACTCAAGTACCGAGTAACTTCTGATTTATTCTTTCAATAAATGAAAGCATGAGCGTAATCACATACACACAAACATAAAACAGCAATGCACAAATTATTTAATAAAACAATGAATTACATTTCCACAAAATCACTAAAATAGCATAAAACATAAATTAAGACAAATTCAGCCACAATAACTGGTAACTTTTTTACTTTAAACTCCCAAAACAGCACAATAGGCTCAGCCAGAGTTCTCTGTGTCCATAAACTGTGTTTGTCTTGCTGAAAATTCATGTTCTGTCCCAAAGAATCAGTCAGTGAAGTGACCGTTAAACTTCAACAGTAGTCGGCTCTCAAGGTTCTTGCAGTGAAGCTGTGATCTTTCAGCAGTGAACAGGAGACCTGCATGAGTCTCTCACAGGCTGCAGATGCTGGAAGACTTGTGTTGACTTTGAGTGACAGTTTCTTGATTTGAGGAAAGGAGTGTAAGACATCCATACCTCCGTTGGACGGACATGAAAGGTGTCTCTCCAGTTCTCCCGTTTCTGATTTCCCTGCCCTCATGGATGCAAAAAAGTCATCTTCATCAGACTGGCTACTGTTTGTTTGGGCATCATCCTCATTAAATCTTGCCTTGATTATTAAGTTATCTATCATTAAAACATACTGCTGGTTAAAAAAAGGGGGTAAATCCCTTTTAAAGTCTATTTTTAAATTCAAGCTTCTTTTTCTATTTTTACATGAGTACATTTTTAAACTGGTACTTTTACTTGTGTTTAAGTAAATGTGTTTTTTAAGTAACAGCACTTTTACTTGAGTATAATATTTTAGTACTCTTACACCTCTGCTGACTTACCTTTCCTGGGTATTCACCGGGCCTGTAGGTCCTCCTTTCATCCTTGAAAATAAAAATAATACTTGCAAGAAAAAACACATTAAGTAAAAAGTGCCAAACAAACAAAGAGACTGAGCTCTAAACAATACCAGTCTGGGCCCTTCAGCTCAGTGATAAACTGTTGAAACAGCTCTGATCCACTCCAGCTCCAAACTCCATCTAACTCAGAGGCTCCCCAGCCTCCTCTAATGTAGGAGCTGGAACCAACCACAAGGGTGTGGAAATCAGTTCACTCTCAGGTGAGTATTATCAAACAACACAAACTGTCTGCAATAAAGCTAAAGCCTGTCAAAATACATTTCAGTTCAGTAAATACTGATACTAAAATACTAAAACTGCCTTTTAAGTAACATTTTTAATGTCAACAATTTAAACATCCCTGCACTTCTACCAAACATGGCAGGGTGAGCATCACAATGCATTGCTAACTACAGTTCTTCACTGTTTTAGATCAAAACAGTATTTTAGTGTTCTTTTTTTGTTTGAAAGTTACTTAAATAATTGCCACAAAATCAAGGACGCATTCATATTGAATACATTTTATCAGATACATTAAGTTAAATGTCCATGACTACAGAATCTTTTATTAGTGTACTGGGTCGTATTGCTGTTGGTTACGTTTAACGTGATGTTTGCGTGTTGTGCGAATACAGTATAGGATTATTAAAATATGCATACTGGCTGGTAATAATTGTGCCCCCCCCCATGCATTTCATATGCCCCCCTTAAGACTAAGGTCTGGCGACGGGTCTGGTGCCAGATTTCACAGAGCACCTTCAGAGCTCTAGTGGAGTCCATGTCAAGTCAAGTTAGGACTGTTTTTGGCACTGACCTGATGAGAGGGGAGCCCACACAGTGTCAGGCAGGATGTCATGATGTTATGGCTGATCCTGATGATGACATTAAACTATTGGGTGTATGTATTTACACTCATACAGCATACCACACTTCAATCCAACACACACACACACACAAAAAGTAATGTCTTAATGTTCATGTTGTCAACCTAACATGTTTCTAACATCAACCACCCCTGTTATTTATTGCAATGTTTTATCAGTATTTTATTTCTCTTCAGCTCCTGCAGTACACTATGCATCACAGTCTCATTCATACAAGCCAGTGTTCTTTCCACTGTGTTGATATCTTTTTGCACTCTGAGTCCCTGTGACTTTAAAAATAGTCATCTCCTTTCATGTCGACGTAGGATACACACTATTATTATGTAATATCCTGCTGCAACATCCATTCAGTGTTTCTATATTCGGCCGTGCTGAGCCAAATATATCTGTCACACACTGTGAGGTGCAATAACAAATTTCAACATGGAAATGGGCATTAAAAGTTTTGTTCCGGAACAAATGAAAACATCACTAACTTGTTCCCATGTTTCTCGACCTATCGTGACTTCAGAGCAAATTTGACTTGCACACAAATCGATCGTTGCAAAATCTCACCAACCAAGTGTATTGCATGTAAATGTATTAACTGGTCAAATACTAGTTAAAAAGTAACAGCTGTACATAAATAAATATGTTCTGCAGCAGGATCTGAAAATTGAACTGCAGAAGTAAAATACGTAAACCCTATAATATATAATAAAGTTTTTTTTAATGAGAAAAATGTTTCTTTGATCAATATTAAACATTTTGGAGCATATTAAAATGATAACTTAGATTTAAATACACTTCTGCATTATCTGAATGTGTAAAGGTGCATGCAAGTGAGCATCTAGCTCATCAAACCTTTAGACATGGATAAAGATGTGCATTAAATGACGTGGAGAAGTATCTGAAATGAGCATGTGAACAAATAGCTATTGAAAAAAAACACCTTCACGTATAGATGCTCAAACATGCATTAAATAAAGTGCATTACTTATAAACATAAAAGGGACATGTGCGTTTGTATCTAGATAATGCAATAACAACATTAGCTGCATCAGCTGCTGCAGACTTAACAAAGGACTCTCATTGAGTATACTATCACTCTGAAAACACTCAATGGGAACAGCATCACATACACACACACATTCAATGCAGAGTCTCTGTGGTGTGCCAACTCACATGCCTATTACATAACAGGGCTCCTACTCCCAAGCCTAACGCCCCTGACAAATCCATGCACGCTTTGCTGCACATGAGCTATTTATACACTGCACCCAAGACAGGCCTGCTCAAAAATACCATTCCAGTCAATTATTCATTGAGAAACATTCCAAAACAGAGCAGGGAGCGGGTTCAGCTGCACAGGAATAGACTACGGGGCCAACAATAAATAATGTCTGCTAGCATTGCAGCAGCCTGTTTGTCCTCAGTGGTTCAGAATCTGCAGGAACAGGATGGGAAATGTGCAGCAGCAGATCTGCCCTCTCATGTGTTGTGCTTGTATTTATAGGAGTCTGTGCATACACTTCAGCTCCTCTGCAACCATCTTGCTCCTTTACAGGATTCTAAAAATAGCAGCAGGCTCGGTGCTTGTGCCATTTTTAGTTCTTGCAATTTAAAGGGAAAAAAAGCAGCAGGGGAAAAAAGTGCTGCTCTGCAGGATACTATGTGGAAGCACTTTTTTTTTTTTTTAGGATGTGAATGGACACAATGTTCCATCTCTGTTCCAAGATGCCCCATGCTGCATCTGCAGCACCACAGCCAAATACACCGCTTTGAACAAATTGCAAGACTTTAATATATCCCTCCTGTATTTATATTTTTGGACCGTAGTGGTATGAACATTAAATCATTTCCATGCTGTAAATACTTTTACCAAATATGTTCCTGATATTTCATTTTTTTGTGATTAGAGCTTCATAAAATAAGACAGATGCTTACTTTTATTTTTAAATACACAAAATGATTTTTTTTCTGGAGTAAATATTAAATGAAACTGGAGGTTGATAAAGAAATGAACGGTTTGTCTAATGTTCTTAAGTTCAGAACATATAAGAATAGAAGCATTGAAAAGTTGACCTTGTGATTGCATTACTGCACCTGAAACGACAATATGCTGTGACACAAATGTCATGCACTTTTCCCAATATGGTTGCCCATTGGTACGAAATGTATGTTGAGCTTGTAAATGTTGACGTCACATACTTGACACTTACTCTAACCATACACATGCAGTATATCCACCTTCTATTTCACACCTTCATGTCTTCAGCTCTCCCAAATCAAGTGACCAGAGAAAGCTCGGAAGAATGTGATTGACAGGTCAACACTCCGATGGACCCGTTTTTTTGTTTTTGTCTCAATAGTTCAACAGGCTAAACAATCTCCATCCTCCTCTATATGAAAACAGCTCTTGGTCTAATATTGGGCCGTGCTCATTTAATCAATGACTGTATATCATTGTTAGTTTACAAAGAATAAATCCTCTTTGTGAAGCTTTTCATCTCATGTAACTGAACTCCCGCTGTTTGTATCTAAGCTGTGATATTTTGGTTCTTTTAACGTTTTTATTTTGCCTCATCTTTATTATACGTGGTTTCCATGTGAGCACCTTCTAAGTTTCTAACTCACCTACACTCGTGCTTTCATATTTTCTCTATCAGTGTTTTTTTCATCGTGTGAAATAGCTTGCTCATTGTTTTTAAATGGTTTTCGGACACCACCATGTTGCTTTGCATTTAAGATCCAAGTCCCAGCTGCTGTTAAAGCTACAACCTGCACTTTTTCAAACCTGATGCATTTCTAAAAAACACTGAAATAAGCTGGTACGTGTCTTTAATACTTTGTGCTGTGCAGTGGAGGACACGCAGCTTTTCTTTACAGGCTAAAGGTCAGTTTACTATGCCTACCTCTACTCCACTATGTTCTGTTTTAGAGCTACATGCATCTACTCAGGGATCAACATGCTAATGCATGCTAATGCAGTTTTCTATTCCAGTCATGAGAGGGTTGAATATAAAAGAGGTGGACGCATGTTTCCATGTCAGGTATCTTAACTGTGAGGGTTCAGAATTATTTTATATGAAATCATCTGAGAAGTGACCATAAACGCACCATTGTAATACTAAAACATTGTAGGAGTTGATAAAACAGTGTGTGCCTAAAAGAGGTTGGACAGTGCCACCATCAGGCTAGTTAGAAAATGTCAAGTAGAAGAAGGCTGCTTTCATGTTTTCAAACAACGATTCTGAAGTAACACTGTCAATATTTAAAAAAACAGTCTTTCTGGGCTTTTAATTAGGCATAAAAAGCAGAGATAGGATGGTGGAGAGTCAGAAACCAGGGAGAAGGAGGCATGCAGGGAGAGAGCCACAGAAGGGATTTGAACCCAGGCTGCCCGCTCTAGAGGACTACAGCCTCTGTACATTAGGGTTTAGACTACCAGCGTCCCCCAGATGCTGTTAATAGTTGATGATGAAATGCTAAAACTTCCCCACTTTTATTCAAGCTTCAAGTCCAACACTTTGTTTGCCATTCTGAAATAGAAGAAAAATAGACGGAGAAAGAAACGGATGAAATCCACACACTGCCTTTAATACTGTACATTTAATACAGATTTCACTTTTTAGAGGTTTTTTTTTTTTTTTTAAATGGTCACTGGCAAATCTTTTTTTCTGCCGTATGATTTCCATAAGTTAAGAAGCAAATATAGTAGCATATCTGAGTTTCTCTCTTTTGTTTTTAACAAACAGTTTGTCGGTCCCATTTAAATAGGAATGATAAAGAAATTAAAAGTGCAAAAAACCAACAGAGAATTGTCATTCATCAGAAGAAGTGAGGGTGTAGACTGTTCAATTAAAACTCCTTAAGCTCTGAGTTTAGAGGAAACTCCCTGACCATCTCTGCTGCTAAAGATTTAAACAAACAATGAGTCCAATCCTCTCATTTTACATTTCCAATGAAGTCACAATGAAACAAGGTGCCGGCGTCAGGCTCGAGTGTGCCATTATTCCCAGGAGCTCCTAGATGCCGAAGCCTCCGACAAAAGATGACACATTTAAAAAAAAATAATGAAATGAATGTCATCTCTTCCTCAAATGAAGCCCGAGTTTAATTGAAATAGAGCAGAAAATAAAAGAAGACTGTCACTTGAGGAGCTTACTCAATTTCAACCAACCTCCATTTATTCCAGATGAAGCTAACATAAGTGAGTTGGGCCTTTTTCTAACATCTTGATCTTTAGATAACAAGAGGTCCTGCATTTGAAAGATGAGATTATGGGTAAAATTATCTACAGTTGTACTTTTAAAAGCTAAATCTCTGGGGAGTTGGATCTTAAAAAGAGAAAGAATCCACATTCTCCTGTGTAGGAATCTTGATAACTTATCTAGAATCAATGCTTTGTTTGTGCGAGAAGTCTGTGGTCTTCAGATGAGTGAGTGTGTGTGTGTGTGTGTGTGTGTGTGTGTGTGTGTGTGTGTGAGAGAATGTTCTTTATCTGTGTGGATGATTGCTGAGTACTTTAAAGATTAAATTAGTGGGGTTTAGGGCTGACGGCGTTCCCTCTTGGTAAGCAGGTAACACTGAATGGTTCTTAGTCGATCTTTGGCAGGGGCGAACTCTGGCTGCAGCTTCAAAGTGGACTCGTACCAGCGCATGGCTTTCTCAAACTCCTCCTATTAAGGAGACAGAAGACAGCTGTCAACAAAAGGCTGGTTATTAAAAGGTGGTTATTACAAGGGAAGAAGCACACAGAGGTGATGACAGCTCTTACCATGGCTATATAGACGTTGGCGAGGGTGAAGTGGTTCACGACAAAGTGTGGGGCGATCTCTACTGCCATACGAGCGACTGTGAGAGCGTCCTCCCACAGCCGCGCGTTCTGGAAGATGTTGGCCAGGCTGATGAGAGGCACGTCCTGCGTTAAGATCCAAGTGGAAACAACTATTAGTCATCTTTTTGGATCTGGTTGAAAACCTATTTGAAAGGCTTATTCAGCACAAGGTCGGTAACCTGCCTTCATCTGATGAGGAGCGTAGTTCAGGGCCTGACGTAGGCAGTCAATGGCTCTCTTGCCTTGACCTTTGACCCTCCAGTAGAGTGCAGCCATGCTGGATAAAACCCAGGATGTCTGATTCTGCAGTTTGAATGAACAGTTAGAATCTCACCGAGTGGAGGGTAAAGCTGGCTGTTGATAATCTTTCTTCCCTCAGAGACATGACATTTGATTCGTTTAACTCCAGTGTACAGCGAGTACAATCACTGATAGTGTTTATCTTCGGAGGTTTTCTAGGAATCACGTTTTACGACAAACTCTGCAAGACCAAGACTGACTGCACGAGCTGATAACAGAAACCGTCAGCGATAAAGCTGTGAGCTACATCATGTCTGAAATAAAGAGTTTTAAGAACTCAACAGACCAAATGAGCTCAAGTTTAAAGAGCAAACAAAGTGCTTCTGATTATCAGTCTGAAATAGACAACTGGAGGGTTTTTTTTAAGATGAAGAGAACAAAGGGGCCACTGCCCCTCTGTGTGCACTTACAATGAACACTGAAGTTAAATATGATCCTCTGCAAACACACGATCATCACTATTCAAATAGTCAACAGGGAATGAAACGAATCACACTCGAGACAGAGAGCATTCTCTGCTGACATCTAACATGGTCAAAAGGCCTCTTCTTTGAATGCATACACGTTGAATAACTAAGGGAGTCGTCACCTTCTCCAGGACTTTAGCGATGCGTGTTCCCACCTGCTCAAAGGACTGAGGGGGGAACTTATCTTTGCCGAGGTTTTGCAGGACCTGGAGGTTTGGAAAGAGAGAGGAAATGAGAGTGTGAACTGTAAAGTGAGGCAGTGATGGTGATTTAATGAAAGATTAAAGTCAGGAGTGATTGAGTATACAACGTTTGCTCTTCGCCTATGACTGACCATGAGCATGCGTGCTGATTGTTTTTTAAATTTTAACTGCCGTTAACCTTTCAGTAGTAAGATTCATATTTGGTCGTCGCTCCCCTGTAAACTGAAACCTTCAACGTTTTTGTCTTGACCAGTGATCAACGCGTCAGTCCCGACGTTTAGCCGTGAGACGGAGCGACACACGTTCACTCTTCTAATCTGCACTACGTCTCTTTTTTAAGACCCGCCCACCTCGCGCAGTTGGCTCTCTCCGGTGTAGTGGATGGCGGCTCGATTGGCGACTCCGGACAGGTGGTCCAGGGTGTGCATGCTGGCGGCTAGGTTAGCATTGCATAGAGGCTCAGCGGCTGGCTCCTGGAGTGGAGTGGCGAAGTCTATGTGCTCTGTGATGCTGAAATGAGACAATTGTGCAAAAAATTAATTCAAATATTTATAATTTTTTTGTATTTATGTTTTTATACTGAAAACACTCAACACTAACTGAATACAGTCACGACACATATGCCTTGATTAATACACATTTCCCAACAGAACTTTGTCCAGTTTCTCTCTCAAATGCTTTAGTAAAAAATTAATCGACCCGTTGTCTTTTTCCATGAATGGATGTTTTCAGACTCTTTGGAAGTCAAGTTTTAGGATATAGCATTAAAAGAAAGGAAG
This sequence comes from Symphodus melops, assembly GCF_947650265.1. NCBI lineage: Eukaryota > Metazoa > Chordata > Actinopteri > Labriformes > Labridae > Symphodus > Symphodus melops. The sequence continues at coordinate 4,368,626 of NC_136693.1, forward strand.
TGACCCGGATTAGGACAGTGAGGAACTTACTCAATGTTCTTGGCAGAAACAGCGAGCCAGGTGCTCGCTACAGTGGTGAGGTCTACTCTTCGTGTCCGCTGGCACTCCTCCGGTCCAGGCCAGCCAAGATTTGTGTAATCCCTCCAGCGACCTGTCCCAAAAACAACAAACGCCAATGACACATCACTCGCTGCTTTCTTCTCTGTTTGTGTTGGGGGAGGGATGCAGGTGTATGATGAGCTACCTGAAGGGCCAGGCGATGGGATCGTTGGCCCGCTTATCTCTAAGACAGAATGTCCTCCAGGCAGTGCCTCCATGAGCTGAGTGTCATCAGAGCCGCCGACGCCGCTCTCTAAACCATCAACCTTCGCCTTTCTGACCCGCTTCACCTGGAAAGTGATCTGATGAACAGAAGGCATGTTCAGCCTCATAAACGGCACTCCCATCCAGGACTCGAAAACGGGATCTGAACGTACGCTTACCCATTCAGCTCCCTCATCGTCCTCGCAGTTTCCAAAACAAGGCCCACCACCCGCGCGGGCACCCATGACGCGGTCGTTCTTTAGCACCCGGATACCTCTGAGGTCCCCTCGTTTGCCTCCGACATCCAGCGCTCCCTCAAAAGCTCCCATCAGGTCCTCCTTCAGCTGCCACTCCTCCTCCCCTTCTGCCGCTCCGCTCCCGAACGGGGAGGCCATGTTGGCTGATCCTGAGGGAGAGGGAGAAGACTGCGGCTGTCCAGCTGCCTCCCCCGATCCATTACTGTCCACGATGACCTCTGAAGAGTGCAGGGGTTACAGGTGTGAGAGGGGCTACAGTAACACTTAACAAAGTGATCATGACAGAGACATTCTTCAGAGAGACGTGAATTTAGCCAACCTACATAACTGAGTGAAATGTTCTAGTCAAGACATTTCCATTTCACCATAAACAATAAATAATCCCTCCCGTGATTCCCCGCCCACCTTTACGTCATCTTTTGTCATTTCTTTTGATTGACTGCCCCCTGGTGGCGTAATTTACACACTGCTGCGTTTATAATCTGTGTTATCTTTGCAGCAGTACGAAGCTGTGTCACACGTGGAGCCGCACAGATCCGAGTCACTCCGTCGTGTCTTCAGACCTGCTGCTCCGTGGGTCCAGCAACGCTGGAGACACAGATTCTCACATCACCGTCGCTGAGTCACATTCTTACTTTCAAAGAGCAACGATTCCTCCATGGCGGAAATGGACGGTGCATCCTGCCTCTCCTCGCTGCCCTCCCATTCCTCCAGCTGTATACCAATGTCATCTTCGCTCATGCAGGCAGCACCATCTGCATCCAGAACAGCGATGTTTAAGTTAACGCTCACAACTGAAATCTCACCATGATCACAGACTTAAAGCTGAGACATGTTAGGGAAGAAATGTGACAGTTTGTGTCAGTCGTAAATAGCAGAGTGTAAATCTAGTTTGCAGAAGATGTAACGAGTGAACCTGAGTGGGAGGTTGAGTTGTCCTCAGAGGTTACGAACACACCCTGTGAATTAAAGCTCTAACCTTAAACTCTCTCTGTGAACAGTGCTCTGGTCAGGACTCCGTCAGTGAGCCATATATCTGTTGAAACTAAACATCATGAACGCGTTTGCACCAGCTCTTCTCTATTCTCTCCTCGAGAGTATGTGATGCATTTCAAATGTTCACACAGCAACTGTGTTTGTTTTTTTGAAATCAGATGATATCTCTCTGCAGTGTAGAGAGGTGAATGGATTCGGCACAGTGTGGAGTCTCTACACAGAATCCATTGAGCTTTCTCTAATCAGCCAAGAGAGCTCTGAAACTCTCACCATGACGCGGAGACTTTTAAACTCCTTCTATGCTACTTCAAGTTGAAATCTTACAGGAAGCATGAGAGAGACAACAGACACGATGAAAGGATGGGTAAGCACGTGTGTTCTTCGTCTGTGACACTGTCAAGATGGTGATGACGCACACATGATCTGCTCACCACAGTCTTACAGGGCCGTTTGTTTTATTTGGTTTCTCAGCTACAGAGGAGGGATCGTTAATATCTGAATGTTGAGGTGTGGAGCTTTTACATATGAGCACCTGTAAGCTTCAAAGTAACATTCTGAGTGTGTGTTTTTAACAAGCACTGAAAATAAAACAAACTTCTCACAACATGTTGTGGCTCTACGAACACAAAGACGTGGGAGTGACAGGAGTGGTGAAAAGTTTGAGTGTTTGTTTTTTTTTCCTGTCATTTAACCTGACATGAGGTGGGCGTGTTTTTCAAAGTGCCTCAGTGACCTTTTGTACTTTGTGTGCTTTATGGGAGCAGTATTTAGCTTGGAGAGTAAAATATAGACTCTTCTAAATTTGGCTTCAGCTATTTTCTGCAGCCTAAATTATTGAGTAGCCAAATTTCTCCACTTGAAAGCACTTTTCTCTCCCCTCCCACTCAAATGAATAAAGAAGAGGGCGCAGTCTTTTTTCGTATCCAGAGCACAACATACTACTTGTTTTTCCAGCGGTACTCTGGCGGCTTCAGGGGACAACTTGAGCGCTTCAGAACCCGTCTGTGCACGATGAGTTTTAGTGCAGTGACTCGTTTAGAAAGCACGCAGCGACAACTGGGGAAACTAAACAGAAAACTTATTTTCTGTCTGAAAAGTCTTTGTGTCTGTGGGAATATGAAGATTTACCAGTATCGCACATTTGTTGTTGTGTTTTTAACAACTTAAAACTAAAAAAATGAGCTAGGCTGGCCTGATAAACAGTATGTTCAAATGAAAACAAGGACTGGTTTTACTTCTCAGTCTCTCTGCTACAGTGGGACTACGATGCAGCTCAGACTTGGGGTGGGTGAATTAGCTCCACCTACCAGTCACCGTGGAGGGTATCTAAAAAGGAATGTAACAAAGTGCTTTGTGACAACAACTATTTAAATCCCGCTCTTCTGTTTGTTCCGTTCTGACTTTATCAGCTGAGTCAGCGAGTCCTAAATGAGGCCCGCATGGCTCCGCCCCTATTCATGTCAGAGACAGGTTGTGAGACTGAGAACCTACACAGTGATAGGATGTGTACTCAAACAGCTTTACAGTGCGTCTTTAAAAGAGCACCTCCTGGATTAGGATCTCTAAAAAAGTGGGTGACAGGTAGACTTTTGAATCCACGAGTCAGAGCGGCAGGTCCGAACCTGGTCAAAATACTTTCATACAATACAGCAAGTTAAGCAACAAAGAGGTTTGTTTTGAGAACACAAGTTCAAAAAGACCAGTGATGAAATGTCGAACCCAAGATAAAAACAGGAAAAGTCTTTCAGGTTGTGATTTTGCAACACTTCAAAATCAGTTTTTCAGACCTCCATCGTGATTCGGTTAAATCCCTGCTGTAATACATGTAGGGCGTGTAGAGGCAGAGTGAATTAAGTCTGCGTGTGTTTTCATTCACTAACCTGAACAGGGTGGTCTGTGGGAAAGATTGTAGAGGAAGGGGTAAAACTGCAGACAGCGCAGCAGAGGTAGGCTGCTGCGACATTGCTCACAGGCAGCCAGGGACGTAAAGGAGGAGGAGGAGGAAAGAGCCGTCAGCAGGATGTGGCGGAACAAGGCCAGAGCACCTGTCACGTTGCCCTGGGCCAACTGCAAGCTCACCAGGCTGAGCTGGGTGTGGGGCTGAGGGAGGAACACAAAGTAAAACAACACAGGGGGGAAACATTAGCGACAGGGAAGCAGAGATGGACTCACTACAAAAACAATCAACTACTGTCTCGGTTTGATTTCACTGAGTGAAGTGAGCCGTGTGTTTTCAGTTCCCACTCCCCTAAATTACATTACTTTACTTACATTTATTCTACCTTTGTACAAACACCGTACTGCTGCCTTCTGGGTATTCTGTTGGATACACATCCTTCTTCTAAATAGCCCCCCATCCTCTCAGGGTTAACACCATCGATTTCAGTGCGGACTGATTCACTTGCTTATATTGCACTTTTCTTTTTGGCCACTTCAGTGAGGCGGAGGTCGAAATGCAGACGGGTTTCTATGCCACTGCAGAGGACTGAATTCAATTCATGCTCCTGGAATAAGCTTGATTATAATAATCTTCATTATTCAGCCTCATGTGTCTAATTGTGAAAAGGCAAAAATGTGTGGACACACTAAAAGTCAGCAGACTTTAAGGCATAACATGGCATTCAAATGTTGTTTGACCGGTGTGGAGGCAGGGTGACTTTTTATGTCAGCTCGTAGTGTAGAACTATGTCTGGTCTCTAGACCCCTTTTTTTTTTAAGGTCTCGGTCTCAGACTATTTCTCCATCTTTCTAAAATAACTTTCATTTATTTGTAGTTTGATTCAGTTTCATCATTTCTAATCCTCACTGTTGTATTTATTTCAGCCTAAAATTCCTGTGATTTCTCCCCCCCCCTTGTGAGTTATTCCCAGATCTAACTCAAACAGAGCTCTCAGAGTTTTTCCATTACCTACAACACCTGACACGCTGACCAAACCTGCCAGTGTCTTTGCAGAAGTAAGAAAGTCAAACCAGAAACAATCCTGCCTTTACCTCTGACGAATTAAGAGCCAGCGCTTGCTCCAGCAGAGTTTCTGCGTGGGTGGTCAAGCCGTGGTGAAGCAGGAGGTTAGCGGCGTTGGTGAGGGACAAATGGTGGTGGGAGGGCGGAGCTGAGCTCAACACTTGGCGCAGACACTGAAGGGCGCGGCTGCCGTTGCCTTTGGCCCGCCAGAACAGAGCCGCCTCGTTGTGGATCTGCCAGCGAGGTACAGCGGCCTAAACAAACACAAGCAAGAATGTAGGAGCTGAAAGAAGAACAGCTAACGGCCTTATTATTTGGATTCTGAATATACTAAACAGGTGGAGCGAATTATCACTGAGATGTGAGCAGTCCATCACTCACAGACTTGTCCTCAGCTGTGACCTTCAGGGTCAGCCTCAAATGTGCACACTTTAACTGACTGAACGGGATTCAATATGACTCAGCCATTTTACCTTGAAAATAAAGTCACTGTGTATTCAGCGCAAACATTTGAGACCGGTTGTTTTTGTGAAATCAGGTATTTCAGAGATAACATACATGTATCAAAAGGACTCTCCATCAGGACCTTTCAGGATTTAAAAACAAATATACCAGGTTTAAACTCTCAAACAACAAACAAGAGGTGGTGAAAGAGCTACTCTGCAGACAGAGGAGGGAGGGGCATTCGTACTTGTTTTATAGCTTGAGCTATTCTGGAGCCGATCTGCTCCAGCGTCCATCCTCCACTGCGTGACTGCAGTATCTGTAACACAGAGTCATAGTGATGATGCTTCATCAACAGGTGATCACTCCAGGACAAGAGAGCTGAATAATTGTGTAAACCAGTATTTGTTTATTCAAATCACACGCTCGTTGAAGTAATCAGAGCGGCAGGTACCTGGGAGGCGTGGGGATCTGGCAGCTCCTTTTCCTCCAGAGGATAGTCCAGGGAGGCCGGCAGGAGGGCTGGATATGGTTGGGGTACGGGACCACAGTTTGGCACAGCTACTGTCTGAGGAGGACTGCTGCTCCCGTAGAGGACGGTAGCAACAGGGCTGCATGGACACAACACATTTCACTCAGAGATCATTTGTTAATGGAACGTTTTGATTTGTAAATCTGAAAGCTTTAAGCTCCAGCCTCGATTCAAATAAGGGTTCTTTGCTTTGACGCTTGCCGCAGTTTTTAAAAGATTATTCGGAGGAACTTCAAACTCGAGTGTAACATTGTTAAATAGCAACATAAAAGACCCCAAATACAGGGTCATGTACTGACCTGAGGCCCTGAGTTTCAGGTGGAAGGTAGAAGGTTGGCAGCAGGTGGGGAGGGGGAACAATTGGGTACTCGTGTGCACAGTGACTCCTCTGAGGCCACAACATCTTCTGTATGTCCTAAAGCCAAAACATACTCAGGTTACAAGATTCCTATTGGAAAGTATTTCCATATAATAGAGAATTACAAAAAATATTTAGAAAAAAGAAAACAGACAAAGTGTGAGGCAGGTCATTACACTAACATATGTGGCAACAATCACCACCAAGCTAACACTACCTCTATATTACTAACGCTAACATGCCATATGTACACATTAATGCCACATTAATCATGCAGCCTATATAAGTCCTCCTCACAATCAGTAAATATACTAAATATATATATATATGTTCATGTCCAATTCATTTTTTCCCTTGATACCTTTTTTGGCTCTAATTCAATTTATACACAAGAGATCATGTAAACTTTCACAGAGGCAACACTTTAACAACAGAGGAATCGTTATCATCTGTCCTCTTACTTTCCATCTCAAACAGCCCGACTAAAACGGTCGAGCCCAAACAAACAAAAAAAACAAGAATGCAGTTGTCCGTCTTGCCTGTGTGTGATCCTGTCGATTGCCCCACAGGGCAGCAGCAGGGTCCTGGTCTCCGGACACAGAGGGATGCAGATGGGGGCTGGTTGCCGTCTGGTTTGAGTTGCGCTCTGACACGAGCGCCACGCTAGATGCAACGGACACCTCCTCACCAAACTGTGATCAAAGAGAGAAGAACCAAATATACTCCACTTACGCTGTAATATGCACCGACTTTCCTTTAAAGACAGAATACATGTCACTTCTTTGACTTCCATTATGTTTTAGACAGCAGGCCCTTCAAAGGGTGCTCGTCATCTCTGAGAGGACTTACTTGGACGTAGTGAACATGTTCAAACAGATCACCGCGGTGGTAGCGCACAGGCAGGTCGAAGGGACAGTAGAGGTTGCACTGCTGCTGACCCAGGCGACACATCTGATGATTTCCTAAACCACAGAGTGACACAATACTGAGCGCTGCTCTGCACAAGCTCGTCAGCAGGTGTGTGTGTGTGTGTGTGTGTGTGTGTGTGTGTGTGTGTGTGTGTGGAGTGACACGCACGACCTTCACAGCCGACGTTATCCGTCAAAGACAGTTTATGTTGCATAGCTTCAACTCTTCTAAAGCGAATGGTCACGTGATTAGTACTCTTCTTACATTTTCTTTGGACCATGTAAAGCATCACCTCCACAATTATATATTAAACAAAAAATCCAAACAGTACAAGAATACTTCAGGTGAGTTCAAACTCTCCTTCTCTCTATGTGACCTGTGCATCATACCGAGCTGGGCTTCCTTGGCCATCTGGGTCTCGTGGATGATGTTGCGGAGTATCTGCTCCTCCTGCAGGAGCTTGTGTTTGTCCAGAGCCTCCTGCTGACGAAGGTAGTGGTCATGCTGCTTCTGGTACTCCTTCAGCTCGTTCAGAGTCCGCTGCAGGGATCTGCAAAGAGAGCGGGAGAGGGAAGGAATGTAACATGAGCATTGTACAAGCACATGTCCAGTGTTAAAGGCTCGATATAGGGGGAAAACACACCTGCATTCTCTCTCTATCCATCTACATGACATGCTAAATGGTACTATCCACAGTATGTCAAATGAAACCTTGGAACATTCAGTCCCAGATTATGAAGAAAGGTCATCTTCCTAACTGCTCACAGGTAGGGATACTTGAGGTATAAGAAAGCCTTTTCCTGCAGGCAGACCCAGGATCAGGCTCCATTTATACTGGTGAGTTGTTTGTTTGGGAGATGACTTTATATCACAGTTAATACCTGTAATCTTTTGGTGTTGTTTGCAGTATGGAGTAATCCTGTTGAAACAGCCTGACCTCAGTGTGCGCGTGTGTGTGCGTAGAAGAGCTGGTCTACCTGTGCTGGGCTTCCAGGCGCTGCTCCAGCTTCTGCTGACAGAGCACAGCATGTTTCCTCCTCAGGGCCTGCTCGAAGCCTGGCTGGGCCTGCAGCGCCTGCTCGTAGCACAGCACCGAGTGGTTGTATTCCCCAAGCATCTGGTGGGACAGTGATAGAAGAGGAAACAGACAAATCTAGATATAGTACACAGATTTGTTTCATGTTGAAATCCGGGCGTCGCAAAAATAACAAAAGGTGAACAGACACACAAGTTCTTACATAAAGATTAGTTTAGAAATATACCAGGCATGCATCTAAGTTCGTGCCATGATTGCCTTTAATGTGGCGATATCCTGAAGCTTTCGATTCACAGCAGTGTCTTAAGAAATTGATGACAGCTGAAAACTTCCAATCTGTGTGATCAGGGAAACATGAACCTGAAGAGCAGACGGAGAGCGAGCAGGAAAATCCTTATCAAGAAGTGTGCAAACACTGTGTACACACTCCTCCCTCCCACACCTTTACACAGCTGCTGTAGCAGAATCAGGGTTAGACATTAGCACCAATCATCCCGCTAATACAGGTTGTTGTTTTTTTGAATCGGGCTGCTAAATAAAAGTACGAACAAACTGATTCTCTGCTTCATCAGCTGAAAGAGCACACGTCTGCATTACAAAGCTCTTACCAGCCTGAAAATAATAAAGTGAAACATATCGAGTAAAAGTGTTTTCTGTTCATGAGCGAGACAAAGAAGGTTTTAAAACATTTCCCATCACTACTTGAATACAGGAGGCCTTGATTTGTTGTTAGACATCCTTACATGAAGCTGCCTGTAAAATAAAGTGGCAGGCAATAAAGAAAGAAAAAAGAGCGAGTCCAGCAGTCACAGTGGCGGGTAGGTGACAAAGTTCATTTCTAACCAGGAGCGATATTAGCAGAGAAATCACAGGAATTCAAAATGGGCTTACTGGAGCTTAGTTGGCACATTTTTAATCAGAAATGTATTTCTTACCAAAACCAGCTTTGCATTGGAAGTTGAGGACAGCTGGGCAGAGGAGTGACATCACTCCATGTACTAAATCAATAAACTCGAGTTCACTGGATAAATGCACGTTGCAATAGTTCCCTGGGTGAACCAGGTAGGTTTCATATTTTAATATCACACATCAAGCAGAAAAGGTCCTGAGCGCACGCAACAGATCCTGGGGGTGTAAATAGTGCAGTGGACTGGTTTCAGGTTGACTCACAGCGTAAATGTTGCCTAAGGTGTAGTGGCTGGTGAACAGGTCTGAGGTCAGGTCCAGGGCAGCGTGGGCGAGAATAGCAGCATCTGCTGAAAAGTGGGCCCGGTGCAGGATGTTGGCCATGTTGACCAGGGCGACGTCCTTGTGCTTCCTGCATGTACAACACGAAAAACAGGCACGCAGTGTGAGAACGTGCACGCCAGCGAGCCGCTCTCTCAACACAAACAACGGGGAAGTGTGGCGGTTTGGTCGGCGTGACGGTACCTCGGCGAGAAGTGCAGAGCGCGCACCACGCAGTCCACCGCCCTCTGAGGCTCATTCTTCATACGCCAGTAAAAAGCCGCCATGTTGTACAGCACCCAGGACGACGAGTTCTGAAACACACACACACACACACACACTTCACTAATAAAAAAAAAGACTCTTCAATGTACTGTCCTGCATCGTGTCTGTGCTGTGCATTGTTTTGCTACATGTTTTTTTTTTGCTCGGTGAGGGAAACAACAGTCTTAAATGTTCAATGAGGCACAGTGCACAGGCGGACCTTACCCTGGATAACTCTTGATGGATGCGATGGCCCACTTCGTCGACGCTGCGGCCGAGCTTGTGAGACAGTGAAGTAAAAATGGGATCCTCCTTAGAAAGCAGTGGGGAGGTCAGGTTTGCTCTCTCCTGCACACCCTGCAAGAAGCAGCAAGGACGAGGCGGTTAGCAGATATTCCAGCTGGCACTGAGTCCGACACAGAGGCCACATTTCTGCTGTTAACATTAAGAGTAGTGTTATATGTGGGCCCAGTGAAACACAGGCCAACCCTCAGATTGTTTCTGTGACTCTCCACAATGTGCTGCTTCACTTCACTGCAGGGCGATCGAGCTTTTTCTAAACTCTGACAGTAGACTGAATAGACACTTTTATAAAATGCTGCTTAATCATAAAACTGGCCCTGCTCTTTAGTCTTTACTCAGGGTAAAGAGAAGAAGAAGAAAAAACGGTCAGACTACAATGCAAACTTGCGATTACATCATGTTGTTCTTCACATCCACAGACTGATCTGGATTTCTGAACGCAAACTATTCTGAAGAGGAATTAATCTGATTCTCTGTCAGCTGAAGGTTTTGCATACTGAAGGCAGGATAACACAGAGGAGCTGCAGCACGCCACCATTGGATGCGCTGCTCTGCTGTCTCTGAAATTAGCGAAACAAATCTGGAGCCTGACGGTGTTTACATAATGCTACGTCTCTCAGGACACCCCATAATGCATTGGGAATACGACTGTCAAATGAAGGGATTTTCACGTTCTCGTGACGGTTGGGACAGATGATGATGATGATGAAAAGGAAAGAAGACAGGACTTCAGCTGAGAAGAACACGTGTGAGCAGTACGATGGAAAATCCCATTTCTCAACTGACACCGACTTGAACCACATTTCCCTCCATATATGTATATATATATATATGTGTGTATATATATATATATATATATATATATATATATATATATATATATATATATCAATAAAGCTTGTATAAACCTCCAGCTGTTTAATAATAAGAAGTGCACTGGAATCAATTTGCACTTACAGTAGATTGAAATGACACACACTAAAAATCACTCCTACAGAGGAGAAGTAGAATCTGAATACGTTTAGTGAACAACTTTTTCAAAAGCTTTTCTACGGTCATCTGAAGTTACATTTACAGAGAGAGCTTTACAGTTGCTACTAAAACAGAAATGATTATCTCGTGAGTTGTGACTTTGGAATAGTCCAACTTAATCTGCTTCTGACAGAAGCGATACTCGTCTTTAAAAGAACTGAATCAGAATCTAAAAAAATGCATCAACTCGTCCCAAAGTTTGGCAGAATAGAGCCAGAAACTCCCACAAGATAGAAGTGACACGACGGCTTTCCAGTAAAGTTGGCTCGACTCTTGTGAATTTAATCAAAAACAGAAGTTCTGAACTCTGTGCAGGATTCCCCCAAATGATGTTGAAACCAGCCACATGACTCCACGTCCTCACTTAATCACACGTCTGGAAAAGGTTACATCAATTCAAACACAAATATTTGGAAATATTTGTTTTGTTGTTCTTGGAGGGCCAAGAGTTTAAAGTAACTTAAAAGTGGGAATAAAGTTCCTACTACAATAACATAGATCTTGAAACTACATTTTCCCCTGTCTTAAAAGCAGAGTTTTAAATCAATGCCTTAAAAATTGTTGGACAGTTTGGCCTTTACTCACCCTGAGATGCTGGAAAGCATGGATACTATAAGGTAGTTCAAAGATTTTTGCACAGTCAGGTTTTTCTAGATCTGGGGGCAGAGCTGTTCGGAAATCCACATATTCTTCAGGGCTAAAAGAGAAGAGAATAAAAACACGGTATTTTATTTATCAAATAACATCTCCAGAGTTTAGCTTTGGTGCCTTAACCAATTAAAGAACAGAAAACAGTATGGATGAGGGATGCCCTGGTACAAAATAATAAAAAAGCTCTTCTGGCAGCTGATTTGCATCTGAAACTTAAAGGACAATAACTCCTAAATGTTTAATGTCAGGTGTAAATAATCCAACCGAGCACTTTGTGCGACATGATTCGCTTTGGATTCATAAACATTCATGGAAATGTAAGAATGTAAAAAAAAAAATAGTGTTGTATGTGAGCACCTGTACTTGTACTTGGTTGGCAAAAAAAGTGCTGTCTAGTATGGATGTCATCCCCATTTGAACATTTAGCTGACAAGAGCTCACCTGATATCTTTGCTTTCCAAAGAAATATAAGTGCCATCATAAAGGTCAAGGTCTCCCAGGGGAACTTTAGCCATCACACAGTCTGCATCCTCTTTGTAGTGTCTCTGCTCCAGCCCTGTGTCTCGGTCCTCATTCTCCTCAATGTGAATCTTCTGTGCCACTAGCTGCTTCTGCTCAACAATAAACAAGAACAAAATCAGAAAGAACCAAAATAATGCCAGACGAAAATCCTGCAAATAAATAAATTCATTTTATATATAGCTTTTCAAAATAACTAAAGACGCTTTGACAAAAAAAAAAAAAAACAACAATCAATAAACAAAACATAAACGATTAATGTAAGGGGGAAGGATTTGACTTAGTGATTGTAGGCGATGTTGAAGAGGGGAGTTTTTAAAGATTAGTTGAAGGAGGTGAGTGTCTGAGGGTGTCAGTGGAGGAGCTGAGACAGGTGTGGGGGGGGGAGCCAGGTTATGAGGGGCTTTGTAGGTGAGCAGGAGCAGTTTGAAGTTGATACGCTGCGGGATGGGGAACCAGGGAAGGTTGAGAAGGACCAGGGTGATGTGGTCTCTGGTGCGGGACTGTGTGAGGAGACGGGCAGCCGAGTTCTGAACGTGTTGAAGTTTCTTGAGTGATTTCGATGTTGAGAGGTATTTGTGTTTAGGTCTTTACATGGATGAAATTGAGGGGCCGAGGTGAAGCACATTTTCAGTACACATGATATAATGTGATCAGCGCACACACACACACACCTCCAGCTTCTTGAGGTAGTTCACACGAGTCTCTTGCCTCATGAAGATCACAACATCGTGAGGATGCTTCAGATTTAACGGTGAGTCAACCTGAAAACAAACAAAGCATTCAGCAAACTTGGACACGGCACGATTGAGTCAAAGGAGAGTCAATCTGTAGATACGTCTAAAAAGGATACTGCAGTGGGTTTGTGGAGAAACGCTGTCTATGCAACTCTCATATCAGCTGTGCAAACTCAGCGCATTCGACACCTAACACTACCACATTAACAGTCTTTCTCTTTAAATAAAACAAGCAGACTGCTGAGTAACCCGCACAAAATGTCGTTATCTGTAACGATTTAATAAGTCGTTTCCACCTGGACTGTTGTCATGGGCCTGAAACACTTTGGTCATCTTGACCTCGGACACTTCACTATACAAATAACGTCAGTTCACAGGTAGCTCGTATTAAGCTACCACACTTAGCCAAACAACACGAATATCTCTGTTGTATTGTCGCTACATACAACGTGACAAAAGCTGACAAATTGGTTCAAAAACATCACTGAAGTTCAGTTAAACAAACCACATCATAATAGATGTAACCGTTGATGCTAAATGATAGCTTTACACGCTAGCACCCTGACGTTAGCGTTAGCAGGTCGAGGAGCTAACATTGGACTGTCATACCTGTTGTTGAATTTTTCCGTCCTCCGTGACGACCCAGTGTGTCGTAGCTCCACCAGAGTCCACCAGCAGAACACAGAGGAGGACGAAAAGCTTTCCCTGAAATGACGCTCTGCGTGAAGAGTTGACACGACAGGGCAAAAACTCAGGACAGATTTTCCTGAGGTCCGCCATTTTTCTGTCTCAATTTTTTTTTTTGCTCTGTGTGGCAATCGTTACAGCCGCTACCCCGCCCCCGACCGGCAGAGGGCGCTCGTCCAGTCCAACGACACTCAACAGGAACGCGTTTGGATGACGTTTGTAAAGTGAAACAGGAAACTCGGGGAAAACGAAAAGTTGGAGACGTTTTAAAAGCGAAGGCAAGTGTTATATAAAGAAAAAAAACATCCGCTTTGTCAGATATAACCAGTATTCTTGACAACTTTGTTTGCCGACGAGGAAGCTTGTTTCGGTCAGTATTTTAATGTTTACTCCTCCATCTTTGTTTTTGGACTAAGTCAGGTTGAAAAGTTGCAGTTCCGCATCAAGGGGCATGACTCCTTTATCAAGTGACAACCCTTATTTATTGTATTCAGAGGCAAGCTTTAAATTGTATTAGATGAAATCCTTCCTCAACGTTAGTTAAAGGTAGCACCTGTTCTGCACAGACGGTCATGTAAAGTAAGTACCAAGTTACAATGTCGACTCCTCAGTTGAACAGAAATATGAGTTTTAGGTGTGTTTACTTTTTGGTATCCGTGTAATGAGTACTTTTATTTAGTTGAATATGTACATTTATTTATGAGGGGTTGTACCATAACACATGTAAATCATGTCAAAGTAACTACAGCGTGTTTGAGTCAAACCTTACACCAAGGTCAAACTAAAGTGACACAGGAGTTTATTTCTCCGACTGAGGTCTGAGAAATGAGATCTACAGGCAGAAAACAGAAGAACTAGTCAATTAGAAATTAGTTGTGAACAGTTAAGACCCATTAGTGCCAAAACAAATACTTTCCCCATCTGTTTGTTTCATGTGATTGAACCCTTTTCATCAATGACTGACATGAATACAACACATTGATTTTGAAGACTTCTCCTTGGTACTAGGATAGTTGTGATTGAAATGTTGACACTATCCCAAGTACATTTAAAGAGATACGCATGTATTGATTATTCAATAACAGGGATGTAATGATTGACTCAACTACGAGTCTCTCACGGTTTATTAGAATCTGGAGGCGATTGGAGCTCCTCGTTGTGCTGTCGATTAAATGCTGGATCATGTTGGCCGTGCTATTTGTTCTCTGTCTTGTTGTAATATTTGCAAACAGTTTTTGTCTTTTACTTTTCACCTCTGAATCGATATTTAGCTGACTCATGATTTATCTTTACATCTCTATTTAATAACCATGATCACTCTTGCCCTATGGTGTTGCTGTTTGCACCAACTGTGATGTGTATCGCTGGTGTTTGAGGAGATAAAGTGCTTTGTTGTGGGTCTTATGTTCTTCTTTGTCTTTTTAAAAGGAGGTAGGAAGTTGACATCATTGTTAGCTGAAAGGAAAGGAGGAAGTTCAAGACTTGATTGGGTGAAATGAGACCTGGAGAAACCTGTTTTTTTTGTTGGTTTTTTCCCCCACTAAGCAGCATGATACTGGCATGCTTACTCTACTCTTTAAAGAGAGGGAAAGTATCGCTAATGACAAATATGGAAAATGAATCATTGTTCACCAAACGGTTTGTTTTTGCCACTCTAATTCTCTGAATGCCTGTGGTTATCTCACACCGCACAGATGGCTTGCTTTGACAGCAGTAAGGGAAGTTTGGAGGAGGATAGCTATGACGGAGCCGTTGGTGGCGAGGTGTCCAGCTGCGCGTTGGCAATGATGGCAAAGGAACAGGAGTCCCTTCTCAGCCCTTCGGAGAGCCCCGGCACATTCATCAGCAGCAACTCGGCGAGTCTTCAGGCTGCCGCCCCCCTCCAGGGCTACGACGTGGAGTTTGACCCGCCCCTAGAGAGTAAATATGAGTGCCCTATTTGCCTCATGGCTTTGAGGAATGCCATCCAAACACCCTGCGGTCATCGATTCTGCAAGAACTGCATTGAGAAGTCCATTCGGTAAGCTATCACGCAGCTCTCAATATAACATTGAACTGAAGCTAATAAGCATGGTAGATTCGCACACTGCGGTGTGTATCCTTTATGCCTAAAGTGTAATCTGTGAAATGACTGAGCAGTGATGGAATCATAAATGTCGTCTAAATGTGTTTTGAGTCCAGATGAAGCAACAACATGTTCCTGCTCACATAGAGCACCATGAACAAGCTGATAGTCCTCATGCTCCTCTGTCTACTTCCTCCTGTGTTACAGTGATACAGGACAGAGGTGCCCGGTGGACAATGAGGCGCTGTCAGAAGAACAGCTGTTTCCTGATAACTTTGCCAAACGGGAGATCCTATCACTAACTGTGCGCTGTCCCAACTCTGACTGCGCTGACAAAATGGAGCTCAGACATTTAGAGGTATGCATTTGAGAGGGATGGACATCTTTCCATGTGAATACAGAACAATCAAGCACATGGAAACAGGACAGTAGCTCAGTCTGTTGGAACTTGGTTTGGGAACCAGAGGGTTGACGGTTCAAGTCCTGATGCAGACCAAAATATGGAAGTTGGTCTGGTAACTGCAGAGGTACCAGACTACTTCTCGAGCACTGTCGAGGTGCCCTTGAGCAAGGGCTTAGGGCGCTTCCAGTGACGCTGCACTCCCTCCATTAATGTCCACAGTTCCTGATTGTGTATGTGTGTGAGAAGCATGTCTTTAAAATTACAAAGTATACATATATAAATATGTAGTCATGATTATTGGTTCATCAATCACGACCTCTGAGCATCAAACTGTGAAAATAAGGAAGAGGGGTGCAATGACTCGGTGCATACTGAGAGTCCTGCAGCACTTTGTGCTTCATGCTTATTTTGTTAGTTCTTTTTTAACCTAAAAATAAAAAAAGGTACTGACAGTCAAACCCTTCCTGTCTGCACAGCACAGACTTCTCCTGTTCCAACAAACACTCGTACTGTTTGATGTCGTTGTGGGTTATGAAGTCATTACATTTGAACCAATGCTGTCCTACTACAGAGTGAACTAACTGCGCTGCCTGGATATACTCTTTTACCCCCAGAACCATTTGGCACATTGTCAGTTTACCACTGAGCCGTGCCCACAGTGCAAACAGTCTGTGAGAAAGAGCCACCTCGAGGAGCACACGACTGTCGAGTGCCGAAGGAGACCTGTGTCCTGTCCAGATTGTGTCGCAAGCTTCGTTTACGAGGAGAGAGAGGTAACCACTCTGATTCTGCGGCTTTTTCCAGAAGACTTCCAGCAGCTGCCGCGTTTGTGTCGATGAAGCTTTGTCTCATTATTATCTGGTTATGGTTTCTCCTTCAGCTTCATGAACAGCAGTGTCCCTTCGCCAACGTGAAGTGTCAGTACTGTGGGATGGATCTGATCAGAGACCAGGTGAGTGACATGATGTCTGCCTCGAGGAAATCAAAGCAGTATTATCACTGAACATGTTTGAAGCTAACTCCTGCCAACATGAACTTCTCCTTTTCGTGATAGAAAGGGGAACAGAGGCCCACTGTGCATGTCACAGTTTGCACCAACCAGTTATCCTGCTGCAAGTGTTGTGTGTAGTCTGAGACAGGAAGTTGACAGTGGGAAACAAGTGCGTTGTTTCCCTGGTGTTGTCATTCCACAAGTATACCAGTCAAGTCAACTTTACTTTACAACGCACAAGAGTTAAATGCAGGGTCGGTCATTTTAGAAAACGAGCAGGATTTTGAAAGTAGCATCCTCTCCGTGCTCCATCTGGACCCACCCCCTCCCCTCTGTGCTCCCTCTAAAGCCACGCCCCCTCTCTTACAAGCACGAGCGCCATTGGTCTAGAAGCGGACCTTGCTAGCTCATGCTTCGAGCGTGGCCTCGTGCATGCATGAGGGTAGAGAGGCTTGATTGGTTTATAAAACGTGTTCAAGTGCAGACATTGGTCGAAGTTTTTACGCGTTTACAGCTGCTACAGATGATGGATTTTTTTTTTGTTTCTTTTTCAGAGCATGAGTTATTAATTATTGAAAGTGCATTTTTTTTATTTAACCTTTATTTACCCGATGGGATTTTCCTGGATAAATAAAGGTTAGATAAAAACAAATGAATTACTGTGAGGACCAAAAGAAAATTTCAGCCAAAATCTTAAACAGTACATCTGTAGGAAATTACCTCCTCTGCCTTTAAGTAAAGTGATTATGTAACCATAGACAAAATCAGTTGGATAAAGCAGCGTCTTAGCGGGTATGTATTCCGATACACACAGTATATATATTGTGTTTTGATAAAGGATGACAGAGCTTTGAAAACAGACGGCTGATGGATTCATGAGAACAAAAGAGAAGAAAGCAAAGAGATCAAAGGCTGACATCAGGCTTCACGCTGACGTCAGGACGAAGAACCAGAGAGAAGAGAAACGGCCCAAACAGAGCAACGCCAGCTCAACTCACCTGTTGATATTCCGATTGGACAAAGACGCTAAGCTGAGGTTGTTTGTGTTTTATAGATGGAATCTCATTGTGATACAGATTGTCCCAAAGCACCCATCGCCTGTAACTTCAGCGCCTTTGGATGTAAGGAGCGGGTAGGTTATACAGCACAAAACAGTTTACATACACACGAGTAAGAACGGTCCTTGAGAACCGTTCTTTTGTTTCACAAATGTGTTCCGTCATTCCTGCAGACCAAATGTCTCTGAGAACAATGTTTTGTCCTCCGTAGATGCAGCGCCACAACCTGGCCCAGCACATGCAGGAGTTCACACAGATGCATATGCGCTTCATGGCCGACTTCCTCCGCGGCCTCACCCTCAATGGTACCTCTCCTAAATCCCTGTGGTCGCTTGTACCTTCCGTGAGCCCTGAGGATCAAGGAGCCGCAGCATCATCAGTGTCTCTCTGCAGCGGTCCACGAGGAGCCGCAGCATCATCAGTGTCTCTCTGCAGCGGTCCACGAGGAGCCGCAAGCTGCAGCAGCAACAGCGCCCCGAGTCCGCCCAGCGAGGAGATGCAGAGGATCAGGGACATGGACGGACGCTTGGTGAAGCAGGACCACCAGCTGCGTGAGCTCATCATCTTAAAAGAAACCCAGGTAAAGGATGTCTTTGAGCTTCAAAGTGGGACTTGTGTGATCGCCTCGTCCTTCTTTACATCGTGCTGCACATGCCTGTCAGGTTTTTGATTTGTGTCATCTGAAGATGTAGCTTGATGTGTAATGAAGTCACAGCAGATCCATAACCTGAAGTCACAGGTTTGATATTGTTCTCACTTGGCACTTCAAAGGATTGAATGCGGAGCAGTTTGTTTCTTTTACAGACAAATCCAATAATCATGCCCAAGGGAATATCTCTATATGTTCTGGCTTTAGCTGTCAAACGTATTTGTTCGACTCTGTGTGAGATGTCAAATCTGCTCTGTTTTGCTCAAGTACAACCGTACTCCTCCGTCAGATCATCGAGTTATTGAGTGTTCTCCAAAAATAGGTTGTGCCGCAATTTCCTCTCCCGATGCTTCAATTTATTTATTTATTTTATTCAATTGAAGAATACTGTAGATATTATGTTGAAGGTTAAAATGTATGTCTCATAACTTCTGTTGTTCAGTAACATCACCTCATTGAGCCTTCTCAACATTCCACACTACAAAATAAGTCATAAAAGTTTGTATGATTCGTGTTGATATCGATATCGGCCAATACTCAAGGCTGCAATATCGGTATCGTATCAGAAGTGAAAAAAGTATTGAGTGTATCGGGACATCCCGACTTTAAAAGGCTACCTGAAGCTTTATTCAAGTGAGCTGCCCTCACTGCTGCGCCTGAATGCATCCAGTTCAAACAAAGAGCGTGGAGGCAGCTAGCTGTTCCGCTTGTATCTGTCACGGCTTCACCTCCTCTAAAGATGTGTCGTCTCACCTCTTCCACAGGCCGGCCAGTTAGCAGAGCTCAGACGCAGGGTGTCGGTGCTGGAGGAGACGGTGAAGGAGCTGGAAGCCCACCAGTGTCAGGGCATCTTCATCTGGCGTCTCAAAGGTTTCTCCGCGCACCTGCGTAACCAAGAGACGGGCCAGGCGGTGGTGGAGCACAGCCCCGGCTTCTACACGGGCCGACCAGGCTACAAGCTGTGCCTGCGACTCCACCTGCAGACCCCCACTGCCCCACGCTGCTCCAATTTCATCTCTCTCTTTGTCCACACCATGCAAGGAGCTTATGACGGGCAGCTGTCCTGGCCTTTTCAGGGCACCATCCGCCTCGCCATCCTGGACCAGGGCCCTGAGGGTCAGCACCACACGGAGGTGATGGAAACCAAACCGGACCTGCAAGCCTTCCAGAAGCCCACCATTCATCGTAACCCCAAAGGATTTGGCTACGTCACCTTTTTGCACCTGCAGCAGCTGAGTCAGAGAGCGTTTATCAAAGATGATACTTTACTCATCCGCTGTGAGGTCACGCCGCTTTTTGACAATGTGCACCGTGAGGGGCCAGCGGTGCAGCCGAGAGGCCCAGAGGCCTCGGTGTGAGGGGCTAAACTCAAACTCTTATCTGCTGGATCGTCAAAGCAAGAGGTGAACACAGCTGCCAGTGTTTCAGTCCTGGACAGTCGGAGTGATGGACCGCTGGTGTAAAACTGCTCATCAGGACATCAACAGTGTCAGCTATTTATTTGTCTGCCAACTTCTCTGAATAAATCAATGCAGTACATTCCTTTCATTCATTTTGAGATGATTGTAAACACGGACATGGTACTAACTATCCTCAAATAGTCGATATTTAATCAGCTTAACGTTACGAGTTTAAGATGTGTACCTGCTGCCTGCGGACTGAATATTCCTGAAAGAGCTAAAGATGCCCTACCATGTTTCTGACCATGAGAGATTATATTTAGAGGTGAGCATGAACGCAATTACAGAGTGAACAGATTCAGCGAAGCCTTCAGGAAGAACACTGGTGATTTGTGGGGGGGATTTTTTTTGTGGTGGTCAACAGTTGGAATTGTGAGTCAGGTGACATGTTGGATCTGAAGAAGAAATCTCCTCGTACTTAATAAAATGAATGTCAAAAACACAACAGGAGTGGAGTTGTGCTTCTATGATGTAAGCCGGGTCCTGCCACCTGCCTTACAGGTCATTGAAATCACTCATCTTTGTGAAGGGAGAAACCCTGAGAGGAAAGTCTACTCACCAGGGAGAGTATCGGGCTTAATTATTGTTTTACACCAAACTCAGAGAAATAAGGTCAGAAAGACAGATACTTCTTTTCTGGTGACTCTCCTTTAGGGATATACTGTAGTACACACTTGAGAACGTGTATCCATTTATTTGTGAACGTGTGGAGGATTCCACTGTGGTGGTGTTTTACTGCAGAGTGATTTAACTGATTATTATTTAGCATCACATAAAGACAATGTAATATATTGTAGGATTCTTAGTTTTATCTACAGATGTCTTGAGTTTCAGCCACAGCGTTAAATATATTTATTCACATGATATAAAAACAGAATCATTCACATAAAAAATATATATTATAATAAAGTTATTAGTTCTTAAAGTTTCAGGTAGCATCGTTCGAAGTTCAATTTTGGGGGGAAATGTTTGCCTCTGCTGGATATGACAGCTGTAGAGAGACAGGAAGTGTTGGGAGAAGAGAGTAGGAGAATGGGCCGAGGTCAGACTTGAACCCACGTCCGTTGTGACGAGGACTAAATCCTCCCCACACGTTCCACGCTGACACAACCGCCCGATCTGTAGAGCATCAGCAGGTTAACAATGTGTCCTTATATGTCTAAGTTAATATTGTGGTTATTATTGGATCATGTTTTGTTACCTTGAAGAGGGAACAGAGGTAATAAAACAAGAGCGGCGTCAGCACACAGATTGATAATCATTTAATTCATTTAAAATCAATCAAACCAAATCAGCGTCCCCCACTCCTGAAATTAAACCAAAATTAAACCTCTGAATAATCCAAATATGTAACATATTCCATTTTCATTTCTTAGCATTTCTTATTCATCAATGTAAGGGAATTTTTTGTTAGCTCCATATCCAGGATGACCCACTCGGGCTTCTCCTCCTCCTTCTTGCTTGACGTCTTTCTCCTGTGAACTTTGAGGAGTGTCGTTACCGCCGCTTGCTGTGTAGCCTGAGAGAGACACTGACA
Organism: Symphodus melops; assembly: GCF_947650265.1. Classification (NCBI taxonomy): domain Eukaryota; kingdom Metazoa; phylum Chordata; class Actinopteri; order Labriformes; family Labridae; genus Symphodus; species Symphodus melops. The sequence continues at coordinate 4,390,006 of NC_136693.1, forward strand.
TTTCAAACCATATTAATATCACATAAAATGAAAAACAAACACATCAGAGAAAGAGTATAATCACACCGTACTAAAACTGCTCCAAAAATAATCATCAATTATGATTCACTCGTTGATTTTGTCTCACTTGGAGCTTTGGGAGCTTCTTTCCCACACTTGAGCGTGCTTTGAGCGAAACACTCTGCCATCCAGGACAACACCTCTCCACAATATCTGACCTGCAGACAAAGCCACAACAGACTGTCACACAGCCAAATGCCACTGGGCTTTATTGGCTTTTAAAATGCAGCTCAATTGTGCATCAAATTGTTCCATTAAGAGTCACTATTCCAAATTTACCTGAGACTCCATGGATACCATTCGTTTCTCCTGGTCTTTGAACCCACCAACAATCCTCAGCAAGCTCTGAACCCTTATTCACAAAAAGAAAAAAATCTATTAAAGCCATATTTACTGCTGCAATGATATATTTTACCACAAGGGGGCAGAAAAGGTTCAGAGAAAAACTGTAGTGTTTGGCAGGTTTTGTCCAGGGGTTCTATCAAAGCCCTTTTTTTTTTTTTTTTTTTTTAAGAAAAAAAGAAAATGTGGCTCGTCATTATTCATCAGAACGCCCGACTTCCAATTACTGTAAGGTTTCAGAATAACATTTACTTGGAGGAGGTGCTCTTGAGCCTCTCTTCACTGCTCTCCCAGTGCTGCCGCTCCAGTTTGGCCAAGTAGTTCTCTTTCTGAACCGTCTCCCATGTGATCAGCCTCTGGTCGAGCCCTGCCGGCAGCGCTCTCTCTGTTAAAACACACACACGCACACGCACACACACACACACACACACACACACACACAGACACACACACAGAGGGAAAAAGTCCAATTACCAATTAACCAGCAGGCAATTTCATGGAGGGAGCAGGTGAAGGACAGAGATAAGCACACAGTCTGTTATTTTTTTTCCCGTATTTCATTTAATTTTCATTTAGCCGCACTCGCTGCAGAGACTAGTTTAATATCTGCTAGACGTCAGGTAGAAGGGCTTAATAACTTTTTAATGAAAATATGCATCACATTCATACCAAGATGCTCCTGCTTGGACTCGGGCCGTTTGATTAGGCTGAGGAGAACTTGAGAGAGGTGGCTGATGATGATGAAGGGCGGGGCCAGTGCTGGACGGCTGTGGTACTCAACAATCAGGTTGTATCTCTGGAACTTCCAGAAGATGTCCGTGTTGCCCTGAACCACCTGGAATGTGTAGCTAAAAGGAAAAAAAAAATGTTGAAGTATTTCTTTGTTTAAAAAGACACTAAACGCTATTCATATTTTCCTGGATTTCTCTTCACCAAACCTGAACATGGCGATGAGCAGGTTCATCAGCAGCACATTGGTGACAAGAAGGAAGATAACCAGCAGCAGGATGACCAGCCAGTTGGCGTAAACATTGGGACATGGCGGCCGTAGGCCCAGGATAATCTCATCAGAGTCGTTGGTGCAGTTCATTTCAGGCATGCGAGCAGCTGTGCTCCGTTTAACAAAAGAACAACAACATTCGTTTAGAAGACATCAAATTCAGGCCAACAGAGAGCCAGCCTTGATTGCACAGATTATCCAAATATAGCACCAAAGCGCTTTTTCGTGTTTGAACACTCATTTTAAAGTTGCCATAAATAAAGAATTGTGCATCTGCTGTGATTTACAGTCTATTTCCTCCAGGGGGATCTGGCCAAAAATGTGCAGGTAAGGACGGTACAAGGCTCTGCGAAACACCCAGTCGATCCGAGGGTCATTGGGGTGGAGGAGAGCCTGGGTGGCAACTCCATACGCAATCATCCAAACACTCAGGAAGAAGAGGAAGAAGAAAACATCCTTCATCTGTAAAACAGAGACATGTTTTCATCTTCACGATAGACTGCACACAGTCCACACTGTCTGCAGGTACAATCTGAAACCTCATCTAAATGCGGGTGTGATACAGATGATCTTTGGTTGGTATGTGTCAGTCACCATTCTTTCCACGATGATGATCTTTGGGCCTAGTTGCTTATTGATAGCAAAGATGTGGATCAGACGCAGGGTAAACACCATGAAGTCTATGGCTAGGACTGTTCTTCCTGCCTCATACGTGCCATCCACCATCCTACAAAAAAACACAACAACATTGTTGAATAGTATTGATCATTTCTCTAATGATCTGGAAAACAAATCTAGAAAAGTCCCCACTGGTGTTTTCTTTTTTTTTTTCCAGCTTTTCAGTGTTATGTAATTTAGCTTTACCTGCATGAAACTCCAACAACAAAGAGCGAGATGGCCACCATATCACACTTGTTCCAGTTGTCCTCCACATAGAGCCTGAACTTCTTTGAGATGCTCATGTCTTCATCTGTGAAGAAGCTCTGAGAATCAAAAGAAGAAGTGATTCATTATACTCAGACTTCACTGTTTGTACTTTTATTGAAGGATCTTGGAGATGACATTCTGAAGCATCCCTTCCTTTGTTTTCACAAATCAGTGACAATTATTTCAGTTGCATTAGACAATAGTAAAACGTCATTTTTGAAACATCAACAATGCAAGCACTTTACCTTTCATAATTTTTTTTGGAAAGATATCTGTACAAATGGCTCAAAGGCTGAACTTGTCATATAATTTACGCTGCAAGCAAAACATTTCTCTAAAATTAGATTTTGTGCCACAACAAATCTGCCTTTTCATGTCTCAATGTTTTCACAGCCTGAATAGTTCAAGGTGCTTTATAGATAAATGTGGCTTTCAAAAAACTTTTTGAAATTATATGTATGAACTGATTGTGTGTGTGTGTGTGTGTGTGTGTGTGTGTGTGTGTGTGTGTGTGTGTGTGTGCGTGTGCGTGTGCATGTGTAATATTTTATACAGGGAGCCCAATTCAGGCACACCTGCAGGGCCAGAAGGGAATAGCTAGTTGGCACTCAGCCTTTGCTGCTTCAGAGGCAGCTGCACTGTCCCCAATTCTCAATCCTGTAAAATGTCTGTCACACTTGGAGTGTAAGGTTGAGCTGTCTCCTGTGGGTTGAACAGTGAACCTTTAAATGCATCAAAAACCAGGGCTCGGTCCCCGGACGGCATAATTGGTTTGAGAACAACCTGAGGGCAGTGTTCTGCTTTCAGAGAGTGATAGACTGGAGTGTAAGCCTTGACTGTCATGCTACAAAGGTCAACATTACACCCAATTACCTTCAACTATAACTTTCTGACTTTCTAACAGCTATAGCATCAGCCACATGGACAGGAAGGTGGACTGGGAAAAATCCAAATCACGTTATTTTGCATGGCTACCCTGTGACTTCCTTTTGGGATCATGTGGTTCTGTGAAAGTAGCCAGCAAGGTTGTTGGGGCCCCAGCCGCACCCCCTCTCCTGTTTAAGTGACCGACCTCTGATCTATTCTGGAGTGTCTGTGTGTCTGTGTGTATGTGTGTGTGTGTGTGTGTGTGTGTGTGTGTGTGTGTGTGTGATTGTGTGTGTGTGTGTGTGTGTGTGGGTGAGTGCATTCTCTGGCCTGATTTCGTCCACCTGTGCTGCTGCTGCTTGTGAAGCTTGATTGGTGCTCAGAAGCACGGAAACAATGAACCAATCAGAGGACAGTGCTTTGAGAAGGTTGATCTGCCAGCAGTCTGTGAGCAGCGTTTTTTGTTTTCAGCTGGTTACTGCTGTGCCTCTCATCGTCTTTGTCTGTTGTAACATGTTGTCAAGAGAACTTGTTGCCTGTTCTGTGTGGACTGGCTCACTTACTTCTTTTGTAATAAATAGCATTAATTTGCCAACACCATCTGGTTTTAATGTTACCTGCCTTTCCCCAAACACAACAAAGTTTACTTAATCATTACTTTTAAAACTGCTGTATCTATAAGTATCTACTGGAACCTTTTCTGTCAGATCTTTTCACTGCAAACAGATAAATATGGGTAGTATATAATATCATGAGGTATGCCCCTTTTTAGTTGGCTGTCATTATATTTGTTCTTAAATTTCCCCCGTTTCAATGTCAGTCTCACACCACAGCGCAGCAATCATCTTTAAAAAAAAAAACTTATTAAGCCAAACAAGATCATTTTCCTCATTTACATTTTTTTACAGTGGGTGTTTTTTTGTTCATTTTCTGACTTAATGAAAGTATTCATCAGAAGCACTGCTAATGGTGCTGAAAAAAATCGGGGAAAAAAAGGTAAAAGGTGGGGGCGCTAGTGGCCTAGTGGTTAGGGCGCACGCCCCTTTAGATGCGGTAGTCCTTGACATGGGCAGCCCAGGTCGTTCCAAAGATGTCAGGTTAACTGGTAACAAATATCAGAGAGATGAATTGATGCTGGCTTAACGAAGGATAGTCACTTACAATCAAGTTAAGGCCCCGACATTGTCAAATCTGTCATAGAGATACACATGTTCAGCAGTAATATGCTCTAAGCAACAATGTAAAGGGTTAAAAAAAATACTCAGCCTGCATTTGCAAGGTCTGTTGATGTCAGAGGAAAACATATAATAGAGCTCATTGTCAATCAGACTAAACCAACTCATGTGAGAGCACATTGGCTGTCACAATGTTTTGGGATCGAGCACACTCACACTTGACCATCGATCAGATTTAAAGAGCTCGCTCACCCACGAGTCCTTGTTCAGTGAGGAGAAAGAACAGGGGTCCCTGTGGCGCTGCCTCCCTCGGGGGGAGGGATGCACCCCAAGGATTTGGCAGCATGCCAGGGTGGCCTGTAGCAGAAAGGTTCTGTTTTTGCAAACCTTGGCCATAGCTCTGTTCAGCTCGGGGTCTTTCTGAGATGCATGTAGAAAGAAGGAGAGGAGGGAACAGCGGTGCAGGCTTGTCTCATCTGGGGCTTTTGTGCCCAAGGGAGGGAGGCTCAGCGGGATCAGTGCAATAAGGGATCACGCTTGTCTGACCGGGCTCACTAGGAGGGAGTCAGGCAGAGAGGTGAAAGGCTCATGAATCCTTAAAACCTCGGGGAGATTGAGCTCATTGAAGTGATTCACATCCCCTCCTACTCAGCGATGTCTAACTTGTCAGGCCTGGACCCTGTCACGCAAACACTTTTCACGGTGATGGCAGTGCTTTAGAATAAGAGGCACACTGCATATAGATGACTACATCATGAGCTTAACGTGTCCATTGTTACAGTACAATCTGAGTGAAATACCTGTCGAAGTTCCTCAAGCACCAGGGTGAACACCCAGAAGTAGAGCATAATTTCGGCAGGTCCAGGTCCATACGGCGGCGGTCGCCGGAAGTCCAGCAGGAGCACGTAGGTGAAGAGACAGAGGAAGGCGAAGTACATGATGACGTTACCCAGGAAGACGGTGACAGGAGCGCTCCAGAAGCGACGCCAACGGCGCAGCAGGAAACGCCACCAGACAGAGGCACAGCTCTGAGCTGCTGGATCGCCGGGGGAAGAGTCCCTGCAAATTACAGAGTGTAAAAGACCCTTAAGTTCTCCCTGACCTCCTTTTTACAGACGGAACACAATTAAGAAGGATATTTATAGCTCAATGGTTGAAACAGGTTTTATCTTAAAAAGCATGACATGTGAAGACAACATACATCATCTTCATAGGGAAATGATGGCTTTGTGTTATTTCAATAATGACCATTACTCATGAGAACTTGTGTGGTGAATTTGAACATGTTTACCGTATCCTGATATATTTTGAATGTGTTTTGTTGTATTTTTGTCCGATGCCTTTTGTCTCATACAGCTGCAGACAATTTCCCCCTGGTGATAATAATGTCGAAATTAAATTGTAAATCAGTGCAGCTCATCTGACTTTTATCCTCCGCTGAATTACGGCTGCATCAAATACAGCTTCCCTTTGTTGATAAAGTAGAGTAATGGCATGCAGCACAGTTAAAAGAGAGAAATAATGAGAGCAAGAAGGGAAACATTTAGCAGTAAAATAACTCAGGCCATACCTGAAGTGTTGACTTCAGTTCAGGTTACATCAGGGCTAACTGGACTATTATTCCCTGAAGTTTATTTTAAGATTATATATGAAAGAATAAAACTTGAATTTAAACTCACAAGGCATCGTCATCGTCGGTAAGCAGTAAAGCCTTTTCTGTATCCATGCTGTCCAGCTCTGCAAACTGCTCACGGCCACTACGATTGTCAAGTTCTTCATCACTACAAAACAGTGATAAAGAGACATATACAAGAGTGTCAAAGCACACAACAAAGACACACAACCATACACACACACAGGGTACTGCTACATGGCTAGGTTGAATGATTGGTGACATTAGGTGATTGCTCACCTGAACTTTATGAGGTTGGTCCAGATGAGTGGTGGAAAGAAAAAAGACACCACAAGTTTGGAGATGGCCGTGTCTGTCTTCATCGCGCCCCACCAGATCTTAGTGAGCAGAGCCTGTCAGAGTCAAAGTTATGTAAAGTTTATATCAGACAGAGGTTCATAACAGGGTTCACCACAAGAGGGCCCCATAGGTCTTAGGATATTTCTGCCTTACATTTTTGGTTATGATATTAGAGCTCCTTACCAAAGTCATTTAAGTTGATTAACAGAAAAAAAATGAAAGTTGTCCCTCCTTATAAATCATCTTTATTTGAGTTATTTCCTTCTCCACAGCTCTCTCAGTCAGCCTCTTATCAGGTGACTTACATAAAGGGGGCACCTGATGCTCAGCCATTCGCTTGTCCGGCCTTTGTCACTAAAACTGGCCAATAAAATCCACATCCTCTCCAAACACCGCATGTGAACTGAATTTCAATTAACAGTGTCCCATTAAAAAAGGATATATCACTCCAACTGTGCGCTTTAAATAAAATATTACTTCACTGTCAAGAGGGTTTTTTTTTTTTTGGCATGCAAACTTTCCCTGCTGACACTGCATACCAATTAACTTTCAATCATGACTTTGTAATGACAAGGACGTCGGCTGGATGTTTAGGCAAAATTGTGCACTGAATCGAGTCCAGCGGACTGCAAAAAAATAAGTGACTTTGGAAAAAGCAAAGGCTTAAATTTTAAATAACCACGAGGCAAATCAGTATTCCTGTACAACAGACAGCAAAATAAATGTTCTAACTTGAATAATTAAATGCAGAAAACTCTGAAACTGTTGGGTAAAAGTTAAATACTTTACAATAACTAATAGAAAAGGTCACATTTAAATAAATGGGGTGTATGAATGTGTCTACTTGTTACCTGAACTCCATCGTGGGCAAAGAAGGATTTGGCATCCGCCTCTGTTGCCAAGTTTAGCACTGTAGATTTGCTCCAGCAGTGTGTTCTTCTCACTAACAAAGCATAAGCCCTGTCTTCACTGTTGGAGTAGCACTCTCCAAAGACATCTGCCACAATGGGAACAGGAGGTACAGATTTTCAGAAACTCGGCTCAGTTGAAAAACTTGCACATCCACATTTATATTTTATTCCCTTCCATTGGCATTTGTAAGCATTTGTGTTGTTGCATTGTGGAACGCACTGAATGTACCTCATGCAATGTTTGACCTTTATTTTTCTGATTACCCTGTCAGCTTTTGTTGTTGAACAGTTTGTGTACTCACCAAGGGCAAACTGCTCATACTTGGCCTCCTTCATACTCCGTGCAGATTCAGCCTCTGATTCCAGTCGCGCCATCTCTTTCAGAATCTTACAACCCGCCAGCGCCGCCGCAACCGCCTCAGGGCCCTAAAGGATTAAAAGAAAGCTGGATCCAAGATGTGGGTCTGACAGAAGGATCTGAGAATTCTTCTGCTTCTTAATGGGGAGTACTGTGTGTGTATCAGACTGCAATTATTATCACCTGAAAGTCCAACAACTGTCTCGACAGGCCTCAGTTTGATATTTTTCCCCATGTAATTCACAATAATATTTACATGTGATGAATAATTCAAGCGCTAGATGTTGTAGTTGCTGTCATGTGGACTAAAAGTGCTGGCAATTAGTTTGCATGTGATAGATGGTACAGGCACAAAATTTAGCATTTTGGCATTGCATCTTTTCATGCTTGTGGACTCATAACACCTATGCAGCCTTGCTTTGGACACAGCATGAGTAGCATAACATTGAGATAAAGAAAGCTACCCTGGCTCGCAAAGATTGTACTGTACGTTTTTTTTTTTTTTGCACGATTTTTTCCATTTACCCTAATTTGCTCGTATTTGATTTTCAGTTGAAATGTTCAGAAAGGTGCCTGTAGCTTGCTATGAAAATGAAATCTATTCACAACAGTGTCGAGATGATTCGCAGAGAATGTCATGACCTTAGTGTTTAAGCATGCAGATTGAACTGAACAATACTGTCTCCACTTATTGGTTTAAAAAAAATGCATTTAAAAGAATAAAAAAACAATAACTGTCTGAACCTGAACAAAACACTGTATTATGTTTCTGAATATAAAAGATAGTACATTTGATTATTGGTTTTCTTACGGAAGGCAGTAAAAGAGATAGCACTCTCATATGAGTGCATGCAATCTGACACTGGAGCCTGTGAGTGGTTAGCTTAGCTTTGCATAATGACTGGAACTGAATATGCAGGTGGTCAAAGACTCTGCACAAAGAAACAGTAACCTCCAAAAAAAGAATTAGCTCAGTGAAAACACCCAAACTGAGAAAACTGTTTCTAACTTACTGTTGTGTACACATTAAACAAATGAGATATGTTTTCAACCATGATGTAAGACAGTAATGAAAGGATGTTTAACGATCTTCTGAACCAATGCTTGAATATCAGATTGTGTTCTTGTAAACTGAACATCAATGTAACTGAGGTTAAGCTATTTATATGGACACAGAATCTAAATTATCACCAATAGATTACATTTTGAAACATTGTTTTCAATCAATCAATCAATCAATCTTTATTTATATAGCGTCAATTCATAACAGGCGTTATCTCAAGACACTTTACAAAAGCAGGTAAAGGACCATACTGTTTGTCTGTTAACATTAACAAAAGAGCAGGTAACAAGACCATGCTCATTGTTATGTTTACAAAAAGCAGGTAAAGGACCTTACTGATGGCTATATTACAAGAGCCCAGCTTAATCTGTCATTTTCAACACGTGCTCCTGGTTATTTACAGGCATGGTGCACTAAAGCCCTAAGTATACTTGCTTTTAACTATGTGTACATGAACGCATGACATCAGCCTTGTGTAGCCGCCGGTGGTTTGGAAGGTTGGATGAGCACGGCCTCAGAAATGAGATGCAACATGTTTATAACTGCTAGAAGCAGTGGAGGGTTGTATGGTGATGAGACGGGAAATGACAACATCGGAGACAACAGAGAGCTGCTACGACAATGGTGGAAAGTTTTGAAGTGACGTTAACAGATCAAGTCTGCATGATGATGTTGTGTGTGATGTTCTACTGCCAAACAAACATGCGTGCCGAAATAGCTGCCGATAGATCATCTGTACTTTGGATTTTTTATTCCATCTTAGAGAGCACATTTCTTGTGTGTTAAACATACCAAAAAAGCTGATTCGGATTCAGATTTTGTCGGATTTATGTGGTGCTCCCATTAGAGGAATCCTCCAGTTACACACACAACCATGTGAACATTTACGTTCAAAACGCAGCCGTATGCGTGGTTCTAAAGTGAGTATATTTAAGCCTTAAAGTGTTAAAATGCTTTATGTGTAATGTATGCATTGTAATTTCATCTAAAGTCAGACAGTCAAAAGCAATCATCCCCTTCAACATGTACTGTAGTAGAAACATCTTCAGGACTAAAATGTGTAGGACGATATTCTAAATTAGATTCCAGTGTTTTGGACTTGATGCCTCTTTATTCAGATGATCAATGATACTTTTACATTGCGCTGTATATGATTATTCCTTGGTTCATATGTATGCACATATCTAATCCGAGCTCTCTGAGCTTTTCGAGAGCCCACGAGGATAATTATGATGAGGCCTTCAACATGAATGATGCTTCAAACAGTCAAATTACGAACACAGATCTGGCGGCCAGAGTCGGTGGGATTGCAGAGGGAGATGTACAAACACTGAATGCAATTAGCATAACTTTAGATAATGTTTGAGATACGACGCAGTAGGGGAACACATCTGGGTGACTGCTGTGAGAGTATAATTGGGTCTTTTAGTCTTGGGCAGAGAAAAAAAAGAAATGATAAAAATGTTGAAAAACTGAGCATAATTACATTGATTGGTGTCATTTCAACTATTCGAATCGTGTCGCGACACGCTACATTCTCATTTACTTCCTCAAGACTTTAAAAACACGTGTGGCATCTCAGTATAGTGCCGTTGAATTGGCATAACTTTAATTTGAATAATGTTCCATGAGATAAGATAGCTTTCTAGTTCACCTTAGTGCTTGATAAATATGCCGTTTGCTGTTTTGCTTTATCTACAGCAACATTTTCATACGGCAGGGCTGATCTGCACCTGCACTACACTGGCCCACACTCTTACTCACAATGGGTCCAGAATACAAAACCTCAGAGAATAAATTTCAGCTCACTTCTGTTTGTTTTCACCACTTTTTGTCAATTCCAAGCACATTTAGTCTTTTATTGATTTGAACCACACTGAGCTGAGGTCCAAGGAGCTGGAGCTGAACTGACAAAAGAAACTGACAAGACTGACCATAGCCCAGAAGTAGTTGGCCATCTGCTGTCGGTTCTGTAGGACGGCCCAGAGGAACAGATCCCTCCAAGGATGTTCTGAGCGCTCCTCTAACTCTGCCAGGTTCTTCTGCGTGTGGAACAGCCGACCTTTTGGTGGCTTCTCCTTGGAGCACAGAGACGGCATAACATGTGTTCAAAAAGTATAGAGCAAACAGGATAGGAATACTAACTGCTTTTATCTCTGAAGGGTTTCATGGTTCTTCCTCAACATGATGTATTTTCTGTTGTTATCTTAGCCTCAGATATAACATAGATCAAGACTGGAGTTAGATAATGAAAAACAAACTACAGGAAATGAGGCTGCAGAGGAACCATAGATAGTAAATATTAATGGATGAAGCCTGAGTGACGTCACCCCTCGGTTCCTGCAGGCTGCTCTGAGGGCTTGTTGGCGGCAGCCGCAAAGCAGGAAATCCTGACTCAGCCCAACTTACAGACAACTTAACAACAGACTGAGGTGGGTTTTAAGCCTGCTGACAAACCTCTACACCTTGTCGTCTGGTCATTGCGCCTAACCATGCAAAACTTGGTTATAAAATCAAAACAGATGGCTTATAAAAAAAAAAAAAATCACTGCCACCTTTAAAAACAAATGTTTACAAAGTGCTTTTACAGACAAAGCAAATACATCAACAGCTGTTTTTTAAAACTGTTTTGGTATTTTTCCTGTTCCTTGTTTTTGAGCTGCTGTAACCCCATTGGGGACTCAATAAAGTTTATCCTTATCCTTTTTGAGGACAACAGAACAGACATCAATGTATACATATTGATTTCTGCTGTAAACACAGGCATGTTTTAATGTAGTGAATGTGAATGTGAGGTCTCTTCGAGCCAACCTTAAAGTAAACACTCCAGGAGAAGTGCAGTTTTTTGCATTCCAACAAATACATAAGTGAGCCCTCTAAAAAAACTTTTTCTCTGCCGAATCATCAAAGGGCCACATTGAGATCATCAAAGGGCCACATTAGGGCCACGGCCACACATTTGAAAAGTCATGATCTTTTTAATTGCATGTGTCAGGCCTGTAAGAGTTGTAAATGACACTGTCAAAGACATTTAGAAATTAAAATGACTCTCTGGTCTGGACTAATGTGGAAACTCTGACAAGGAGTCAGAGACGGACATTTCTTAATTTTCAAGTGTCAGAAGCCAAAAAGATGAGTTCCTGAGAAAAGACACTTTTTAATTATTTTCATCATTCGAAAGGACTTCTTGTTCGGTGAAACGTGATGTACTGAAGACTTTGAGACAAATTACTTACTGTTGGCATCTTCTGGTAAAAACCTTTGCAGGAGTCGTGCAGAAAGTCTTTCAGCACTTTGGCGACCTCGAAGAGGGTGAAGCGAGGTTTCCGCTCACCTTGCTCAGGCGGGTGGTAAACAGGTAGACCAGGCGTCCTGGCAGCTCCGACAATAAGCTGCTTCTCTTCGTACTTTTTAAGGAGCAGGTTGTGGAGGAGACTCTTCTCCGACACTGACCAGTAAAGCTCCTGCAGGCGACCGTAGGTGAGGAACTCGCCCAGATTCACGCCGTTGTCCACAAATAGACGCACAAAGTCTGGTTTGTCGTTGATCAGTGCATCCATCATCACCTCCTCAAGGTCGCATGCCTGAAATATGAACATTTTTACTTAAAAGTGAAGGGTTTGTAAATCTGGCAGGTTCTTCTTCTCTATTAAGTTATTTTCCATTATTTGATACTTACTGAACTTACTGATTAACATGTCAGTGAGTCCCTTTTATTTCTGGACAATAAATGTAACACCAAATGCATTTTTTCGTCACGCTCTGGAGCTGTCAGGCAGTTATTTGATGGGACTGAAATGTCTCTCATACTGGGTCGATGACAAATGTCAGTGACAGATGACATTCACAGTCCTCAATTCAGGGTGACAAATTGCTACTCTGCTAACTTGGGTTAGCATTTAATACACAGATGTTGTGAATAGACACTTAGGAACTCCAGTACAATAATTCCTTTCCTTACCTGAATCCTGACTTGATTACAGACTGAACCTTTAGTGCGACCGACCTCTAAAATAATACCTCTGTTATTTGTCTCACCTTCCACTCCACGTCTCCATTAAAGATGTCACTCTTGGCAATGTCCACCCTGTTCCAGGCCACAGCCAGCTTCAATTCATCCAGGAAGTCTTGAGCTTCTTGACTTTGGCTCTTACAAGCTGATGTATACGCACAAGGACACAAACAAACGCACACAATGCACAAAATATCAAAAGGTTCACAACCTATGAAGAGCTTAAAATGTCAAGGCTCTATCTCTCTGTGCAACTGTCAAGCCTCAAAACCTGTAATTGAACAGCCTGAGAAAATTGCAAGTTTTCTTGATAACACACTTCTCTCGAGGTACTTTACCCTTGACTAGAGCTTTGAGGATGACTGTATCCAGCTCGGAGCTCTCCTGCTCCGGGTCGTGGACTGTGAGGAGATGACCATGATCAAGAATCTTCTGGATCTGATTGGCAGGTTGACAGTCAGTTATTACTCAAACCTCCTTTCACTTCAGTCATGAGCTGCTTCTGTTCTATCGCTAATGCATTGTTTACTGAAATTACAATCCCCTAACTGTGAATGTCAGCTTGGAAGCAGGATACATTATTGGTATCTTTCCTCCTTCATATTCTTAATTAGGTCAAATACACATTTTTATGATAAGGATTAAAATCCCACATTAGCCCCCCTCACAACATTTCCCACTGTGCCCCAAGTCTTGTGATGTGCATATCTGTATGCATGCATGCATGCGTATGTGTTTGTGTGTGTGTAGGAGTGTGTGTGTGTGTGTGTGTGTGTGTGTGTGTGTGTGTGTGTGTGTGTGTGTGTGTGTGTGTTGCATGACGCCATGCTGTGCACATCTCTCTCTCTCTTACCAGCTTGACCCAGTTACTGATGTCTGTGCTGTGGTGGGCATTTGGAAAGGTGTCCAGCAGCAGCTCATGAACACTGTCTGTATCCCAGCAGCCCCTATTCATCAGCGTGACGAGGATGTCAGCCACGCCTCCTGAGCCTGCCAGGATCAGCCATGGTGTCGAATTGCCAATGCCTTTATACATCCTCTGGAGAGAGGGGACACGGTGTTCAGACTGGCAGGCAAACTCACAAACATCCTCATTTTCACTAAATAACTCTGGCTCCAAACCCAAACAGAGATTTATATTGATCAGTGTGAGCTGTATTCTGTGATCATAGTTATAGCTCTGTTTATGCAAATATATTGAGGGACTTTGTTAGCCTTTCTAGCCAAACAGATTAGCTGTGAGAGGACAGAAAGAATCTGTTTCTCAGGCTTGTTTTGGACCCACAACTTCAGGAGGCAGCAGAACCAAAATTTGATTCGGAGTATAATTCTCAAACCTAAGCTACTCTTCAAAGTCAGATTTCTGCACAGTCACTTCTCAGGTTTAGAAAGGTCTCTTTGCGGTCACGTCTCCAGGGTTCTTGAATACCTAACAAAGCAGAGTGAAAGGAAACTTACCTTGAGGATCCTGGGTTCCCCATGGACCAAGAGACACAGCACAGGGATCTCAAAACTGCCTGCGCCTGCAAGCACCAATGAGTGCATTTGTAGTAATATCTGCATTTCAGATTGCCTAAAATCAAAACCACTCGTTGGTATTATCTAACACTACTTATTCTTCTTTTAAGTTTTTTTTCCCCCCACAAACTTTCAGTTCATTTTTTTTCCTGAGCGGTAAGCAGGTAAACTGTGGTCATGTTCCCTTCTAAGATTTGTTGACTTGCTTTGGAGAAGTAACAGGAAGAGGGCAGGAAATACTTCTGAGTCAAAAAGCATCGTGTCCTTCTATTGATTATCACAACACTTCACGTATCTGTTTTGTTATCGCTTAGAACAGGGGTGTCCAAAGTGTGGCCCGGGGGCCATTTGTGGCCTTTGAGTGGATTTTTTTGTGGCCCTTGACTTCAAATCGAAGAATCAGAAGATTTTGGCTCCAGGCCTCATCAGATGGCATATTTCATTCTTTTTTTCTTTTTCATGTTGGCGAGGGAGACCTATAAAAGCCTGACTATTCTTTCCAAAAAATTAGAACACAACAGTTTCCCACTGCAATTAGTTATTGTGTATTTACATTATTTTTTGAAGAGGTCAAAATACAAAAAGTTCCTTCCAATATTTAAAGAAAACAAACAAAAAAACCCTGTGGCCCGTGAGCGATTCTAACGCGACAATTTTGGCCCGCAAGAAAAAAAGTTTGGACACCACTGGCTTAGAGGGTTCCACCACCTTGTTTGCACTCATTAACTGTTTAAGAGAAGGGTACATTACATAGTGTTTGTGAAGTAAGGCCAATGTGCAAGTGCCTTAAATCTGCATTATTTTTCATGAAAAGCAGGGGATGACTCAACCAGCTCCAAAAATAACCTCATTGTATTTTGGATTGCTAGTTTAAATTCCTCCACAATGCAGCATGATGTTCATGTTGTAAATACTGGACTCATTTCGAAATCGGCTTTGCTGTAAAAGTGATTTGCATGTTGTTCACACCGTACCAGAATAGGGCCAATGGCTTTCCACTATGACTTTCAAATGTTGTCACTTCTAGTTCCCAAACTCAAAGACTGCAAAAAGTGGAATTGCCTTATTCAAGGCTTCAAAGGGGCCTTCACTGATGGATGAGTGATGCCTTGAGGGCTCGATTCACTTCAATTATACAGCTTGTGGTTGGGAACCACCGTTTTATAAATAAATGCTTAATAACCCTTTGCAAATGCTAAAATTGGTGATAAAATGTTAATGTAGCATATCCTCCATGTGTCGAGTCTGTGAACACTATAGCATGCTGATGCATTGTGTTTCTGAATAGATCCTGATACTTTGCCAGTTTCATAGAACCCTAAGCAACACTAATGTTTGACCAATGTACGTATGTGTGATGTTGAAACAGGAATTGACAGCAAGCCATTTGGAAAGGACATCAAATATGAAACAGCCTCATGTACCACAAACAAACCCATGATAAAAATAATTCTCAATGCATAATTAAACACCATGAACATGACCATTTACATCTTCATACACATTTTAAATAACCAACAGTTCGCTAAGTCTTGTTACATTATCGCTCTGTGCAGCTTTACCTCCATAACCTGTGCGCTGAAGAGAGATGTGCTTGAGCAGCTTTACCCTCATCTCACTGGTGGCTCCTGGTCGGTTAGGGTCCTCCTCCACCAGCACAAAGTGAGAGTGGTTGCTGTCCAGGGAATACACAGACCCATGAGGCAAATCCTGGGGCTTGTATACTACAGGCTCATCCACCTAAAGGGAAGGCAGAAGGAAAGAGCACAGCAGGCGAACATTATTGTGATGTCCTCATTGATGCGTTGCTGCTGTTTTATTAGCTCCATATTGCGTGTTCATGGACAGAAACCTTGGCACAGAGAAGTGCCTCTCGGTTGTGGATCATGTTCCAGGGTGCGATGCCAATGGCCACTACACGAACTTTAGACGAGGTGCTGGCCAAGGAGTGATCTCTCACTGCTTGGCCCAAATGCTTGGTGATGCCGAAGCGAAAGCCATTAGTCAAAATCCATGCCCCTAGGGAACAGAGAGGCAGTTTCAAGTGTGTATAAATGTGAGACAGTTTATTGTGCACTTTGTGATTGGATCCAAGAGAAACTAGGAAAGAGCTTCCGCTATGTGTATTTCTCGAGCCAGAAAGTTGCATCCTGGACTCGACATAAACAGCTTGCCTATTTATTATCATAAGTAGGTTGTGGCCTTATATGAAGCATTCTGTGTGAAAAATCCCTTTGTGCATTTAAATTCATGAAAATATTTTACGTGCCATTCAATTAAAACACATATAGAGAAAATGAATAATTCATGACTCGTATTTGGATTCCTTTCATCTATAAAAAGAGCTTTACTAGTATGCTTCTGTTACCAGGCAATATCGGTCAACTCTAAACCCATTCTCTGTAGCTCGTTTTAATTATAAACTCCTGAAAATATAAAGAAACCTTTTTTGGGGGGGTGGCAGGGGAGGGGGGGGGGGTTTAGGCTTCAGGACAAGGCATAAAAAAGGGTGATTAAATGGTAGATGAAGGACCAGAGTGTCACAGAGTCTGAAGCAATGATGCCAGTTTCTGCCTTTATGTCGTGTTCACGTTTTAATGAACATATTCAGAGTATCAATCAATGAGTTGTAAAGATGTAGCAAGTTTACATGGATGGGATGGCCTTGGGTATAAAGCTGCTTTAGTCAAGGACCAGAGAAAAGAAGAACATTAAAGGGAGAACATTGTCATCTCACAGCTTATTTAGATGTCACGTAAGTGTTTTCAGATCACGGTCATTCCTAGTCAATTTATGAAGCTATGAGTTAGTCTAAACAAAGTATGCTAACATTAGCCTGCTAACACTACAATTGCAGCTTGAGAAAACTACAAATTTGTCCGCCGCTTGCGATTAATGATGCTTAATTATGGCGTGTTCATTTTGATAATTGTTGTGTGCAAACGTGAGGGGAGAGGTGTTGGAGGTGTGTTGCTGGAGGAGAGCGGAGGTTTGCCAAATAAGTTTGTTCTGGTTTTATACTGGTGCTCAATTATGACACCTAATGGATCAAAAAGTCATTTGCTTTGTAAAAAAAACAATATTACCGCTGCCTGCTCACTTGCAATGAGCTTTCCTGAATATTACCAGCTGTGTTCACATCAGCTCAGGGGGCTGGCAGGAACATTTCAGGAAATACTTGAAAAGAGGGAAGATGGTGCAGCAGTTGGTTCGCAAACCCCATGTACTGATTCTCAAAGTTGACAGTCTGGGTTTGAGTCTGACCTTTGGCTCCTTACCTGCATTTCATTCCCCATTCTCTCTTTCCCCACAAATCCCAGGAAATGTTAAGGAGATTTGTGCATGAGTGAAAATATCCCTGTTTATTTCCAAACCTGTACTCTGTGCAGCCTTTACAAGCCCCTTCCTCAGAGTGTCTCTTAGCCAGGGCTTCATCTGAGCCAGCTCATCTCCTCCCACTAACGCCACCACCAGGTGAGGAGGGGCAAGGCCCCACTCCTCTGTCAGCATTTGATAGATCAGCACTGGGTCTGTGTTGCTGCGGACCCTCAAAAACTGCATTAAAAAAAAACACACACACATTGATGTCAGTATTTTGATAAAAATGATCTTTCTACAGATTTCAGTAATATCAGTTTTCAAGTTTCACCTTTCCTCTGGTCTTAGTAGAACCAATGAAGTCTATGTCACCCACTCTTCCAGCTGCCCAATGGCTTTTCTCTCTCTTGATCCTGCTGGCCAGGCCTCTGGCAACGTTCTCCTGTTTTTCATCCACTGTAGAGCAGCAGGAGCAGCCCAGCAGGACACTGAGAAAAACATGCATTGAATTAAGATGAGCAATGTTTCAAACAGTCCCTTCTATGCTCACACCAACATTGGACTAAATAATATAGTATCATGCAAGGTGTGCTTATATTTGTATTTATCCAAGATACAGTCAAAGTCCAAAAGATTACACACTGAATCTTTGAAGGATTATACTTAAAGATCTATCAGTAAATGGACAAGATTGAACAAGACAAATCTAAAATCCAAATTCCCATCCTTGAAGCAGATCACTGAAAGGATATAATCTAATTTCTTTGCGTCTCTCAATGGATGTACGTGCCTGAAAATCCCGTAATACCCCCTGCCAGATCTGTGATCTTTGTGATATATTTGGTTTCCGAGTGGAGAATATCATTAAAGGCATCTTTGACTATTGGTTCTCCCTGTATCCTCTTTGTAAATGTGTTGGATAAGTGACAGATCCACACTTATCCACCATTTCATCATCCAGGATGCAGGTCTCTTTCGTCCAGTGACAAAAAAAAAAAACTACTCATAAATATCCTGCAATCCCGTTTTCCTCTCTGGTGTATAAATGTGATAATACTGTGCGATTCTCTTAAAACTCTTAAACTGTTCGACTTTATTGTCCATATAGAGGGGTTTGATCTAAATACAGAGGTGTAATCCCTCCTTTAAGCATCAACTTAGTGCTTTATTTAATTTACTGCAATAATCTCACTTTATTTTGCTGCCAAACAGTTTACTGTGGTTGGGTTTTTGGGAGGTTTTATGCGGTGGGGTTCAAAAGCTTCTAAAAGTATTATCAAAAAACTTTTTTCAGGAAACTTATATGCCAAAAACAAGCTGATTAATGCCAAGACTTCACTGTGAACATTTAGTGTATTTATAGAAATAAGGCACTTTGGATCATAACTCCTGAAAATAAAGACAAGCAAAGATTCCTCATGGACATTTGACGTTTATGGACATCCTATTTCAGTCTGAATTACTTCCCAGTCATTCACATTTCTTTCATTACTTTTTCTTACAAATTATATTTTTCATCATGATTGGTATTTCGATTATCCTTAAACCCTGGTCATCTTTTTATTTCAGTGCCATATCCTATATCTTCTTTTTGATACACGTTTCTACCATACTCATCAAACAACAAGTACCTATCAAACTTTGTCATATCATGGATCTCTAAACTGATGCAAAATAAGCCACCATTTTTGTCCCAGTTCCCTTTTATGGTTCTTTATAAGAGCCCATGACAGAAAACATTCACAAAGAGGAAATATTAATAGGAGGATAAATGTTATCCCCCTTTTCCCCCTTGTCAAACAGTCCACCATTCTGGTGTGTGTGTCTCGTGTCTCTTTAAATACAATAAGCCCCCCCGCCCCCCCCCCCCCAGTTTAAAATTCTACACACTGTAACTACAAATTAACCATGCTACCATTGATGTTCATATTTAGCTTTATTTTGTTGGGGGTTTTTTCTGAACATTTAACATCAGATAATTTGTTCTGTAGGAAATACTGGTCGACTCCCTTGAATATTTTGAATATGAGAAAACATTCACTCTTGAATATTTTACTGAGAAAATATTCAAGAGTCGGTTTTTCCGTTGGTCCGGTTAAGAATTCTTCATCTTGAGTGGCATTGGGATCTCTTTTGGATGAGAGCTTCTGACAGATGTCATTACTGTGCTTCCCTCAAAAACTCGATGTGAAGGGAATAGGCCTGTCTGTTTGTATTGTCTTTGGCCTCTGAACACACTTATATACACCCACCTGTGCTCCTCTGACCACTCCAGCATGTCCCCACATCGCAGGCATCGAGTCTGTGGCTGCAGTGTAGCCTGTAAACAAATGAACACAAAGATATTTAGTCCATTTTTCTCTCAATCTATTATGCCTCGCTTGCCACACTTTTCAATGACGGAAAGGTTCTTAGAAGAATTTGGTCAATGCAAAGTCGGCAGAATTTTCATCCTCGCTTCATATGCAAACCGCTTCCTGAATGGTGTTTAAAATATACAAAACGCTGTCAATCATGTTCAAGAAAACCAACCAAACTAGGCCACAGTCCTGCGGGCTCCCACTGGAACCCTTTGAACATGAAACGCCTCTGATTTAATGTCAAATGACAGTAATGTATATAAACTCCATTACTGTAAGCAGCCTCATGAGTTGTTGTGTATATAATTATTGTTTCACCGTGAAAACAGCCACAGTCTGTTTATCTCTGTATAAAATAAATGACACTGAGTTCAGAAAGAGAGCTTATTCATAATTGATAAGATTATCCATTTGCCTGAGTAAACACAGACTCTTATCAGGCAGACTGATTTGCGTGGGCACTTGAGCTGCCTATGAAAGATGATTATAACAGAAATGCAGCACAAGTGCATATTTCATTTGACATAAAAAAAACACAGCAGTCTCCCTGGGTACCTTTCATTAAAGGAAGTGTATTATTAGAATTGTGGTGCAATAATTAACGCACAGACTGAGAGTCAATTTGTGTTCAGCCATCTGTTTTAATGTAAGAGAGCAGCTTGTTGTGGAGGCCTTTATTTGACTGCAGGTCTGGGTCTGGGAGGGAAGGGACGATTGAGCATGCAAACAAGACACTTTGCATGCAAAGGTAGAGGAAAAGGATGCCCAACTGAGTGTGTGTGTGTGTGTGTGTGTGTGTGTGTGCGCGTGTGTGTGTGTTTCACAGACACAACAAAACCCTTACAGCACGCACACTTTCCATCCTGCTTGACGTTTGGCATAATAAAGTTCTGTTTTCTCGAGCAGAGGACAAGACAATCTTGGCTTTCTCAGTCTACTGATGTATGCAGGCAGGGAAAGTTAAAAAGACAGCTGCGAATGAGTTGGGTCCAAGGACCTTGTATATCACTTTCTGTTGCCTCCTTTTAAATGTTAAACATTGATTAATGGGGAAAAAAGGAACATAATACTGTAATTTAAAATCAATACCTGCTTTGTACTTTGTCTAAAGACAATGCTACCAAATGCAGTAAAGCAACAGTTCTACCTGTATAAGATTTTAATAAGAAACTATCTGAGGTTGACAAGTTCCACACTGTTGCCTCTTTGGACCGTTGTCTGTTTTATCACAGAGAACCAATTTGCAAAAACATACACGTTTGTAAGGATTGGAAATGTGTTTGAATTTCATCACTTGTAAAGAAATACACATAAGTACATCTCTTTATGTCTTGATGGCTGAGAAAAAGAAGAAAAACATTGATCTTCTGCTTTGGTAAACTCAACTGTGAAAAAACATCCTCCACATATGAAGCTATTTCCAGATTTCCTTTGTGAGCTACAAGATGTGTGTGCTTAAATATAAGCACACAGAAATAAGCAGAAGATATAAGCACGCGCTTAGATATAATGGGAAATGGGACAACCTGTACAAAACTTATTCTTGCACCTTTTTCTACAGCAAAATTCCAGAACCTACCATATTTTTAATAAGAAAAACAAACAAACACAACATTGTAAATACTCACCAGAGGTGTGCCTTGCATCTCCTGCATAGCCGCCATGAACGCTCCTCTCCTCCTCCCCTTGCAGAAATACACCTGTAAAAGCTGAAGGCTTTTCCCTTCAGGTGATCCTCCCAGGGCCATAAGGAAGTGGCACAAAGGTGGTGCTTTGCCTCCAGCCAATCCCAGACAACGCTGTGCTTGAGAACTTTGCATGTTGGTCAAGCTCATCAGCACCACATTCTCCTGCTGCCTGCTGGTAACGCACATGAATCTTTACAGTCAACATTTTCATTCATCTCTAAATGTTTTCACTACAAAAGCAGCTAGACTAAACCAACACATAAACTTGCATTCAAGAGAATAGATCCAGTGTAGTCTTTCTTGTTCGGTTCATTATAACTCTGATACTGTGACAGCTTTGCAATATTTAATTGGAGGTGAATAAAGAGAAATCTGTGGAATACATCAATATATCATTGCCCATTGAATAACGGATTCGTATACTTCTTGGTAGTAAAATGTTGGTTTAAGTGTCCCCTCATAATTCTGCAGCTCAGTTTCTCAACTGAGCCATTATTATCGCATTGAGAATACAAAGAGAATCAGTACTTTATGAGGTTTGTAACAAGCTGGGGACTGAAAAGAATGAAATTGAAAAAAGGGCACTAGTGCAAAGAAAGTCTTGATACATTAATGGGAGAGAAGTTCTAAAACCATTTACTAGCATGAAGGGACGTCTATACAGCACTGAATCCCATTTTCTCCTCTGGAAGGACGCCCTAGATGGCACTTAATCACAATATGTTGCACATCGCGCCACTAGAGAGCACTTTATCATGTTTTATCTACAGAGGCATCCAGGAGGGGACTATAGGAGGGGGGTTTGTTTTCAAAATTTAGAATTGCCACTTTTGCATTTCTCTTATAAAGGCCCTCTGGATTTGTGAATCCAGTCAATGGTAAAAGATGAAAAGGGGGCTTGAAGGTCATCGCATCGATCAGGTGATGAAAGCGAACGGCCACAAAGGTGCTATCAGGCAGAGGCCCGTAACCACCCTGCTCAGAGACCAGCAAATCACACAGGTTTTATTGGCAGCCATGAATGTGTTTAACCAAAGGAGTGAGAAAGAGGCATTTGCAGTGTTTTGCAATGAATGTTTATCATATTTGTTTAATCAATTAGAAATAATAATGTCATTACAATATAGCATAACTGACTTGATTCAGGCAAGAGGAGAAACTAGAACATTTCTACAACTCTAACCTGCAGGGAAAACTCTTCAAATAAAGCAATTACAGCTGTGAGAGCAACTTTTAATTACTGCAACCTTGACCTATATGTGACTTAAACCACATTGCATATCCTCATTTGAACTTATTTTCATTTTTGGATCCTATGCTTGGTTGATGTCACATGTTGGCATGAAGACTTTGGCCTGCAGGCAGAGATGTCTCTACTGTCCACTCACCACAAACCCCAATGGCAAACACAAACAAACAAACAAACAAACAAACAAACAGAAATTAAACAGCAGCAACAATGTGGCTTTTGAATTCAATTTTTGCTTAGAGTTTGCAAACACACTTACCTAGTTGAGACTGTGCATTATATTCAAAAGCTGTTCTCTCACACAGTATGAGATTCACTTTATCTTAAGGGAGACTTTTCAATTCTGCCAGCTACACACAACAAAGTGTTACTGAACAGTGAAAGACTTTCTTATATGTATAAAGAAAGCTAATCTGACATGAGGGAGAAAGCTGTTAATAAGTGGTGTCAGCAGTCTGGTCTGTGCATCCCATACTTTGAGCAACGAATCATACATTTTCAAAACTTCCATTGGTAGTCACATTAGCTTTTTATCTCCCTCTGCGATTTGTGTCTGCCTTTTTTTTTTCACTGTTGGTTTATTGTGAAGCCCCTGTGAAAGGTGCTAGGTGCTGTGAGGAACTTTTAGGTTTCAGCAGATTTTTTTGAATTTTTTTGATTTCTCCTGTACATGGATAAGTTTTGTTTTTAACAAACAATCTCAAGAAGCTTTCTTTAAACAGTCACCAACATCGAACTGTGTTGTCCCCACAACCACCACCGTCCTCATTCATGCACCGCTCGCTTCAACCTCCACCTCAGCGGAGAGGAAGTGTGGACAACAGGAACGCCAAGAATACAAAGGAGAAATCTTTCCTGCATATTATCCCAATATGCACTTTTGTAAAGCGCCTCAAAATAACAATTGTTATGTATTGGTGCTTTCAACAGTCAAATATAGTATCCCTCATTGTGAATGTTTGCATTGAGTATGCGTTTTAAAAAGGCTGTGTGTTCTTGGTGCTTTGACACTTACCAGGTGTTTAAGTTTTATTGTGTTTCATTTCCAACGAAAAAACTTCTCACATGAGCTTTAATTTTGCTTGGGTAAGAAAAAACAAATGATGTTATATTAAAACATTATAGGGGTGGATTTACATATGAATTCTGCATGGGCATTATTTGGGTTTAACATGGACTCAACCTTATGAGTTAGAAAGTTTGAAAGGCAGAAGGCTGTGATAACGTTGAATTGGGTTTGAATCAGGAATAAGAAATGAGTCTTAAATTCTCAGTGGTCTTCTTCACAATGAATAGGTTTCGCCCCCTCCAGTGGTCCTTCAATTCAGAGTGCAGCAGCCAATCAGCAGCCTCTGCTCATTGTGTACAAACAGAGCATCGTTCGCGCTGCTGCCTTTAAATCCCCCTGCAGCTTTCTGAAGAGCATAACATACCACAGGGAGACACCAGCTATAGAGCTCCCCTTTGAACCACACCAGCACTTTTTTTTTTTTACCGAACTAAACTTCACCTCAACATCCCTCAATATGAACCGCAAAGAGTCCGTGTGCAGAAATCTGTTTGGCTCGGTGGATCACGAGCAGCTGAGCCGGGATTTGAAGCAGAGGCTGAAGGAGATCGCGGAGCAGGACAGACTCCGCTGGAACTTTAACTTCCAGACTAACACGCCGCTGTGTGGCAGGTTTCAGTGGGAGGAAATCCCCGCAGACTGCGCTGCTGCTGTCTATCAGGAGTCTGTAGAGCTGAAGGATGAAGCTGTCTGTTTCCTAAAAACCGAGGAGGATGGCAGATTAAGGATGGCCAGCGATGAGAGTGCAAAGACCGACCAGGAGAACTGCTCCAGCATCTCCAACACGCGCAAGTGTCCCGCTGAAGTGACGCCTGTCCGGAGGAAGAGGACGCACGCAAAGTCTGCAGCCAAGCCCAGAAACAACGCGAGAATTACAGGTGAGGAAAAAGTTGAGATGTTCATAATTCACATTCTAATTAACTAATTAATGTAGCCTATTCGCTAACTCTTATTTTATTCGCATATATAAGTGATTTAACATATTTCTTGGTGCTTCCTTGGCAGATTTCTTCGCTAAGAGAAGGAGGTCCACAGAAACAAAGAGCATCGTCAATCCCCTCCACACAAGTTCCAGTGACGCAGCGCTTTGCAAAACCATCAGATGAGTCTGCTCATGAAACTCAACTGTTTGTGTTTCTACACGTTTTCATGAACTGAACTTTGAAGACTTTACCACTATTCACTGCATATTTGTGTTTAATCTTTAATTTTATTCTATTTGACGTTTTCTTATGTCGTGTTATGTTATTTGTTTTTTATTTTTTGATGACCTTTTCATTTTGAATGAATTGTGGTAAATAATACCACTCGGCAATATTTATTTTATTTATGAACTTCTATTTAATTTGTCCAAGGATAAAGTCACAAATAAGCTTTTTAATTGTGTCTTTCTTCATCTAAATCAGTGTTGTATTTTTTGTTTCTGTATGCTTCTGATCTTTTTAATCAATGGTGTTGGTTAATGTCTGTATGCTGCTTCTGTTGATAAATCACCATTGTGTCCTTCTCATGTTTGCCTGAATGAGGTATGCAGGTCAGCGACTTTGTAAATGCCTACAAATATTGCAATTCAAATAAACTATTTTTGTTGAGAATTACTGTACTCCTTAATCAGACTGTTTTCATTGACACATTTACATCTGGCTACTTGGCCTCATATACATGATATGAATTTATATTCCATGTCCAAGATCATCTGCTAATATGTTAATTTAATTAAACTATAATTACCCCACAACAGACTTGTTTAGTAAGAACAATTGTAGCATCTATATACATCCTTCTTCATCTACTGCCTCATGAACCCAAGAGTCTGGATCTTCTAGTCTAAAGCTTGAAGTAAATTGGGCCCTGCAGCACAAACTGGAGACAGTTCAGGATGCAAAACACTTATACACAAATGATGTTTATGTGCATCAACATTTCTCCTCTGCAGTTTGCCTGAAGCAAAAACATTTGCGGTGAAGAGTCTAAACTGCACCGAAAGACTTCTAATCCCAATCTTTCATTTTTGCCTGAACTCTGTGACTGTTATTAAAGCTATTCAAAGTTTAAACTGCAATGGGAAGAACTATAAGTACAAAAGAAACTGTCCTTATGACTCTGCATATATTAGATGAGAGGTATTTTTAAGCAAAACATTCAGTCATTACGTTTTTGTCTTCCTGCAGTTATGAGAAAGCAAATTTTTGGTTTTATGCTGACTTTGTGCTCGTCACAGACGAGTAAACTCTTGCTACTCATCACTCTAAAATTGAAGCAAAAAGTCACTTCAAGTTTTGCCATAAACAAAAGAAAACAAAAACATTTTGGGCTCATTGCATTTTCTCAGCTGTTTTATAAAATGCTCCATAATCATCATCACAAGGATTGCACTGTCAGGCTTAAAATTACATTCTTTAAAATGAAGTGCCAAATTAGCCCATTAGAGAGGCCACATCCCTCTGAAAGCGCGCTCACCCCCAGTGTTGGAGTTGGACCTCTAAAGGTTTTCTCGGGGCCATCTGGACGCAGAGCAGCACAATAGCAACAAAGCAGAGTGTGCCATCTATTTCACCTGCAAATCAGCCTTTGGTGCTCCTCGACCCCCCAGGTCTTTCCCCGACTTCTCCTTCTCCTTTCACTCAGTTTCTTTTCATAGTTAAAACAGCTATTATCATCGGCATGTGCCCAAACTAATCTTACTAATGTTTATTCTCCCTTTGGCTCTTGTTTACTTGTAGGAGAGAAAAAGAAAGGTTGTTCAAACATGAACATCATATTTACGTTTTTAAACACCTCATTATTACCAAGGACAACAGACGTTAAGTGTGTTATTTATTCATTAAAAGATCCAATGATCGTACATTCTGTTTTAATGGATTTGTCTTTAAATTAACAGTCCAGAAAATCAATAATCAAACACTCCCATGGGTCCAGACATTCTCATGGGTTCCCAATTACCACTCCCACTACCTTATTAAATAACTTTTATTAAGTACATTACAGGCTGTTCAGTACACCAGCAATAACATAGATGAACAGCAATGCAGTGATCGAGCAATTTAAAGCCTTGTTACTTAAGAACCACAATACGCAATAAAGTATGAACCCAAATCAGTGCTGATAATTTGAATACCCACGAGCAGAAAGTGTCCACATTCTTAACATCAGAAGCTAAATAAGAAAAGCTAATCAGACTTGCAAGTACTAAAACTAATTTTCTTAAACTATATTTAAGATACATATTAGTGCATAAATCTAAACTCTGTTTAAAATAACAAAAGTGATCCCATAACTGTTAAAACTTCTCCACATCAGTTCATGTAACCATGATGATTCAGCAAATACCAAGTAACCTATAAGGTACAAAATATACTGGACGAGGGAAAGGGGGGGGGGGGGGGGCTGTGAACACAGGACCTGCGATATAGCACTGCACTTACATTGCTAACTACAAAGCCATTTATTTCTCAAGTAAAAGTTCAGCTGTTAAAAACAAAATTTAAGAATACAGTGTCAAAAAAAACCTACAAACGACAAACAAGCCATTTTTTATCCACTTTGTTTACATGCTAAGCTTTCTTAAAGACAACCAAAGATACATTAAAGTATTCACATTTATAATGCCGGAATCAGATAATTTGACCCCTCCCCCCGATTCATTGATACTCAACTATTGACATTATTCCAAAAATGTCAGTGATTGATTAATCTTTTGTGAATTAATCATTTAACACATCCTATGCTCTCTCCTCTCCACATTTCCAGTCTCTCTTCAACTGTCCTATCAACAAAGGAAAAAAATAAGGGGATGCAGGATTATCAAAAAGAAAAAGAAAAAGAGACTGAATAACTGATGGTGGAGGGCAGGACCAGTAGAGAAACTCATGTACTGGGTCCAGAAATCTGTGCTAAAACCTATACCCAAACATAAGTTTAACTGTTTCTTGGATGGATTGATCCACTGCATTGTTTGTTTATGACTTTTACACTTATTACACTCTCCCTCTTCAAATATCCCAACACTACTCAAACCTCCACCCCCTCCCTGTAATGACTCCCGACATTTGTCCACGTCCTGGTCAGCACAAAGGCCATCCACCCGTAGCACACTTTAGGAGGGTGGGGCTCATTGTTGTGGAAACCAGAGGCAGATGGTCACTTGGGCCTTTCTCCACATGGCCACTTGTGTGAAGGAATGCCTGGACACCCCATTGATGGCCAGCAGGCGAAAGGTCACCATCTGCTGCCCAAAGGTCACCTGGGTAAAGATTGGTCTTTAGTCATGCTTTTGGCCATCTCCATAAGTCGGTGTGGACACGACATAGCTAACCCCACACATACAAACCCAGATTGTGAAGGAGCAGTCCTTTGAATGATCTCCTAAACTGAGGAGGAACACTGTTCACTGCTTCAAGTAAATTAAAAACTTTTCTCTTTCCTTTAAAAAAAA
Source organism: Symphodus melops (assembly GCF_947650265.1). NCBI lineage: Eukaryota > Metazoa > Chordata > Actinopteri > Labriformes > Labridae > Symphodus > Symphodus melops. The sequence goes on from NC_136693.1 coordinate 4,418,330, forward strand.
ACTCACAAAAAGTGAACTATTCAGCTCATTTATTTTAGTCAGAGATTTCCGCCCTTTAGGCACCAGACACAATACAAAGACACTTGGAGACAATTACCAAAATGTTTTATTGTTAGAAGAAGTTTCCTAACATTTACAAAAAAAAGTGAAGAATAAAAACAGTTTTTTAATAAAACTGAGAATTTTCAAGTAAAGTAATTCCACTTCTCTACATAAAAGTAATACAATGTGATATGAAATTCAGCATATTGAATCACAGTAAATGAGAAGAGCAAGGCAAATGACTTCAAACAGATTATACTTTGAGTACATCACTTAAAAGGTACTTGTAGATTATAAAACGTTTTTTTAAATACACTGAAATATCAAGGTTAAAGTGTCAATAATGTTTCTTCATTGCCATTACTGACTATGAAATATTTTTTGACGATGGGTCACAGCTATTTCTTAAACATTAATGTGTAATGGTGATTGCTGTGACCTTTTTATCAAGGCAATCAACTAACAATATGCCAGGAAATGTTTTCAAGAAATTTTTCCATCGAAGGTAAAAGAAAAAAATCCAATACTGAAACATTTGTGTTGAAATGGTTGTTTTTGTGGAAATATATGCTCATTCTATGATGAGATAATTGATGTAAATGTCCCAGCATTCAGAGAAGTAGGAACATAAGTCAGTTTGGTAAGATGCTAGTTTATTTGTGTAAAAAAAGAGAAGTTATAGGTTTGCCTCCTGTCTCGGGATACAATATTCACATCATCATCTTCAAACCAGGTTTTCTTACGCTCGAGTTCCACTTTCGTTTGTTTGGCTGAGTCTTGATGACAAATGTACTAATATGTATATTCAAAATGTACTAAAAGAAATAATGTGTAATATCAAAAGCTATTAAGTTCGATGTGAGTTATAAGGCAGTTTGAGCTTAGTGATGTTAATTTAGACAAGCAGGAGTTATCATAACACATTTAGCGATCATCCTAGAATGAACAATATAGTTCTTCTAAATTTAGCTGACACCTAAAGGCATTTAAGTATGCTTGGGTATTAGTTATTTTTAGTGGTTTTAGTGTAAACATTTTTTACAGAAATGATAGATTTCTTTGTCATTTTTGGCTACGCATGATAGATAACTCGGGATGTAGGTAGGCATTATGTGAAGAGGTATTGTTAGGTAGGTTACTGCTTTAGATGTACGTCGCAGTTTGGCTTCAGCAGCTCTCATCCTCTCTGGTGGCAATGCCGAAGTGAGGTTATGGGAAGGCCGCTGTGCTGGCAGTGTGAGAGGAGAAAGATGATGAAGATAGCTGGTCGTAGCGTGGCAGGCTGTCCTGGCTGGGTGGGGCATTTAGGGTCTGTCCAAGCTGAGGCCTTTGCCTGCCTCCATCTTCTCCCTCGTGGATGCCCCGTTGGTCCAGCAGTAAGGAGAGAGACCCTGCGATGCGGTTCATTGTCTGGTCTAAGTTTGCAATCTTTGAAGGAAAAACAAATGTCCATAAACAAGAGCGAAAACATACTGGCACTCGAATAGATTCACCACTTATGATGCTTTACACTCGTTCAAATTAAATGAAGTACTTCTGAGAGTCATATTGTGAGGTTGACGAGAGGAGCACGCAACAATTATGTACTTAATGTAATATAATTAATTTCAGTTTGTCAAAGGGCATTATGATAATAACAATTAACTTCTGCCAATTTGTGTTACAGTCTGTACTGTGCATAAATTAATTAATTTCCAGAATGTGAATTAGGATATAACAAGCTTTAGGAGTAAATATTGATCATATTGATTTGTTGGATGCAAGGCAGGGGTGCACACAATAATAGCAAAAGCAGCGAGTTTAATATTTGCAAAAGCTGCTAGTGCAAAGTCAATGCACACATATTAGATAAAATCGAGTCAACAAAGAGTCAACAAACCCAGTTAAAAGCAGTTGACATCGCCCCTTGAGCACCAGTATGAAATCAAAATAAACCACATAAAGGAGTTATCAAATGGAATGTACCAAAAGTAAGCATCAGACGCAATGGGTGGAAAAAATTGTCCTCAGTTCGAGCTGCAATTGCCTGTGGCCTGCATCGTTGAGTTAGCAGGCTAAAGTTAGCACACTTTAGCCTATAGCTTAACATTGCATGTAAATTGACACTGAATTACTGAGATCTAAAAACACATACAAGCAACTAAAATAAGCAGTGGGAATGTTATTTTACATGTCTCTAAACCTTGACTAAAAAAGGTTTTGTACACAAGGAAACGAATCAGCCTGTCGATGTAAACCTGAAGTAAAACACATGTCCAACAAAAGCACAGCCAGCGGGACTCGAGCTCGGTAGGCCAGCTTAAATGCTGCTTCTCCCTCATTTTACAGTCATGAGCCAGAGAGATACTTACAGATGGTATATTTGATTTCTGCTTTATTTACGTGCGATGTTATGTGTTTCACATTCTTCCTTTATGTTTGTTTTGAAAAGTACATTTTGTGTTGTTTGTTTGCAGGTGCACCAAATCCCACCTTGTCCTCTATCCTGTTCAGTCTGGATCCGATGGAGTTGCCCTTGCCTTTGGCTCTGTCTTCAGTGTGAGACAGTAGTACAGCAAACAAAATAAAGGGGGGAGGATTAAAACTGTGGTATAATACATAGATAGCCGACTGTAGTGTACTGATATTGTGCTTTGAGAGAGGTGCGGAGTGATTGATTACCTGAACTCGACTGGAACAAAGTTATCTTCCCTAAAGACTGGTCCAGTCTGAGAGAAACAAAGAAGTGAGAGAAATATACATTTAGCTGTTTTCCTCTCGCTATGAAGCTCTTTGTTGTTATTCAGTTTACCTCCTCTGCAGCTCCTTGATTCGCACCATGAGGCTGAGGTGACCCTGGGAGTATTGTTCAATCACATCTCGCACATCATACGGCTTGCGAGCTTGCTGAATGTAGAACAAAAAAGAACATTTGTATCATATATTGCTTGTAGGACATACAACCGATGCCCATCTGTATCACACTGTTCTGCTTTTCTAGGGAAAAGTGTTTTTCCTGTGCACCACATTTCTCTGGAGAAGGTAATGTTTTTGGTTTCATTGCTTCCAATTATCTCTGCTGCTGAGCTTGTTGTACGTTGACACCAAATATTTACTTTGTGCAAACAATTCCTTTTATTTATTTACCGCCATAACAATTTCATGTCAGCAGATGAGCTGAAACAGAACACAGACTGTAGAAAGGTTTAAGAATAATACCTGCAATAAGACAGTAAATTAAAGCTGCCAAAGCATTACCTACTGGCTTTTGTCTGATTATGCTGATGCTGTAATGCTCAGTAGGAAACTCTGCTGTAAAACTACTTTTTGTCGCTTAATTATGTGACATTATTCAGTTTATATCATCGACCAATCTAAATACTACACAATAATAAAGTTAAGTGAAAGCAAAACACAAATGAAGACAGCAATAGAGCAGAGCAAAAAGCCAGTAGCCACTTACATGTTGCAAAATCAAGGCTGCTATTGGAAGTAGTACAAAAGGTGTAGTTTGGGTAAGAGGGTGGCAATGTCAGAGCGGACAGGTCAGACTTCAGCAGTATATAAGTGCATGTCACAGTGTGTGACATGTGAAGTCCCCACTGTCCATCTCGCACACTTCTACAACACCTAACACAGTGTGAAATCACACACTTACACATCAGTATTCTTCTGTGTAAGTCTAACCGGGGTAATGACGTCTGACCTTCGATATCGCACTGTTGCAGAATTGCAATCTAAAAGGGGGAAGTGAAACACTTGCTGATACCCCTGCTGCAGATTTCATTATTAGCCCAACCACAATCTACCTGAAGGTATAATAGTACATCAGAGACATAATTATTGCCACTACTCTATCATTGTAGCTGCTGAGTCTAGAGAAGGGAGTCTCATGTAAGAGTCTAGGAGTGTGAGGGAAGTCTAGGAAAAGTGTCCATTTTGAGATGTCTAGGAGGCAAGTGTAAGGACTCTGATTCAAAAAGCCTACGTGAGGGGTCTAGTCTAAGCAGCCGAGTGTCAGGAGTTGAGTGTGAGAAGTTCAGTGTAAGAAGTCTACTGTGAGGAGACTGATAAGTCTAGTCTAAGGAGTCTAGTCTAAGGAGTTTAGTCTAGCGTATGAAGTCAAAATGTAGATGCCGCATAACACACTACACACTTACCTTATAAGCCACTTTTGGGATAGTTTTATTTTTAAGTGTTCATATTGAAAATCTGGTCATTAATAAAACCAAACTGCAACTGTAAAATTCTGATCTCTTCGCTGATCCTGTCCAATATACTGTAGATACATCAACAATAACTACATTTTTGTCAGGGATGGTCCCTTCTTATTTTGAAGGTCTTGTAGAGGCAGTATCAGTGTTAGTTTTCGTCTTTCATCAGCAAAAAACTCCTCACAGGATCTTTGAAATAACAAGAGTAACAGACTCATAAGCCACTTCTGAGTGTTTTTTTCATTTATTTTTTTTATGGCACTATCTTTCATAATTCAAATTCCATGTGCTCACTATATGTCCTACTTACCTGAAACCTTCTCTTAGCCACTAGATAACGCATTTTCTGGATCACCTGGATGGCCTTTCGGTGTGACTCCGTCAATCTGCATGAAAGAGTTTCACATACATGTGTTTGAGTGCCTTGTGAAAATTCCTTGAGTGAATGTCACAAAACTATTCAAATTGAAGATTCAGGCTCATTAAAAACGTTTCTCAGAAAACGTGAATATCAGAGACTAACAAGAAAACAGAAAGTCTCCCCTTTGAAACTTTAACACCTGGGTTAATCTTTTGCTTAAGACCTGTGTTGTATTTGTCTCTTATGAAACTGAAAATATATTAAAAAAATGCTGACATGGCCTTCGCACACAAACACTATCGTTTCATGATTACTTTTCAGTCTCCATCAAAAGCATCTCCTTTATGACGGCCCTCCCTTTGAATGTGATCAAGGTGAGCTACAGAGAATACAAAGGATAAATGAATTGTGTGGCCTGTGTTTTTTACCCTGACATTCATTAATATGAAAAAGACCAGAGTGATTGTGGTGCATTTAGCCTCCATTATTATGTTGCGGGAATTATTAAGGTGCTATTACTCATCGAGGTTCATTAGCATAGAAACGCAGTGAATGAGTCTGCATGGGGCCGAGTGGTGAGCTCTTTGTAAAACCAGTTGGGTGAGAGAGTACAGAAACAAGGTCAGGAGGTGTCTCATAATGGACTTTTTCACATGCAAAGACGTGCTCCCATTTTCAAATAAAGCTTTTATAACATTTTGTCAAATTAGCAGCACATAAAATGTAAATACTCTGGTCTGTGAACTATTACTGAAATCCATTTTCCACTTCTAATGGTAGTGATAAAGCAGAGAAAGAGGAAGGAAGGCATGATTTCATTCAACTCTAATGACAGATATTGAAATATAGTGAAAGGGAAGCTTGGATTAAAAATGTGTTTTTCATCCTTTTGCAAACATTGAACTATAGAAACAGATCTCTGCATGGAAACGAGAGTAAAGATAGTTTATGGGCTGAGTAATGATCAACCATGTTTGAGTGGGCATTAGTTGCAACTCCAAAACCCAATCTCTGTCTTTTACAAGTTATTAAAATTTAATATGAATTTTTTTAAATAAACATTTGCATGCATGTGCAGATAAGGAATTAACAGGACATATTGTCTATCAAATACAACTCCATTCTCCCATCTCAAGTTACTAATTAGACTTTAAACAGTCCAGACCTGTCCAGACTTATAAAATAGCGTCTACGTGCGCCCTGTAGTTTGGCACTCCGTCCGACAGCCCTAACCCACTCGAATCCGTTTCTGAAGCTGAGTGGAGTGCAGTAAAGAGGAACACCCAAGGAGGTGAAATCTCAAGTTCACAAGATAACACAGGAATAAGCAGAACAACATACAAACACGTTACTTTGCCTTTCTGAGGTTGATTTGCTTTTCATTTGGTGATATATTTATATACATGTTTGTTTGTTTTATTGTGAAATTGACCGGATGTTAAATGTTTTTCCTGTCTCTGACTCCCTGTGCTTGACAATCTGCTCTGTTCAGCTTGATGCCTCATGGAAACGCCTAATTCAAGTAAAGCCTTGGCATGATGTATTGCAAGTGGAGCACACTCCACCAAAGACAGATTGCGATGCTAGCAGTGGAAACCTACTGTAAGCATTGGAAGGCATGTGTGCACACAGATGAAAAGCATTATTTAGCCTTTCCGTCTCCACCTATAATATCTACTTACTATTGAAATTTAAATATTTCATAATTGGATGTTCTACTACTTTGTATAATGTTGAAAATGGCCAATACTGTTCCCATTTACAGATACCCAATCCCTTCACCGGATGCCTAGAAAAAATTGCTTTTTCTTCAGATGATAAATCTACATAAAATGTAATCCAATAATGTGTTTTGACATTGTGTCTTTACATTCTTGTGAAAACTTTGAAAAGACAGTCAGTTTGTAGAGTTAAAAAAGTTTACTTTTCAACAGGTATTCCCTGATTTGTTACATTTGTCACCAAAACAAGTGTAAAACTACAATACAAGAAGGTAGGTGTTTACACTTTGGTGATGTTATCTTTCAGGAATACTCAGCCTTAACACAAAGGAGGAACTCATTCGCCCACTGTGACAAGACATGTCGGTTATATTTGTAGAGAAAAATAAATCATTTTGAATGCATCATTGTAAGAGAACAATTTTTTCTTACATAGCTTACATTTCTGAGTTACATGAGACAGAGGTCTTGTATTTTCACTGAATAGCAGCTGACAAACAACAACAACAAAAAAAGACAATATTCATGTTTAACTAGAGTCTTCTTCAATACATTAAAATAAAGTCTTTCACAATGAAAAGTTTGGCCTCGGCTCAAAGTCCCCAACTTTTACTGCGTGTGTTTTTTTCTCCCAATATGTGACAGCTTCATGAGATAGAAAAAAAACAAAAAAAAAACAACAACAACTAAAAAAATGAAATAAAAAAGTGTTTCAAGAAGTCAGGGAACTTCTACCCCCTGCCTGCCTAACTGCGACAATCCAGACTCTTTTAGTGTCACTCAAATAGAAAAGTCTGCTGCCTTACTAAAGGTGTAATTTGTGTTTGTTTGTGACAAACGTTTGGCAGTTTTGTTCAAACTCTCAATTATCTTCAATTTCCCACAGTATGCTTCTCTGTGATGTCAATAACACAAAAAGCTGCAGAAACATGAAATCCACATCTCGAGTCTGTGCTGCATGTCAGATTTGAACAATAAGCTAACTGAGCATTCTCGACTACTGTTGGCATGATGAATAATTAAAAATGCGATCTACAATTTAGCTTAAAAGCCAAGATCTTTCCCAGGAATTTAACAAGCCAGAAAAAAACAGTTTTTCGAGCTTTTAAACACAGTGTTGACTCATGATGGATAAAACAAGCAGTAGTATCTCATAATGGTTCAATTTAGCGTGGGATTTGATGTGGCATTTCTCTATGAGAACAGCTGGTTACGAATTTTGGAGTCAGCGGAGCACAGAGTTATCTTTGCCAACAATGCTACAGCATGCAATTCCCACCCTGCATCATTACCCCACCGTTTAGAAAGGAAGTCCCACGGGTCAGAACTGTCGCTCCATTTGTTTCACTTACATTACACAGCAGTTACTTAAAACCCATTTCCTCATATGAGTCTCAGTCTCTCTCTATGCAAGTGCCAGTAACCACAAGTACTTTTCCCTAACAATGGGCACAGCAAAGACAGAAGAGCTCGAAGGTTTATAATGTTGCATTGTTTAATTGCAAAAAGCCAAAACATACATGCAAAGGTTATGTGATGGTCTCATTAAAATTAATGAATCCGGAAACAGGATTAGTGTGATGGCATTGCACTGCAACGATTGCGTTGAACTCACTGTGACACAGAGGCAGCAGGCGCCAGTCCACTGAATCGTTCTGGTTCCAGCTCCAGGTCGTCTGCGGAGCTGCTGTTCCTCTGGAGGGGACCGAGGGGAGGAACATCCAAAAACCCAGGACCCGCTCTCGCTGCGTCTGAACGCACAGATGTGTTAAACAATTGTTTACATGAGAGTTATCAGTAAATCTGCGCATCCAGGTAATTAGGTGATGCAGCTGGTTGAATATGGAGTACATAGCCTATGACTTGGGTCAGGTTCAGTTTAGAGTTGCCTTGCTCAAGGGGCACCTCAGCAGTGCTCAGGAAGTGGACTGGCACCTCTCCAGCTACCAGACCAGTTTCCGGACTTGGTCCGTGCCGGGACTTGAGCCGGCGACCCTCCGGTTCCCAACCCAAGTCCCTACAGACTGAGCTACTACCGCCTTTTGAGATGAGTATCTAAGTTTACACTTGCATTCAGCTGTTTAAGTTTCATTTGGACTCATAGGTCATGCAGTAGGGATGCTACACTGTCACAGGTCATTCCCACCTGAGAGGGAATACATAATGAATATGCTGTATTTTTCGACAGTATTATATTTATTGAATTTTCAATTTAATACATCAACTTTTGTTTGTTGTGTTTATTGGGAATGATAATGAATTCAAGCATAGAACAGCTGCATTACTAATAAGATTAAAATGTGGAAGAATCCCCATTCATCTTCCCACAGTACCCCAGCCCGCCCAAAGCTACTTGTTTTTCTTTCTTCTTTTTTTTTGCTGCTGTGCTGCCTTGTCATTTTCTGTGGAGATCTATGCAAATGGAAACATCCAGAATTATATTGAACCAGTGAGAAAGCTTACTGTGGGTAAAGCACAAGTCTTTGTATTGAGGGGGAAAACTTTTGATAAATACAGGCCATAAAGTTTGCATCACAAGCTGGGCTCAGTGTAGACTTAAAAACACAAGCATAAGTCATGAGTGGGTGTCAGTTTCATTTAATATGAAATAATAAAGCAATAAACAAGAGTGGTGATACTTCTGAATCACAGAGACTTTTCCTACGTTTAGTCTTCACCAAACTGACTGAGCTGTTGTGCAGTGTGGAAACCTGTTAACTACTTCACTCAACATATGCAATGTTGCTGAAAGCGCAGCAGTGACAGAAGTACGATGCCAATGTTCTGATTGATTTGTGATCTGCAAAACCTAAAACAGAGTGTGAAATGCTTTAAATGGACACACAATGAAATGGATTTAATTGTTGCTGTCAATCACGACAGATGTTCTATGACGAGCCCTATAAAGAGTGATATACAGAGAACGAAGCACCTGGTGGGTCTGAGTGATACTCCACCTCACACCCAGATCAATTACGGTAATGTTTGAAACACTTCATTAAGTCCACTTAAAATACATTTCTGGCCTGAAAATATTTTCATGATTCATCTACATGTCCATTTTCTATATAGTTTACTCTTAGAGGGTTAGTGAGGACTGAAATGAGAGGCAGGGGTCCCTCAGGACTGAGAACCAATAAATCACAATGAAAACCATTCTTATACGTGTTTTCATACTTGAACAAAACTTCTAAAAAAATGTTTTGGAGCAAGCTGCATGTGTGAACACAAACAGCCAATGTTTTCCTCTCTGACTTTATTTGGAGTTTGTCCTGCCAGTGCATGCAACCGTTGCCATTGTCAAACTACATAAAGCGCTGACATAAAGGCACATATCCCAATTAAAGGGTTGTATCAGTGACTGCGGTTAACACTTCTGCGTTGTTGTTTTTTTTCACGTCATTTCTTGCCTCTGGAGACCCCCTGCCACCCGATAAGGTGCATTTGAGAACAACTAGGTCAGGAAGATTTCAGGGCCAGGGATTTCAGATTCAGTGGCTACGCTAACACTTCCCATAGCTTTAGGGTGGAATGAAATATTATTCAAGAGAACACTTTTTTATGAAAGATGTTATCAAACCTTTACACTCCTAGATCAAGCGTTGGACATATCAGAAGTTCAAACTCTGGTCTTCTCTTCTGCTTAACCATGTGATTCACAATACTGACATTCATGCGACATGATGTTACCTGGAGGCTGTGAGCTGAACTGAACAGAAGAGAAAGACGGCCAGGACTGCTGCTGGTGATCTGAAGTGAAGAGAAACAGATAATCAATCTTTACCATAGGGCAACAAAAGGACAACGACCACAAACACAACAAAGACAAGTTTTGTATTGATGACTCACAAACAATTAGTACTTTAATTTAAGGATCATGAAGTGATCTAAAGAACCCTGTTGTTCACCACATCCTCCCAAAGTGAGGGATCCTGCTAATCCTTGTACACGGACAAACCACAAACAGAGGACAATAAAGACAAGAAAAAGGAAAGAGCCCGTTAAGTTACAAAAAAAAGAAGCAGGTTTAAGGGCAGAGAAACAAAGGGTCAGAAACCTGAGAGATTTTTCAAGTGAGAAATAAAGGATAGCTAACATTAAAGAGTTGATGAAGCTGTTGGACAGCCACAACCTGCCAGAACAGCATCAATATCCCGGTTTCAAGTCTGACCTTGCGGCTCCTTTCCTGCATTGCATTCCCCACTCTCTCTCTCTCTCTCAATGTCCTTGTTCATTCTTAATAAAGGCAAAAGTCCCAAAGTAAACATGTCAAAACCCTGTACTTAATGTGTATCTATTCTATTTGAATATTTAGTGAAAATACACTCAGTTGGATATTTTAGTCACTACATTTCATACCATTATTTACTGTTTATGCCCTGCTGGTGTTGCTGCTCGTTTTATTTGTGCAACATGTAATGGAGTTATTATTGGCGTCTAGCTAGAAAGTGAGTAGTGTCCACCATGTTTTTCTTTCTGTGCTAATGAGCTCACTTTATAATCGACCACAGAGAACTCCCTAGGAAGTAGGGAGTACTAGATGAGTATGTGATTTCGGACACAGCCTTAGTCTTTGGATTCGCGTCAAGTTCTTCTATCATTTATGTGAAATGAAAAGATGTTTTGGTCCAGCTCATGTGTGGTCATTTCTCCTCTGCTCAATGACAGTGGGAAAATGATCTTATTCTTTAAAGACCACAATCAATGTTTACAATCTGAACGATGTAAGATACAGAACAGCAGTGCCAAATACTATAAAGCTGCAAACTTTCTTTTCAAATGGAAAAAAAACAACAACAAAAAACAACAACTTTATGCGGTCTGAAAATCCATGAAGGACAATTATTTTAGCTGACAGTTCTGTGGGCAGCTCAGCTCCTGAGCCACCATCACAGTGCATCCAGTCAATAACATCACACACCAGATGGCAATGTGGCAATTAAATGAAATGATTCACACTTAAAAGCAGCATGGTAAAATGTAACATGTGCAGTGCGACCTGTAGAATTAATTTAGCCCAAAATCCCAGAAAATGATTTTTATCTAACATGAAGCAAACAGACATTCATAAATCCTTGAAACTGGGCAAATTAAATTCTGCTGTTACACTGAAAACTGAGTGCAAAGGAGAACTGTTTGCAACGACATGTTGGGGGCAGCACTGCAGTCACGCTTCTAGGCAGCTCTTCAGTTAACCAGCTGGTGTAAAAGAAAAAGGTTATATAACTAAGCACAACAAAGAGAGCGATCCAATTAGTGGTTCACACACTATAGAAACGCTAAAAGTACCCATATTAATCTTTTTGGAGAGGAGAGTAAACAGACTGCACCCACTATCTCATTTTGTACATCCATATTCATCCATTAATGCCCTCCATGCAGCGCTGGTCATAAAAAATGATGAGTCATATGTATCTCGTTGAAAGCTAGGGTTCATAGAAAAATGTTGAATACTAAATAAGATGAAAAAACATTGAGGGGCACAATCAAGGATACAATGAATACATTAGAAATAAAATATGTTAAGAAAAGAAGCATTTCAACAAAGTTACTGAATAAGTTTGTGTTTGCAAAAGTTTTAGCTCTGATCAAACAACTGTCACATTTTCTGGTGAGCCATAAGAATTATTTATACTTGTTTTTAAAACTAACTTGAGACGCTGATGCCAACATTAAGATGTTGACACTCTCAGAACGGCATTACTGAGTAAAAAAAAAATAAGAATAAGTGAGAGAAATTGTTACGTCCATATCTATCCATGGGTTAGCGGGCTACATAACTCTTTCTATAAGCTTCTTTGAGGGTCTTTCAGTTTGCATTGATTGCCGCTCTGGTGGACACAGAGCAACCTCTAATCTCTTTACTGACCTTGTGTCTTGTTAATGTGTTATTCGTGTTTCTGATAAAACTCAACCTGCTTTCTTAAACACGTAAAACGTATCACTCCATGAAAATCTTTCCTGTGGAAAATGTAAACAATGACCATCTCTCTAGCCAGTTTGTCTGACACCTACTCAGCAGGACTGGTGACAAGCATTACGCTGAGGGGATTGGCTTGTCATTGGTTTTGCAGGCATTTGATCATGTACCCAAACAAGTGTTTGGCTCCACTGTGAACCTTCAATATCCAAGGCAAATTTCATTTCAAGCCATCCAATCATCTATTCATCCCTCACTCGAGACTACAAAATATCAACCTTGGGCAGCCTTACAAAAAAAAAAGGATTACCAAGGAAACATACATACTTTAATGTGAATGAAAGTTGTATATCTTTTCACATAATTAGAGACCTAACCAGGGCCAAGAGAAAAAAAATAATAGTGGTTGCTGTAAACTCTCTGTGCAGCACAAAGGTTTCATGCTCTGTAAGGACACTATATATTAAATTGCACTCTCCCTATCAAAACAAAAACATTTAAATTAATTGAATCTTTAAGTCATGGGGATGCTTCCTCTTGAGACCATATGATTTGGATATTTGTGAAGATTGTTTTGCATAATTTTTAGACCTTTTAAGCCCGTAGAAAATATTGTCACATATATTACACTATATATATTTAATATATAGTGTCCTTAAAGAGCATGAAAATATTGTCACATATATTACACTATATATATATATGTGTGTGTATACACACATATATATGTACACACATATGTACACACACACACACACACACACACACACACATATACATATACATATATAAATCCATCTGCATATACTATACCAGCCAGCCTCTAAACAGCAATTGCCTCAGAATACACGAGTTTAAAAAACTTTTCCACATTTCTGAGATGAAGACAATGAGCGACTGGCTGGGGAAAAAGAGGTTGGGAAAAGCAGTTGTCATTTCCAGGAACAAGTGTGGAGAAAATGTCATTGAATGCATTCGAATACACATTGTTTTCAGCTGTGGATGTCTGTATGTTTGCACACTGTAAGGTGAAGTATTATTCATGTACAATTGTATTATGACAATAACGACTTTCTATTTCTATTGTCCGAGGCACTTACATGTTAGCAGTTGCTTGGAAACAGTGTTAACTGCTGCTTCTTCTCACTGACTTTTCTGTTAGGTGTTTTTCTGCCATAGCTTTGACAGTTCTTATACAATCATCTCGATATTAAATCATAAAATAAAACATTTTGGAATAATATGGGTGTCTCCAATAACTCTATTTGCAGTTCAAGGGGAGTTTGCAGTTTTAGACTGGATCTGTAAGCCCCTCAAACTACAAGATATTCTGAGCCAAACATCAATACTGACTGAGCTCTCTGATCAGATTTCTTCCCTCATTGTTTGGAGGGGTGAATAGGGGTAATTTGGCAGACAAAATTCCTGCAGTCTGAGCCTGACTAGTTGTACAGCATTTATTTATTTTTTCCTGCCTCCCTGTTTCTGATTTCAGCCTGGTTCTGCCTGCTTTGCTCTCGCCTGCTTTGTTGCTGACTGATAGCCTTTTGCCGAACTCTGCCTTGAACTTTTAACCACATAAATGACTGATTGCTTTCAACTGCCTGCGAGTCCTGCTTTTGAGCCTGCTTCTCTGTGTTCAGAACTGTGACTGCACTGAAAGCAAAGACATTCGACAAAATTCAAAAAATTCAAAGTGAATGAACGGGGGAAAGTGGAATAGCACAACACACAGGCTGACTTAAACGAAACTGAAAGGATACAAAGGATATGGTTTGAATTGCTTGAATATATCCCTCTCAGCCCTCCACTATTGATCTAGGAGCACTGAATGTCGTGTGAAGTTTTGTAAGTTCGGCAGTGCACGGCTGGGTTTCACGCTCATCAATGCAACCCCACGTTTTTTATCGCTGCAATGTGCTCATCCATCTTTAATGGTCAGTCTTTAATGTTTGGACTTTGTCCTTTCCGCCTCATGTCGTTTCCATCCCAAACGGCGGCTCAAATCAAACATTTTCCTTTTACCGTATCACCACTGAATGTGTGGCTACAGCGAGGGAGGCATCAGACTTTTCTTTTTCATGTTTACTAGTACGTGCACCTTGAATGTCGCTCTTGAATACTTATTCAGATTTTTTTTTAATTTAACCAATGATATACCTCAGAAACTTAGCATATTTTCTGCTGAATAGATGTTTAAAAACATGAGTGTCATACATTGATAGACATTCAAAACTGGTACAAAAGGTTTTTTCCCAGCTACTCTGTTTGATGATGTTGATGAAACTCCTTTGTTTCAACTAGATCTTACTTGGATTCTAATTCTGTCAACAAGACCCATCACTCATTCACATGCAGCCTTTTTCAAGATGTATCATGTATGTCTTCACCCTCCACCATTAGCCATTGACATTTATACTACACTCACCTCCTGTCAATTGTATGAAAAAGACATCAACATCCAGAGGTCTGTCTGTAGTCAGAGCTGTACAGCCGAAGTACCTTTGCATCTTCTGTAGGAGATTTTCATAACTGCTGACTTAAGAATGTCTCTGAACCTTGTTGATAACACCATACAACCCAGGGAAAGGCATATTAACAGAATGGGTTGAAATTCTGTATTTGCATAGAAGGGATGTCACACATCACTGCAAAAATGCTTTGGAAAAACTCCTGGATTGACCAGGTTTCACCCATTTCACGAAGTTTAAATCCCACTTACAACTCACAGTCACGTTTAACATTTACTGTAAAATCCAGAATATAAGTCGCAACAGTATATAAGACAATCTGATTTAAGAGGTCTCCCATGAAAGAAAAAAAGCGTTGAACTTTCTACCTGCATGATCATTTCTATTGTGTTCTATACTGTGCAGTTTGTTTTCAGCTGTGTCACTATTTTAGTATCTTCTGTTTTCATTGTGTACAGTTTTCTCTCCTACTAGCTACAGTATGCTACAGTATGCTAGTTGAGCTCTTTGCCTATGGTGAAAGTTGGTAAGTACAGACTGCTCGCATATCTGACTCAGCTGGTCACTCCTTAACTTTAATACAGGAATCTTTCAATCAAAAGGGCTCTCCACAAGTTGTATTTACTGAACAACATACCGCTGATTGCTTTAAATGCAAGAAGGAGGGAAAAGAAATGTGAGAAAGTGGTGCAGCCAGGCTGGTCTGTGTCGCTATCTTTCCTAGCAAAGCGTGCTATTGGCTGCACTCTCAGTAATGACAGCCTGTGTGTCTGCATTTTATACGGGTATGTATAAGACGCAGCTAATCTTTTAGATGGAAAAGAAGGTATTAAAAGGACTACATATACACCAGATTTTATGGTACGTTTTCTCGTTCAGAGACTCTTTAGAAAAAGGTCAAATAATTGCTCAATCGAAATGCCAAAGTCTATGCTTAAATACAGTGTGATGTGGTAAATAACAGACTTTTTTGCACTGATTAAAGTGAACTGGAACACAACTTAGTGCTTTAGAAATACACAGTTCGTCTTGTTCTCTACCTGTCCCCACAGTGCTGTAAACATCTGAGCTCAGCTCCCTCCCACTGTTGAACACAGAGTCGTAGGTGAGGCTGGGAGCTGTGGCAGCAGGGCTGTTGTCCTTGTCGGTGCTCTTTAACGTCTTCCTATTCTTTATCTACAGAAGAAATAAAAAAATGTTCCCATGAATACAAGTCTATATTGGTTAGGCACCAGAGTGAAAGATAATCAAAAGTATGTTCTCCTAATGTTTAATTTAAAATATGTTGACTTTTAAAACATGCAGACATATCAGGAAATGTCAACCTGTCTGCACTTTATGAACATGACAAACACATTGAGGCTGTGCAGCATAGTTAATAAGCTCACTTTCCGTGGTTGCATATTCAATGTGTTAATAAAGTCAATAACATAATAAAGGTGTCATGATTGATGTACTTCCCTATTTTAGTTGTCAGATGCATCTAAAGGCAATGATTAAGGGTTTGATTGAGGATCTGCGTGCAGGAGTAGAGAAGTTATTATTACTGTGACACTCATAAGCCTCTTTCAGACATTCACTGCACTCCTGAAAATGTGCAGACGCGTCTACATTTGAAAAAAAGCAGACGTCTCGATCTCCGGACTTGTGCAAAGATCATCTCATGTCTGGATGAGCTGATCTGTAAAGCCAGCAGGTCATAAGGCGGCTGTGGCTCAGTTGGTAGACTTAGGCGTGTCTCGATCGGAAGGTGAGGGGTTCGATCCCCATGGGCAAGACACTCAACCTCGAGGTGTGAATGTGTTTGAGTTCTTAATGCTGAATGCTCTGAGTCGTTAAAAAGACTAGAAAAGAGAGAAAGTCTGTTTACCATTACCTTTGTCTTTTCTGCTCGCCTGGCTTGACTGTATTTGCGTTTCACGCATATTTTCGGCAGATCTGTTGTAGCGATAGCAATGCTACCCCCCCCCCCCCAACCCCCACCCCTTATGAGGAGTCATCCTCTTCCTTCTCCTCCAGCAGACTCTACCCAGATGAGACTTTTAAATAGTTGAGAATGTTGCACACTCAAATCTGTGTGCAGGATATATGCGAATGGGCAATGCTGACCTGATTGTCTGAAGATTGTTTACAAATGTAAATGTTTTTTTTCTAAATAGTACCAAATGTTTTTTTCTCATTGCTGTTGTTTTGTAAAGTCTCCAGGGAACTGTTCTGCCATGCAAACATTGTATACATAAGTGAGCACTGTTGCAGAAATAGTGAATAACAAATGTGAATTTTACATCTTGCTACTGGCTTTTATGTTGGTCGCATATCTTTACTTTTCTTCAATATACATTATATATGTTTCTAATTTTATAAAGTAATAGCAATATGAAAATGTAGATTCTAGTCTCTGAAGGGTTTCGCCCTGCAGGATAGTTTTTGTTCTTTACTGAATCAAGCTGAATGAAGAGTTAAATAAAAGAAGAATGTTGCAACCTTTATGAATGCAGAATTAAAAACAGTGTTGCAGTCCTGTTGCTTCATACTGCACATCATTGGTTTTCACCTGGGTTTACAAAATAAGCTGGAAACTGAATATGAGAAGCAGTCATAGGGAAATCTTTCAAATATTTACTAACCGATTTCTTGAGATTCTGAGTGGACAGAGAGGAGGGGATGCTGGATTTCTTCCTCAAAAACATCTTGAACGTGGCAGAATCCAAGTTCTCCACAGCAAAACATCTCCACGCTGTCTGGAGGGGCATAAAAAAGCAATATATTGGTTGGACAGGACAAATTTCACACAGACTTGTCTGCCATGCAAGAAAGAGAGCAAGGGTTACATGAAAGGATGGGCTCAATAATAAGGCTGGAGCTGCCAGACACTTCAGTCCCCCCGGCTGTGTTACGTTTCTGTTTGTGTATTTTATTTTTTTGGACAAATACCTGAATGAGACAGGCAGCTGCAGGGATCTGCCTATTGAAGTGTTTCTGTCTTTGCTTCTGCTGCACCTTGAGGGCGAAGCCTGAGCCTAAGATTCCCTGTGAAAAACAGCACAGCAGAGTTACTGCTCATTAATTCAGTTTTAACGACACACTTAGAGGCGGAAGAGATAGAAATAAACACAGAGTTAACCAAAAATGTTGGGAATACGCGCTGCTGAAACATTCAAGTCTATTACTCAGCGTGTTCATTAACTCAAAGTAATTCATTTCACGTAATCACTGAGTCTTTTTCACGGCTAAAGATGGGGGGTTTTGTCACTAACATTTTGTTAAATATGAGGGCCCTGTTTTTCTGACTTTCATTTTAAATTGAAAACTGACTGATACACATTTCATTTGTGCCATTACGATTATTTAATGTCCATTAATTAACAAGATAGTCGTTACAACGTCTGAACTATGTGAGGACACATCTTCAGACATTCAGAGAAGAAATGAGCCTCTGAATGGGACTGTAATTTGCTTTAGTCAATAACCTTGCAAGAGATCTGTAGTACAAATGTGTGTCTTGTTGAGGTCCTTGCAGCACTTAATGCACAGGATTAAGAAACAATGTATGAAACTCTCAGCACTGTTATCTAATCTTAAACCCTTGTAAATCCTTGCTGTGGCTGTAAAGCATGTCGGAGCCAGCTTTGATAGATACATTTGTGGTTCACACATAAGTCATACATACACTACAGACTGAACCAGACACTCTGTGTTTTCTTAGAACTTGAAAGACTTAATTAAATATTCATTACAGTGCAAATTCCTCTGAAGGAAATAGCTACATGTTCAAAACTATTATTCCATCAGGAATATACTTATTCAAATGAAAGGAATCAATGGAGATGATTTTACACATTTTCAGATTTAAAACCTGCGCAGACCTAAAAGATGTTCTGCTTCATTAATCTCTCTTTCCACTTACTGCAGGCAGGGCAAAGAAGGAAATAGCAAAGACTGAGAAACAGGATGCAATGCTCTTTCCAATCCAGGTCATTGGAACTAGGTCTCCATATCCAACGGTAGTCACTGTCACCTTTTGAGACAACACAAGAAGAAAGTATATATATTTCTGGCATGCTTAAAGTTGATATTGTTAATTAGCTTTTTATATGACAGTTTGAAAACTCACACCTGCTGTTAGGAATCTTCTGAAACATTTCAACAGATCACTTTTTTGCTTGGTTCTGCCGATAATAAAGGAAGTTTTTCCTTGCTGCTGTTTGCCTATGTTAGCTCCAGTTGGGTCTCTTTAAGTAATATGCCAAAAAGTACAGTAATGACCTCGGGGTATTCCATCAACGTAGCGAGTCAGGCTCACCTGAAAAAGTCATGATGAAAACGTCATCTCCCAATCAAGCCTCAAGTCGTGCCATGAACCCAATCCAGCCTTATTTTATGCAGGTGGACTCAAGACAGGCTTGGATAGCCTCGCTTTGTAAACGCACCCTTGGTTTATCAGACGCCCAAATGAATGGATGGATAAAAAGATGATGTAATACGTCACAGAAGGGAGAGTTTAAGTGCCTTTTTTTTTCAACAGCTGAACAACAAACGCTGCTGATTGAGCCATACAAATAATTCGAAGATGTTAATGTTAACAGAAGGCAACAGTGCAGACGCTAATAAGGCTGGTCTTTTTGTGTCCTCAGGTAACTTTACAAATAAAAGTTGATGGATTGATTGATTGATTGATTGATTGATGGCGCTATTAGAGAAAGTCAGGAGGCAACTAAAGTGAGTAGACTAGACTTCACCCTTGAGGCAATATCAATGTTATGTATGAGTTTAATAGCAATCCATCACTTGGTTACTTCAATCGAGACCAAATGATGGATTGACTTAACGGCTGATGTTGCCCTCAGAAAAGTCAAGTCAATAGTGTGGCAAATTAAAAACACTGAAAGGATATTTGGAAACAATGGTCACACAGGTTCAAAAGGAAAACAAGTTGAAATGCTACTGTAAGAAGGAGGGGTAGGATAGATTGGGTTGTAAATCATAATTTCCTTTGAGTCCTCATTTCTGGGAATATAACCCAGAGGCTGAACACCTCTCTTCTGGTGTTTTTTTTTTTTTTTTAACCAAGGACCCTGAGGTGCAACAGACTCCTCCAAAAACTGCTGATGAATTTCTACCGCTGCACTTCAGAGAGTATCAGGACACACTGCTGTACAGCCTGGTCTACTGTAGCTGCAGTGCTGCTGCTGCACTGATAAGCAACAGCTTAGTATAGATGTAATGCTTCCCTCTCCCAAACCTGAGAGGAATCCATTCTCAACAAACGGGCCATAAACATCATGAAGGCCCCAACCCCCCATACCCTCAACAGCAAATCCCAAAGTTGAGCAGCTGTGGCTCCACAGCAGAGTGGGTCGTCTTCTAATAGGTTGAGGATGATAGGGTGGAACGATGCTGAGCTCCTGCAGCCCAAGTGTCCTTGGGCAACACTGAACACCAAATTGCTCCTGACGGCATAGCCATCAATTTGTGGCACACTGCAGTCGGCTGTTAGTTAATGAATGTGTGACTGATGGTGAATGTTGCAGTGAAGGAAAAAAGGGCTTTAATTGGTTAAGGTTTATTAAACATTTAATTGCTCTTGCAAGTAAGTAGAAGAGTTAAATAAAAGAAGAATGTTGCAAGTACATTCTCGTATCTTCTGTTTTTTTGTGAACTTGTAACAACTTATGAACTTGAATTTGATTGTTTTCTATCTCATACCATCTTTAATGTGGACACCATTTCCACAGAGCACCCCCGCCACTCGCTTTCAGCAGTTCGTAACTAGGGCAGCGGTTCTATATCAAGAAGTGTGTACAGCTTTATAGCACTATAGTTCACACACCAGCCTGTTAGTCTGTCTAAGTTCTCTTTGTTTCAATGGCTGAGGCTCAGAGACGGAAGACAACAGTGATGATGAATAGCTTAAGGAGAACAGGAGAAACTGAGCAAGAAGCTGGACTACAGGAAATATTGAAAGGATTTTTACCTGTTGACAAGACTTTGCTGAACTTAAAGGCCTTCAGTGGGCGCTATAGCACACCAAACTACATTTTGCTTTAAGCTGGCTTAACTAAAATATACATTAAAAAAAGTTGAAACGTGAAGTTGCCTCTGTCCTTTTGCATTTCTTGGTTCGTAAACATTTCTCTTTCAGATTTAGATGGCTCAACTTTTCTACCAGTCAAAATTAATAAAGGACATTATGCAGTTGTTTGTCCTCCTCCTTTTCTTCCCGCTGACAGAATTGCACTATGTGAGGTTTTGATTATATGACTTGTTATATACTTTAATTATTCATACATGTATTGTACCTTTTTTACATTTATGACTACAGCAATAATGGAGAGGTGCCAAACACAATTTTTTGTTGTGTGCAAGCGATGACTTATTCAAGGGATACAGGGATGTTTTACTGGGAATGATGCTTGACATGCAAACATGTTTGTGATTTGACTTAGACTCTACCTTAAATACTTACCAAAGAGCTTTGGTTGGCTTGGGTCAATCTACTTTGAGTTTTAACTGTAGTGCTTTTTTCCCTTCGACCATTTCATTTCTCTGATCATCATTTGCATCATTTCCTCATGCAGAGAGTTCACAATACAGGATGTGACTCTGCAAGTGTGGACCCTGACCTACTAAAACCCAGGGTAAATAATGTGTAAACAGAAAGTCCACCTTCACATATATGAGAGCAGTTGTAATAAGTCTGCTGTGTGTGCATATGTTTTTTTAATATCCGAATCCCTGAAGTTTCCAAGAAGCAGTGTGGGTGGTGACTTATTGTCTGAAAATAAAATTTTATCCCATATTCTCGACTACTTGTTTTTTTCTGTTTGTATTAGCGGCCCACTGGATGTGCCCAAGGGTTTTCACACTACTCCTACTGTAACAACAGTAATACAGATAAAACAGAGTCTATATTCGACCTTTCACTTTCAAAAAAACAGTTTGTAAAGAGACAGTGTATTCTGTGAATCCTGACTTTTGGCAAGCTGGAGAGGTCAGCAAAACAATATTTAGAGAATGAGTCATTACGACTTTCTTTAAAAGACAATGCAATTCAAATCTTTGTCAAAATATTCAGTTAAGGTGATAAAAATATTCATTAACTAGTACTCTCAAAAAAAGTTTTCATATTGCCATCAATCCTATGTCGAAAGCGAAGTCCCTTTCATGCATGTCTCTTCTTCTTTTTAAACCTTCACACTCAACAGATGGCTCGCTTAGCTTAGCATTAAGACAAGAAGCCGGAGGTACTAGGAGGTCTACTTTTGTATATACAAAGCCCACTGAGTGCTTGATGGTATAACATTAATGCTTTATACCAAACACCATGTTCAATTTTGTTATTCTGGAAATGTTACTGATTCAATTAACAATTTCAGCAAAATACAGGCAAACATATCGTTCATAGGTTGAAATATTGCCAAAGTTGGCTGATTTAATATAGCTAAAATGTTAAGAAAGAAAGCCATTTTGGAGCTGAAAGAGATAGCATTTCCATGGACCTACAGAAATGACTACATAAAGAAAATAAATGTGCAAACAGATTTACAATTCTACATTGTTGTCTGTGCATCACTTTGTTTTATTTAAGTCTTACAAGCTAAAAGTAATGAAAGCAGTTCTTTGTCCTTTGATTAAGCACATTGCACTGGCGTGCACACTCACTCACTCACACATGACCACTTACCACTCCCCACCACAGGGCATCAGCATAGTTTTCAAAACTGCTATTCTCTTCTTTCTCTGCCAGGTAAACAAAGTACGATGCAAAGATCAGGCTCAGAAATCCGATGTACAAGGTAGTGATCAGCTCCTGAAATGCACACAGACGCACACATTACACACTGAAAATAAAATGAAACAACCACAACTTATCTTAAATACATGTTAGACAATTTGATAGGAAATGTGTGAACCTATATTGACTTATAGCTGGATGGCTTCTTCTTGTTCACTTTGGGGAGCTGCTGGGCTGATATAATCATGATATGTACTATCATATTATCAGCTCAACATTTATGTGCCTGGAGTTTAGTGGGGCTGTGCTTGCAAACGATGGGACATATGGGTTTGAATATTCATGTAAATCTGATATGAATGTGATGATTGAAATCTGTTTATGGGTGTTTATCTGTCTCTGTCTGGCAGCTTAAAATGGCTCCACACACAGTGTAAGCTCAGTGGCTACTTATCACTTTCATAAAATGTTTTCAAGACATGAATTATTCTTGTTGTTTTTACTTTCCTGTAAAAACTGAAACCTACAATGCCATTTTGTCCTTTTCTTTATACTTTCTAAGTTCTTGCATGTTGCTCCGAGGCCGAAGATTAGTCTTATATTTTAGGTCAGGTAAATCTTTTCAAATTGGGTCTCATAAATATTGTTTTGAATTTTAAGAAAGGCTCAAAACAAAAAGGAAAAAGAGAATTCTCGCTGTTCTTTTATTTATACCTACATCAATTAATTCTGCCCTATTGAGGCACAGTCACATATCCATGCAAGCTGAGGGCTGAATAAAACATTTTCTTCTGGTGGTGAAGGCATAGTCATATTTCTGCTTTGCAGGAAGTTTAACTTTTAAACTTTTTTAAACTATGATCTGTGTCCCAATTCAGGGAGTCCTTCAAACGGCACTTCTTTTCAAGATGATTTTAGGCCTTATGCAGTATGTGGAGAAAGACAGTGGTTCGAGTAGGACAATCGGATAAGAGAGTGAGGAATGACTTTTGGCTAAAGTATTCAAGAGAGAAATCGAACCCAGGTCACCCTCTCTGAGGGTTATTGCCTCTGAACATGGGACACACAGGATTGACCTCAAAGCTATAAATCTGTCACAACCAAAGGGCATGTTTGAAGACCTACTTGCATCATGGCAGCACATCCAATTTGGCGGTTCCTTTTAAACACCACATGGACCTGTCTGACATATACTGAGATACATCGCACACCATTGGCTGACTGTTAAGTGTGCGTACAATACATTTTAAAATGTAAGTAACTGAATTAACTTAATTGAAAAGCTAGTGATACAAATATAACAAAAAAAAAGAAAATGCTTTAAGACGTCTTAATTATAAGTTACGTAACGCTTAGTCAGGTAAGAACTGAAGCATTCATCAAGGTTGGTAGGCTTAGTATAAGGAAAGTCAAACAGGAAATCATCTGTAGACCAGGCCGTCTCATATCTGCCTGAGTGGTCTACGCAGGCCATGAATGCAAGGTTCTTAGTAGGCAGAGTCCTTAGAAGGGTGCTTCTCCTGAGTTGGGCTTATAACAGGTTAAGTCATGTCCCTTAACTGAAAGGGAAGACATGTGTGGCTGACCTCACTCAGCACTGCTCACATTTAGAACAACAAGGTGAAATGTAGCCCCGGCAGGCAAAGGTCTGCCTCCACGCATCTGGAAACGTGTGACTGTGTCCTCAATCTACTGTGGTGACAGACCTCACTCACGATGGCCATCTGCTCCGATTATTCCACAATCATTATTACCAGCACACTTCATCTGACCCCCTGCCATAAACTCCTTTATGTTTTGCAAATATTTTGTTTGCTTGTTTTTTTTTTTTTCCTCTTTCTGGTTTCAACACCCCCCTTATTTTAGTTTTCAAAAAAAGGGACTTGTTCTTGTTTTGGGATTTGAAGTAGGCTCTAGCACCATCATTTATAATAATTTCAAATAACATTGGAATTCCCATTGCATCTCACAACTGTTGTAAAATGCATGACTCAAACTGTAGTCTACAGCTTAGCTAGGGTGGCATGCAACAATAGCAGACATAATTTACCACTGAAATTATAGAATGGGCCTCAAAACTGTCATTAACACTTTATATAGTACAATCTTGGATGTAGCACACAAAAATAACCACTCAGCCATCCAAATTGTAGTCATAAGTCAACTACTCCCTAATGGATTGTTGTTTTTTACTGTCTTTATTGTCTCTTTTTTAAGACCATATGCTAAATACATCTGGGTTTCTCCTTTGTTGAACTTTGTTTAAAACGTTAAGTACAAAGGAATATTATTCATGTTGGGATGTGTTGCTTTAATGAACAAAATTAGAACAGACACCAGCTCTGCAAAGCTGCATCGGTAATCACAAACACTGTCATCGCCAGTATCACTTCCTTTAGCCTTGATTAACATAGGTTCTTTTGTCGTTGACTTAAATGAGACTGAAATGTTTACAGCTGTTGGTGGTGTTTCGATGTCTTCAAAGTCTTGTTGTTGCTGTGTTTATTGTTTTCATAAATAAAGACGGGACTTGCTTGCCATAATTCATACATTTATTCCTTTTCAAATAACTGATGTGAATGACATGACAAAATGATTTGTACCTTAATGCTTCAAAAGTCCAGGTGCTTTGAAACTGCGCCTGCTTAGGGTATCAAAAAAGTTACACTTGGGGACGCGTACAGCCTGGCAGGTAAGACATGTGCAACATATATAAGACATAAGTCCTCGGCCAGGGATTTCAAATCCAACCCCAACCCTTTGCTGCTTGTCATCTGCCACTCTCAGCTTCCAATGTTTCCTGTCACTTCAGCTGTCCTATCTAATAAAAGGCAAAAAGGCCCAAAATACCATCCCCCCCAAAAAAAATACACAAAATCAGTCTGAGATAAATGCAAGAACAGTACAGACATGGGTCATTAAAAACTTAGGTGCTCATAGTGCAAAATGAAGAAAAGAAAAAAAGCAGCAAACGTTTTAATCCTTGACCATCATCAGTACTAACGCAGTATTATGAGCACTGATATTTTTGACCATTTGTGTCTTAATTAAAGAGACAATCTTTCCATTTATTACAGCATGAGGACTATTTTTTAGCCTGGTCATACTGGTGTGCAAGATCTGAATTTTTTTCAAAATGACCTGAATGCTTTATTCTTCTGAAAATGAACCATTGGTGCATCTGAGTTTATGCTTAAAATATTCTCAGAAATGAGCTCTGATCACATCGTTTGAATTCAGATGAAGACAAAATCATTCTAAATCAGTCTAAAAAGCCGGAGAGCTGATCTCTCCTGGTGTATTTCAAATATTTATGAAGCATCTTATTGCAGATTGAATGAGGGAGCGTCTGTGGTTTGCTGTGCTCGTGAGGCTTAATTGGGCTCAGCCTTAATCCTGTCAGGCCGTAATCGGACTCCTTCTTTATGTATGATCTCTTTTAGTAAAGGATCTCTATCTGCACTCACCCACATTGTGATTTTAAACTGTGTTTAGCCACTCAGAGTGCTGGAGTTCCCATTGCACCACACTCAGCTGAATTCCTGATGAGTGAAATTCTCATTCATGTCTCGTCCCAAAACTGTCACTCCCAAATTTCTTTTTAGACTGCCACGGAGGAGCAGGAGCAGCAGATTAATGCAGAATACCATCCGGGAATAGTTTGGCTCCCTTGAAATATCATAAGCCTATCCTTACATTACCCCATACTGATAGTTTTCTGCATTGATGCTCAGAATCTGTGTCTCTTACGTCACTAACTTACATTTCTTATGAAAGTTTGAGCATCCAACTTCTGCAGTTAACGTGATAGCATGCAACACCTTCGACTTACATCTTGCTTGCTGTTTGAAAGTGCAAATTTTCCAGCTATAAGAGCTTAACACGCATTCAAGTACACCTTCCCAGAGTCACTACCAGAGGCTTAGTAGATACAGATGCTGCTGCTGTGACCGGACAAACACATCAAGGAGACATGTGCTTCCAATCTGCCGGCAAGCCAGCAAGGAGAAACTGTGCAAATTGTGTTTACAAGCCACAATCACTCGACTGCTGCTCAGTGTGTATTTAGATGCAGTCGCAACACAAAAACTGCTACTGCTAAACTGCTAAACGGCTACTGATTGCAGTAAACGAACACCATTGACTTTAAAAACTCCAGCTGTTAACACAGGAGAGCAGCAGTTTAGTGCGTTTACGTAGGAGAATGGCTGAATAAAGTATTCAGGTCCTGAAACAACATCAACAAAATCACCAAGGAACAATACTGGAAGCAGTGCTCACAGATGTCCAGCTGGTTGATGGCTACATGACCTATTCTCTAATGCTTTTTTTGTGTGACAGCAGATTTTCCCAGTGCTCGGCTGGCAGAGGTGTGGCAGGATTTCACGTGTTGCTTTGATGCCTGTAAAGTGGTCTAAAGTGCAAAAAGGACAAAAAAGGGCAAAAAGAAAAAGTACCAAGCTCTCTGAGAAAAGCTACCTTTAACTGACACATCTAAGTCTCTGAAGCCTTTAAAGCCCAATCAGGACCAAGCCACCTGTCAATGTCAATCTCACTCTGTACCTAACACACTCACCAACTCACCTCTATTTGCTTCAATTTGAGTAGTTCTGTGAAGCTCAGTCATATAAAAGGTCCTTTTTAAACTGACTTGGTTGGACTAAAACTGGCTTCTTTAACCTCCACAGTCTAAGAAATGCTCATTCTTCCTTCTCCACTATCCCACTTCTCTGTAAATTGAATATTTTGTTTATTTCTGTAGCCTAAACAGCAGGTTCCCAACCTTATCTGACAGGTTATGAAGATGACTGACAGAAAAGAAAAAATACATGTCTCTGCTACAGGAAGCATATCGGGTTACCCTGCGGCCTCTCAACAAACAGGTTAAAACCAGCTGGACCCCTGTGGCCTTTCTGTTTAGTGTTTCCATGTGTCCTTGTGTTTACGTGGCTTTTCACAAGATTTAAAAAAAAAAAAAAACTCCTACTTTCCTTCCTTCCTCAAGTTAGGTTAGTGAACAGATAGTATCTTGTAGAAGCAGCATGGTTTGGCAATATTTCAATTAAGAAAATGGAGATAAAGTATGATCTGTCAGTATACTGGCATATAGCCTGGAGCAATGCATGACAGGCATCTGGACATAACCTGCAAGCAGGACTTAACATCCAACTCACACCAGATGCGTGTTCGGTCGGTCTGATTCTGGTAAACAACAGCATACTGAGCAAAAAAGATCTCTCAGTATCCACGGTGACAGATGTTTCCTGGTTATTTTCCACCCTCACTCTGAACTTGCCCTCTGTCGTCATAAGTGTGACTTCATGCAGAGTGATACCCCATGGCTAGCAGGAAGGAAAGAGTTTGGGAAAGGGCTCCATTACTACCCTGCCCTGATAGTCACTTTTCTTACAGCTGAGGTCAATGGGTGTTGATGACCAGCTTCAGCCAGGAGCAATATGGTCATCAGCCAAGGCCGACACGAGGAAGCACAGCAGGCAGTACAGGCTCAGCAACTTCTCTGATGCTCTGTTCACCTTTATCATTCTCTGTTTTTACACAGACACAGAGGAGAATAACAGTGGCCAGTGGGGGTAATCAGGACCACCTATGTGTCTCAGTTGAATGATACTTCAGAGGGGCTACAGTCAAAGGGTGCTGTGTATGACTCTAACAAATCTACACTGTGTCCCTCTCCTTCTGGCTATGCAGAGTACTCTTCACATTCACATGTGGAGACTGTACCCTAGAATACAACACGACAAGGGGACGCCTGAAATCCCCAGAGAGAAAGCCTCCGGCTTGTTAATTGTAATTATCAGCAGCCCTGATGGCTTTGGAACGGATACGTGATGTGTTTTTAAAAGCTGTGAATGCATACCTGGCGATGGCTGTAGACAACTGAGCCCAGGAGACGCCAGGTTCCTCCCTGCCGGTCCACATGGAGCATCCGCAGGATCTGCAGGAAGCGAATCCCTCTGAAAAATAACAAAGGATTCAATGACTTTTAGTCCGTTGACTTGTACCAAATGCATGTAAAGAAGGTATTTATGTAAACATATGCTGTACTGATTTATTATTTAAGTAAGTATATTTTATGATTTTTTTGGGTATTTGTACTTCGCCAGGAGAACTATTTTTCTAACAACATTCAAACATCACCTCCTACATTTTAAATGCACACTGCAATTTCCACTCCTTACATTTTCATCAAGGCCGTGTTACACTCTGTAATGGAATTCAGGGGAGTTTATAATATGTTGTGTTTTGAATCACTGTGCGACCTCTGCACAACATTCATTAGTATGTCATCCTACAGTACATAGAAAAGGACCTTCCTTGGCTTATTCTTCAACGCATATCAAACGAGGCACATGTAGCATTACGAAAACATCATAGAGGACAAATCAACACAAAAGGAACTAGAAAGAGCATGGCCACCAAGGAAATGTGATATCAGGGTCTGAAAAACATAAGAAATGACTTGCAAATAGGAACAAATTTACTTTTGTATAACATGTGTCTTGTGTCAACCATGAAACCATAAAGAAAAAAACATTGACCCAGTTCAGAATTTGCTCTCATTCAGGTCTTGGAGTGTTATTGAGGTCTATCCCTGATGTCAAAGCCTGACTCACAGCTGAAACATTTATCCCAAAGTGGATTAGAGGGGTTAAGGTGAGGGTTCTGTGCAGGTCGAGTAAACTCTTCGCACACGTTCTACAAAATAAACTTCTGAAGGACCTGGTTTTGTGCACGGGAGGTTTAGGCTCTTATGAAATATTAAAGGGCTTAAAATGTTTCCACAACTTAAGAAGAGCACTGTAGTCTAAAATAATGTTACATGCCTCCTCTACCTCAACCATGAAAAATGTGTCCGTGGCTAAGTCAATGAAACCTTAAATTGCCCCCGCTGCTTCGTCAGAGGCCTATGAATGTGTATGGATGGGATGGCTAATACTTATACAGTTATGAAAGTTTTTTCTGATATTTGGTCCTACCTGTACACTGTCTCTTACCTTATAGCAGAGGTGGCGAAGACCTGGCCTTTAGAGCCCACTAAGAGCACGACAATCGATGCTACAACCACAATCAGATCTGCAAAAATCAACAATCAAGTCAACAAAATTAGCTTTGAGTCAATATTTCAGAATCATGCAGATGTTAGATATACAGAAATGCTTCATAATGAGAGTAAGTCTTGTCCTTATTATGAGCTTTGAAAAATCCAAGAAGAAAGGGCAGCTACCAAACATTGGGCGACTGGTGCTTTATCATGACATTTTCATCGGTTTTCATTATTATTATACTGACGTGAGAAGGGTTCCAAATAATATCAAAAGCCCGAAAAACACCTGGAGGTTCCAATTTTAGCAATAAAACGCTAAAGTGTAGCAGTGGTGGTATTAATTTCATGCTGAATTGGTCTGAGATATTTCATTTTGGGATGAAGCTTACTGACACTGTTTTGAATAATGTGTGTGGGTAGGGAGTGAAACGTGTTTGTCTGTATTGCCACAGATATGACTTTGTATGGGCGATGTGTTCCTACCTATTATAGAAATTGGCTTCCTGGCAAAGCGTAGCCGGCCACAGATGCCAACATATTTACTGCGGCAGCCAGCTGACCAGAGGCGGACGAGGTACTCTACACCGAAAAACACCACCAGAAAGATCTCCTGTAAGTGAAAGGAGGGAAACACAACAGACAAATGTGAGAGAAGAACAGGTGGAGGGAATGAAAAAAAATTAAATGTGTTTGAAGGTTATTTAGAGCAGCAATATCCGAACATCTGCTCCAACTTTAAGGTGCGTTTCAAAACTAATATTGTTGAATTATAGATGCAACTGTTCTATTTCCTCTGATGAGAGCAGCTTTGCACTCAAACCTGTCAGACATTCTTTAAGCGTTATTGATTGGTACTCAACAGATAGCTCATTTGTCAATGTTTAATTTGTACCATCGATTTATTCTTTATTCCAGCTGTAACATGTACTACAAAGTTATTGTATTTCCTTGACAATTAGTGTGATTATTTCTCCACAGATCTACAATGCCAGTATCCTGTTCAATCCTACTTTTTCCAGTTTGATGCCACACAAAACAAATCATATACAAGAGACACATAGTGAGCTTCTTTACCTGCTTTTTGTAAAGTGTCCGCGGAGAACATTTGTTATACATAGGTGCTAAACAAATTAAGATTGACTGACGATGGAAATCAATTTCTCTCAATGATTATTGCAAAAGATTTTTTTTTTTTTTGCTCTCAGGGGATAAAAGCTCAAACCCAGAGTTTCTCTCTCTCCCTCTCTCTCTCGTTCCACCTGGACTCAACCCAACCATCATCCGCACATGTTGGTCTTTGTTCTGTTTTGCTTCACAACATCCCACACAGGTCACACATCCACATATACACTACTGACTGACACACTCACTCCATGTTCGCAGTTAGCCTTTCAAGTGTTTCTTTTTTTTTAAAGTGGATAGGACAGTGGAGGGGGTGCAACATAACCATAAGGCAATGTTTACATTTTAGAATAATTAACTTAAATATTATGTCTTTTCCATACAGTATTTCTTGTGGCTCTTGGACTAAGTCATGACAGCACATATCAGATAATTAATAAAGATAAACTGTGAATAACAGACAAAATAAAGGGGTCAAACAAATGGTTATGTTTGTGTCAAATCACGTTAAAGACAGATGTAGGCCTACAGATTTTAACTATATTGGCTGACTATTTGGTACATTGACATAAGCCCTGCTAGAGGGTATCAAAAAGACACTGATTTATTCACCCTTCTGATCAGTAGGTCATGCTGTTGCTCCTTTAATGCTCTGTATCAAATTACACAGCTCAGAAATAAAAAAAGCAGCAGTATAAGCTTAACGCATCAACATGGGGTCTTGTTGTCAGATGATTAGAATCGTTGCCTCGTGGGTCTGCGCTTCATGCCAAACTTTATTTTAAAGGAACATTAGGAATATTTATGAAATACACTTTCATGTTTTCTCACAAAGAGCTGGAGAGGTTATAAATATTTATATACAGTTAGTATGAAGCTAAAGATGGCAGCTAGTTAGCCTAGCTTAGCATAAAGACTGAATATAACGTGGAAAACTAGTCAGCCTAAATATTGAATATGCAGTTTAGAGGCAACTGCAAAGCCCAGTCTTTACAAGTTACAGGTCACATGTTCAAGCAAAACACTTTCTGGAAAAATAACACCTTTTGGACCTATAGATGTTGTTTGCCGTGTGGACTGTTTGTTGGCCCAGTCCAGGAAATCATAAAAATAAACCCTGAGGTATTAATTTGTAATACGGAAATGTCCGAGTTGGTGGAAGAAGGTTGTTGTTATGTTCAGAGGGATCTATGATAACACTTCTCAAGTTATCTCCATCCTCTCTTCGAAGCTAAGCTAGTCTGCTGCTGGCAGTACAGTAGCTTATTTACCTTTTTACATCCTGTCCTCTTTCTTTTCCTCTGCTGAAAAACCCACCACAACAGCAGCGTGTTCAACGCTTGACACAATCCTCATACAATCAAAGCATCACCATTTCAATTCAATGTTAGTTTCCTCTATTGCTCCTTGAGGAGAGATGGTTAAAAAAAATATATATATGTTAAACAAAATCCATTACAGCACACAATTAGACCAACATAAATGAACTGGTGTGAACGAGAATGCAATTACCTTCACACATCTCTTAATCATTGACATGCGATTGGAAATTAAGCTGTCTGAAAGTGAATCAATAGCCTTTCATGGATTTTTAATGGTGACACCATCCTTTTGCTGTGAACGATGAGGAACACAGCGGGGGGATTCAGGCAGAAAATGCGCTGCATGTTTTACAGCAGGAGATGTTTTCGGCTCGGATGTAACAGTGAATGTAACAGAGCGTGTCTTTAAAGTCAAAAATTGGATTAATAAGATGTTATATCGTGTTCTTGGAAGGCAGAATGAAAAAACACATTAATTTATTCAGTGAGGATATGTACTTCAAGGATGAAAAACAAATGGCCCATCCAAAAACATGATCCATTAACAAACAGAAAGGGATGCAAAAAACAGGATGGGGGAGAATCACAACTGTTGTTTTTGGATGTGCAACAAAAGACAACTCTGACCATGGACACAGCAGTTTCCTCTTATATGGAGCTTTTCGTTCATCCAAGAGCTTTTGACCGAATAAAACTAAAGAAGAAGACTATGTGATCGGGCTGAAGAACTCCAGGTCAGTCAAGAAAGTGCAGCTTGAGTTTAGATTGTGTTGTCACCTGCTGTTTCCACAATCATGAATCATCTGTCAAGCTCAACTTTGGAGACGTCACGGAAGGGAAACCTTGTTGTCCTCAGAATAATGGAAAGTCTGCAGAATAACAGAATGACATGTGAACACATTCCATCTGCTGTGACGTGTCTGTGATAGACTTTAAGTTCTCTCTCAGTTGTAAGGAAATGAGGCAGGGACAAGGATCAGACTACAGGTCCAGTCCAGAGTATTATGGTTGAGTCACGCAAGGATGTTCTTTAACTGGCGGTGGCTAATACTCAAGTAGATCTCGTAAGAAAGGATAATATACTCCTTAACAAGCTCCTGTACCAGCTCTGATCACACTTTGACATCTCTCCATTCATGCATGTCCATAAGACTGTATATGTGTATTCCTGGCCGGTGTGTATGCAACGTTACGAGACAAAAACTAACCGAGTGTCTTCCTCTTTTTCTAGTAATTGTAAAGTCTAAGTAATAAAATACAATTCTCTTTCTTGTCCAACCAGGGCCTTAACACTTTCTTTTGATCACCTACCTCAGACATCTAATCCGCTGATCTGTGCTTCCTCACATGCTTTGGTCTCATTACCACATGAACCACATGGGGAGGCGATAAAACTAGAACACCTCATCAAGTCATCAGCCCCACACACTGAGTCTCTCCCCCTGTGCTCCACTACCTCTCTCATCATCGATCCTCATTTGACCCTCATTTTATCCACTTCATTCTCAAACCTCATTACTTCACACAATCAGTCTCTACCCCCCCCCCCCCCACCATCACTCTATCCCAAATGTTGCTTATCTTCTATTTCCAATACAATCATTTGCATTTATAAATGACTTCATACTCTTCGACCTTTCCGTCACAAATTCACAGCACTCCTAAAAATTTTAGGACATTGTGCATTGTGTCACTTGTAGGACTATAGTCTCCATGTATAGGTCGAGCGTTTACTAAATACCACAACACTAGCGCCCCCTGACCTCAGTTTTACACAAACTTTCCTACATCTACATTTTTATTGCGTGTGTGTCCCGACACATGGTAGTGATCATGGACTGTTTATTGAGGTGGACAGCGACCTTGGAGTGAAGCTCAAAGAGCTCTTGCTGCTGACTGGATTCAGCATAGGTCATAAACCCTCAAACTATAAAATCAAAACACGCCTCAAATATATAAAATATAACGTTTTTTGGTTGTTTTTTTTTGGGGGGGGGGGGTTTCGGTCATTAAAAGCTCAAACAGTGTTTTTTTTTTTTTAATATAACACTTGTTTAGATCCAAGTACTGATTTTCTGAGCAGTTTTGTTTCAATGAGTTTTTCCATCGCAAAAAAAGAAGCAGATTATGATTGACAGTTCAGAGGACGAATACAGCTCCGTGCTGCGTTCTTAATAATTGCAGAGCAAAGCCGAGAGACAATGTTACAAAATGTAACAGTACAGTCACTAAACTTTCCATAACTGTGAGAATCTGCTTTAAACTGTAAGAAGGGACATTAAGGATGTTTGATGTTCCATCTGCATGTTTATTATTTGCTTCAGTAAACTTGCAATGTCAATGCCCATTTTGGGGTATTTTGGCAACAAGTCGGGATTAGATGTAGATTCATTGTCCACATAATATTTGTTCTTATGTTAGTGAAATTAAAACTGAAGAGAATCACCACAATAGACAACTCATCATACTCTAGTCGTCAGGGGTAAGAAGGTAAGAAGAGCTTTTGTTAGTAAAACCACAAGATTAAAATGTTATATCTCTTTCAATTGGACTTTGCAGACTGACATAACCCGCAGCGATACTTTCAAGTAGCTCACAGCCAACTCACATCCTTAAAGTGTACAAACTCTTCAGAGAACACAGAACTTTTGGGCAAACCGCCAAGCATCTGGCTCAACACGCCACTACTACAAACACCATCAGCCAGAGCTGCATCTCCGGGCGCAGAACCGAGCGGGTTGTGTTAACCTTGAGTGTGCAAGAAGAAAGAAAGAAGACAAAGAAGCTGCTTCTGTGATGGGGGAGGGGAGAATGCAAGAGTTGCAGGGTCAGAGCAAATCTCTAAAGCAGCAAGCGCAAAGTACTAAAACAGGCCCTTTGGGGAAAGAGGCTGCAAACGATGAATGTTGGAGATTTTTGAGGGTTAAGAAGCATAGAGAAAAAATTAATTATTCATTATCAGTGTTGGATAAAATAATAAGAAGATTAAATATCCACAAGGGGTTAACCTAAAGCTGAGTAACAAAGTACATAATTCAAAATATTTGGGTATTATTATCTTTTTAATCCCAGTCCAATTCATACAGATGCATCCATTTTCTTAAATCCAACATTGAACCTGTAGGAATCATGTTTCTGCTCTGCCAGCGCATGATACACCATGACCAGTTGATCCCATTATCCCCAGTCCAAGGTGAACTTGTCACATGTGGCAAGTTCCAGTCCCCCTTAAAAGAAAATCCTCAAGCTTTTCTTCATCCTTTCTCAGAGCTTTTACTTTTGTTTGAGCTTGAGTGACTCACCCAGCACCCAAACAGTTCCTCCGCTCAGCAGCTGATGTCTCAGGGTTAAGTTTATCCCATTTACTATTGATTTCAGAGGAGGAGCCTTCGACCTCTAACGCCAGTGGGACACCCTGAAATAGTGTGCTGAAAAAAAGGCTTTGTTCTTCCAGCTAAAGTGTCCCTAAATTGTTTTTTTTTGTAAGGCAGCGGGTAGGTCAATAAACCCATGAAATTGCTTTTTCGAACAACAAAATCTGCAGTTTGATATTTTGTTTTAACAGCTCGTTCACCATCATGATGTTGAATGCAGCAGAACATAATCAATCAAAAAAAAAAACAACGATAGAAATAAATTTAGCATCTTTGTTTACTTTGAAATTGATTCTGTGCTTTATTAAACAAGCTTATAGGTGTCATTTCACAGAACTGCACAATGACTCAATGTCCATTAGCTGCATTGTTTTATGTGCACTATCATTTATTTAAATGAGTTGTCTGACACAGGATGGGAACAAAACTCATTTTTAACTACTTCATATATCAGAATCAGGCCTCTGTGTAGATGTACGCCAACAAAACAGAGACAAACAGAAGAGCTGAGCAGATGGTGAGAGTCAAAGGAAAGATCAGATCAGGAGAAAAAGCTGCAGGCTGTATCAACAAACATAAACAGTGGTGAAAAACGAGGTGTATCTTGCTTTGAGGTTCAGTTGTTTTTCTCATCGCAATCACTCGACTTGTGTCTCTCAGACATGTAGTTCATGGAACAGTGATCAGGATCATTAAAGAAACTTGAATCATCCAACACGGATTAAAAATCACCCAGAGGGACATTTGTTTTTCAGACAAACACCTCTTAGGGGCAAAACAATGAAGTTTTTGCTAACCCCTTTTTAATCTCATACGTCGTTATAGACGTTATACTCACCACCCAGTAGAGTGTTTCGTGAGCCAGATCGTGGTACTCGTGGATGGTAGACAGAACGCTTAGGATCAGACAGGCCAGAACCATGAGAAACCTGTCAGGGGGAGGAAACACAACACCTATCAATAAAGCGGGATAATTCTTTAATCGTCGTCATTCTTACTCATGTTTTATTCATACAAATGACATCCAATCTAAGGGGCTCATATTTCATATTTCATCAATCAGAGCTTTACGTAATGTTCACGAAAACACGGATCACTTGAAATCACTTCTCTATGTTCCAGCTCATATTCATGTCAACATCTCCCACTTTGATTTCAACACCAAAAACACCTCAGACAACTTTGGAGTCTGGTTCGAGTCTGGGTTTCTGAACAAAATTTAGAGCAGAAATCAAGAAAGCACAACATTACATTTATATTTCTGTCATGAAAAGCATCTGAGTGAAATCAAGCAAACATTCAAGGACAGCTCTCCGGAGGAAATTCTGTGAACCTTTTAGACTCCACCATGTGAATGCAAAGTGCATGACAAACTCGCCCAATAATGAGCAGACAGGTTTTGCGCACACACACTTTAAACACACACGTACACAAGCCACACAAACTATCAAGGAAACTCAAATGCTCCTTGACTTCCTCTGTACTTCTTTTCAAGGTCACATATATTTCAGATGCAGAAACAAAAAAAAATATATATATCTGTGGCTCTCCTTTCTACTTAGAGAACACTTTTACCCCTAATGTAGCCTTGACATCCTGACTCATAAGTAACTGTTGATGTTAAATGTCACGTCAAAGACCTTGAAGATTTTTAGTCTGTTTAACCATTTATCTTAAAAAGAAGAGCTTGTATTTCCTGCTGCTTGGAAACAATATAAATCTGAAAAATAACTTTTAGCAGACGTCCATTAACGTCAGAATGCAGCAATCCTGTTTGATTTGATTGTTGGAGAAATATGTGAACGCAAGACGGGCAACATAGAAGATGACATACCCTTAAACTTATAACATTGTGCTGCCTTTTTCCTGCAATGTCCTCGCCACTTGTCATTGTAATATCGCCCCCACGATCAGCCTTTAAGTCGCAGTTATGTTTCACCCCATCTCATTATGTTTGTCTGTTAGCAGAACATCTTTGTAAATGAAGAATGAATGTGCGTTCGACTCGTAGAAAGCTTGGCATTGGGGAAAGGACAAACTCATTAACTTTTCATTTCCGCTGGCATGAGACGTAGCACGATGAAGGGCAGAACTTCTGAATGGAATCAGGTTAACAACGTCTGAGTTCATTTGGCAAACAAATTCAAATGAAAGGACAAACTCCCAACAACGAACGCGATCAAAAGAAACACAGAGGCTCTGAAAAGCTTGTTCCTCTTTAGATTGAAATGTGATGCCAGTTTTTATTTCAAAATGTAGTGCAGCACCAGAGGAGCAAAATGTTACATCTCACTGAAACAACTGGAGCTGATTGAATTGAATTTCATGAACCAAATATGGAACTTTCAATGGATCTCTTGTATATTTTCATACATATATATTTAGATGAAATAGATACATTTGAAACTGAATATTCCATACTATCTATACAGAGTATGACTTCACATTGGGTGTGCAATGAGTTCTGAATTCAATATTTTCAATTACTGTATACAAGCCTGGTGCTAGGTAATTCAACGTGGCACCGACTGGAAAATACAAGCTTGATGATGGTGATAGGACGGGACACGTGCATATGTTACAGTATGTTACTATAACAGAATTTTAAGTGTCAGGCTAGTAATTAGTATGCTGTTCATTGTGTTTGAGTATGTTAGAAGGCGTTAAGTTAGTATGTGGTTTTGGACAATGCTTTTCACACATGGGATAAGATGTTATAAGGGAGCAAGGGCAAACTTTAACTTGTTTTTGCTGCTCATCAAAAAAAGCTTTGGTTTGCTCGAAGGGCCAACTTGGATTCTGTAAAAATACACAAGAATTCTTATAACTTTGCATAAGCCTGCTCAAATATAAGGAAAGAGAGAATTGCTTGTCCTTGTTTTTCTTAATGTAAAAGAGATCCATTAAAATCGAAATCTGGACACTATAGTACGAGTTAAATGGTCATACCTAAACAATACAGGGGAAATATTTACTCTACAGTCTCCTCCTTTGTATTATTTTAAACATTTGTTTGAATAAACACTCTTTAAGAATCTCAGTTTTATCTTGTCTATATGAGCACAAGCGATGGAAACTATGTGTAGGGGGAGTCCTGGTTTAGTTTCCAGTCAGTGTTTGCCCCATGGGTACCCTTATCACAACATGCTACAGCTTGAGTTTATTGAACACTGGCCAGGAATCCAAATATCCCCTTTCAAACTAACACAAACACACACACACACAGACACACGCGCACAAGCACACATGCACAGGCTTAAACGTGCGCGCAACACGTCAACACAGATAAAAGACAGTGAGAGAGAGACCTTCAGAGGGGAGATGGACTATTTGGAACACGGCTAACAAAGCAGCACTTCCTGTCTGCCTAAAACAACTGAACAAACGGTCAATGCAGCAGAAATATGACTTCATTTGGGGTTGGAGTCTTAGTTAAAATGATTTCTTCTTTTTTAACCTTAATTTATCCAGGAAAAGTCCCATTGAGGTTAAAAACTTCTTTTTTTCAAGGGAGTCAAAGTCACACTTCTATATTATGCAACATGAAGTTAAAAGAAGGATCAAAGA
This sequence comes from Symphodus melops, assembly GCF_947650265.1. NCBI lineage: Eukaryota > Metazoa > Chordata > Actinopteri > Labriformes > Labridae > Symphodus > Symphodus melops. The sequence goes on from NC_136693.1 coordinate 4,457,224, forward strand.
CACAAAAGTGAAAATCAGACTTTTCAAAGCAAACACGCTGGTTATGCTAATGGTTGTGATTTGTCAGAGAATCTCTGCTCAGATGACTTCAGAGCGTTTTGAAATGGCTGTAAACATACACACTTTGTATGCCGAGCATACTCTGCAGCTTCACTTTTAATCAATCTAAGACGATCTGACTCCCCGTCCCTCCATACTAACTGCACCATCATATTTCACTGCCTTTTCCTCCTGCGGGCTCAGTGTAGCAACACATAAAATAACACATTGGCTCATCTACAGAGGCATCACTGAACTCTGAACAAAAGCTCAAAGCGTCGCTCCTATCTATTATTGATGGACAGATCCTCTTGTAGTCTGTTTTGTAGTGTGTGTTGCATGTACAGAAAAAAAAAACAAGGGATGGAGTTAGAGTTAAAAGAGACATTGCTGACCATGTCACTGGCTGTTACCATCAACTCTCTTTTTTGGAACCACAAAGACAGTGCTTTAAAGTGACAAAGACAAAATAGTAACTCCCACTAAAGTGATGCAAAGCAAAGACAAATTCTTGAGTACCAAGTATGTAAGCTCAGTCACTGGTCCAACACCTCATCATTTCCCTTTAGGCAGAAGTCAAATGACAAGGTGTGGGGTCATTAGAGTGGGCTATACAAACACTGATGTTACATCCAGGAGATCTGGCTTTGATTATTCTTTTGAGCAAAGCAGGAAGCTGACTAGTTACAACATGTTGGTCTAATGAACTACGTCAGTTTGTTAAAATTGTAGATACCTAAATACTTTGATTATTTCAATGGTCCATATTATCCCAGGTCAAGTACTGAAGCTTTTAGAAAATGAAAGATATTCAGTCATTAAAAAAGAGAAGTCATTTTTAATACTGCATAAATATGTTGGCAACATTTTAGTATAGAACAATTCCCTACGTATTTGTGCAAGTTACACAATGTGCAGGTGTTACCCTGCAGTTTTTGATAACTATAAACAATTAATTACACATAATTTGGCTTCCCGGCTTCTATTTTTGTTGCCGTGGTATCTGAGCAAAAGTCAATATCCAATAATTTCTAGAATTGTTTCAGAATTGGAGTCATTTGAGTTCCGTTAGCTTCCAGAAAAGACATCTTCAAGATGGAGATGTGAATGCATCTAAGAGCGGTTTGTTGCCTTTGCATGCACATATCGGGTGTTTTAGCACATGTGCTTATTAGCAACACTTGTCCACATGTGGCTTTTGGAAGGACAACACAGTTCAAATAGAAAGAAAAGAAAGAGATAAAAGAAATAAAACAAAATATAACAGACAAACAACAAATAAAATAACAAACAAATGCAAGCAATGTTAGTTAAGTGGATGTCCACTGATGGGATCTTTGCATTGCGGACAGTGTGTTGTACCTTCCTGCAGCCAATGTCTTCTGAACGATACACTCAGAATGCCCTAAGTCAAGTTGCTTCCCTCAAGATTTCACATCTGTATGCAACATCAGTTTTTACTGAGATCAGACTTTGAGTAAGGTCTCACAAGCTTCACTTGAAGAAGGCGTCAGCACTTGGGTTAGTATGGGGTTAAAAGCTCAGTTAGAAAGTGGTCAACAATGAGTGACCTTGTCTCCGTGCTTCATTACCAATCCTGGCTCCTGAGTTTTTTGAAAGAGAGGAAAAGACTAAAGCACAGATGCCTTAACTGCACTTGATAAAATATAAAGCAGAGTTCAAACCGCTCCAGTCAGATCGTGTTTCTCAAATAGAAAAGAATATCAGAGCATAAACTCATAAACATGTTTGTTGTATCGTAAAAAACAGTGTCGGAATTGACTTCCTCCAGACTGATACTGTTTGACAGAACATCTCGTTCGGTTTAATGGAGCCGAGGCTGATTTGGATTTTCTCTAAACTCTCCTGATCGACTCGTTTATAAACAGCATGTGGGCTGGATACATGCTGCTCCGCACCAAAACACCCCATTTACTCTTAGCACAGACACCCAGTGGGAGCAGAGGTATAGTTTACTTACACATAAAACATATAGCATGCTCCTTTCCAGCAAAAAAAAACAAAAAACATTTCTTTCGTTTTAACACTTGCCTCGGTAAGCATCCCATATCATGATACACACAAACGCACAAAAGCTGACAAACACTTGCACGTGCAAACACACTAGGGTTCCTCTGATAAGGCCGACCTCACTGAGGATGGAGTTCTGGGTCAGGGATAAAGCTAAGCTTGTTCCTATCTGTCTTTCTCCACCTCCAACGTATAAAAGAAACCAACTGGACTGACGGACTCTTGACACTGTTTCAGAAAAACTATAGCAGCCATACTTAAAAACATAATGTAGAACGGGAAATAAAAGGTCAGAAAAGCAAATATTCGGTAATCTGTGTGTCTGCATCCAAGAGTATGCACGGTGATATCCTTGACTTTCCAAAATAAGGACAACATCCGCCTGAAAACACACAAAGAGCTCTAATTTGGTGGCGTAAAGGGCATTGTCTAAAGCTATTGAAGAAGGATGATTTGGAGCATGTCTGTCTACATTATGCTAGTGACAAAAGATTTATTTTAGCCTTCAATTGTGTGTAGTTGACTTTAAAAGATTTATTTTGGGGGGCTTTTGGGGCCTTTTTTTGGAGGGATAGGACAGTGGATAGAGTAGGAAAAGGGGAGAGAGAAAGTGGGGAATGACGTTCATTTGATTTGAACCTGTAGCCTCTGTACATGGGGCACGCAAACTAACCACTGGGCCACCTGCGCCCCAAGGGGTGTTGACTTAAAAGTCTCTCCTGCATGCAGTGTATGTGATATATGACTGGCCTTCGAAAGAATAGGGACAAAACATTCAGACAATATCCTTTTGCATTGTGATGGATCAGACCTCCCTGTATTTATGTCTTAATGTTGTAAATAACTTTCATGTAAACCACTTTTACGGCATTGGCTCATTTAAACTGCACGTTTTTTTAGTCAGTTTTAGGGGGATAGAAATAAAGTAAATACACATTTGAGAAAAAGGGTTTTAAGGTTAATGAAGGCATGTTTTCCAAGCTTGGATTTTGAAAACCTTTGTCAGTTAATTAAGTTGAGTGAATTCAACTTCTGCATCACAGTGTTTACAGGCTCACCCACTCAGCTACAAACATATACTGACTTAAATGAGCAATCATGAACATCAGTAGTCACAGTAGGTATGTTTCTAAATATATTAATACCAAACCAAATGATTTGGATGCACACTCGTCCCCATCGTAGTGACTCTGACAGAACTGTGTCAGTTAGATAAAACAGTTATTCCTCCTTAAAATACCAACACAGTAGATTTATCAATTATCAAGCAAATTTCATTTCCAAAGGAAGTGAAAGTCACAGCTGACACACGTTACGAAATATCTTTCGGTGTTTCTTGTTATTCGCTGCAGTGTGAGCTTTCTTTGAATCAGCATGGAGTGTGGCCTTTCTCCTAGTCTTGTTTGTACCTGATGCAAAGTCAGATGGTATAACAGTTAAAGGATTTTCCTGCTCTCACAGGAGCCACTCGCTTCCATGTTTGCGTGTATCTTGGTATCCTTGGTAATGCTTCAACCTATTTGAGCTGACCTGTGTTGGCTCACGCTCCCTTTGAGTCACAGAGACTCTAACCTGCTGTGACAGGCTGAATTCCCCTGCGTCCCCCCCCCCCACACCCCGACACCACCGGGTCACAGGGTGGCAGCGCCAGACTGGGCCACTGCCTCCTGCACAGCCTCACACATGCTGCCAAGTTTAGCTGCCTGTTATCAGTGCCAGCAAGTGGGGACAGGCATCACACATGGAGGAGAGCTGGACGATCATATCCTACATTCCAAAAGCCTCTGCAGGAACACTCACTCTGGATCGACTTGACTGACAGGGGTTACACCAAGACGGGAAAACAGTGAAATGCATCCTTTGGTTTAACATCAGTTTTATACAGACAGAAATGTATTATCAGCTACATTTCATTTGTCAAAAGTGACACTCAGGTTAACTGACAGAGCTGTCACATCAGATTTAGCTGGTGACCCTTAAAGTGGCATCTTCATGATTTAGTGGATTTAGCAGATAAAAGTATACCCAGCAAGCTGAAGACTAACATCCACGACTATACTTGTATGTCTTATATATTTTTATTTAACCTGTAAATTACAGTTACAAAGTGTTTTATACTATTCACACGACACTTGACAATCAAGTCTGTGCCACAGTTCTGGCACAAAAAAACATTAGTCCCAAAAGGTCATTTAAACATCGCCCTGTATTTGTTTTTAAAGCTCTGTTGTTTTAGTCTCTTTGAGTGCAAAGCAGTTCAGTCCTCTGTGTTCCTGCATTCACACTGTTCTGGCAAATTAAACGCCCAACAGAGCTGAGGAAAACATTCCCCAAATGAAAGATATTCATAATATCCCTTTAGTACTCCCTGGAGAGCATATTTGGTTTCAGATGCTCTTGTCTGTGATGAATTATAGGGGTTTTTATATCTGCTATGGCCTGCGTAAATATCTTTATAATATATTTGCAGCGAGCCCTGGTTGTGTTGTAATTTCTGTGCAGCATCTTTCTCAAATTCACAGGATTAACAGTTCTTTGTAGTGATGGCTTCCAAGGCTCTACATGCGCAATTAACTCCCTGTTTAATTAGCATCTTAGAGTTGCAATTATATCCTTGAATACCCAATGGATGCGGATGATTAGGAAAATAAAATATAAAACACTCACACTGCGAAGTGATACAAGAAGCATTTCCAGCCAGACGGCCTTTCCAGAAAGTTATATACGCGTCCTTGGATGGAGGCGCGGGTGTTACCTGGACGCACCCCGGTGCTGTACACTGACATCCGCATTGACATACGAGGATGAGATACGTAAGGGTGGAGGTGAACATGAGGAACTTCCGTGGGAGTATTGCCATCCTCAGAACTTTTGTCTCTTTGAAAACATGTGTCGTTTCCTGAAGGTGTTCCGGGATCATGCGCGGATAACGCGGTTTCTGACAACTCCAAATCCGGTGGTCTTTTTCCTCGTGCCATACCAGAGGACCTCTGCATGTTCCCCTGATAGAAGCCAGAATTAGACATAGTTTCCTCCTGCTATTTCTCTACTGCTTGGTTAACTTTTTCACACTTATTTTTCTCGATAACTCACTGAAACGGAGAAATGTTCGCCCATGTGCGTAAAGTTACTGCTGCTCTAGATCCCCCGGATAGTGTTTCTTTCATTTAACTTTACAGCTCTCTGGGTTGTTGAGAATATGGCAACTCTCATCCCTGACTGAATATCCCCTTCCTCTCGCACAGTACTTATCAGCCTGGAGTGCTGTGGGCGCCAGGCGGTGCGCTGTGAGTCGCCAGCTGTCCAGACATTTTACTGTTTGGCAAAACAGCCTGAAAGTACGGAAGCCCTAAGGGGACATGGAGAAGAAGAAAAAAAAAGAGGCCTGAGCTAAAAGAGCAATTTTATGACTACGGTTTTATTTTAAAGATTCACATCAATCTGTGAAGTAACTACATGCAAGGCTGAATCAAGCTTTTAATTCATAAAAAAAGTTTGAAATTGGAGTTTTCTTGAATTTCCCTCTAGATCAATAAAGTATCTATCTGTAAGCTATTTTATTATGTTATGCTTGGCTTAAGTTGGCTTTTATTTTGTAAAGGTTCAAGGGACGGAAGTGTGTGATTGGGGACCCGTGCGGGGTGCTCCCGCCGTGTGCGGCAATAAAGGAGCAGACAAATGTTCAACTTAATAAAGACTCCGTATTTCTTCATTTTATATTTTCCCAAAGTTCATCCATCCTAAACCCGCTCGGTTACATATCTATCTATCTATCTATCTATCTATCTATCTATCTATCTATCTATCTATCTATCTATCTATCTATCTTTTGCAGCAGCAGGAGTAATTTAGGTTTAAGTGTCTTGCCCAAGTAAACATCAGACATATCTGCAGGAGCGAACCCCAGACCTTGCGTCAGCCTTGGTTGACTCTACCACTAAGCACAGCCGCCCATGAGTAGTATTTCAGATGACTCATTCAGTTATCTCAAAATCAACACAATAATAATCAACTACTTTTTTTTTTCTTTTTTTTACATTGTGCACTTAAAAAAATAAAAAATAAAAGTGTAACTCATCATTATTTACACACTAAGAGTTGAAAAATAGCTTTGTGTTTGCATGAATTTGGGGCCTAAATTGGGATTCATAAAGCTCTGAAAAATGTGAATCTAAAGAAAGTATTTCAGCAGAAGCGTGTGCAGAATGGCCTTCATTGTTTGAGATGACAGTGACTCATTTCCTCTCGGACTGTCAACAGGGAGGAATTTGGAAATCAGTGTGTCAAGACTTTGGCATGTTTGAAACCATTACCAGTTATGTACATGCAAAATTCACATGCAACAGATGAAGCAACTTCCTACTGAGTAGTTCCACATTGTGGGCATATCAGTTTCAATTCCTCGACTGTCCTTTGGTTTACATGTAGGCTGTTTTTGACAATAAGAAAAGAAACAACTATCAAAGAAATCGGGTCAAATGTCCTGAAAAGTGTCCCCATTTCCTGACTTTTCTTGTGATTTATAACAGTTTTAAAAGCTAAGCCGTCAGCCCAGGTACTAAAGTAATCCAAGGAAACTCTGTGGACACATGCAGCTTTAGTCTGACAAGGTTACCCTGTGGATTGTTTCTGCTCTGACCTTGGCTCAGAGAGTCCAAGGAGGAGAAAAACAAGTTCACTGCTGCAGACTTTAATAAGAGTCGAGCGGCGTCCTTGTGTTGACAGGATCTGTTTCCAGGTAGATATTAAACACAACTCTCACTGCTTCTTCCTGTTCTATGCCACACACTGATTTTTGATTATTAACACAGAGAGCAATTATCTTGAAGGTCACTCGTGCTTCCATATTTTGATTGAGTGAAGTTAATGATATGTTGGATTTTTCAGGGCATTTCTACATCCTTACAAATGTCAATAATAAGCCATAAATGGTCAATTAATTGATCAGACATCTGACAAAAATGTCACAAGCAGTTGTATGATCTTTTCTTTCTTTTTCAGATTTAAAACAGTCAAAGATTAGGTTCAAACTCTTACAATTTCAGAGCATTTTTTGTTTTTCCCAGTCTCCTATGATAGACAAAGATAATTCTGTATCATTCAAACAAAACAACCTTGATATTTTAAATGACACGTAAAAAAGTTGTTTCTGAAACATTAACTTTTTCACTGAGAATAAAATTGCCTTCTAATCATCCTTGTGACAATGTAAAAAAAAACAATCCAAAAGGTTTTAAAGCATTCCTTGAGTGAAGAGGTAATTTTCTACACTTCACTGAAAGTGAAAAAGCAAGGGTTCCATAGGGCAGTCAGAGACCTATTGGTGTTCTCATTGCAATAAGGCTAAAGCCATGAAGAAGCTCATTATCCTATACGGAGGGCATATGAAGAATACTTTTTTAATGAACTGGTATTTACTCAGGTTGTGCCAGAGGAGATTAAGGGATTGGTTTCCCAAGCCACGGCTGACACAGTGGCAGCAATGCCTAATTTAGTTTGCAGGCAGAAACAAACAATCACATTTCAGAGTAATTAATTGATGTAATGGAAACTGGAGAGAAAAAGAATAACAGAATATTCAAGCATAGCATCCTTAAAATCACAGCTAGAGTACCAACAGCGTTCAATAGATTCATCCTTCTTGTCATACATGCTCTGAGCTCATGGGCACTTACATAAGGTTGAAATGTTTCTGAACCTCAAAGATTTCCTTTCCAAACTGGCTCTGTCCAAGCATTCAGACCAGTCAGTTGGAATTAGTCATGGCATCTCAGTTTGTATTGTCCTCCATATTTATGAGATATATAAACACACAAAGGGAGGAGGAAGCTATCCCTCGATGGTCGTATAAACAAATTATCAGTGACTAAGCCTATTCAAGTGAAGACATGGCTGATCATGTCATGGCACATATCGTGTAAAGATGGATGAGCGTTTCTTATTTTGGGAGATCGCCCAATTAATGATGAAATGTCTCCAACATGTGCCTCACTGAGCTGAGGATGTTGTATTCAGCTGTGGATGCATCATTTGAAGTCTCCACTTCCAGACCAAATATGACAAGGCTGTCCCATTCCAATCTGAATGCAGCCTGAAAAATGGCTCCCACTCATGCATTGGCTTTAAGGATGCAATTAGTGTATGTGTGAGCCTCACTGTACAGCAACTTAAAGGGATACTTCATCCATTTACATGAAGCTGTGTATCATTAGAAACATGTTAGTAGTGTTGAATGGTCGTGAATCCAGTCCTCATTTTGCCCTGAGACGAGAAAAATATGTTTTTCTTTGCCTGGAAGTTTTCTTCATGTGATGCAATATGACGCTTTTTGCATCACATGAAGAAAACTTTCAAGCAAAGAAAAACAAATTGGATTCACGACCATTCAACACTACTACCATGTTTCTAATGATACACAGCTTCATGCAAATGGGTGAAGTAGCCCTTTAAAAAACAAACGTGCATGCACACCTTTGGCTTGCTGCAACTTGAGTGTGCTTGGAATGACAAATGTCCTATTTTTTATTTTTATTTTATGGTGTTATTTTGTAAATGACTTGCCATCCTGTACTCGAGAGAAAAAAAACAACAACAAAAAAAACCAACAAAAACCAATTTTCATTTTTTTTAACCTACAATTCTGTGATTGACCCGAATGTGATCTTCAATGCTGGCAGCATACACTTAACAACGAAAATTAAAAAGTTGGGATGAATCATTGACGTGTTAAAAGCAAAGTCACACTGCCAGGCGGCTCTGAATCAAAACAATCAAAACAGATGACATCGATGCTGGCAAATATTTAATGTCAGTATTCAACAATAAAAAATAAAACAAATCTTTATCAATTTTTATTTCATGTAAATATTGTACTAAAATTCTACATATTATACCTTCCATTTTGTAGTGTGGAGTCAAGCCTTGCTATGGTTGTTTCATTGTGAATATAAGCAGGTTGTTCTAATTGTTCTGTAAAGTAGGATTTAGCTGGCACAGGTTGTTTTCACTGACATGGGCTGTCACTCGAAACGATTATGACTTTCCTCTTCGGGGCTACTTGTGGGTCCTGAGATGACTGCGGAGGCCAATTCAGGACTTGCATATTTTGGGGCAATGTGGGCAGGGGAAGGTGACGATACGTGATGGAGTTGGAACCTTCTTCAGTCTTTGTTTTCTGAGTTGTCAGAAGTTAGTGACATGGCGCAGTTCAGACTCATGAGCAGCTGCTCCTTTGTGCACGACTTCACTCCATCGAAGTCTATCGAAAGTCACGTACTCCCAGTCGTCCAGTGTGATTTGGTACTTATTCAGGTTGGTCTTGAGATTGTCCTTGAAGCATTTCTTTTGCATGATCAAAGACATCAAAAACCGAGCTACAAATGTCTTCTAATCTTATTTGTTTGACAACCTCGGAGTCAGTGTGTGAAAGACAAAAAGCAATCCCCATCACCACAGTTACAAACAAAAGAAACACCAGATAAACAAGCCAAGTAAGTAATAAGGGAATGAAGCCAGAAGAAGCAGCTAACTCTCATTAGTGAAACTCAAACAAGCTGACTAAATGTGTCTTCAATGTGGTGTTTGCTTCCAACTGGCATTTTCCATTGAGCTTGATTATGAGACCTAACGTGCTGATATTAGCCTGATTTACAACAAAGTCACAAGACAGCCGGTGAGGGATGAACCAAACACAATATCAGAATCAGAAATACTTAATTCTCCTTGTGGGAAAATTTGAATTGTCTAATTGTTCTTTAACCCAATGTAGCAATAAAAATACAACATATTGCAGTTTTATATCGATAATTAATACTGGAGGAAAACAACTAATACAACCAAACATAAACAGAAAGTAATTTACTCAAAATAAATTGTCTGCATTCATTACAATTGTCTCAAAAATGTTTGTCAGCAAAAACCCCCAAATCAAAGAAGTGCCTTCTTCATTATAAAGCAAAGCAGAGCAGTCCAAGCCAGGGAGAATTGGGTAAATGTAATCATGTACTGATAAAGAGCAGAGAAGTGTTGGTATTATTTGACTTCATCAGCCCAAAGACAGCTCTGAAATCGATGTCCGTAAAAGGCAGTTAGGCTGACTTTTGTTTGATGAGCATTGAGGCTGACTCAGACTAAACAACTTTAAAATCAGTGTGTCTGGTTTGAAAGTATTTTGACAGGTCAGTTTGTTTGGTTTAACAATGATCGTGTTCATATAAATTGGACCAGCTGGGAGTGGTCAATGCTGGATAGATTTGGTTTATTGAGGGTGAAAGCAATGAAACGCAGTACATAAAATAAGCTCGTCAGGAACTCTAAAACTTGTCCAACTCCAGTGCTGAAAATCCCAACATAATAAACAGGTGTCTTTATTTCACCTACTTTTATAATCACACAATCCATCTGTTAAGAAAGGCTGGAGGTAGACAAACTCAGTACAACTCCTGGTTTTCCAGAGTTGAGTTAAGTTTATTTACGGGACATCAATTACATGTGTGAGTTCACAAATGAAAAAAAAAAACAAAAATCTTGAGTTTACTTGTAATAATTTAATAAAAAAACACTTCTGTGAATGGCTTCATGGCCTATCCTCTCAGCTACAGTGGGGAAACTCAGACGACCTATATAGAGCTCTCAATTAACTCAGAGGCTGCAGCAGACTGTACCAACAACCAAGGTTCGGAACACATTCCTTACTTTAACATATGATCATTAACTTTATATGTGGATGTGTACTTGAATAGTAATTTCTATTAGTTAACAACAGGATGCATAAGAGAAGCTGTTATTTTTTTGGACAATCTTACAGATTTTCCAGTCTGTTGTGACTCACCCCTTAGGTTATCTGTTGGATTGTAATCCAGTCACTGCAGAGGTCACTGGAGGAAGTCTAAGGAACTGTCATGTTGCATTTTGTTCACAGAAGTATTCATTTAGAAAAGGGGGGAGCTGCCGCCACAAGGGGAAATTCCTGGTTAGCAGTGAAGTCAAGTTCTTTTGTTATTTTGTAACCATCAACATTCACTATTCACATAATCAAGATTAACTGATCATAAATATTTTTGGAGGTTTTGTTCTGTGGTGAATTTCCTTGTATTCTTGCCCTTCTATAAAACATATTAAAAGGAATTACATTTATTTTTAGGTTGTAACAGGAAGAAGCTAATGTTGATCCATGTCATCCAAACTTGTTGAGTGTGGCTTATTTGGTAGAAGCAGTCGTCTCTCAATCATAAGGTTGGGGTTCGATTCCTACATCCTGCAGCTAAATGTCTGAGCAAGACACTTAACCCCAAGTTACTCCTGCTGCTTCATTGGCAGCGTATGGATAGGATTAGTTACTTTTGATGGGCACTTTACATAGCCACCTCTGCCACAATTGTGTGAATGAGTATGTGATGACCAACGGAGTAAATGGACTTTGAGTAGAGAGAAGAAAGAAAAGCGCTTTACAAGCATCATTTGCGTCTTTTTTTTTTTTTTTGCTTCTTTCTCTCTTTTCTAACACAGAAAACATTTTGGTTTGAAAGCATTGTTTTCATTGAGCGTGAACGCCCACAGTACATACTTTAAACACACCTTAAATTATTACTTAATATGCTTTTGAGACAAAGCAAAAGAGAAAAGAACCAGCTGGGCATGAAGTCGGGCTGAAGGGGAAACACAGTTATTGTGACTGTTGGACAGGTGGGAAATGTCAGCATGTGAAAAAGAGACGTAAACAAACACAAAGAGCAGCAGGGGATGAAACTGACACAGGAGCAGCTGTGCCCAACACAAAACTTGTAACTGAATTTTAGGAACTAAAGACATTAGTGTTACTTCAGGCTGTATGTGTGCATAAAGACATTTGGCATGACTGCATGTACTGTGGGCAACATTTGTTTTCTTTATGCCAAGGCTGTAGAGCTTACAGTGAGCTTAACTTACGCTAACACTTGAAAGTGACAGATTTACTTCTGAAATGATTTTCAATTTAAACTCATTAATGTTTTAAACCCTGATATGGCGAAAGCATTACTTTTTATATTTGCATTTACCGGTCCCTTGAGTGCTGCTGTTCTGCATGTTTTTACTCAAGTGAATTAAAAATATGCTGTCAGCTCGAACTCCCACAAAATGAGTTGAGTCTCTGCAGACTGGCAGACAGCCCTAGTTCAAAAAACATTTTTTTTTTTTTTTAAAGTAGCAGTTCTCATAATGTTTGTATGCATACTGTTTGGTCATGAACTTAATTGGCACTATCTATCAAATAAGCATTAGCAAAGAGTGCATCGCAAGGTACTTGAGCCCTAATGTAAGGTAGATGCTCGGTGAAGAAGCCTCTCATCATAAGTACTGATACAGTAATATACCATATGGCCCTCGGTTGCCTTTACAACCCAAATGGCAATGCCACCTCCAACAGACTCAGGCTCTGGATATGTGAGTTAACCAGGTAGTGACAGCACCCTGTACCCTACCATAGTGGTTACAAAAGTGGGGGTGGGGACCCTCTGGGGGGTCTCGAGACACTGTTAGACGGGTTGCAAGATCCCTTTCAAAAACTTTTAAAAATGAGGAATGGTTTAAAATAGTGTATTTCTCCCATTAAATTTAAAACATATACAAAAATATGATGGTGTTGGGGCAATGTCAGATGTTTTAAGCACCTCCAGGAACAATGGGGGTCCCCAGTCTCGAGAATTTTCGCGGGCTGAAAAAAGTTTGGGAACCCCTGCCCTACCATATTGCCTATTCTGGCCCCCACAACTCTGTTATGTAGACAGATGGGGAGCCAGGGCCAGGAAAATACCAGGGTTTGTGTAGTGGGAACTTCACCAGTAATTCGTCTGATCACAACTCCTCAGAGAGCTGGACAGTGAGATCTGGCATCCCACAGCCGCCCCCTATAATGCTAGCTTTCACTGCTTACCTGTTCAATATAAGCTCCTAAAATAGGGCTTTTACAAATGACACTAATGACAGCTGTTTCCTTTAGGAGAACTACTGGAGATGTGCATTGAATGTATTTGTAAAGAACACAGCTGTCTTTCTATTTTAGCACCCTGTACCCATCTCTGCTCCTGACCAAACTGCAAGTGTAAAATTTAAACAAGATGGTTTTAACATACCCAAAATTAATCCGTAGGAACTGCCTGTATATACTTTTTAGTTAAAGACTCAGTAGAGTTTAGACCAACGTCCAAGCTGATATTTTGTTTCCTCTGGTTAGCAGGCAGTGTCTCAGAAAGCAGATTACCATATTTCTGGTCAAGTACTCTAAAATGCACAAAAGAGAGCAGCTCCTCTTCAAAACAGTAACTCTACTTGTTTGTTGTGTTGGCTGTGCTCCCGATAGCCCCCTCAGGCAAAGATTTTAGCACTTAACACTACTCTGTGCTACAGGTTGTTTTTGAATCAGTTTCCTTGTCACTCAAATGCCAAGAGTTAAGTGTAATTGTTGTCCTCGGGGTGCTCATGCTCCTAATGTTGCCCACACTGAGCGGCCTGCAGAGAAGTAGCAAGGGCAGCAAGTGTTTATCATACTGTCACGAGAGACAGAAGCTGTGGAGGCCAAATGTCCTGATTCTTTTTTTCTGCGTAAGACTACACATAAGGCATGTGTGAAAACCAGATACAAACACTTGAAATCTAGCCACCTGACAGGGATCATTGTGGTCATTTAAAAAAAATGTTAAGGATTCTGTATTCTTCTTACCTCATACCATTCACCTCAAAACACATATTATTGTACTTAGGTATACCCCAGAGTAACTAAATTTAGTCATAGCTGTGTTCTAGATCCCTATTAAAAACCCCATAATTGAGAAAGTAGCACTGTTAGTATAGCTGCTTTCAGTGGAATAAACATGAACAATTTAGTTTATTTTGGCTCAGTCACACGTACAACAGAATGCTGATTTAAATGCTCATTAGAGCTCCAGATGTGTATAAATCCACAGGCAAAACAAGACCCCCAAATGCACTATTTGAGTTAATTGTAGAAAAGCCACCCAGCCCATCTGTTTTCAGTAGAAATCCACCATTTCTTCAAATCAGGAGGACTACCAATACCTACAGTATGTCTTAAAAATTTTAGCCTATTCTGTTACCAAAGTTTTTTTAATTACTTCTCCATCACCCTTTTTCTAAGTTGTTGTTGTTTTTTAAACCCCCGAGCTATGTCGTTTGGATGTCTTTAAACTGTTTCTGCTCATGCCTCATGTTGATATGCCACTGGAGCGTGTCTTACAAACATTGCTGATCTTTGAATGGGAACACATAATAGTATTGCTATAATTTTGCCCAGTCAAAGAAAGTCTGGCTCGGTACCCTTTGGTTGTGACTATGGTGCATGCAACATTATTTGCGGATGGCTGTTGTTTTAACAGGGCCGATATTGGTTGATAACAAAGTTCATCATGCTGCACATTATTCCATCCCTAGTTTTCAATAACATTTGATCATCCATTTGAAAGTATACAGTATACATTGGATTGTGCATGTATGTTTAAATCTAGTATGAAATATGTAAACAGTACCTCCATTTTTTAAAAGAAATGCAGCTGAAGAATATCATCACAGATTAACCACTCATGCAATGCATCAAACATTTACTTATTCTCTTTGACAGTTGCTGAAATGTTCTGATATCCCCTCGACTAACCCTGCATTTTCTAACTTGTTCCTCTTCCACACTACAAAACCTTACAGATGAATTTGCCTTTCAAAATATAGCTGGTAGAGGAAAAGATCAATGGCTGGATTTCTTTGGAGAATTTTGGTTCAAAACACAATTACAATGGATTATATCATATGTGGCTCCCCTTTAAGCTGAGGAGAGCTGAGTATTCATAGAACTGCAGAATTTCTCCTCTGTTGTCATTGATCGGCTCTACTGTAAAACTGGCACCCTGCAGTAATGATGATAGCACACAGCTGCAGTACAGAATACTGTCATTCCCCTTTTTTCAAACACCTTCTATATTTAGCTTGGGCCTTGGGTTCTGAAATACTGTTTTATGCAATATGAATCCTGAATAAATGTTGTATAAGACATGGAGGGAGGAAAAGAATCGGCAGCACTTCACCCTATCTGTTCATACAAGAGAACATTTTGTTTGTATTTATCTAATCCAAGAGAGTCCAAGTAAATACTGATTTTCATTCTTCATGCCTTGATCTTGGAGCCTGTCCACTTACCTTGTGAAGAAATCGATGTCCTTGTATTACAAAATTCGACAAATGATCTGTGTTTTCATCAAGAAACGATCTCTGCAGTACTTATAATACAGCAATATGATCAGCGGTGTGTTATGTGATGAGTCATAGCCAATTACGGACTACTGTCTGGGGAAATAAGGCTCTGCTCAAGCTCAGCTTTGTCAAGTTCAGAAGCTGATGAATAAGAAAGTGGTATAGAAGATGTAGCAGCCCATCGGTTCAAGAATTAACAGCGATCAGTCAAATGTTAAATCAAATCAAGACCCAACAAGCAGTTGTCATCAGTCATATTACCAGTGTTGCATTACTTTCTTGGGAGCAGTCAAGAATAATTTGATTAAAAGGACATAAGAGCATTAGTCTGTGTATTTTAAGGACACAGCTGATATTATTATTGCCAGATTTCCTGTGCCATGGAATGATTTACTTGTGAATTAGATTTTCAGTGTATTTGTCAAAGCTTTAACAGAGATGTGAAATGTGGAGGTTAGCAGATCATTGTCAAATCGTCCAATGGTAGTATTAATGGCACTCTGGCTTTGCAAAGTTAGCGAAGTAGATTGAGTTATTATTGAAATAAAACGATTTATGGGCTTTGCAGCAGCCATTATACAACGTCTTACCGAGTCAGCCTGTCAGACTAGCGTGTTCAAAAGTCAGACATTATTATGCACATGATTGCTACCCAAACAATCTTTTACGCTTTTTTTCCCCCCCATAAGTAGGATTGTGTATTCGACTGTGAGTTTCATTAAAAAGGCTTCCAGTGGGCTGCAGAGCTTTGGCTGAAGGCATCCAGTGTGGAGATGGACAAAAATGTGCCCGTTTGCACAAACACTCACTATAACAGCTTTTGATGTGTTGTTTAAAGTTTACTAATGTGTCTCTCTGTTAGCATGTGCACTGTTGTTTGTTTCTATTGTTTTAAGTGATCGTTTCTACTGCTGAGGAAGGTCCACACAAACCACAACAAACTTCTCGTTGGAGACTTTTTTGGTGTCGTTCTGTATCTTATCGCATTGCATCGTATTGTATTATTTGGTACATCCATGTAGGGAAACCACTTGAGGCTGGATGAAAAAAAAGATTTTCAAATGTTAATAAGTCTCTCCTTAATCAAAGAAGTGTTAGGAAGGAGTTGCATCAGCCCGGAAATTATGTCATAATATCATGTTGCTGCTTTAATTTTGCTTTTATGTGCATGTTTCCCTTGTTATAGAGGCAGAAGACAAAACAGTAGGTCTAAGCAATCCCAAGGATACAACACATTACTCATGTCTGTTAAGTGGAGCATGGTCTGCTCAGTTAAGAAAGAGGGGCAATCCTATGATCATGTTTTTCTGGAGACTATACTGCCTATTCCAGCCCTTCTTAAAGGTTAGAAAAAGTAAGATAACATTGACTCATTTCTTTTACATTTTCTGGCAATGCTACTCTGTGTTCCCACTCATCTGGCATGGGATTTGCCTGCCCATATTACTGAGGTCAACAAGGATATCAAATCAATATTCACTAGATGAAAAAGATCCAAGTAATCCATAGGAAATAAGATATTTCACACATAAAGTATTTGCAGACATCTTGTCCACTCTCAGTGTGACACAGATTTTATTTTGTTGGACCGTTTGCAAAACTGAAAATGAGGGAAACAATGCTTCAACAGCTTGGCAGAGATATTTGTAAGACTCAGTGCCTCAGCTCTATGTAAGCCCAGTCAACATGCTCAGCACTCTCAGATGTGCATTGTGTTGGGTTTTTTTTGTCTCGTCTTGTACTATGGAGCAGAAGCAGTCCCTTCCTATCCTGACATCACCCGGCACGGCCCTGTCTGAAATGGTAGATGAGCGACTGCAGGGAAGAAAAGTGAGAGCCAGAGAGAAGAGGAGCAAGATGACAACAAAGGAATGGGACTGTGATGTATAATGAATAGTGTAAAATAACACATAAAAATGAACCGGGTGTTTTTTAAAGGGAGAAGACAGGGGGAAGGCAAAAGCAGCAATTGTTTGTATGAGATTGCTACAGGGAGAAACTGCGGAGAGCGTTGCAGTTCTGAGCAGAGATGTGGACTCACAAGCAGGACTCGGAGGCAGAGCAGTTGAAAGCAATCAATCATTTACTTGGTGAGAGTTCAAAGCGGAGTTTGGCAACAGGCAATCAGTCAGTAAAGGGCGAACTGAGCAGGCACAGGGACAGACAAGAAATAAGGATGAAGAGAAGCTACAACTTGGTAGTACTTTAGACTATCAAGCAAATGACTGGGGAGAGAGGTATGTGCAGGGGATTGACGGGAACTCACAGAGGGCAACCCCAGGGCAAAATGTCTAATAAAGAAGTCATTGTGGCAATAACAGAACAAGTGTCTTACTGAAGAGACTGTGACTCACTGTGTTTCCGTTCCATTTATACCATTTCTTTCAAAGCTGCCATAGTAATTAGATCAGGTCTATGAGTGGATCAAAGGCCAATGCTTGACAACAATTCTCATGGTTTCTGCAGTAACAGCCATCCCATGTCTCTCACAAGTCATCCAATACAGCCGCTTGGTTTTCTGGCCCATTACATAAAAAGGGTGCTGTGGGACCTTCTCGAAATAATGTCTTGAGACTGTTTTCCATTGGTTATGTAGAACTCTGGTGATGCAGTATAAAATATGTAAAGTCCACTTTGGGAAGTTGTGCAGGGTTATGTCACATACTACAGCAGGGATTGACTCCCATTTAAGTTCCATTTGAGATTTTTAATCTCAATGACTTTTTGCTTCCTGGTTAAATAAAGGTTAAAAAAAAGACTACTTTTAAAAACTCCTGTGTTGATTCTTCATTAAAGTTATGAAACCGTTAGAAGCAAAAACTATCAGCAACTAGATTGATTATTTCTATTTCTATCTATGTCTATTTATTTCAAAATACCTGTAACTGCGAGCCACCTTGGAGGTATCAGACAAGGCAATTACCAAAACAGACTTTATTTACATTTTCTACTGCAAAGAGTTGTAATGTGAGATGCATTTGTTTGTAACAAGAAACAGAAAAACACAACACAATGGTCTACACAAGGGGATACCAACAACAAGACAAACCAAATGTTCCCTCCAGGAGCTTTAAGTTATGTAAGTAAGTAAAGTTTAATTTCACAACCCAAGCACACATTATGTCTTAAAGTCGTGAAATGTGAAAGCCTTTTTTTTAAAGGTTTCATTTGGGCTTTTTATGTTTTTATTTTAGGCAGAGAAGTCACAGGTCAGATTCAAACTCAGGCTGTAGGACTATAGCCTTTGTACATGGGGCACGCACACTAACCACTATGCTACTGGCGACTGGTAGGGGCAGACTAAAGGCAAAACAGATTCAACTGCAATATAACTGTTTTGAAATTGTAACTGAACATTGCATTTTCATTACTACTAACACGATTCACATCCCTGCATGCAGTGAAGTCGTGCCTAGATCCTCATCCACATTTTAGCGGAACAGAGTAGTTTATTGAGTGTGATAATACATCATAACTATTTAAGATATTTTCAAGCCACTAGGGATCCAACCGTTCAGTGCTTTTACCAACATGTTCATGTGATTTACTAGGTTTTGATGCTGCATGCCTCTTAACCTGTAAGTTTGAATAACAATTTGAATAAAAGCCACTTCAAATTGTGAGGCTAAAAAGTCAATTTGCCTCAAGAGTATTTTTAATTTGGCTTTGGGGTGTGGCACAATCTGATAAACAGCAGCTGAGACATGTGAAGGGCTGACACATACTCACTTACTTTTCTTTAAAAGGAGGCTGGTAACATGAGAGCGCTCCACTTGGAAACTTGTATTTTTTATCGTTCACTTATTGAAACAGAGTACATGGCAAATGATGACATGAATATGGGGAACACAGTTGAGAGGGTTCAACTGAGGCTTACAGTCTGAGAACAGTAATCTGAGGGAACTTGACTCTGTGGACACATACACGTGTGAGTGAATAGAAACAACATGAATGAGAGCACATTATATTTGAACCACCAGTCTTGAGGTAATTCGTTTGCGTACTGATGCACTGTACAGCTCAAATGGTTCAAAGAAGGTGTTAATGGAAATTTTATTTGGAAAAGCCCTCAAGGTTGATTGAACTTCCCAGGAGGTATCCAAAAAAACACCATAAGAATATTAACTCAAACCATACCAAGGATTATGTACTGGCTGTTTTACCATATTCCAAGCTTTTTCATCCATCTTCAAAGGCATGTCTCGGTTTTAAAGCTTATTTTTGTTTTTCATTTCATGAAATTGCACTTGATAGTGGATTAAACCACTTAACCCCGAGGCAGGGAAATGCGGAATCATTTTTTTCTCTTTTTTGCACCAAACTTCTTCAACTTCAAGACATCTTGAGACCACTAATTTACTTCACTGCTTTACACCAATTTGAAGGTGTATTTAAATGTTAACTTGCAACAAACCTTTCCCTCAGACTATTGTACATACGCAAACTAGAACACACCTTTTTGTACATACAATACAATAAAAAATAGTAATTATTACAGTTGTTTATTTATATGTGTCATTTTTGCATTATTTTATGGGACAGTCCCAAAAGCATTAGAATGGTGTATTGTATAATACAGTACCTTTTATCAGGTGGAAGAAATCTGAAGTATTATCAAGTTTTTATTTTTCAACTATTATACTTGCAGTGTGTTTAGCAGTCTCTCAGACACAACAGAACAGCATGGAGGTGATGTTCTACTGAATAGAGGGACTCATATATAGGTTCATGCATACAATTTATTATACTTCAAAAACCTCCCTTGGCTCTATTGATCTAATGTATCATGTCCATCTATACATTAAAAACACATCAAGTATGTGGGTCTTTTATAGCCTGTAGCTGTCTGTAGTGGAGTGCCTTTTAGAGCTACTCTGCACCACTGGCTACATAAGATGCCCCCAATTTGCAGACTTGTAGTGCCCTTTCAAAAATGTCATTATGTCCGCATAATGAAGGTCTTGTGTTAAGATTCACATAACCCACTATACTGGATTTTGTAAAGATTAAAGGCACTCTTTGTCAGCTGTCATTGGCTATTTAAAAAAGTATTCACAGTTCTTTTTGGAAGTGGCTGCCTGAGAGTTGAAAAGGTCAGTCAATGGAAATTACATTTTTTGCCCAAATATCTGTGGGGATTGGTCAAATCAACATTTCAATGTGTTCTGTCCTCTTCCCGTTCTGTTTGAGCACTGGTATATGATAAAATATGTCTGACAAAGATTAGGTTTTCTGCGGGTTATTGTGTGCCCGTTTTACTCCAATATGTTCTCTTTTTTGATCTACTGATAAACACACTGCCAATTTCATACTGATACTGCCAGTATCAAAGATGAATGTAATAATAAATTTTAAAAAACGGTTTAGCAAATTCTTTTGTCGTGAAATGTTTCATGTTTTTCAAGGTTTTTTATGGTTTGATGTTTAATTGTCTATCTTGTGTGAGAAAGAGTAAGACATTTACTGGGTCATTAAAAAAGGAGATGTGTTTGCTCTGCTTTCTGATGTAATTGGTTTAGAAAGAAGGTTGGAATGTAAAGAATCCAAAAAATGAATACAATGTAAATCATTTTCCTTCAAAATAACAGTAAAGAGCTGACAGCAGAGACGGCAGCTCTTTATTAGAGTCCTGGTGTGTGTTGAAAGGTTAAAGGAGAGATGACTGGCTTGTTATTGTTTCGCTCTGCAGCAGCATTGTTCCAGTGTTGTTCTGTCAAACAACAAAAAAAACCTCATAATCACAATCAATCATTAATACCATGTTGAGTCAGAAATGTATAATATATTCTTAAAGCAGTGCTTGTAACGATAGTAATACCAATTATCATGTGACAAAGTCCGACAATCGAAACAACACATGGAGAGAGAAATGAAAGAGAGCAGACTGACCTGTATGAAGTCCCATCCAGAGTCAGGGGGCTTCTTCAGTAGCATGGAGACATGTTGACTGCAGGAGACTTCTTCTGGACAATAACATCTGTCTTTTTGGGAAATCTTTCAACCAAATCAACAAGACATTTTAGTTTAGATACAACAGCCAAAGTGGGCCTAACTACACTTTGAGAAGACAAGGATGAAACTTAAAAGTTGAAGTTTGTCGAACTCCAACAGCAATCTGGCAAAACACAGTTAAAATTCAAATTAAGTGTGCCACTGTGTGACACAGTTATGAAAACAGACCTGACAGTGGAACATTAAAATTGTTTCATTAAAAAAAAAAAAAAGTCCCTGCATGCTCTTGAAGCCACACATCTGTGTGGTAGGTAGGCAGGTAGGCACATCCCCGGTCTACACTGATATCATAATACCATTAATTGTTAGTTATTTTAGTGATGATGATGGTGGCAATAGTGATGATACTGTGGATGAATATTTGTATAATTGCTATAACAAGTACAACTTTTTTAATTAACGTTATTTGTGTTTATTTCTCTTCCTCTTTCTTACTTCGATATTTTTTCATGCAACTTCGTCTTCTGCCTCCCACGTTAACGTCAGAGAGCCAGAGAAATTTGTCTTACAGTCCAAGACAAATTTCAACAAGGAGACAAGAAATGCACTGTTAAAAACAAACAAGTAAAATGTCTTCAAATCTTCATAATTATATTTTGACAAATATTCTAAAAGCATTCTTCCTTTAAAACCAGTAGTCAGAAAGAGGGAAAGAGACCTAGTGAGGGAAAGAGAACACAAACTAAGTCCTGTAGTACCTCTTAAATGGTAGTAGGATCATATCTGAAAACGACTTCAGAAATTAGCTCTCTACAACTATCTGTTGAGAAACATAAGAAAAAACAACAAAGAACACTGTTTCACAGCTGTAGTATGTCTTAAAACACTGATACATACACCACCATGGAGGCTGCGCCCACTCTGTGGTGAGTTCAAAGTCATGAACTTCACATGTGTATCACAGCTCCAAGTGAGAGCACAGAACTCACCTCACTGTCAGCAACATAGTGGAGATTTTACTCCAGCATCATATTCCTCACTCCTTTCAAGCAAACCTAGAATGGGAAAATATTCAAGAATCGTGACACAATGTTTTCCAACAGGCCTTTTAAGTTTGTCCAACTGTTTCATGTTGTGTTTCTATTTCTCTTAACCATTCACTTTATTTACAGAGCACTTTGAAAATCAATCTCAATAAACAAGATGACACGGGGTTTTAACACTTGCAGAAAACTCCTGATATTTGCCAGAGGAGCTGAATGTGCGAACATGAAGTGTTTTTTTTTTCCTATAGGACTTCACCTGAAGTTTCTCCTGCCAGACCTCTGATATTTTTCCGAATCAAGCCAGAGTGAGTTTATGGGAGATCGCAGCAGGATATCTGAGGATATTTGAGGATCAGCTCAAATGATGTACTGTACTTGTAAACAACAGCTGACACAAATTAAGCCATCACTGATAGAGTGAGTAAGACACATCTTCACCTGATGAGGGTCCATCATCCAGTGAGTCAGAGCTTTATTAATCACCTCATGAAGAGAACAGTGTTAAATACATTTCATATGAAGAGGCGATATTCTAACGTAGCTGTGGATTGTGCAGATTTTTGAGATTCTCAGGATGTTGCATCACTGGCGTGTCTCAGTCTGCTGCTGCATTGCTGGTGGATTTCAGGCCTTCAGGTTGATCCATCTCTTCCTCACGAGTCGTATTTTCTTTCCCCAGAAATGGCTGGAAGTTTGTGTTTCATTGTCACTTCCCAGTATATGCTGGGCTGAGCTTGGTGTTTGCTTGTGGCTGTGGTGACAACGTCAGACAAGATGCCAGATATCAACTCGACTTATTCTGTATTCAGAGGACAAGCCAATTCTGTGAGCTGGCTGACTGAACTAAAGCTGAATTATTGCCATTCAAAGTTCACCCCGGAAAAGAGGCTGTAATTTCTGAACTGCATTAAAACCTCTGAAACTATTTTCACTGTCATCACAAGGAATACAAGCCTTATTAGGTACAATGGAAGTTTGAAAAAATAAATGACTGTATGTTTTTCCAACGCCAATTGCTCATAATGTTTTTAAAGTTCTGAACAGTCATTCATCAAAAGGAGTGTCTCAAACTTTACAAGCCTCACAGATGGCCTCATTAAGTAAATTATGGGACTGTGAGGGCTGCAGTTGTTGAAAATGATTATGTTTTGATAGACAGCTACAAAACATCATCCACTATCTGTTATCCTTCTTCTCCTCCTCCTTTGATTTAGCATCACAACAATTTGCTTGAGTGAATGAATCTTGAGCTTAACGTGTTCACTGCAGCATTATCAGAGTTTTTCATTTGTGTTGTTGGGATACCAACATCACTTCGTCTGATGGGAAGTTGAGTCATCTGAATGTAGAATAACAGCAGAAGCTCAACAGCCCCCAAAGCCCTAAAAACTTCTCTGAATCGGCATTAAACGCTGAACTGACTTACTCAGGTTTTTGAGTTTTTTTCAGAGATTGATATCTCTCATTTAATATGGCCCAAAACCTTATAAATGTGTATTTGTTGTTTTACCAGGCACTGTTTCTTCTACATTTACACCTTCAACATGTACACATAAGCTAGTGGCAGCTCAGCTCACAGCCTCTCCAAATGGATCATGTTGGCCACAGGTAATTTATTGACTCATTTTTCATGTGAAACTTGGTTCACTTTGATATAGAGAGAAGATTGATGGATGATAGGGGTCCCACTAAAATCCTTATTAACAATGAGCACTTTGAGAACACTTGAAACACCCAGAAACAAGTGGCAGTTCAACTCACAGCCCCTCCCAAAAAGTCTTGTGTGCTCTGAATTCAGCTGAGAAACATTTACTTTTAACTTTGAAACTCCTTTATAGTGTCTTACGGGTTTTAATCACCTTGTGCATTTGTTTTGGAGAAGAGGACACCCTAGTGGATAATCCCTGTAAACAATGAAAACTAAAGGGCCATTGTGAGAGTCAATAAAGTGTACAGCCTCCCATTCTGGAAAAAACTAAGTGCAGAGATTCAACTAGTTTACCCTGAATCTTCTTGTGTTATGATTCGACTCATTGACCACAGAGGGAAGTCCTTGTTAAAACATTGATTGCACATTCTTTTTGGAATTTTCCAGCCATATGTGGCAGTATGACCTTAGTAATTTTTATGTTTTTTGAAAAGACAACCATTTTCAGGTATTGTTTGCAGATGTGAATGTCTATATTTTTCACCAACATACATCCACTGTCACACCTTTTTTTCGGTAAATTGATCTTCAGTATAGTATGCACAGTGTTTCTGCGTATTGATGTGGACATTGTTGTCAGGGTCAACATGATTTCCAATCTCATGTTCTTTATGCTCAGTGAATTCAAAGATCTTGTTGTTCAAGAAGACTTTGAAGGAGAATGACTAAGTGATTGAGCAAGCACTCACAGTCCAATTAAGGCAGGAACTATGTCTTTTTAGCTGCTTTGAGTGGTTGGATTGTCTGGCTGAGTGTGTGCCTTGTACAGTGGCCAGCATACAGTACTTTGTTTGTATGCTTGCATATTGGTCATCTGGCAATTCATCATTGCAGCAATTATTGTAATTAAAAAAGCATGCACGCAGCCATTAAATAAGAGGTAAGTAGTTGGAGATTTTGCATAATAAACTCTCACACTGTCGGTGATCTGAGCATGATGCCATAATTGATTTTATCAGCGTGCTTTGCTTTGGGACGTCAACACAATATGGGAACTCTCCTATACATCAAGCATGTTAATTTCACTTGAATTAAATAAAAAAAAAAAAAAAAAACTACAAATGTCTCATACCACTACATGCTAAAGAACACAAGTCAAACTAAACTAAACAAATAGAAACATCTATTTTGGCATTGGTTTGTAGGAGACAGTTTGTATAGTTGAGGCTCAAACAGTTTTTTGACATCCACTTTTCTCCTAATCTGCACATCTAAAATTCTTTTAGAAGAACCCTTTGGTGGCAAACATCCGATAGCCTAAATATGTTTTCAAAACAGTGAAGAGACACATCAGTATTGAAGTAGTCCTTTAAGCTGTCTGTGCTGGGATGAGAGGAGACATTTGTGTTTGATTTTATTCATGGATTATCAGATACAGAGAGAGACAAAACAAACAAAATGAACAACACTCAAAGAAGAACAAGACTTTCAAAATAAGAGCAATAACAGCACAATCATGTAAAAAAAAGAAAAAGAAAGATTTCTGAAATTAAAAAGTAACTTCTAAAACAAGACAAGCCATAGTGAGAATGTTGTTCAAATTTCATTAGAAACACATACATGATGTGGCTTTGTTATGACCTGTCTCATTTGGGGAAAGGTATAGGTAACATTAAACCAGGTGGTGTTGGTAAATTAAAGTCATAATTTACAAAATGTATTCAATTGTGACACAACAACAAAAAGGTGTGGCAAACAAAAATGGTCACATGAGCTGCTCTAATAAATAAAATAAAGCAAAACAAAACAAAAGGACCCTAATGGGTAAAAAGAAAGAAACATAAATCCTACCAAACAACAAATAAACGTCACTTCTAATCTATTGTTTCCAAACAACAAACAAACCTAATATTAGTTGTTGTGTTTACTGAACTAATACCTGGCCCAGGCTAATTCAAAAGAGGGCCTCAGAACACAAAAGAGACAAGACAACAAGTTCTTTAAGAACATTTTACAACCATGGAAGACAGTGGTGAGCTGAAAACAAACAAAGCTGCACCCAGACCCTGTGGTTTGCAATATGAATTAGATCTGACTATGGCTGGTAGGTTTCAGTCCAAACGCTCCAGCTGCTCAAACAGTAATTCAGTGAATCATTTGTGTCGCCAGCAATGCTACTCACATCGGGAATTTCAGTCCCAGAGTTCTGGAAATGCATCAAGCAGCTGCTGCAGAACAGTCATCTTCTTAAACATCTATCAGACTCATCAATCACTGAGTTTGTCTGGTGTGAAGGAGGAGTTCTTCATCCAGACAAAACAGCTCGATTGTTTAGAGAGCAGGACGATGGATGTCCATTTTTCATGCTTTAGCCTCTGAAAGCCTTGTCACTTGCTTCTGCCTAACCTACGGACCAAGAGCAGTTATAGCCCTAATAAAATGCATATCTTCCAAATGGTTGTTGCCAACAAATAAAAATGTTGTTAAACCTCAACAAAATGTAAGCATTCTTATATCATTTTATAGACAGTATTGACAATGTTTTCATGGCTAAAGACTGTAACGTGGATGTAGTCTCAGTGATGTCACTGTCACAGTGATTGTGGAGCTGAAGGTTTTACCATAATGCAAAGTGAATCTCCAACTTTGCAAATCCTACGCCCAACTCTTAATCTTCATACAATCAAAACAGATAAGTTATATACACCAACTCTAGTACCCCAAGTCATGGCCGCAGGAAGTGGGGGAGCTTTTTTTTATTTTTATTTTTTTAATTTTTAAAAAAAAATGAAAACTATTTTTGCACGATTTATAAATTCCATTTTCCCATTCCTTTATGAATGGGAAAAGATTTTGACACGCGTAGGCAATTACGTGTATTTCTTGATTTTGATTTAATTATTTTTAGGCACAATCAACACAAGTTCACGGAAGTTACGTTGTCAGCGTAAGGCCAGCTCGTGGTTGCAGACGCAGAGTAAAGTGAAAAGGTTCCCCGCCCGCTCCATGCTCGCGCTACGAGTGGCACAGTTGAAGATGTAGCATCGTGTTGGACTAAGCCCCAGTAACAAACAAGATCCATGTTTTCAGAGACAGAGAAATTGATTGAGTTACGTCAATCTCTGTGGCCTCACCTGAGTGCACTTTCTCAGCCTTGAAGACATGGGTAGGCTACGCAGCACCATGATGACCCAGAAAAGACTCACAAACTATTAATTGATGTATGCCAACACAGACATCATGAACTCTCTGGACATTCGTCCCCTCATTAGAGACATTATTTCCACCCCAGAGCGCACCTGGACATTTGGACACCTGTAACCAGGGCACCCTGTCTGCAGCTCAAAGTAAGATCATGGTGCCGCCGCGCACTTTCATATATGCAGTTTAATGTCACACTATCGTATTTTTGCAAGGTGGTGGGGCTTGAGAGTGTTACTTTGATCGTGCGTTCTGTGCGTAATGGATTTGGAGAACAGTTTAATAACGTATAAATGGTTTGGATTGTTTCCTTGTGGCTTGCGTAAAAAGGTTGGAGATGGAGAAAACAGTGTGATTTTGTGCATATGTTTGCGTAGTGACTGTGGAGAGCTATTCAATAATGTGTTTAGATTGTCTGAGATTATTTCTTTGCGCTGTGCGTAAAAGGATTTAGGAGCTGATAGAGTCGTGCGTGACATAAATATAGGTGCAGTGACTCAGGTTGATGCCAGCTGATCAAACCTGTTGCATTGTTAAAGTGTTATTGTGAAGTTTAAGTAATTGTGCATATATTCCTCTGAGAGCTGACGGTGTCTGTGTGTGGCCCTGGCTGTGTTGACTGAAGAGTGTAAAACAATGACGTGGTGAATCTTAATATTCTTAAAAAATATTTAAATGTATATATTATGAATGTATTCTAAATAGGCCTATAGGCTCATAGGTTTTCTTTTTGTCCAAAAAAGAACAAAAGATTTTTTACAGCACCCCCTGTTCAAAATAACTTCCATCGGCCCTGCCCCAAGTGGACATCTAAGCAACTGCACAGTTTGGTTAGTTTTTTTTAATATTGGAGGTCGGCTTTGCTAATGCACATCAATTGGGAATAATCTTAATCAAGTCATGCTTTAGCTAAATAGCTTTAATAAAAATCTCCATAGTTCATTCTGAATGGACACTAATTACCGTCTTCTGTAATGTGATCTTGGCTAAGCACAGTCATAATGTCATACTCACTTGAGAATTTCACTGCACACTTTGGGATGGTGCTCCTGCTTCTCTGAGTTGACTTCAGTTTCCTGTGTGCTATGAAATAAGATGTGAGGGTGATATACAGTCTGAAATGAAATCTGTGACAGGACCGAAGTAACCACAAACCCCCTCCCCCCTTGGCTCCCCTTCCCTCTTCCATGTCTAACAGCTAGGCAGTGGCATCATCATTTGGCTTGAAATACAGTAGAGTGTTTTATTTTCAGGAGGCTCTGCTCATGCTGCCAGGTCCCCACATTTACACCACAATAACTTCAACATCCCTTACAGACATGATACATTCAGTTATAAAATAACCACAAGGTATTCATATACACTTGAATAATTGATTTTAACAGCAAGTAACTATGAAAAACAATTCAGCACTCCACTTTATGTTATGGTTTATTGGTTCCACACAAGAAAAGCAATTCTGATTATTTCACAATGTAATTTCCCTCTTCACAGTGCAGGTGTGCTTCATTATGCAAGCAGATAAAAACAAGACACGGACGGCAAATGGAAAGGAAACTTGATTATTTGTGTTGACAGGCTGATTTATATCAATTCACTGAAAGACTTTTTTGGAGTTATGTTAAACTTTTGAGAGAAAAGTAATTGTGTGACTGAAATGGAAGTGACAGATTTATTGGATAGCTGTAAAGTCAGTCTGCAGAAGAAAAAAAAAAGGAAAATGCAACTGTTTTGAAAACAAATTCATGATTAAAGTCAGCCTTAAGGTAAATTTTGCTCAAAGATTGTCGGAGGTTAACTTGATTGATCTTGGCCATATTTTTCAAGTAAGAGCCATTCAGGCTCTTACTTGAGGCAAAGGCAAAGGTCATCTTTGAAAGCCCTCAGCTCCCTCTGCATTCAGAGTTTAGACTTCTACTGGCAGGGAGGAGGTTCACTGATGTTAGGAGGGATAAATCAAACAGATACCTGAGGTCTTTGTCCCCTCAGCTGTTTGGTTTTTAAATAAGCTTTAGCCAGTGTTGCCTGTACACTTTTACAACGAACCGTTGTGCCCCTTATCTCCCTCTCATAACCATGATGATATCGATCACGTTATATGTATCTATGTATCTATGTGTTTGTGCTGTTTTTATAATGTTTGATGTGATTTCCCAATCCAAATTGAAACATGCAACATTCTGATTATTAATATAGCAAAAATCCAATATGCCCAACGTAAATATATCCTTTGAAGAGAGTGAAGTAAAACCCCTTCTAGATTTGTTGCTCTTAGCTCTGATCTGAAAGTCGCATACAAGTCTTAGTAAAATTATCCTGCTGTTCATGCTCCACACGTTGGCAGCTTTTTGTGTGAGTATACAGGATATTTGAGGGTTTTTCCATTAAAGGCAGGGTGGGTAATTTTCTCCAGATACACTTTTTAAGATTTTGGTTGAATTTCTTTTCAGGTCCTGACAGTAATTAATAATTCATGTGCTCTGAAAAAAAGTGTCACCTGTAGCAGTTGTAAAAATGTAAAAACTTCGACCAATGTCAGCACTTGACCACATTTCATAAACCAACCCACACTCAAAGCATGAGCTGAAATCAGATTTTGGACCGATGGCGCTAGTGCATGTAAGTTAGGGTTGTGGCTTTTGAGAGAGCACAGAGGGGAGGAGGTTGGTGAATACAGAGAACGGAGAGGATGCTACTTTTAAAGTCATGCACGTTCTCAAAAAATAACCTACCCTTCCTTTAAGGCTAACAATGTTTTTTTTAAATCCCAATTTATTAATCCAAAAAAAAAAAATCACATTATGGATGAAATGGTGAGATGCATCCCTAAAATGATCTTGAAAGAATGCAAATGATCAGGGACCCTTTTGATACAGCGCGCTTTGATTTTTCAATTATATCTACATGCTGTAATAGTGTCTGTATTAACCAAGCATCTGTTCAGAGAGCTGATGATCCCACAAGAGCTAACAGGATGTCTAAGAGCGAAAGCTATGCTACTGTGTACATTACACATTTGAAGTGAGGAACATTGTGCACTCATAATTAAAGCGACATGACACTGTATACAACTTTAATTTTAATTCTGTTTTAAAACATCAGGGGCTTTTTGGTTTTTAAATCAGAGCTCGTAGAGATGATGTGATGTCCATGCTAAAATATTGATTTGTTACCATCAATCTACATCATCTTCTCTCTGTTCCCGCGTCCTGTTTGTTTATAACTCATCCGCATGTTGTGCAGTCGGGGGTGACATCTCACACGGCAGCTCTGCCTGCTCTGACAGATTATGATCTGCCGTTACATTGTGATGAAAAGAGCAATGCTTAAATTTAGAGTTGATGTCGTGCTGCAGGGTTTACACAGTGGCTGTTCAGCATTTTCCCTGCAGTCATTCCTCTTTTATCTCAGCAGAAACAGGACAAATTCATTAGGGCTGTTGCTTGAGCAGAGCTTTCTGCGGGACTGCTCTTCACAGCTCTGGTAATGAGTGTGAACAACAGGAGCGATACAGAGCACTGTGAGGGACACACAGTGATTGAAGTTAGACGAGGAAAAGTCAGGAGGTTCATCAAGTTTACTAGCATTATCCTTTGAGCATGATTGAATTTTGTCCATTTTCTGTCCATCTTTTTTTGAGTTGTATCAGCTTGACAATGGCAATAAAGGAAAGGCTGCAGGGTCATCAAATCTGATAGAGTTCTTCTTTTCTGCAACGTGCCTTTTCAAAATAAATCAAAACTGACGCGGTGATAATGGGGTGGACAGAAAGGTAGCAAAAAAAACACATTTCAGTTTTTGGAAACTGACAATGAAATGACAGTGTTTTCACACATTTGCCTTTTTTGAAAGAGTTGATGCATACACAGTTATAAACATCTGATTCTTCTACTCTACAGTAAATTCCAGATTTATTAAGTACATATTATATATTATATAATGAAAAATCCACTTTTACAGTGTTTTTGAACATTTATTTTGGTAACCTGAGTTTGTATTGAACGATAACATTTGAAATAAATCCATCCAGTCCGTTGTTGGTGGTCTGCATAACTCTTACCAAACAGAGAAAAGTGGTCCATTTCAAATATTCTCAGTTTGTGACATCACAAGTTGAACTCCCCTAATTTCTCCTCCCATGGAATCCACCTCCAGCCCAGAGCAAAACCTTTGCACAGGGCAGCCATTGTTATTGTTTTTACAGAGGGGTGATGTCTACGGGCAAAACTCAGCAGTGTCTCATTGCATTTAAAGAGACACACACACACTCTCACACACACACACACACACACACACACACACACACACACACACACACACACACACACACACACACACACACACACACACACACACACACACACACACAAACAAAACGGAGCGCTCTGAGAGAGCTGGTTTCTACAGGGCCACAAACCTCCTCTGCTGCTCGATTCATGTTATATTTAGACCAAAGCACAGCACAGATGTTTCATTTAGACCACAGGGGGACAGTTTGAAAAGCTGAAAAGGGGCCCTAATATGTCCTCTTTAAAGGATGTGAACCAGAGAAGAAAGATTTTGCATTTCATAATCAATTTAAGACCATGGGCCTACTAAAGAGCAGTCGGTAACACTTGTATAACATTGTTTATCTCAGGTCGTCTATTGAAGGAGTGACCGAAGTTGCCAGAAAGTTCCACAGAGCCTTCATTTGTCAAGCCAACACTCACCAAAACCACACCAAAAAAGGTGGAAACATTAGTGTAAAAAAAATTATAACTAATTAAAAAGCAATTAAAATGTAAAATACTTTAGGCACGTGCACCCCCCTGACCAAATTAACACCAGATGCTAAGTAGTTTCTTTAAACTGAGACAACATCCAGACAATGTGCAGCTAATCGCTCGCCAGCGGTTCTGATGGACTGTTGTCTGACCATGACGCCTGGTGCTGTCTGTATGCTCTAAATTTGTATTCAGTCTGAGGGTTGTTCTGTTTTATTTATGGTTCATTGCTCTATTCCATCAAACTACTACCAGCTCTGATATTTGACACAACACGGGGTCCATGTTTATATAGTTCACTAACCATCTCAAAGAGACATTTGTTTTGTCAGTCAACTTCCTGCCCCTTCAATCACACTTTATTTAACAGTCACATTCCCACTCCAGCACGAGTATCTTCTTTCTCTTGGCTGTCAGAAGTAGATTACATCACTTCCCCCTGCTGCTGAAGCCCCTCAGCTCCAAGATCCAATGAAATATGCATGTAGAGATTCCCCTCTCTTCATGCTTATTTGTGGTTTTGTGGGATTCGCATGTCTAGCCATTGAATCTGCTTGGTCATGAAATGGTCTGGCGAGTCCACTCTGAAAGTTGTTTGTGCTAACAGAGCTGCTTGCTGACAGCATGTTGCTGTCCCCTTCTCTGCAAAAACATACCTATTTCAATGAAAATTTCCCGAAATATGAAGGTTCAGGTACTGAAAATAGAATCCACAGTCAGAGACCATCCTCGAAATCCCTCCACCGAGTCCATAATTTGTTTATTATATTCTGTGCTTTACTGTTTGAAGAAGCTGCATGTTGTTGACATTAAGCATGCCTATTAATGGGACCATACCTCACCTATCTCTAGATTAACTTAAAGGAAAAAAAGTCAAATTTTGAGAGTGTCAGCGTCTGATCTGGAAGGAGTCACCCTCGTTTTCTGTGAAGGCAGTAAGGCTTTCAGAGCTCTGGATAATTGGAGACTTTGCCCTTAAAGGTGAACATGACATGTATGAGACACTTTCTGCAGTGTGCAGCAGCACCTTGGGCAGAAACACAATCACAGAGTCATTGTTAGCACCAGCAGCTCACAGCACAGCGACACGTTTTCAGAGCGGCTAGCCGGCTATCGTATTTAAATAAGCAACCGACATTTATCTTCAACCAATCTCTGTTCGTATAGCGCCAATCCATAACAAATGTTATCTGAACAAATACAAAAATAACACGTACAAGACCGTGATCTATCACACAACAGAAGCAGCCGTTAACAGTAATCAAACAACAACACATGCATGTGATATTCTGAAATTGGAATTGGGACACGTCTGTCCTGAAGAGACCAGAGATATGTTCATATAGATGTCAGCAGTTTGTGCACTTTGAAGAGTGTAGGCGTGTTCACTTATCCATCCCTTTTAGTTTTGGTGTCTTCATGGCAGCCTCAGACAAAAGTTCACCGAATGCATTAGATAGTGTAGCTTCAGCATGGTATGAATTCAGAGAGACTCATTATTCCTCATTAGATGTGGTTATTTTAAGTGTATTATAATACATTCAGAACATTAACAGTGACCTGCCTGATACAATATTTGATTTTCTAATGAGATGGACCTTTAGTATTAGACGCAGTGAGAAGTGAGGCTCTCATTATCTATTCCTCACAGGGAAGATAACCCCTCATAAGCCTTTTTCTATAAAGACACTCGATAAAGAAAACTGCAGCGCTACTTTAATGAACAGCCTTCACTACACACCGTCCAAGAGCATTCATCTCATTGTTCATTCCAGGACAATGCTACATGTGAATAATGATTTTATTCACTCATTTGAATGTGTCTACTGGCCTAATGCATGACATACGTTAAATGTGCTGTTGGGCTAAAAGATGTTCATCACAAGACACACAGCTATGACTCTGCTCCTTATATCTGATGCATGCTCTTGATCTGAGCCCTCTGCCTTTACATTAAACCTTGACACAGTCAACATGTATTTGTTTATACGAAATAACACCTCGTCATCAAGGTTTCTTTATTAGAACTCAAGGTAAATTTGTTGTGCAGACAGGAATTCAGAGTTCCAATGATAGCTATAACAAATGATATAAAAGCAATTCAGAGGAAACATAAAAAACAAAGATCATTGATTACATGAGACCATGGAGAAGTTGTCAAACAGACACCTGTTCAGAAGCTGAAAATATTCCGACTTGGTTAAACTGGATCATCTTGTGCTAGTTTTGTTTAACAGTGCTATAGCTGCACACAAGAGTACACAGAGTTGCTGTAGTGTTTTGTTCTTCCTTCAGTTCTTGACAGCCAGAACAGAGAAACTGAAACTCTCCATTTAAGGGATGAGAGCGGCTGTTAAGATCAGTGTTCACCACATGCTGCAGCTGTAAAGAATAGAGATCCACCAGGTTGGATTGAGATTTAAATAAGATGAAACCAAAAGAAACATGACCATGTCAAAGCAGCTGCTTATAGCGCTCCTGGGTCTCTGCTAAACAAAGAGAACATTTACGATATAAACATAAATTTTCCTTGAAATTGTTGGGAACTAACTATAGTGAAATGACTAAAATTCATTATGGACTCAAACAGGATTCATAAATAGTAATGTTGCTGTGTAACTGATCTAGATGTACAGCAAATACTCAGTAAAGAAATCCACATAGCTTGTACACGAGACATAAAGAGGAAAGAAAAGATATAGAAGAAGCTCAAATCTGTATGAAAGTCAAATATAGAGGATTTTAAAAAATGCTGACATTTAGTTAAAATGTGAACGTTTAATGCCTCCAACAGTAAACGCTTCTCTCTTGAGAGAGCACTCACTCACTTTAATTTAAGAAGGAGGCTTTTCACTTTCCATGCATCCTGTGTATGCACCAACAACTTTTCTTTCTGAGTCTCTGAAGACCAATCATCACCACAGTGTCCTCAGTTTAACCCTGCTGAGGGACCCTTTAGTCACCAGAGAGTTTATGCATCATTTTCACGTGAGATACACGGATGAAGTTTTATGTTGAAGTGAGAAGTTGGGAGTGGTTTGGTTGTGTCGCCACTTGTTATATTTCTTCAGCTGTTGTTTTCTGAAGTTGTGTCAATCACTTACTTGACAATAATCCTGATGAGTTTAATATCATAATTAGCCTTTTATTGTTGTTTTAGTATGAGGTGGAACCAAGTAAAAAGTCTTGAAAGATATTCATACTGTACATAAGCACAGCATGATGTGTGGAGTTTAGAGGCTAGAGAGAAATGCAGAAAGAGGAACGTGGATAACTTTCATTGAAGCATTGGCGACATTAAATCGTTGCCAAATAACGGTGGATGCAGAGCACATGCATTTTGTGTGGAGAGAAAAATGCTTGGAGTGAAATAGTCTTCCATCCGTTTACCCGCAGTGTCTACAATACACACGGGGTCTATTTCCATGAAAATAGAAACTGAAATATGAACCTGACTTGTTTCTTTGGGGGGAAAAAAACGCTGTCAGTCATCATTAATTTCTATACTGCAGAGTCTGGTTGAAGTTATAATGATTATTCTGCTGAATAAATCCTTTGTGCGCATTGTCTGCAAATAAGAATTTAGAAGCACGAGTGCAGATTTATCATATTGACTCTTTGCTCTCTGCGGCATTTCCTGCTGGCAGTAAGAGCTTTCCGAAGCAGGCAGGCACCATCTAGAAATTTGGAGGTTGGGGAGAGACCATTAATTCAATGAATTTACTTAATTAGCCCTCGCCTCATGCCAAAGCCTTGATAAAAAGCCCAGAGACTTGTCGACAGAGGTTGCAGATAACTCTCCTGTATGCAGCTTTGCCCTATTTAAAAGCAGGATTTGTTCTTTTCACCTGAAATTCCGAGATGGTTCAGTGTTAGGGCGGTTTCGACAGATGTTCTCACTAATAAAGCTGCTATGCCAATATGATTTTATTGTCACTTCCATCTGGATATCATCTGGGGGAGTGCATTCTTGCTGTGTGGTTTGTAACAACAAACCAGGATCCAGGGGCAAGCGCAACATGCAAACTGACTGAAGTTGAACTGGTTTTTGTCCTTAGCAACGTGTTGCTCTGTGTGTCTTCATGTATTAGTGTAATGGGAGAAAACTGAGCCCTCAACCTTGAAACCACTGACTGGCACTTTGACACAAAGAGGAGTGTTTGAATGAGAACAGAACATCAGAAGGAATTGGAAAAGAACGTGTTTTTCGTAACGTGAACCGTGACTGACAAAGAACACCGGCTGCATGAAACTCCACTCACTTTTGAAATCGGAGACGTTTTTTGACCTTTTGCTTTTTTCGCTGGAGAGGCAAACACCACGGCTGACTGTCATTGTGAGTGAATGTGGCATCTCATGGCACAGCGTGCTACGAAACAAAACAAATTACATTGAAAGTTGGAAAACAACACGTATCGCCTGTGTGGCCAAACTCTGATGAAGCTTACTCATTTTTGACATTTAGGAAAATCAATGGGTTTTGCACAGGGCAACACCTTCCTTCATTGCTTTCAACAAACAATGGTGCTGCAGTTTTATTTAATGTTTATCAGGGTCCTGCTTGTAAATACTCTGCAGTGCAGGGTGTGTATAAATCTATGCCTGAAAATAGTCCCTAAAAGCCCTTTGACTACTGTTTGACAAAACCACCGTGCAGCTGTATATAATATTACATTGGTTAAGAAATGACCATGGTAATCATAGTCAAACATAAGAATAAACTTTCACTAAAGAGCACTTCAAAACAGTTTCAAAGGAACGGATGCATTATTCGAACTTTTAAGTAACATGTTGGAAAGATATCCGAGACAGCGGGGTGGCCCTGACTGACCTTTTCTCCTGAACCAGGTCTAATGAACAGCCATGAGGATGTTAGGCTTCAACCCGGTCACAGAGGAGTTGGCTTTACTGACTGTTGGAAGAACAGTATTTAAGAGCATTATCCCACTTTTCAACGTAGTGCAGTACAAGCAAACCATTGATGCTAAAAGTTTTGATTACGATCCATTATAATGTAGTTCAACCACTCAATTCCTGTGTCATAATCCGTTTTATGCTTCATGCACGGCTTGGTACTGAAAGTCAACTTTCTTTTGTACCATCTGAAGTGCGTCTGTAGAAATGATGTCTCGTACCACAAATGTCTGAGAAGGTTCATAATCTTGTCAAGTTATTTTTTCGAACAAAGCAAACCGAAGTGAAATCAACACAATTTTAAGGCAATTATCCTGTACCGCTGCCTTTGTTCAACCTAGACTAAGAGGAGTGGATACTATTGGCTGTTTTTATTGAATGAGGATCTTGGTTAAAATATTTCGATTACTCTTAAAGTTTGGTTCTGAAAACAGTTTTATCAGCCCACAGTGTTTGCCTTGGTACTGAAACTCAGGGATTTTGTCTGCAATATAAAACACAATTCAAAAGAAGATGATCACTGGAGCTACACTGCCTTATTTCTGCAGGAAAACTGTTTCATCACCTTTTTTTTCTCTGTGGTTTTATTTAGTTGCTCTAGTTTCTTCCTGTAGTCCAACTCAAGGTATACCTCAGGTAAAACGCTGACTCTGCAGGCTAAAAAACATGTTCTCTAGAGACCCTGATTACTCCATTGTGCAATATTTATTCACATGTATCATCCAGAAATCACCACTTTGGAAGATTGACTGTCAGTGCACAAAGCCAGAAATTATTTTTTATTTTTTTTTTGTCAGAAAGCGCAGCACCTGAGATTTTTGTTGTTGAGGCTATGTTTTCAGAAACTGGTATTGATCAGAAACACTATCATACCCCTGTGGCTTTATTATAGACCTAAGACAAAGATTGCACTGTACCACTGCTGTGTTTTTTATCTTCTTATTTTTTGAAGCACGGTCTGGTGTTGCATTCATGTCGTTATTTTCAAATACCATCATTATTTTCCAGCCAGCATTCTTCCTGGGATTCCTTACGACTATCTGAAATGCTGCTCTGTAACTCTGAAACCCCAAGGGACCTTTTGTGAGATCGTCTCTTCAATGGC
This sequence comes from Symphodus melops, assembly GCF_947650265.1. NCBI lineage: Eukaryota > Metazoa > Chordata > Actinopteri > Labriformes > Labridae > Symphodus > Symphodus melops. Next base: position 4,495,162 of record NC_136693.1, read on the forward strand.
CGAGGCACTGTATCATAGCAACTAAAAGATGGGTGGGTGGGGGGAAATCATACCCACAATGTATTGCCACCACTTTGTGTTTTCTGTACACAGGACACAACAGAAAGTCAAGTGTGATATCGAAGTGTGACAAATCCCACTCGCATGATTTGCTCTTAGTTCTAAATAAAACTAATTTCAAACACATTATCTGACACTTTAATATTTAGGTTGGATCATTTCTTATCATTCTCAATTATGAGGTCTGCCTGAGGACAAGTTAGTTCCACTTTACATCATTTCGCCCCCTCTTGGACTTCCTCTGCGCTGCTCCAAAATTGTCCACTCACATCACGATTCGTGCTACACATTACCATGTGCCAAGGGGAGGGGCAGGATGGCATGTTGAAGCAGCACAGGAGCAGAGCAGAGAGGTGAAATGTTGGTGATGAGAAAACCTGAAAACCCAATAACACAGTTTTTTTATTCCTTCTGGCAGATCTATATTTGTGTAACCCAATAAACTTTGTATGTGTGTGTGTGAAAGGCACAAGCTTAAGGGGCGTCACGGCAGGCATATTGGCTGTGGGTCAGATGCTTGCAGGCTGCTAATGATTAATAAATTCCATCACTGTCATTCGGGGACTTTGGTCACAAAGACAGAGGCTGTCTGTCAGCTTCATCCTCCTCATCTCAGTGCAGAATCTTAAAATACACCCCCAGAGATCCTTGTAGGAGGAAATTAGAAAGAATAGAGCGAACGCTGGATGTTTTTCTTCATTTCAGAACAACACTCATTGCTAATTACAAGGATAGGAATAAAAAGAAAGTGGTGTTCAGTGCACTTTCCCTGTTTTTCAAGCATCACTGCTTCCATTATATAACTGCTGGCTGTGAATTTGAATGTTGTTTCTTATTTTTCAAATGCAAGAGTACTAATTTTGATTTTCCACATTCGATGTTTTAATAGCGGTGAAAACATGAACATCAGAAATAGACTTTGCCTTCTGCTTTCATTGGCCATCAGGAGCTTCCTTTCCTCTGCTATCCTCAGTGATTCGTCTGCTCTCTATTTTTGAAGGTTATGTGAGGGATTCAGCAGCGTGGGTTATCCAAATCAAGTGGGGATCTTCCAAATTTAGTCCTTAAGTACAAAATTCCCCTCATCTGAAACTCTGTATGCCTCAACTGTTTTGTAGCTTAGCACTCAAACTCTGTCAGGGGTGAGAAAAGGAATTTCATAAAAAACCCCCAAAAAAACCGAGAGTGACTTTGATGATACCTTTTCTTGATTTTTTTCACACTGCAGCAGCTTCATGATAATCGTAGAAAAACTCTAATTAGATATTTGCACAGCGCGAGGACTGTGGCTCCCTCCCAATTAGGAGGATCATTAGAATGGAATTACAGGCCGGACAGGGTGAACTGAAGGAATAATTACTGCAGGTAAGGCTTGCTTGAATGCTCATTTGCCAACCTGACATAAAGAAAGACCTGTGACTCTATTGTGTTCTCATGTGAAGGTTGATAAAAATCCAGCAATTATGTGCTCAAATGTGGAATTCGATATGAAAAATGAGTCATAAAGAGGATAATCCTTCCTTGTATATCGTGTCCGATAACAGCTCAACAGAATGGCTTTTTTTGCCATGGTGCCACACTTGTGCCTATTTGATGACTAACAGGTGAACAGTACTCGAAGCACATTTGTTGAATAAATAACACCACATGATTAGTTCAGACTCATTGAGCAACCACTGGCTGAATTAAGCTGTGTTTGGAAATCTAAAAACTCTGAAATATCACTGCCCCACAGAAATGTCAAGCATGGTAATGAGGCCACTGTAATTTTTCTTCTGTTTTGTTCTTGGCTCGCACAACCCATTCACCGTGTATGCTAGCATACACAAGAAGTCAGAAATTCACATTTCAAAAGCTTGTTTGACATTTACCCAGTATCGTTTTTTTTAACATTGAAGTGATGTCAATTATACTTCTAGATTTGATTCTTACTTGAAAGTTTGACAGTATTATGAACCACTTTTAGCAGCCATAGATTTGCTTCAAAAAGTTAAATGTTTAATGAACAATGACCATCATTTGGTCCACTTGGCCTTGCTCCTCCAGTGTGTTATTTGAGTGTCCTGAAAAGCAGGTTGGCACTTTCCCCCGCAGCCTCTGCCTTCATTATATGAATATCAAGAGCTTGAAATGGCTTGAAGACTACAAGTGTGGTGCAAACATTCCTTTTAATAAAGCTTCCTCCAAAGTTTAAATATACATATCAAAAAAATGTAAAAGACTTAAAATAAAAATGTAACTTGAAATAGAAATGGGACATATCTGACATTGTTATCAGGACTGATTATTTAAGAAGTTTACAGATATGAGACTTACAAAGCTGATCCACATCACAGATCAAGAACAATGGTAGGGCACTTTAAAAGTGACCAAAACTTGTCTCCATTAAAGACATTCGAGATGGAACAGCTCCTTTTATAATAAGCAAACGCTTAAACACAAAAAGTAAATAAACAGACAATGTCCTTACTATCTTGCTACATCTTCACATCTTTTCCTGTGCATCAATAGACAGAAAATATTGTGTCGGTACTGAACTGAGATCAACTTTAACTGAGTTCAGCAGCTTCTTTTCATGTAGTAATTATCTGGAACATTCGTACCCACATTATTGTCGTTTAATAGATGCTTATCTCAGCAACCAACTGTTGAGCAACAAAAACAAATCTCCTGCGCCAAAATATTATGCCTTAATCAGGGATACGTGCGAAAGAAAAGTAAGCAGAGATGTCCGTTCTCTTGTCATAACAGATTAGTCCACACACAGGACAACCTACTCACACACCCACACACACTCTGCTTCTCTCCCGTCTTATTTCAAGCTCCATCATTCTGGTATGCGGCGTATTCGTGCTTTTGGAAGTTCTGAGCTTTTCAACAAATGTGAACTTCTGGTAAAACTTGAACCTGTGAAATATACTCTCAATCATTCAGTCACGTTGAAAGTGAATAATCTCAACAAGTTAAAGCGGCTTTTGCAGTGCTTGTGTTTCATCTTCAGACATAAGGAGAGGGTTGTATTTCTACCTCTTGAAAGGAAACACATTTCGCCTAACTCAGAGGTCAGCCAGAGCTATTAGACTGCATTTATAAATCACATTATCCACATGTGTAAACTTAATTTTAAACCCACTAAAACTTAAGCTGTGGTTGAGTAAAAACTATTATCTGTGTTGATTGATGAATACAAATGAGATCCAAACTTTGACACCGAGAACTCACATCTTTGCGTTTCCAACCTTTTGCGGACCTCCTTTTGAATGAGCTATAAAAGCAACAGAAGGAACACTAATTCATCTTCTTAAATAAGGAGATCAGGGGCGCTGGTGGCGTAGTGGTTCATTTACACGTCCCATGTACAGAGGTTGAAGTCCTTGTCCTCCTGTCCCTCTAATAAAGACATAAACAAGTCCCAATGTAAAAAAAGCAAGGCCCTTAATGTTCAGACCCTTATTTTCTTAGACAGTGAAATGTAATAATGTTTAACAAACTTGTTTGGAAGTAGAGCTGAGTATTTGTCTATGCACTTGACTATAAACGCTGTGGCACACTCAACACAACAGCGTGTTATTGTCGTGTCGCTTGTTAAATTCCTTTGTCTGTACAGCTTATCACCCAGGAGACGGATGGTTTTGCCATGTTAATGCTGAAGTAAACAAGACTTGTTATTTCAGCTGCAGTGTTTCAGTTTAGGCTCTGATACCAAACGTTACCTTAACTAAAGTACTTGGTTGGGTTTGGGAAGGAAATGTTATAACAACCAAATACAACAACTTTCCGTTGATTTATCTTCTTTCAGTTTGGATGGAACAAATCGTCATTAATAGTGACACAATCATTGATTTTGTTTTCAAAATATCCAATAAAAAAACTACAACACTAAAGTGAATTGACTTTTTCTCCCAGCTCATATTATCATCAAATTAAAAATACAACACAATATGACAATCTAACTGAAGAACTTTTAGTCACACTTCACACTTCAGGCATCTCCTGAAGTGTGAAGTGTGAACACACACACACACACGTTAAGCCCCCCAGTTATCTGTCTATATCCTCTTCATTTCTTGCAGGCACAAAAATAGTTCCAATTGAAATACAGTTGGTATTCCGTGCTGACTTACACCAAAACAGGATCCATTTGCATGATTCTATGTGACACACATGGTTATTTAACTGCTGTGAGACTGAGTTGAGCTGTAACAACCAAACATGCATTTGTAGAATTTCTGCACTTCACCTCAACAGGATGCATATATTCAAGGCATTTCAGGTATTTGGGGCATCCAGAAACATACCGTCTTTTCTAGTCTGCACAGTATTGCTGGTAATAGAATAAATCTCCTGACCGCTGCTTTGGAACAGTTAACGTATAAGCATCGAGTGCAGTCAATGGTGCTGAACCTGTGGTCATTTTCTGGGCCTCATGTTATCTCAGCTGAGCTTCTACTGATATAGTTAAACATCATCCTATAAAAGTTCTTTGTGTATTAGTAAGAGCCCTGACAGCTCTCCCCGGATCACCTTGTCTTAATTCTCACTACCTGCACGCCCCACATTTGTCATCTTGCCCTCCCCCAGCCCTCCCATAGAGGATCACCACTGAAATAAGCCTCTGGGCCTTATTGTGTAATTTAATCCCTGACAGCTTGTAGGTGTGTGTGTGATAACTGTCTTCAGGTAAAGCCGTATTATGTTTGTGATTTTTAAAAGAATGTTTGTATCTATATAATATACTCAGTCTGAGCCACACAGGCCTTCACTGCAACACCTTCTGATCTTTTTTTACCTTTTGTAAAATTGAGAAGAAAGTAAAACTCGAGTTGTTTTAACCTGCAGGTCAGTTTTCACTACAGCAGGTGAGTTTGTGTGAATGAGGCTTGTTGATAAAATAAATGGTAACTTGGTATGAAATCATGTCAGTCCAGATTAGTACACCTGTAAAGCTTTTATTCACTATAACAGCTATAAGATTATGACCATCTGTGCAGTTCAATGCAACATTTTTACTTTTATGAAGCTTTTACATTTTCAGTTATCTTTGCCTCGGTCAGAAAGCTCACAGTTCTACTTCGTATTATCATAGTGGGCGGTGGTGGTCTATTGGAGTGCAATGTATTACAGGGTGTTCCTGATACAATGCACTAACATTCACAAAGGGGACGAATCCTCGCACACACTTTTCATTATAATGCACTCCAATATACCACCACGCACTATGACTTTAATAATAAATACAAATGAGTTCATCACCTTTCTGACCCTGCAAACACACTGTGAAAAAAAGTAGAACAAAATAAAAAAATAAAAAAAAGAGTTTATGGTTGATGTTTTGGAGTCTTCTGGCTGATTGGTGTAAACAACATTACATAGGAGACGCTGCATACTCGATCTTTTCCAGAGGGGAGCGAACACCAATAGTGCTGTCCTTCTATTTCTCTGCATTTTTTTTTAGTACCATCATTGCTCACCTAAAACCTGTTATTTGAGTGATAGTCTTGTGCAGTAATAGCCAAACGTCTGTTTGTCTTTGTGTTTTATGATTAATATATAAGCTTTATTGCAGACACAGGTCCATATCAAACGCATACATAATAAATAGTATAGTCCCATGAACATCTTTACTATTATTACTTACTGAGACCTACCTTTTTAACTCCAGGTAGCAATGAATGCCCAGCACAGTCACTCTGTTGGCTGAAATGCTGATAGAATAAATGACTTGTTCTGCTTTGCACACACACACCCATATGGAGCTGGCTGGTCACTTGGACTCCCACTCGTCCAGATGGCCAGTCCACATTGGCCACACCTGTCGGCACACACACAGACAAAGTTTTCTCTGCATACCCATTACATTATTCAGAGAAGTGGGTGTTGTGATCCGCCCTTTCCTATCGTCCTTACAAGAATCTGTCTTTCCATCAACAAATTGAGAATGTCATGGTAGCTGTGAGTTGAAACAAGGTCAGGTCAGACTCTCAATGTTTATATCAGCCACACATCCACTTACTCTGTCAGCTGGAACAGGTGTCTCCTTGTGTATGCAACCGAGCCTTGTTAAGTGTAATGAAGTGCCACTCCACTCTGCCTATTAGACAATGTAACGAGCAAAAAAACCTGTCAAGGTCATGGTGCCCTCTCAGACAGAAATATCGGAGACATAGCTGTTTCTCTTGTTTTGGGGACATTTCATCGATGCTTTCCTTGTTAAGGTGCAGCTTCACGAAAACAAACAACAACAAAAAAAGACTATCCATTAATGCTTTTGTGTGTCAGAAGAACTTCCAATTACTGCCATCATTGTACTTTGTTGCATGACCTGATTCTGTCATAAGCACTCCAACACAGAGTTATAGACAGTTGTGACAGGGACGCTTAGTAGTTAAAAAAGCTTTTAGTTTTGGCTGACGTGTTGTATGTTTACATCTAAGTATGTACACAAAAAAGGATTGCCTTAAACGTTAAAATGGGAATTATTAAATAGACGTGCTTATAAGTCTCATTTGGACTTCTTGTATTTTTGGGAGGCATGGATTTCTTTTCAGTGTTGTATAACTGCAACCAACAACAATAAAAGATGGATCGCTGTCTGAGGTGGTTTGAGGAGCATAATGGTCTGATGTTTTTCCACTCTTATCTTCCCACAGCTGTCACTACATCAGTAGTTGCTATGGAAGAAAGCAGGGCACACGAAGGTGCAAATCTAAATAAAGATTGTTGACAATATTCTGGAAAACAAGCTTGATAAAAAGCGTTTTCATTTGAGTCACGTAAACAATTCTGCATAAGGAAAAGAGCTTCATACTATTGTCAAAATATATCAAGAGGAAGGTATGCCACTAGCCTAGTGTTTAGTGCCAAAGCTACAGTACATAGGCTGTCTTCCAAGGGGTTAGGCTGGGTTCGACTCCAACCTCTGACTCCTTTGCCGCATGTCTTTCCCCACTTTCTCTCTTTCTGCGATTTATGATTCTATCCGTTGTCTTGTCTCTCCAATAACTGCATGAAAAGCCCCCAAAAATTATCTCTCCAGCTACCAAACTAACTGCCATCTTTTAGTCCACATCGGGACTTGACCCCTTTAGTTCCCAACTCGAGTCTCTGTACGTTCAGAGCTACTACCGCCCATGATGTCAGTTTCCAGTTTTTTTAAAAATGTTATCGTTAACTTTGTGCCAAATAACTTCCTTTAATCGTCCCCTACTCATGTCACAAGCGCCATCTTGAGGAGTCATGAAATATTGACATGGTTTGCGAAACTGGAACACCGTTTGAAATCCTCCTAGAAAGGAAAGTCACATTTCATTATTATATGATACTCTACTTTTTTTTCCAGAGCTTAAACAATTATAATACAGAGAAGGACATAATTAAATCTTATTCGTATTTTATATTTATGGTGGTTTCTGCTCCCTTTTTCTTGTAAGCCAGTTTTTTTGGCCACGCATAAATCGATAAAATTGAAATCCATCCAGGGCTAAGTCACTGTAGCCAGAGATAATGGATGCATTAAAGTGAGAACTGAAAGTATTCACCTGTTTGTAATATATGTGGTTGCTATCCTGCTCACTAAACATTGGAAACACAAGGATGCTAGTGATTCCTCTGGACATCTATGGCAGATTTTTGTCATATTATTGTCAGCCCAGCTTTACATCTCTCTTCAATGGATTCTTCAATTGAAATTCTATAGAGAAACATAATTCTCAGTGTGATGAACATGTAGTAGATCATGTTAAGATTTTAACAGGATTTAAGACATCAATTAACCAAATAGACATTGAGATTATAAAAATCTATCAAAAGAAGAGATGGGGCACACTTGGTATTAAGTGCTTATGCTCTTATGTAGTTTTCCAGCTCTTACAACACCAATGTACTCCTTTTGAATTGATTTTTAATTGAGGGTGTCTTTTGACAGCTCATAATAACACCCAGATGTAACTTTCATCCTACCTGTCAAAGAGAAAACGTTAAGTCCTGAGGCGTGTTTATTTCTTCTGCTCCATTATTTACTTGTGAAGTGCCTTTAGTTTTCTCCCCTCAGGTTATTTCTTGACCATGTGATTAATCTTCATCTATTTCCTGACAAGATATGAGGAAAATATTCCAAAATGTCTCTTATCACAACTGTTTTCCTGTATGATGGCCTGAAATCCTCCGTACAAAAACTGTTTCACAGCCCCAAAACTGTACATCAAGTTGGCCCAATTGAATTCAGAACATTATGACTTTAGCTTCAAAGTAGGGCAACATTTAATCAAGCATGTACAATTGAAGAGATAGAGCACACTGCTGTTCTTCCTTCTTCTTTCCTTTGGCAATAATTTAATGTTTGTCCTGAACAAGCAATGACTCAACTCCAGTTTGAGCGTAATTCTTCTGCCAATACATTGCTTATTATTGATAAAGAATAAACACACTTCATTCATCCATATCAGCCTATTTTTCACGGCTTCTCTACACTGGTTTCATTACAGAATCGATTTTAAAGTTGCAGTTATTACTTGGCTCAGCGGTATCTGGCTGCTTTCTGCTGCTGCTACAGCTGTAATTCTATAAAGTGTGTCCTGCAAGTTTCTCTTGCTTGAAATTGAGGCATAAATAAAATCCCATCCTTAAAAAACTCTTTCACAAAGCTTATAATGTACTACGGAGCCTCCGGTTTCATTCCTGTTTCCATAATGTGCAGCTGCAATTGAGTTTGGTATTAGAACTAAATGTCTAAAGATTGGCCAGTTAATGCTGGGCGATACATTGATTTTAGATTAATTTGAATTCATGGTTTTGGAGGATTTAAAAAATATGAAGATCAATTTTCGCTTTAACATGGATACCTGTATGGTTGGTAAACAACCTCCGCTGTTTCTCTGGGCTTCATCTTATAAACTCAACACGCTTCATATTAACATAAAGCGTGTTGTATTACGACGTTAGAGGTAACCGTGTTCAGGCCCATTTAGTCCTGTGTAAGTGCAATTCACTGAAACATGTAAAAACACTTTGAAATGTACATTCGCTACGGTTTGATTATCACGTAGCTTATTGAGCATACCATGCAAATAAATTATTTAATTTTGTTCACAAAAGGTACCAAAAAAAGGTTTTTGTAGGTTGTTTGGGAAAAAAAGTCACTGGAAATTGTAAATCGAATGTGGCGGAAAAAAATCAAGGGTTTTATTTTTAGGCTATATCGCCCCGCTCTATGGCCAGTTATGGTGTCTTCCTATCGGAGACAAAAAGTTAGTTTGCATTACAAACATACAGATTAAAACCTGTGCCCAGCAGACACACAGAAATATTTAATTCTAGTGAAAAAATTAAAACAAAAGTACAGTTAAAAAAAACTTTTTTTTTTAACCTTCCCTTCCTTTGGTCTTGTAAGTGTTAAAAAGTTGTTACCACTTTTGTTCACCCTTCTGTTCTGTTCTGTTCTGTTTTTTTTTTTTTTTTAAATCCAAAACAAATTTGATAATTCATACTAATGGTTATTTAGAGTCCCATGGCTCTTCTCAGAGTATCAACTTTTGTTGCTTCTCGGTATGTCTGGTTGATTGCATATGATGTTTCTAGCCTCCACCTTGTCCAAACATGACTTACAATGGACTCCTCTTCTTGCAGTATCCTTGATGATAACGATCACCATTTGCTTGCGATGCCATTCTCATGCTTTGAAAAGAATTTGTTCTTTGAGGGTGACAGCATTAATCTAAGAAAACATGGAGCTATTAATCAGAACTACCTTGACAGTATTCGTTTTAGACAAATGTTCACGACACAAGCCATGCATGAACTCAGGATTGATTGTATTCAGAAATTGAACCGTGATGTTTTGCCTGCAGGCTAAAAGCCCACAACAATCCTTCCTCCCATGTAAGGCCGCACAATGGAAATGTGACTGAAATCGAAATAAATGCAAGTGCATAATGAAGTGCCGTAGCACAGCATAGAAACAAATCTTTAAAATGTTCATCTCCAGATGTAAGAGATGATGTATTCCTGCTACTGACCCTGACACATAACACCGTCAAGTGTTCATAGATTGAATGAAAATAAGAATATTGATGCAAAAAAGAATTTATCCTGAAGGTAATCTTATTATGATTGTTCCTCACATTATGTTGCTGCAGAGCTGTGTTTGATCATGTTTTCATTCACAGTGTTGAGGGTGGGGCGGGGGAGTGTTATTCACACACGGGTCTGTTGTCAATGTATTAGAGGTAGAGAGAGACAGAGAAAGAAAAAGCAATGGGCGAATGTGATACGTACAGCTCTGCCATGAAATAAGATTTTACCCATTCTGAATAGTAAGAAAAATAGAAAATCAATATGTAGAGGTCAACGTTGACATCTTGGCGGGCTGCCACGCATAGATCAATGTATTAAAAGGACTGTGCTAATATTAGCATAAAGCTCAAAGGACAGCTGCAGCGTACAATATGCAGCTCAGACGGATGAAAACTGAGCCAGGTGTGACAATAGAAATAGGATACCACAGCCTTACATGATCTCACATTGTTGTGCTATTTTGGTTCACAGTACAATACCAAACAGAGATCCTCTGGATTTTGGTGCAACATTACCACCATGTTGAATCCACGATGATTATCGTGAACAACCACACTGGCAAATACCAACATGATAGACTGCAGTGAGATGATTATTTTAGGCAAATACCAAAAGTGTGTTTCATTGTGTTCGTCCTAAATCGAGCAATAAGCTCTTTGAACATTTTATCACTTTACTTGCAAAAAGGAGATATGGCCTTTTTTAATTATGAAAAAATGTGTCCAAAAGATGTTCTTTTTTTTTTTTTTGCTCAACATCAATATAAAATGAGCACCAGTAATATAAAACGTTATTTATTTTAATAGAGTTTCCATCTTCCCATCCTTTTAAACAAGTTCTTCAAAAGTAAATGAACACATTATCTTCAGAGCAGACCTAGACTATGAAATTATTTAGTCAACATAAAATCTGTATGAGGCATAATGCTTCATTTAACGCAGAAATATTGGGCAGTGCTCATCGAGAAATGGGCAACTTAAGGCAACAAATTCATAATATCCCACTTTCTGAGAGTCATCATGACTATATGACCTCCAGACTGCGACTGCGTGCTCTTACTTCTTGTGCTGCCAGATGTGTGAACAAATTAATTTAGTTACACTGGATAAGTAATTGTCAGTCAGATGAGTAAGTGTTATCTTTTATTTGGAGTAATGCAGTAACTCACTCTGGGTTTAGTTAATCCGATTACCTGGTGACTCATTTTAAAATCTGCTCTTTAGATGGTAATATGTTCATAAACCACAGCCTTCAAAAGCAATACTATTGTGCCATAGCATAATGTACAAGGAAAGAATAAAATACAGAAAAAATATGTATAGCCGGACATGTCAGTACATTTAAGGACACACTTCTTTTGTTGGCAGAAAGGAGCACAATACAGTAGGACTGGCTTATTTTCCTTATTCAGTGTGTTAACATGCACACTTGTTCATTGCTCATTTGACAATCACCACAGTAATAGTAAGCTTCAGTTATTATAACTGATACACGCACTTGGATACAATGGTTATCATTATTCTGCAAAAAGTCATGGAGATAAGTGCTTCTTGGTTTCTTCCAGACAGCAGTGCCAAACAAAAACAAAACCCAGTTGGATGATGTTGTCAAATAAAGGCCACTGCTCACTGACTCGACGAGTGATGAAGTACACTCCTTTTTCTTGTATCCACCAACTGATTTTTTTTATACATCTTTGATTCCAGAAAAAGATAACTTCCTCCCTTAAATATTTTAAACGGACAAAATTAATGTTCATATAGTTATCTTTAAAGATTAATTAAAGTTAATTTAAAGTTAATTGCTCTGAACTAGTCAGAAAGAATGAATTCTCTCAGAAATAAATCTGTGGGTATACAATGTAACTTGGTTCATGTGGCAAATATTAACAGTGTTCGCGTGGCCAGCCTTTGGTCCTTCTTGTATGTTAATGTCCACATTCATGCCCTAATGTGGATACAGATTGATCCTGTTTATATGCCAGTTTAACCTAACACAACTTACATACATTTGCAAATCCATTTTCTTGATCAGAATACTGCCAGATGTGCTGGCCTTATGGGATGCCTTCCATTCATTGTGCTTGATTAAATGCAGACACTAGAGCCAGAATGGAAGGCCCATTAGCCATGGCAACAGCCAGTCGATGGAAATACAGTTAATTTGTTTTGCCAAGCTCAGGCTGTAGCCATAGGCTTGCTGTTGCCCTTGCTAGTTGTGGGTGGTTGCAAAACAGTTTGGGCATAATATTTAACCACCATTGAGGGACAAAAAAAGAATAAATATTACTAGTAATTCAGTTGCCCACTATTAAGGGTGCTTGATTGTTGTCAAAACACGCTCTTCCCTAACGTTTTTTTTTCTTCTTTTTTTTGTTTTATCTAAAATCCCCCTTCACACCCATTTCATACTTATTGCTTGATGGGATGAAAGATAACGAATAATTTAACTTGATAATCAGTTTAGAATTTCTAGTAACAGATAGGGGGTACTAAGGGGTTATTGTGCTTTTTCCATTAATAAAAACAGAGGAACAAAAACAGGATTAAGACTGATTAAAAAAAAATCTTTTTCTCATTTGTGCTGAGGCAAGGATAATACCCGAGAGAATTACATTTCTTGCGCTCACCCTTATGTGTATCACCACAATTTATGCCCCATGGTAAGTCACATGGTAAAAAGGATACAATTGATGCTGAATGGTCCTCAAAGCACTAAGGGGTATGATTCCAACCCTGGCCCGTATTTGAAGGTCTCTTTTTACACTACCTATCAGCTTCAACTTTTACATAAAGGCAAAATGTTCCATCATAAAAGTCATTGACCCATTACCTTAGTTTGGTTCCACGCAGCAATTGGGTTTGTAAGTGCATGTCAACATACTGATTGAGAAATGCCAATACAAATTTACAGAAATTGGATTATTTGAAATTCAACATTTGTTTTAAAGATTCAGTCCCTGAAGTAAAAAAAATGTGTTGGATATATTTTCAAGATGTAGTTTGCTGCTATGCATTATCTATCGCTCTGAAATCAAGTACATATTTGAAGCGAGGATAGTATGCATCCTGACTGCAGTTTAGAAGCTTACATGGACTCCCTTTGGGGTTCACATGATCTTCATGTTGAATTGTACGGGTGGCTCAGTTGGACTGGCCTCCTCAGTTTCTTCTTTGCTGGGTACATATTCAACCTCTATACTTGACTTTGTACTGTCTTTGCCTCGACTCCAGAGGAACAATATCACAAGACAGAACAGGACAACTCCCAGGAAAGAGATAAATCCCATGGTGGTTGCGATTATAAGCGTCTTTACATCAAATGGAAATGGAACTGAAGCCCGAGTTACATTAGTACCTTCATCGTTGGGCTGGTTGGAAATGAAAGCAAATGTCTTGTTTGGCTGGTGGGGCCAATTAGGGGAGTAACTATGCACAAAAAGGTGGGCAGCTTTTGTGTCGTTGCCGGCTGCATTGCTTGCAATACACACGTAGGTGCCATTGTCCTGGATTTGGGAGTAACGCACCTCCAGTGTGCCCTCATTAGACACAGAAAGTCTTGACCCCACAGTTTTAGTAGTTATGTATTCCTTTTTAGGAGAAAGCCACATTATTGCCGGGGCTGGATCACCCTCAGCTTGACAAGCAAAGTGAACCGTAGTTCCCTCATCTACATGGCTCTCCTGAACCTTATAATCCACAATCTTTGATTTCTGACAGATGAAGTAGTCAGAAGGCAGGATGTCTGGGAAGTCCTTGAACTCTTTTCCTTGCACAACCTCAGGTGACGCACACATGGGCTGTTGTCTGTTAAAGTTGAGCCTCCACCGCCGACGGAAGACCCAAAGCAAACGACAATCACAGGCCAATGGGTTGTCATACAAAGCTAGCGTCTCCAGATTGCCCACTGAGTGGAACACGGACTCCTCCAGGGTGCTCAAGCTATTGCCGGAAACATTGAGGACACGGAGGTGGTTGAGTCCTCTGAAAGAGTAGGGCTCTATGGCAGCTAATCTCCCTCCAGCCAGATGAAAAGCTTGAAGCTTCTGTAGATTGTGCAGTTGGTTCCCTTCGACAGTGTGAATTGGATTGAACGACAAATTCAAAAAACGAAGATATCTAAGGTGACTTATGGCTTGGTAGGGAATGACAGTGAGATTACAGCCTGTGATTGACAATGATGTGAGGTTGAGTCCAAACAAGCATTTTGAGGTCATGGTATCCAGGGCAGGCATATGAGAAATCTCCAGCACTCTGAGCCGGTACAGCCTCTTAAAGGAGTAATCCCTTATGACAGTTACATTTAAATAGCGTAATCGAAGTGACAACAGGTTATGCAGATGGCTGAGGGCATCAGTGGGCACTGAGGCCAGATTGCATCCCTCAATGTTGAGGCTTTCAAGGTTGCTGAGGCCATGAAATGATCGTGGAGAGATGAAAACAAGGTCATTGTCCCCCACCTCCAGAGCCCTCAGGTTATACAGCTCCTGGAACATATAGTCAAGCAGAATGACAATTTTGTTCTCACTTATATCCAGCTGTGTAAGGTTGGTCAGACCTGTGAATACCCCAAGCTGAATCAGCTTCAGCTGGTTGCTGCGCAAACCTAGGATTCGAAGGTTCATTAGGTTGCCGAAAGCCCCAGGCTCAATGGATGAAATTGTGTTTTCGTTAAGTTGCAGCTCCTCCAGCTGAGGGTAATTAATGAACTCCTCGGTACCGAGAGTTTTTAGGCGATTCTTGCTGAGGTCTAGCAGCCTCGTTTCAGTTGGTATACCCTCAGGAAGAGCTGCCAATCTCCGTCGATGGCACACGACTGAACGCTCCTGAGCATTACAGTCACATCGGGAGGGGCAACCAGTGGTGGAGCCAGAGAGGACGGTGCCTAGCATCAGGATCAGGATGGGCTGCCAGCATGCCACCAAGTAGCAGTGCCCACCAGTGTCCCCAAACACCATCCTACTGCTTACCTGTAAACACATGAGAAAGAAGCAGTGTTAGCTTGGAAAATACACAGCTTCAACAACTTTGGACAGTGCTGTACTCCACTTAAACCCCAACAGTAATATGAAAATGAAAGCAATTATATGTATTGAACTTTGGTTTCCATTCAGTCTTTAATCACATTTTCATTTGAACGAATGTCAATAGTTTCAAAAGAAGAGACATAATACAATACGCGGATTTATGAGTTATTTAAAAGTTATGTCTTTTTTGAATAAGTCATGTTGCCACCATGTTTGGGAAGCCATGCAATGAAAATCTAAATGTTTCTTTTTTTCTGAGCACTTTTACCAATATATAAGCCGCCTTTCTTCTCTCCTTGCATGACATTTTATTGTGTTGGCTTTCCCCCAAGTAATGAAATCAGCCAATCAATACAAGGGCTCGGTCACACAATATAACCACCCTGATGTGTTCAGACTTCACAGTGTGCTGAAAACAATTACTTCCACTATCACTGACACATTGTCTCCGCTTGTACAAACCACGTTTAATTAGAACCCCAAAACTGCCATGCTACTGTTTGAAACAGTTGCCCCTCAAAGTTAACACATCCAATGCCACTGCTGAGCTGTTGACCTTGCAGTGATATAAAGCAGAGATTTCTGCCAAGCAGTGATAAATAGAGAGAGAGAGGTTGTCATAGGACTTTAAACCCCCCATTTGATTTTGACTCGGGGGAACTTTAACTTGCTAAAACCTTCAAGCTCTACTTCTCACATCAATCATGTGAGTTCAGTCACTGCTACATCTGTGAGGCACTCTTTGAAAATCAACATGCAAAGTATTTCAAAGCTCAGCGATGTTTGCATTTCTCTCTCTCTCTCTCTCTCTCTCTCTCTCTCTCTCTCTCTCTCTCTATATATATATATATATATATATATATATATATATATATATAGAGAGAGAGAGATAGTTTTTATAGATTTTTTTTTTCTTTTAAAGACTGCCTCTCCACATATTGAAATCGTGAACTTTATTAAAGCTTTTTTTTCTCCTTCCTATTTTGCATAAAGAGAACCTGAAGCACTGGAGTGGTAAAACATAATGTGTAACATCAAAGCATACATTATATTGTGTTTATTCCTGCTTTGAATTATGACTCTTTGAAGAGCCATATTCCTATATTGTGAAATCACACCTTGATTTTATATGATGTCATTATGAATTTAGTGTATTTCTATATTGCTTTTATTAACTTTTTTATGTATGAGATTGGCCTTGTGAATTTAATGAAGGCTTGGGCTTTTTATCAGCACATAAAACCCTCTTAATCCCTGATGTTTTAAAAAAGGTTGCACAACAGTCGCGTACATGATGGAATGAAGTAAAGAAGTCATATCCATACAGCTGTACAAGTGGGAAATCATGACACAACTCAATCATAAACAGCGATGTAAATATCTTTGAAATCTCAAAACAGGAACTCCATTATGAGAGGTTAATATACAGTAGGGCTCGTCTGAATTTTCATCATAATGAATATTGTCATAACACATGGGAGCTGAATTGGCACTGCAAATTCTTTCTGTAACTCATTCACTACAGGAGTGGGTTTGGTAAGAGTGCTTCAAATGATCGGCTTAGTACTTGTTAGAACCACTTTGGCTGTCTACCATAATGCTGTAAGCACTAAAAAAATATCCAACCTGATAGTGAGGATTAGAATGATGGGCTAGTGCTCCAACACAAATGCCACATCACTCTCACTGAATTAAAATCATGGGACCGAGGCAGCTTGGATTGTGGTCTGAGCACTTCCAATGGAACACTAATTACAGCTTTCATTTTCACTTCCTCCAGAACTGTTAATTTCTGTTGGCTGCATATGTCAGACACATTGGGCAGCAGTCCATTGTGAATGGGGCATTGTGAAAAAGCAGACTGTCAGAATGAAAGCTCGTGTAGCTCGTGTCTCTCCGTTACTCCCTTGTGATTTTCCTTGTCTTCTATCTCTTACCAATTTATGGAAAGCATGCAGGGAAGGTCTTTTCAATAGGATGGTGAAATATTTTCGGAAACAGCCTGTTCAGTTCATTTTTTTTAAAATCTAAAAGCTTATGCATATTGTAAGCACACCTTTAAATGTGATCCACTGTGACGGATGCAAAAACCTTAGCGTGTAATTAAATATTACCAAGATACTGGGTGCACAAAGCGGGTGACACGTTTATCTGTTTGACTCAGAATGCGATTTTATCTTGTCAAGTCAGGAATATGAATGAGGATGTGGGTCACTGGTGTCATTGCTAATCGAAAACAAGCAAAAGCAAATGCAGCAGTGATTTTCTTACCAGAGTACCATGCATGATTTATGATTCACAGTGTAGTAAGGGCAGGGGGTACCATCTTTGTAATCTGGCCTCACTGCCCAGATCTGCACACAGTATCAACACTTTGTTTTGACCTTGAGCTCTAATTCTGGATGAAAAAAAAAGGAGTTGGAAAATAACCTCTCAATTAGAGCGGCATTTTCGCTTCTATACACTCTTTCTGAGCCTCAGCCTCCTCCTAGATTTGACTTTAAAGTTTTTTTTTTTCATCTGCCAAGAGAAAAAAATGTAATTTCAGCTCTTGATCTCCAACTCATATTCTTTCTCTTCACATTGATTCTTCCCATCCTCCTTTTTAGATATTACTGTGCAAAGAAAGAATATGAGTGTACAAACTTTTTCCCTCCTGCCCATCTGCTACTGCTTGCTTTTTCTCCGTGGACCTCTCACCCTGTCATCGTCCTCTCAAAAGCATGTCTCTGCTCACCATTAGTCGGTGGTTCCTTTGGATCTCTGCTTTGCCTCTCCTTTGGTGCCGTGTGGTTTGATACAAGGCGAACCGAAGAAGAGAGGTGTGCACCCTTAATGGGTCAAGGAATATCTGCAAGCAAGCAGCACGCAGACAAATGAGCTATATGCTTCAGTGCACACATGCCCTTCGGTTGTTTTCATTTATTGTTAAGTACCTTTTGGTGTGCAGCATAATGCTAGAAGGACTATTTGGTTATTTAAACTAACGAGGGAGTTGGCGACCATATTAATTATTATTGAAACATTCTAAATAGAAGAGGTGGGCAAAGTAATGTAAACACTTCATGAAAAATGAATTCGACTTCACATAAACAAAATCGTCGATGCAATTAAAAGTTTTTCTGTGAGTTGTAAACCAATACACTGCAACTCTTGTCTGTCACGTCCCTGCAGGGAGTTTGAACTTGTGACCGCTGTCATGAATCATCAAAGCAGCCGGAGAGCTCCGAGAGTATTTCCCCTGATATAGTAAATTATTTAGCTGTTTGCTGTGATTGATGTGCATGCTGTTATGACGCGGAAGATTTCTTTTTTTTTTTCTTGTCTACAAGTGAAACATGCTGCTTGTTTGGATTGAATATGATACAAGTTTGTAATTAGATTCAATCATATTTATGAAGGTTTTACACAATCTTTGAGTCAACCTTCAACAATTCAACTTTTAAAATCTTTGCGAAACGTTTGATTCTATTGGGATGAAAAAAACAAATGTCCTTGACAGATTGTGTTGTTTTTTAGTTCATGTTTAAATCAGAACATTTATAACAAGACTTTTTTCTCCAGAGTGAAACAAACACGATCGACAATTATCTCTTTCCCTATGTTTCTGTCTAATGCTTTTATTTCAGTTTAGAGCAGCTCCTAAATGAATTGTTCTCACTAAACAGCTTTCTGGCTTCAGCCTTCATTAGAGATGTGAATCACAGGCTCACTCGCACCTCTCCCTTTTCCATAGCTTTTAACTGCTTTTTTTGCAGCTGTTTAGAGAATTGTGCCGATTAAACAAAACAGAGGATACAGCTGCAATGTAACACGGTAAATATGGACAGGATTTAAGAGATTTAAAACTGCTGCCGCTGGTATGTTTGCGCGACTGACAAATTTTAACATAAAAAACGTAATAAGCAAACAAACAAGACAACATTGTGGACTGCATCAGAGTAACAGTGTTTGCAGGAGATTACAGTGGATGAGGGTTTCAGAACGTCCACAGGCTGACGGAGACTGAACTCCACCTGCAGTAGGCAATGTCTGAACAGCAAACAAAAAAACACAAGTTATCAACACAAGAGGTTCCATATTTTTCAATGTCCTTTCTCAATGAAAATGAGATTTTGATATCCTCTTCTTCATTCATGTCATTGGTATGAAAAGATGTAAAACTAGTCTGTAGCATTACGAGATCCAGATAGATCTTTAAACATTAATGATGTGACAAACGGCTACAGTGACCTGTAACAATGCGGACATTTTACCAAATACTTGCAGGATAAACATAGACGCATCAGAACTGTATTGCAGAAGGCTGCCAGCTAATCTACATCCTGCAGAAGAATGAGCAGTCAGATATGAGAAATCCCTTCAAAACAAATCCTCCATGGAAACCTCAGATAAATTTAACACCCCCTGCAAACCTTAAGAAGAAAAAAAAAAAAGAAAAGACCCGACAAGCCACCGTGCCAGGATCGAATGAGAAAAGCAAAATGGTCTAGTGCATGGGAACTACTCCTGCTGGGATGCAGAAACACACCTGCATGTGGTCAGCGAACCATCAATCTCTCTCGTTTTATCCTCCAGCTAACGGGGCTTGCAGCCAAAAAGTCGT
The DNA here is from genome assembly GCF_947650265.1 of Symphodus melops. Taxonomy (NCBI): domain Eukaryota; kingdom Metazoa; phylum Chordata; class Actinopteri; order Labriformes; family Labridae; genus Symphodus; species Symphodus melops. The sequence goes on from NC_136693.1 coordinate 4,514,925, forward strand.
GCACTCTTTGCCTCAGAAGTTTCAGAACAGAAGATATCCACACTGACACACTTTTTTGTTGTTGAAGGAGATGGTGTCAAGAGAGATTAGGGGAGTGTGGATAATTGTAGTGATCAGTATAAGGACAAACAGATGTACAGAAGCTTCTTGTTCTTGCATGAATCATGCAGAAATGAAAATGCTCGACTATATCTAATTACCTGTGGCAGATTGTATGTCTTCATAAGGCACAGTGAATTTTCACAATGTTGCTGTCTGGCAACTTTCTTCCGGTTCTGTCCAAAGGGAACTAAATAACCCAAAATGTTGTCAAAACACATCATGCCCCATAATCCAGCATCGTGGCTTTTCAGGAACCAAGCAGTTTGAAGTAATGAAAAAAAGATTTAGTGTATTTAGTGATTTAGAGTATTCTTCACTAAAACTATTGTTCTGCAGTGTTCTGCAAAGAGATTTTTCCCAAGCCTTTCATGCGGCAGTTTGCAGAAGCCTCAGACAGAGAGGTGTGCACTGACAAAGCTGTGTGCCACTGCAGAAACAATTATGGCCACAGAAGCATAATACACCCATTACATTTTTGGCATGAAAGCAAACACAAGAGAGTTGTAAAAAAAAAAAATCTGGCTTATTTGATTGGAAATCCTTTGCATTGTCCGTACCGCTGCTTGGACCAAAAATGTAAAAGAGTGTCTTGCATTTTGTATTTGTATTGTATCCAGAGTTACAAGTTGATAGAGAGTAGAGGTCGTGCAAATTTGCTTGAAAAAGAGATGCACTGTTCGGACTAAGAATAGTTGCCAACAATTCCAGGAAGATACTAAAGCTTATAGGCCTTCATGCAGGATGGCTTTCGCTTTGACAGGTGACACTATAGATGAATGGTCTGGATGATGCCTGTTATCCAGCTAAAATCACCGACAACTGTGGTTAATGGAACTGCAAGTAACAATGTCCGTTAGGCTATCCATTTGACTGTGTTCGCCTCGAAGTACCTTTATGCACTCTGACCAATACAGCATTCATTCAGCTGACAGGAATCACTGCTGGAAGTGGTGGAAGCCAGCCAAGCAGGAGGCTTTCTTTGTAACATAGTACAAAACGTATACAAACCAGTTCCTTGAGTGCATTCACGTCAAGTCTATCCTTTGAATTGCATGATTAATGTAATGCTTCCTCCATATATTTCCTCAGGGATTAAAAAGTTATTTCTTAAACAGAAATCCTATTCTGTGTGAAATCTCCTGAAAAAAATAAAAATAAACAAATGATGGCTTCTAACACTTGTTCTCTGCTCACCTGCAGCATGTGTGCTTGTGGAAATTAATTGTTCATGCTTTAATCCCGTCAGGGCGCGTCACATCATGTTAAGATAGCACACTGTGACTCCACAGGACCTGCACTATGTTCAAAGGCTTCCTAACTCTGTCAGCCAATGGCAAGTCAGTAAGGATTGCATCATTCTCTCTACCAGCGATCTGGAAATAACCAGCTTCAAGATCAAATCCGTCTCTCATCTCCTGTGTGGTCAGTGGACGAAACTAACTTAATCATCTTTGATCCTCAGTCGGCTGTAGTGCACCTGAGACTCTTCAATGGAAACTCTTTTTGTGGGAGACATGCAGTCTTTTCCATGGTCTTATAAACACAAGTTAATCGTTGGCTTAAACAGCACTTCTACTCATTTTTCACAAATAACATTCCACATGTAGTAAAAGACACATTAACGATGGGCGTTAATAAAAACGATAATTGAGGTAACTGCAACTGCTGGAGTTTCAGGCTCCTAGTTCTTTGTTTCCAGTGGTCATGTATTTAGTGTGGTACATTTTTCTACTTTGTCAAGTGACTCTGTGGAACCACAGTGAAAAAGGGCTCTCCATAGAACTACAACAGTGGACGAATGAACTGCAGTGCACATTTGTAGTCATAGCTACAAATATTGAAGAAAATTACAATCAATAATAAAAATTGTTATTTTCATCTGTTGTATACAAAGAAAGAACAAAGCGAGAGTTGTTGTTCTGACTTGATGTTCAATTAGGTTTTTCATTATTGAACAAATACCCGAAAATTCAATACAATTACTTCTTTCATATGAAGAGAAAATGATCAAAGATTTCGACCGCATTGCCTTCATCTTCTAGGTTTTGATGTGTTTCTCATGAGTTTTGATGTGTCCAATGATTTTTTGAATGTTCATTAAAAGCTCTGATTGATGTGCATCCTGCTGTGTGTAGACATTGTCAATATGCCACAACGCCATGTAGTTTGACCACAAACCAACACAGATGCAGGCATAGACAGAGAACATATGCTTGGACCATCTGCTGCGTACATGCAGACAAAGACTCTGAGACTCGTACATTTTAAAAAGTCTAATCGTAAGCATCTCAGAAGTGGTCAATGAGAGAACTAAAAATGTGTCTTGTTTAAGAGGAAAATACTGAATCATATAAAAAAACAAAGAGTAAAGAGGGTTAGAGGATGGTGCAAAAACAACAGGAAATCCTAAGCACTTGGAATTCTGATCCGACACCTACGAGTCATGCCCTAAAGAAGATGTGGGGGACAGACATGCTTGGATAAAAGCTTTTTTTTACTACACTCAGAACTCTGCCTCGGGTGCCTTTATCACATGGTGACTGTATGTTAATTAGGACTGGCAAATGTAATGTAATATTTATCTCTACTGCAGTATGAACATGCCCATTGAACACGTCACAAAAAACATCTGAAGATGAATGAATACAAGTTTTCTCAACAATTAGGCCAATCAGGTGAAGCCTCGGCTTGCCGTCAGGCGTCCTCAGATTAATTTATGCCTTTTATTTTACAGACATGACCGTGGATAGTGTCAGAAATCAGGGCGGAAAAGAGAGCGGGGAATGACGTGTGACCATTTCAAACCAGGCAGCCAACTTTGGCCTCTGTGCTGTACGTGTGGTGCGCACACTAATCATTAGTCAACCAGCACCTCCCGAACCCGAATGTTGCTGTGACGAAAACCCTCTTCCATCGTCACAATGTTGCTTGACTTTTTTTATTCATCATTTCAGGACCAATCTATTATCAGCCTACAAAAGTCTCATGTTCTACACGTGACTCATGTCGTTGTGCCGGGGGCAGACAACAGATTGTGGTCGTGCTGTCCTGTCTCACACTTCCTAAAGTTGCATTCCTCAACGCTTCTATCAGCTTTATTTACTTCCTTCACATTTTTGGATATGGCTATTTTGGAGACATGTACAGTATTTAGACATATGTTTGGTAACAATGTATAACCATTATTACAGAATCGCTTTAACTAGATTACATCAGGAAATCTGTCTTGCATTAAACACTATGTAGAAGATAAAGATCAACACTTAAACTCTTAACACTACACAATAATCTAAATGATCTAAATAATATCTTATTGATTGTATATCCGAGGTATTCTTGTGTAGAACTTTCTGCAATAGTCCTTTAAAAAATTTAGATTTAACTTAATAAAAGGGGAAAAAAGCCAAGCGTTTTTTTTAGCACTGAAAGACTAATGTTATCCAGCAGAACAAGGCCTAAGGATGGCCCATGGTCACTTACTCATTCACTCGGACTCTACATTTATTTTTCTCGCGACTCTTTGCCCCGGCCGAGTGAGAAATGGTCCAGTTATCACTTCACATTTTCTCCTTGTTTGGTGTTTTAACTCGTGTAAAAACATATCTCTGCCTCCTGGGTTTGTAGTTGTTTGACTGTCTTTACCGGGCACTCGACCCTCTAAAACATACTGGCCCTGACTCTGCTTTTTTTCCATACTGGACAGGTAGCGTAAAATCATTGTGTGGGAGCTTTTTGAGCTGGAGGCTTTTAAGCTTGGAGCAGCTGCCCACGGCTTTTACAGTATATGCTGAGGGGGGTCAGTGAGAGCCAGAGGGACTAAAGCAGACGGGATAGAGAACTAAAACAAATTAACTGAGAGAAACTGGAAACTGCAGATTGTGCTATTCATTATTTAGCTTACTCCAACTATTTATTAGTCATCTAATTTAGTGTTGATGAGATTTTTTGGAATTTCTTTGGATTCTTGCTGTTATTAAGAAATAAAGACATGGTGCTGATATAGTGACATCCTGTGTTACACTCAGAATCATCAAATCAGAACTATTATGCAAATGGATTGGAACCAGTTAAAGTTATCAAAATGTATGAGACTTTTTTGAAGCCACATTTTACTAAAAGGACATTTTCTCCAGTGTTTGTTGGTTGATAGTTTTGAAAAAGTAAATGGGCATAAAAAAAGTACATATCTTTAGTCTTATTTTAAAACCCAAGAGAGAGAAGTCCTGGTCCATTTTAATTCTCAGGTTGCACAGACGTTTCTCAAATCCGTCTGCCATTTAAGTTCTGTTTATACTTCTTAGAAACAGAAAGAGAGTAGACGAGATGACCGTGTTTAAATTTCACAAATATGTTGCCATCGTATTTGTGTAATTTTGCTTGCATGTTTTGGTCACTAAAAACAATGACTTCTGTTCTTGATGCTGTGGTACCGAAACAGAGATTAGATTTTTACTAGAATCATTTTGAATTTTAAAGTTGTTAAACGATACTTCAACTTTAAGTATACTGAGAATTCAAAGCCTGGATAAACCATGCTCTACATTTAACCTGTTCTCCATTATTGGCATGCAGATCTGTGTCTTGCTTCAACAACAGTCTAATATCACATTTTTCTGTTTTTCTTCATCAACACCCAATGCTTCTGAAAGTCAAGAAGGATAAGCTGGAAATTACTTAAACGTTTATCTCCTTCTCACCATCGGGGGACATACAATGTTGTTGAGGCTGGAATTGAAAAAGAGAAAAGGCTAAATGCCGCGCTAAAGGCAATTTTACCTCACACAAGCCTCTTACAGTGCTTCATCGAAAGCACAAAGGGAGATTGTGAGAGATTTTCACACCAACTCACTCAGGCAATAATTACTGGCTTGAGTACAAATATGAAGTGCTGTGCTGGTTTTTCCCCCCCCCCATACAGATGCCAGGAAACTTGAACCATTTTTGAGAAGTGTATTTCAATGGTGTTTTAACGTCTCTTTCTTTGAAGGAATGCTTACGCCGTTTGTGTTGAGAGCAGAGTATAGTGCCAGAAGCTTGACCACGGCGAACAAACACAGTCCTTGCAGTTTTAAGAATGCAGAAATACTACAATTCAACATATCCCTTTACAAACCAGACGACTGGTGTCAGACGTTCTTTAACTTTGTGTTGTTTTGCATCTTGTTACTTGCTCATCTCTCTCTTGAAAAAAGTCATTGTGTATCACTTAGATGACTTGTCTTGATAAATTCAAACGTAGAAACTAGAAAATGATATCTATAGACAGTTGGATGAGTAGGAAACTGACCGTCTTCTCAGGATTTCCACATGATCACCTCTAATGTAATTTGTTGCAGCCTATGCTCTGTAAAAGCCTAAATGGAGCCGGTGGCATGAGCATGAGACAACCTCTGCCTTCCATCCTGGTAGCCCACGCCTGTTTCATATTTTGCATAGAGCTGTTATTATTAAATTTAAATGAGGAAGGCTGCAGCCGAGCAGCAGGACGGTGACCTTCTGAATACATTTGTAGAACGCAAATCTGAGTATCCTGTGACAGATCTGCCGTCTGTCACCTCGGCATCAAGCAGACCACTGTCTAAACACGAGCTCTGGCACTCACCACCACAATCACTTTTCACCATTTCCTCTTCAAGGTGGCTGATGTTACCCATTATGTGGCAGTGACTTGACTCCACACGGATCTGGTTACAGAAAGAGGCCTTAAGAGTAACACCCTAGCTGGCCATTTTAGACGTCCTTTCTGGGGCATCAGAAATGAACTGTAATGTGCAAGAGTGTTCTGATTTCAGCTGTAAGTAAAATGGGCTATAATTAGATTATAGAATCTAATGTGAAAAAAATAAAACGGTAAAAAACATTACAGAGGCTTCACACGGAGGGAAATTATTCATTCTGGTACTCACAAAGAGCCCATGTTGTAAACTCTGGAACAAATACAGTGGCTTTCTAATCATTATACCTTTATTATGCATCACCGAATATAAAGCTTATGACAGCTTGGAACAAAAACTGTGTGAAAAACACAGCAGCAGAGCAGCTATCAGTGTGTCCAGCTGCTATGTTTTGTTTGGAATGGAATCAAGTGAAGTTTAGGCCCCATGGCTTTTATTTCAATTGTGTGCATTGCCTTAATCTTTTAATAGCTAACTAATATTGACAACAGGATTATAGAAATTGAGTCAGTATTTACGTTTGAGAGGAATTGTAATACTTAAATCAGCTTGCTTGGACAACACATCCATTCCTTCTTTGTGTTCTAGCTATTTGATGATATAAGTGCATTCTCAAATATGCTTCTAATAATTACTGAATCTCTCCATGCAGCAGGAAGAGCCTCTGAATCTTACAGATTTCACTCTACAAGTTTGTTTCAGTATTAATTGACTATTTTTGAGCATGTACTGTGAATGTCCACAAATGTTATTCTATTCTGAGCAGTAGGGGTTTGTGTTCCTTAACTTTATGCCATCACCTTATTACCACTTGCCCGATATTGTATCGATGCCCCTCTTCAGCTCTGACCTGACGAGACATGGAATCCAATAGATCTCTGAAGGTAGTATCTGGCCCAAGGAAATTAGCAGAGGATCCTTTGATTCCTGTAAGTTGTGGGTTTGGGCCTCCACTGATCAGACATGTGTTTCCAGCACATCCCAGAGATGCTCAATTCAACTGAGATGTGGGGAATTTGGAGGGCAAGTCAAACCCTGTTGTGATCCTCCAGGGCACCATCTCTTAGGTGCCTTTGGTGGTGGACACGTGTCAGCATTGACACACTGACTGGTCTGCAGCTATATGCATGCAGTCACAAACACAACAAACTGAAATGCACTGTGTGTGCTGTCACCTTACAATCAAAACCAGCATGAATATCTTTTTTTTAGAAGTCCATTTGTCCTCGCCTATACTGTATGAACAAGCCTTGGCTGCCCATGACCTTGTAACTGGTTCACCAGTTTTTCTTCCTTGGACCACTTTTGGGTTGACCAGTGCAGAGTGGGGACGCCCCACAACATCTGCAGTTTTAGAGAAGCTTTGATCCAGTTGTCGAGCCATCACAATTAGGCCCATTCAAAGTCACTCACATCCTCGTTTTTGCACATTTTACCTGCTTCCAACACATCAACTTCGAGGACAACATGTTCACTCACTGCCTAACATGTAGCCACTGACAGGTGTCACTGTTACAAGATAATCAATGTTCACCTGTCAGTGGTCCTACAGTAATGCTGTGGCTGTTTGGTGTCTGTTTCAGAGAGACACTTTGAATTTAAGACACTTAGTTTTGACAACTTATCCGTTAGAGTGACATCTTTCATGTTCATGCAGCAGTCATGGATTGAATAATTGTGCTGAAAACACTTAGTAAAGAAACGTCATAGCATAAATAAATACAGCTGTCCTCTATAATGTCATCAAATTTGTCAATTCCTCAGAACACATGTAAAAAACAGTGAGTACTAAGTAAACTGATGCCAAACTATGCTCCAATATGGGAAACCACAGATCTGCTAAATCATTCGGATTCTTCTTCTTTCTTATGATTTTAGCATCTTCTGGTTTTATATTTGGGTTGGACTCAGTGCAGTTTTAGTTTTCTTTTTTCTCCCAGACTCCCCCTTTTACAAAAGCAGAAGGTTTTTTGTCCAGTCACAATAAAAACAAACAACATCTGGTAAGTGTTGCCATCCAATACAGCTTTGGAGACAAACTTTCATGCAAGTGTACCAAAACATACAACAGTGGAAACACTTAATTATATCTGTATAATTATTAAGAGGAATACAAGCCCTATTGAATGCTCAAAGCTATGTGTTATCTGAATGTTAAAACAAGTTGAATATCTCACATATTATCTCATGGTGAAAGTAGGGAAGTTGTATGTTAATATAGATCCCCAGCAGCTTGCTGTGATGCACCAGTTTGGGAGATCCAATCATAAAGAAATCAATGGATGCAGGTTAAGGTTGTTTTTGTTTTTCAATGCACTTGCATCTTATATAATCAATTAAATCCTATTTTAATTGACATCTGGGCCATGTGTGATAATACATTGTATATCAATTCAATGAATATTAATGTAGGCTCATTAAATATCTGTTATGTGAGGATACATTGTGCAGTTCGAAACTTGCCCTTGTAATGGTCATATACATTTCTGGATACTTGAAGACCTGCAAACGGAACAAACTGACACTGGAAATACGTAGGTTGTTGAAATGAAGTTTGCTTTGTGACAATGGTAATGATGACCACTCATTTGTTCACCAGATGATATCAGAAATTCCCGTCATAAACATGCGCTGCTCATTTCAATCCCTTGAAAATGTGTTCAGTGCTTTGGAGCTGTAGACATGCACCGAGAGTGTCACGCATAAATAAGTACGAAAAAGAAAAAAAAGAAAAGAGAGACTCCACTCAGCTGTCATAACCTGATTACAGGGTCCCAATTAAGAGCTCTGAGAGATCCTAAACCTTGACATGAAGAGCAGACTCTTCACTCTGAGACTGTCGGAGGTCTTGCAGAGGATGTTACAGCACTATTAAAAAACCAGAGAGGAAGAGTCCCCTCATTGCTGTCTGCCTGCTGAAGCGTTGCAGCCATAATTATGAAGATGCAAATATAACAAGCAATAGCAATTAAACTGGAGATTGCTTATTGGCCCTGCATAAATAATCACATCAAGTCGACCATCATTTTTCCCCCCCTGAACACACCCACCCACCCTTCCCATCAGCACCACCATCCACCCATCTTTCTAACCGGTGGCCAATCAAACACCTGCATAGGATCTCTCATCGCCACTGGAAATAGCCAGCAGCAAAAAGCTGCTGAGAATGAATAAGTGTGAGTCTCGATGAGTTTGCTGGCATTTGAAGGGGAACATGAATGTTAATGAGAGCAGATTAGGAAGCAGCAACAACCAGCCTGGCCAAAACAGTCAAGAGAGAAAACACAAAACAGACGCTCTCCTGCTCAGCTTCACACCTTTAAGATGGGAAATTAAAAGACGGGACAAAGGTGTGTTTGCATACTTAAGATTTCATACATTTAATATCATGTTCACAGACTGTTTCTGGACTAATAAATTCACCCTGAGATAACAAATTCCACATATTGTGCAATCAGAAAACACATGCACACATTATTTGTGTCTTCCACACAGTACACAGCCTGATTGCATGGCACACAGCAAAAAATGAAACCCATCTGGATGACAAAGCACAAATAAGATCTGAAGCCCTCCTCTGAGAATGACCCCCCTGCTTTCCATCCCTTCCCTTTTTTCTATAATACACAATTTTATTCCTGACTTTAATTTGCTCCCTGGTGATCTCCTGGCCCCACCACTGCACCATAATAAATCAGATCCGATGCCTCAGCGCTCAAAGCCCACCATAGAGACAGAGTACTTACCAGGACTGTCATGCAGAGAATTCTAATTCAGGCAGCTCCATGTTGCCAAGGAAATTCAAAATGCCTCCGAAAGCATGGAGACAGGGATGTAAGACTGGAGACTAGGCTAGATTCAGATGGGAAAGAGGGACATTTGCAGCGATGAGAATCCCTCGTCTGAGGGGCATTTGAGAAATGCCTCTGTCCTCTCCAGATGCGCTAAATCCGGCAGCCCTGATAGGCTGACATGTAAACACACAGGCGGCTCTGCTGACTCGCACACGCTCACATACATGCTGCACCTAGCAGAGACAGAGAGAGGAAGAGGGAGGGGCAGCTGATGAGAGGAGGTGGAAGGAGGAGCTGCAGTGCACTGGGAGGAATGAGCGGCACAGAGCGCAGGCAGCAGGGGGACTTGAAAAGAAATCGAGAGGAATGCTGTCTGATTGCACCGGCAGCGTCTTCCTCTCATTTTTGTTTACTGTAGTTTTCCTATTTATGGGAGGATTGGAATGATCTTGTTAGCAGGCTGCAGGGGAAATAGAGAGGAGTAGAGAGGGAGTAGAGTGTGATACAGGAAAAAAAGGCTAGAGAGGGAGATGTGCAGAAAAGCAGGAGGATGAAGATGAGCAGGAAAAGTGAAGTGAGGTTATGAAGGGGAGGTGGGAGTGATGAAGCTACAGGGAAAAGAGTAATTGAAATTCATTTTCTGCAGTATGCAAACGTTTGCTGGTAATGAGAGGCAGCTTAAGACTTTTCTCTGGAAAGGAATGAATCAGTGTTTTTTTTTGTTTTCACACATTTCTTGCCAGAGCTGAGGATTAAAACCACCCATAGTGCAAAGTCAGGTAATAATCAGACAGACTCACCTTTGTTGAGAGGATCGAGGGTTTGGAGGGGAGAAACTGAGGCTTAGTGGTGCTAATGGGTATACAGAGTTGGCACACACATGCCGCCAGTGCTAAGGAGGCTCCACAGTCGGGGAGTGTTTATGGGAGATTATGGGGCTGAGGATTTAGTGGAGTGGTGGTGGACATGAAGGGCTCCTGGCTTCAATATTAACAGTGTGACACACGTTGGAAAAAAAAAAAGAAAAAAAAAAAAGAAAAGAAAGAGACATCTGAATTGTATTTCTTACATTTGAAACTCTATATTAATGTCTATATCAAAAAGATGTGTTTGGTTGAATTTGATTTGATTTCATCTTGAAACAAACACCTCAGCTGGCTCTCCAATGGAGAGGAAAACCCCAGTGGGGGAGGGGGGTTTGATCAATCATATCATAGCTTGTAAATGGTCAAATAAATTGCATGTCCTTTTTTCTGCACACAGCTTCCGTTTGCTTTGGGTCCAGTATATGGCAGTAGATATTTTGGCATATTTCTATTGCTTTTCATGCTTAATAATACATCTATATCTTGCTTTAATGACATGTTTTAAATTGAAACAATTCTAGTTTTTGAGTTTAAATATCTCTTGTCTCAATATCTCGTGTTTTCTCGAAGAACAAAATGAATTCTTTCCAGTTTTATGGCACATGTCCCCTTCAAGGCGCCCACCCTGCTTTTGTTTTTCATCTATTATACTAAGAGCAGTACACAGATCTGTAAACGGCCAATGGCTGCGCATCTGTGCTCTACAATAAAACATACAGAGGGGGAAGAATTATTTCTGCAATGAAAAAGGGAGAGCACACACCAATACCACATAAAATGAATTGATGGCTCATTTCTTCAACTAGAGGCTAATCTAAAAGAGAAGAGTTATGGCCCTTGTAGGAAATCAAAGTAGATGAAAGGTGAGTTTTGAAGAATCCTGAATGGATGATGCTGAGTATAAGAACAATCTGACATGGAGCAAGATGAATTTGTCTCGTGTTTTATGTTGTGAATGGTGCTGAATGCACTGTGAGCGCTTTGAAAAGATTGGACTGCTGATTCATGACACATGCATTTACATGGAATAGTGCCTTGAAGTTTTCCATTTCGGTGTTAGCAGTGACTCAGAGCCTCAGATTTGTGAAGGGTTTTGTTCCTGATGAAAATGATAGCTATGTTACGAAACTGTAATATTTAGTGGAAGTGCTGTCTTTATGAAAATGTTTGCATTTTTTTTTCAATTAGCACTTCAAACATGAAAAACATTTTTCTGAAAGAAATGCTTTCTTAAGGTTGGCGGTCAGCTCTGAGCTTGACTCAGGGAAGAGGGCGTCCCCTGTCTCCCCTGTTATATACCATATGTCCTTAAATGCCTCAATGATTGTTTGCCAAAAGAAGGAGCAAAAGTCAGCTTCTTCTCCAGGGGTCTACTTTAAGTTGAAGAGAGACAGTGAATGCTGGGAGGAGAAAGTGGCAAGAAGCAAAGTCCCAAGGTCGTATTTGAACCCACATTCGGTGTGATGAGGACCATAGAGTCTGCACATGGCGTAACTGCTAAAAAACACTGTCTTCTAAGCTCTGTGTAGAGCGTTTACTGCAGGCCCATCCATACTGCTTCAAGGTGGAGAAATCTAAATCTCCATTGGACTGTTAGGTTACAGTTGCTAACCCATAACATTGCTGTTCAAGGGAAGACTTTAGCAGACGGACAATTCAAAGAGTAATGTGAATGTGTGTCAGAACTGGGATCAAATGGCTTTTTTGACTCAAGGGTTTCAGATGACCCATGGTTCAAATTTTGGACACGGTACCAAAATCGTCGCATAGCTCAGCGCTGTCTCTGGAGGGTGTGTTGCTAACTGATGAGCTGCTGCTTTTTAACCCCACATATTTAATTCACAAAGTCAATGAATACTGCGCAGTCACACAAAACTGCTGTGCAAGCTTGTTAAACATCTGAGCCTGAGCTTTAGGTGCTTTGGGGTTTGTGCCTAAGCGTGTTAAATAAGTGTGAAAACTCCACCTGCAACAACAATGCAACACAACTCTCGTAGTTAATAGAATCACTGAACAGAATAATAAATGCACGCTTTTCTCCCCCATTGCAATTATTTAATCACTGCAATCCAAAACATAAAGAATAATGTTGCTTTTATTTGGCTGTATGTTGACATGAGCACAGGCTACATGTCTCCTTCACAGCCAATCGCAATGCAGCAACTTCATCCAGTTCAAAATAAAGGTTTTAAAAGTTGTAAAAATATTCTTCCTTGATGGCTGAGAAAATATAGATATGAGACGTGGGTAATATTCACAAAGTAGACATTTTCCTTTGACATCATGTTCATGCTTAAACATTGCTATAATATTTTATTGCTTATTAAATCATACATTTTGGGATCTGATGAAATGATCATTTCACAGCTTCTTAATCCCGAAGCAAATAAAAAGACCATCATCAGTTGAAATCTCGTAGGAAATCTATTCAAGTTGAAAGAACACATTAGCTACCCTTTAAGGGTCTCAATAAAGCTTATTTTAGAACTTCGACATTATCATCCTGCAAATGGTAAGGCAGTGTCTGGTTGGCTTGTCATAATACCAAAAATGGTTAACTTACTTTTACAAACCTTTTTATGGAGCACAGGTACAAAAAACACCCCCAAAATAAGAACGTTTGTGTTTTTAGTTACCATGAAATGCAAGTAAACTCCTGTAAAACATTTAAGTTGCACTAATACATTGGTCATGTTTCAGTATCAGAATGTTTCCAATGTAGTAGTTTGCTTCAGACAGTGTCATATCCTCTGTTCGCTGTCAGTTTGAAGGAGATGTGAGCATAACAGTAACTCCGTGCCACCAGCGAAAATGTTGACAACCAACGATCGGTGAACCTCAGCCTGCTCCTCCCCTTTTCAAGCTGCCTTCTTGTTTGCTTTTCAGAGAAATCAGCGTCAAACTTACCATTTGCATATTCCAATACATTTAAGAAAGAAAGTTAATGATTCGCTGTTTGGTCTACTCTGTCCTCGGCCCACAACATAGTACGTATCATAAGTTCCTTTTTCGTCTTTTGTAACTTTTTAAAAGAAAATGGTCAAAGTGATCTTAGCAGATCACACAGAAAATGGTGAGCGCAGGACGAGCCCCTGGTCTGGACTGCTTTGATGGTGAACAATTTCCTCTCAGCAGTCAGCCAAACTAAACTCAGCGTTTCAGGGTTTGTCAGACACAAGCTACACACGTTTTTGGCAGTCTTTTGTTTTAAATATAAGAATCTTGTCGAATGGCAGGATAGTATGTTTGTAATTACTTAATAATGACCGGAACAACTTGGCTTGTTAAAAAATGACGGCCCGTAAGTTATTCATTTTTCTCAGTTCTCTTTTAAACTGAGCAAAACATTTTTTCGTGGCAGCTATTTGATGCTATATTATTATCACAAAGTCTATTTTTATACCTATAAATAGCTCTGAAAGCTGTGAATATTCCTTTTGTAAGACTTTCAGTAGAAGAGGCCTCTGCGCTGTAACAGCACCATAATATAACTGACGTGCTGATGTAGCTTTAATTCTACAGCCATAACTGCAAAGAGGGCAAAGGGATATAATTGACTCTACATCCATCTAGTAGCAGGTGAAGTGGCAGACCCTTTTCTCAAGTATAATAGCAAAAAAAAAAATAAAGGATTTGAAGAGAGACCTCGCCACAGATTGCTTGGTTGTTGTTAAACGGTTTCAGGGTGGATTTTTTTTCCATTAAGCCCGATTGTAGAGGATTTAACTTCAAACTGTATTGAGAATGTGTTTTCAGAGCTGTTGTATCTGGTATTAAGTGTCTCTCAGGCTGCTGCTAACATGTTGCCGGGCTTATATTCCTTAAAATACACATAAAGGCTCCTCTCTAAGTCTCAACAGGAAGACTGCCACAGACTGACAAAGTTCATGGACTGAGTGGTCATCTTTAAAGAGGCTTCTGTGCCTGCACTCAGTTGTACACGTGGAGGCCTGAAGGGCTTAAAGAGTCATTTTGACTTGTTTATGTCACGTTAAATCATGATGATGGGGAAAAGGAGGCCCAGTTAAACATTGAGCTTAAGAAGACACGAAGTTAAACACACTGTAGGGCTTTCTAAAACAAGTAGAGGTTACCTGTTCATAGCTGATAATCACTTCTTTTTTTTATCAAGTTGTGTAAAACGAAGAAAGAAAATCTAATTGATTACCCAAGATGCACCTGTAAATACAATAAGTATAACCAGAAATACATCTGTGAGGGTGCGTGGGTTTTCTTTGGCTTCATGACTGACTGAATGAACTGACGTGTCAAACATCAAAGACTGTTTCTCCCTCTTAATGAGAGCAAGTCTGAGTCTGTCATATTAACTCTCCCTGACTCCATCGTTACCCCCCCCCCATAATAAATCAGAAACGTTGTCAACGCATTTTCCCAAAAAATCTGGGTTAATCTCTGATGCAATCTTAGCTTTGATAATCATATTTATTTAGCATTCATCTGGGAAATACACTGTCAATCTTTGAGAATATGTTAATTTCCTGCTCACTTCCTGGCATATGTTACTCCTTGTATTTGCTGTTCCATGTAGTCTAAATGTCAAAAAGGATGCAGAAAAAGTTCTTGCAGTTAAAAAAGAGACAATTTCTTCTCACCGGTCCAATGCATCACGGTATTGATTTTTAAGATCCAAATCCTCTAACTTTTCAAATTTTCCTAAGATCTGTAAAGTTTTTCTTACATTGTTTCATGGTTTTGCTGTAGTGATAGCATGATCAGCTAAACTCAAAACCTCTTTACTCTCTCTTAGTGTATGTGTGTTTTTTTAAATCATATTCATGATGGCTAAAACAGCTATTGAGCTTACCTGTAAATCAAATTAAATGTCCTACAGCTTCTCAGTATAGTTTGATGATACTCCTTAATTGATCCCTTGTGGGGAAATTCAAGTCCAAATAAAAGAACAATAGATAGGAATACAAAAAAATAGTGAGAATAAAGTAAACTATACACCCCTTAAGTCAAAAGGCTGATGTTTGTCTGTATTTTAAACTTCTTAGCAGTCAACTGTTCATGAATAACATACAGTATCTGCCAGGTGATTATTATCTATAACAAACTGTAAGCTGGGAGTGAATAAACACACAACCCTGTAAATTAACCCATAGCTGTTTGATTTAATTATTCAGACAAGGTACTACAATACATACAATACATTTGAATCCTTTGATTCCCTCTTCAGTGGTCTCCTACAAAAACATCTGGAACATAATAAAAAAAAGCTTTTGTTTCTGTACTTGGGTTTGAAAGGGTTAAGTGGCTGCAGACAGTTATGATCACTAAATGTACTTGCAGCTGTTCGTGTCGTCTAGTTC
Organism: Symphodus melops; assembly: GCF_947650265.1. Classification (NCBI taxonomy): domain Eukaryota; kingdom Metazoa; phylum Chordata; class Actinopteri; order Labriformes; family Labridae; genus Symphodus; species Symphodus melops. Next base: position 4,530,695 of record NC_136693.1, read on the forward strand.
GATGTGAATTACAACAGCACATTTTCACAATCAAGACAAGCAGCCCATCGATAATGAGTACAATATAAGCAGTAATGTTTGTGAAGAAAACAGCTTACAAGGATGCTCACTCGCATGTAAGATAATCACTTCCATGCACCGACACTTCAGAGATGAGCAGAAACAGAGAGGACACCGTAGTGATTTGTGTGGATAAAATTTCACAGTCTTTGTTGGGAAGGAATAGAATAACACAAACGTTTCTTCTGATTATCAGTGTCAAAGCACGGAGAAAAAACAAACAAACTCAAGGACAGGCCTCCCAGGACTCTGTCAGTATTCGGGTGAAGCAAATGTTAAACAGCGGTAGATGTGCTGCTCAATAATTCAGTTTTTGACAGCTGGTGACTAAGAATGTTTGAAGAGTGAAAACAATGCAGCTGGATAAAAAGACAATGGATGATTGGCAACCAGATATGCACAGAGTAATGAGACTGATGTTTAATTAGCTGAATGTCAGCACGAAACATTAATCATTGAAGAGCTGGTTTTATCCTTCAAGTGTAAGGTGTGGGTAGAATGGATGTACAGTATACAATCATTTTTTAATTAAATCCCCAAAGTCTATTGTTTTCAAAGGCAGCAGACATGTTCAAGGGAGTTTGTATTCTTAGGATGGATAAATTGTCCCCCGAACAACTGTCCCATTTATAATTGATGCGTGTGGCCAAAAGGAGCATGAGAGTAAATCTTTGATTAGCAGACACCGTTGAGTGACGTCAGCCATCTTATGACAGCGAGGCGCTCCGGAGGCTCATCAGCAGCATCCGCCATGTTTGAAATGCTGAATCACACTAACTTTCATTCAACAACAACAACAACAACGGGCTGAGAGCTGAAGCTAAAGGGGGGGGCATCTTGACGAGCTGTTACATCGTGACCCCCCCTCCCCCCCGCCCCCATAAAGCGATAACAATAACTGATCAAACCTATTGAGTTTTTTGTATCAGTCTGTAAAGATTTTTATTTCTGTTGAAAAAAGGTCATTTTTGCCTGTGGTGTGTTCGTGACTCCTGGTGCTCCTCGAGCCAGCATCAAGCGCACACTTGTCGAACTGCAGGACATCCACATTTGCAAGCTGAGCCACACGTTCAGTTTTTCAACATTAAAAAACAAAACAATCTGATACTTAACTGTAGACAAAAAGGTCCCATTTTAAACAAAATCCCAAAATGTCTTTATTTTAACACAGAGTAAAAACCATTGCAGATATGTTGCTTTAAATTTAAAATAATTTAGGCAATTCCTCAAATGCCCAATGTGGTTAATGGGATGCTTTATATTGGTAGTATTCATTTAAAAGCAATTTATTTCCAAGACATCGTTATCAGTCTTTTTTTTATATGTATTCAAAACAGTCAAAAACAGGCAGACAATGACTTACTGTCTCCAAAACCTTGATTTGAAAATAAGGAGGACACGTTTGTTGACAGAACTAATTAAGTTCTGTTGTTGTTGAAGATTTATAAAAGGAAAGGCCACCACCGTGTGGAAAACAGTAGCAATTGCAACAATGCTTTTTATTTCGTTGACGCTGTGTTTCTCCAGCAGTGGACTGTTACGTTCATTTATGAGCTGCTGATCACAGCCTGAAGCAAAACACAACCAACCAATCAATCAATCTATTATTATTGTGTCGCGCCAATTCCTAACGAGCGGTATCTCGAGACGCTTTACTGTACAAAGGAGCAGATGGGATAATTTGCAGGCAACATGTTACCATCCTTTAATGTTTCTTTTCCTCTCTGTAATGATGCTTGTGATGTCTCGTGTGAATCACTTTGTATGACCTTGTTGCTTCAGTGTGCTAAATGGATAAACTTGCCTCGCCTCCCCTGAGGTGTGCGATGTGACCCCTGGAGGGCAGTAAAGGTGCGGCAGGTGACTTCTAAACGGTCATTTTTTAATAATGCATAGTACATACGTAATTCACTTGTACCTTTTCTGTTGCTATGGCAACCTATGTGTGAGGATTATTTTCTTGCACGGCATTGCTTTAAGCTTGCTCTCATATGATCTCGTCCCATTTTACAAAGACATATTAATGATGCCTGAGCTTAATCTCAAATGTTGATAAGAGATCTGTGATTACTGTAGAAGTATGGGTGGCCAATTAGTATCTTTAATTTGCAGATTTTTTTTTTCCTTTTTAAACGGCCTGACTAGAAAGTTTCACATCCTAAACTCATACACTGTACTTATTATGCTGATGGTATTTTTTCAGTATTGAACAGACACTTAAGTTATTATTATTTGGTTGCAGGGAGAGTCACATATACAGACTTACATCTTTAAGTTACTGGCATTTCAACTGTTCCTTTCTGAGGCATGTTTTTTAATAGCTCTTTATTGATGCACATTTCTTTTTTGTACAAGCTCTTGATTACTATTTTGATGCATGTTTTTTTTTCTACACTTGTATTTTTATCTATTTTAATTTTTTGCACTGTGTGATTTTCTTCTGCTATCCTGCTTTGCTGCTGTAACACTGTAAATTTCTCAGCTCGTGAGATGAATAAAGGATTATCTTATCTTATCTTATATAGTTAATCCCACTAAGTATCAGTCTTCCCATTCATTTTCTTTTGAAATAGTGCTACCAGCTGCACAGTCGGACACTAAAAAAAGCTCTGCTCCGCTTTAAAAAAATAAATAAATATTGCAGACATACATGCAGTTTTATTCAGTGCATAAACTCAGAACACCTCTGGCATGATGCTGACGGTGCTTGGCTGCATGTGAGAGAAAACGATGAGTATAACGCATCTGCTGAAGATGGGTTTTTTTCTTCTCTTTCTGCTACTGCAGTGAGGGAATACATAGAAGAAAGGGAACACCTGTCTCTAAAATGAGGTTGAATGCCAGTGAGCACAGAGCTGATTGTGTTCAAAGTGTGCATAATTGTGGAAGCAGTGAACCATGTCCACCTTCCATGCTTGGCAGTCATGGACCGTTTGGTGTGACCTTGTTTTAGACAAGAGAATCTGAGGTGATTTTGTGTATTTTCGATCATTTCAGCCTTCGGTTTAATAATACACACTGTGTATGCTGTTTGGGCTCATTGCACTGAAATGTATTCAACATTTTCTGACCTCAGTCCAGCAAGCTCTCTGCATTTAGATGCATTTTTTCCACACGTGTTATTTGGTGTTTTACAAAAATTCTGTACAAGATAAACTAAATAACAAGCATATTTAGGATTTGTATAACATTAAACATAAAGAGGAAAGTATGGGGGCTATACATCTGGGTCCACATGTCAATGGAGATGAGGAACTGGGCAGAAAAACCAACCACGCCATAAGAATCCTTTTCTATTTCCCATGCCGATTTCTATTAGATGATGAATGTCCGATCATTCACTCTTTAGCTGATTGTTTCATACAAACAACTTTCCAAGAAATAACATTGAACAGTTTAACAATGTTCTTTTCTTACTGAGAGCAGATGTAAGTTCATAAATAACAATAGTAAAACATGCATAGTTTGACTTTATGTGGCGTGCAGACAGACAAAACAACTGATTACAACTGACATCTCTTGACAAATAAAAATAACCTTTGAACAATTAGATGCAAATTTTCCATCTAAAATAATGTATACAGTTTCAAAGGTCACTTTAATAGTACAATAACTTTCAACAGGGAGAATGGGGTCTCTCCCATGTCCACAGACTGGCTGTGCAATAAATTCTCATGTCATCGCTTGTTAAACCAAAGTTATGAGTCAGGCTTGACACAAATAACTAAAAAATAACTTAATGATATGGCAACAGTTGAATACATATACTCCACATGCAAACACATAGGTTTGAACTCTGGTGGGTCTATCAGAATAACTTAGTCCTCCTATTCTTAAAAAAGAAGAAGATTGAACTATATACATATAGTATGTACATATGTACATATACACTCAACAAAAATATAAACGCAACACTTTTGTTTTTGCTCCCATTTGTCATGAGATGGACTCAAAGATCTAAAATTCATTCCAGATACACAATATTACCATTTCTCTCAAACATTGTTCATAAATCTGTCTAAATGTGTGATAGTGAGCACTTTTGCTTTGCTGAGACAATCCATCCCACCTCACAGGTGTGCCACATCAAGATGCTCATCAGACACCATGATTAGTGCACAGGTGTACCTTATACTGCCCACAATAAAAGGCCACTCTGAAATGTGCAGTTTTGTCTCACAGCAAAATGCCACAGATGGCGCAAGCATTGAGGGAGCGTGCAATTGGCATGCTGACAGCAGGAATGTCAACCAGATCTGTTGCTCGGGCATTGAATGTTCATTTCTCCACCATAAGCCGTCTCCAAAGGCGTTTCAGAGAATATGGCAGTACATCCAACCGGCCTCACAACCGCAGACCACGTGTAACCACACCAGCCCAGGACCTCCACATCCAGCAGGTTCACCTCCAAGATCGTCTGAGACCAGCTACTCAGACAGCTGCTGAAACAATTGGTTTGCATAACCAAAGAATTTCTGCACAAACTGTCAGAAACCGTCTCAGGGAAGCTCAACTGCATGCTCGTCGTCCTCATCGGGGTCTTAACCTGACTCCAGATCGTCGCCGTAACAGACTTGAGTGGGCAAATGCTCACATTCGATGGCGTCTGGCACGTTGGAGAGGTGTTCTCTTCACGGATGAATCTCGGTTTACATTGTTCAGGGCAGATGGCAGACAGCGTGTGTGGCGTCGTGTGGGTGAGCGCTTTGCTGATGTCAATGTTGTGGATCGAGTGGCCCATGGTGGTGGTGGGGTTATGGTATGGGCAGGCATCTGTTATGGACGAAGAACACAGGTGCATTTTATTGATGGCATTTTGAATGCACAGAGATACCGTGATGAGATCCTGAGGCCCATTGTTGTGCCATACATCCATGAACATCACCTCATGTTTCAGCAAGATAATGCACGGCCCCATGTTGCAAGGATCTGTACACAATTCTTGGAAGCTGAAAATGTCCCAGTTCTTGCATGGCCAGCATACTCACCGGACATGTCACCCATTGAGCATGTTTGGGATGTGCTTGACCGGCGTATACGACAGCGCGTACCAGTTCCCACTAATATCCAGCAACTTCGCACAGCCATTGAAGAGGAGTGGACCAACATTCCACAGGCCACAATTGACAATCTGATAAACTCTATGCGAAGAAGATGTGTTGCACTGCATGAGGCAAATGGTGGTCACACCAGATACTGACTGGTTCTGAGTCCCCAGACCCTCAATAAAGCAAAAACTGCACATTTCAGAGTGGCCTTTTATTGTGGGCAGTATAAGGTACACCTATGCACTAATCATGGTGTCTGATGAGCATCTTGATGTGGCACACCTGTGAGGTGGGATGGATTGTCTCAGCAAAGCAAAAGTGCTCACTATCACACATTTAGACAGATTTATGAACAATGTTTGAGAGAAATGGTAATATTGTGTATCTGGAATGAATTTTAGATCTTTGAGTCCATCTCATGACAAATGGGAGCAAAAACAAAAGTGTTGCGTTTATATTTTTGTTGAGTATATATACATATATATGCTTATATAAAACTATCTACGATCTGTGGTCTACAAGGATATATCTTACCTTATACAGCCATTGCACACTGCTTTATCCGTGTTGTCTTTGCTCCACAATCCTTCCCCAGAGTTATATAAACTGTTCTGTTTACATCTCGGCCTGTAAAGAGGGTGGCATTCATCATCTTTGAACACTGGGATGTCAGGAGGGAACAGAGTTTTCAACATATGGAGTGGTGGCCCTTTGATAATTTCTCCCCCTTCTGTGGTTATTAGATGACCATTCAGAGTAATCAGCCACCTAATGGTTCTCATTAGTCTCCTTGACTGTATGCTCAGAGCTTGAATAGGATAATATTACACATCTATCGTCTGCTGAAGGTAAGGACGAACCTACAGGAATTATAGGTAAGTGATAGAAAAAAACGTTTGATTTGAAAGATTTCAAATGAATTATGGTCATTGAAAGTACAAAAACATCAGTACATGTTTCTGCAGCGGAAATTAGACTGAGCCTTCTTAGACAACACAATACAATAAGTCCACAGAGCAGGAGAACACAAAGAGCAGGAGAGAAGGGAAGGGAACAATTTAGAGCTCCCCCTGCTGACTAGCTGAAGTATAAGCCTCCTCCATGTTAACAGATGGGACATCGGGCAAACTTCATATTCATTTAAGACACTTTTAAAACATTGTTCATAAATGTGGTTTCTGTCATGACAGTGAGTTATGTCCAAGAGTTTGTTTTTCAGAAAACTTTAGTTTTAATTAGTTTTTAATTAATCTGTTGACAAATGTGGCTCCTGAAGCATTCTTCATCAGAGGAACAGGTGAGGACAAACAGAAGTAATAAACACTAACACAAGACTTGTTGACATTTCCATAACTCCAAATGGCTTTACCATCGCAATCTGTTGCCACCTGTCACAGGAGTATTTTGGCTGGTATTGTGTAAAATAGATTTGCTTTATATTTTTATATAAAGCGAATGTGTCATTCAAAACAGGTAGCTTATTATTTTTACTTCATTTTTTTAAAGAATATTTGAAGCTGAAGTGAACTGTTTAAATCTGTAAAATAAAGAGTACAACACAGTTACAGGACTCATCAAACTTCTACATTTTGTCTGAAGAGGGGCAAACATTTCTACACCAATTTTTCAGAAAATAAGGAAAAAACAACAGATGCAAGCTTCTATGATGATGCTGCTGGAAAAGAAAATGTGATTGTCTGAAGAATATTGGGACCATCCTTTGAGACGTAACATTAGAAAATGTGAGAGCCATTCCAAAGTTTACAGACTGTCCAAGTGACATTACATCCGTAAAGCAATGGCACTTGCAAGACTAAAAAATGAAAAGAGACAGAACAGAGTAACCACTTGGACCTTTTCCTAACAGACATACCATATTAAAGAGGATGATATCCCCATGTATAACATGACTTGGCATGGCATGAGGAGGTCGTTTTACATTCACAATGTTTCCCACATAGTCTTGAGCCAGCATGATGTTAGAATGGAAACTGAATTGCTGAAAACATTTCAACAAAGAATAGGTTTAATACAGTGAGTCAGTCATTACAATTTAATTGCGTTTCAAAGGAATTTAGACTGCACACAAATTGCTAAAATTAAAGGAGTTAGACTGTGTTCAAACTATAATAATAAATCATCCAGACACTTCATAAACAGCAAAAGATGAAGTACAGAAAAAAAGATTTTCAGATTTTTTTTCATTAAACCTTCATAAGTGCAGTTGTAGTGAGAGAACTGACATCATAAGTGATAAAGTGCTCTCTCTCTCTCTCTCTGCAGGACTATTCTCCTTTAAAAGAAAGACAATAATTCTGTTTTTACTGCCAGACGAGTGAGTTCAACGCTGTATTGTTTAAATGTAGAAAAATTCACCTCTCACACTTCACAGTGCTGCCTGGTGTTCCATGAGCTGAACAGAGACTGAACAAAGTGGAGTGTTGTGATGGAGTGGGCAGGACTGCTGACTTCTTCGTTTCTGTCTACTTAGTTTGAACAAAGAGCCTTTTTGTAATGCCTCATCACTTCTGTAAAAAGCACAGCTGAAGTAAAGTTCACAAACCACCATCGATATCTGACGCTGGCTGAAAAACATGACAGCTGCTCCGGGGCGGCTTCCTCTTTAGGATTTCTCTCCCCACACACATCAGAAAGTGAGCCTGTGGCTTACTCATGGTGGAGACCTGCCTTCCTTTAGAACAGTTAAAATATGTGTGACCCTGAAGGGAAGAGTCCAAATTTACTGGGACCTGTCACAGCCACACAGGGAACAGTTGTCAGGACGGTCTAAGCAGAGCTGGAGTGCCCTCCACATCTTTTTATTTTTACATTGTTTCCTCTGGCACGACACCGTGTAGAAAACAGTGAGAATATATTCTATGTTATGAATGTGTTTAGCTCTGGTTATTATCTTGTGTGCAAACAAATCAGAGTAGGCTGTTTTGCCACTGAATAAGGATGCTGTGTCTTGGGTTAAGGGGCACATTTTGTTTTCTTCCCTATTTTCTATTAATCTTGGTGCAGAGGAATTCCATTGGAACTTCTTAAATTGAATGAAAAATGTTGAATTGTGCCCTGGCAACATACAGTTATTTGCAATTTATTTCATTCTTGCAGCTCAAAAGACAACATGCAATATAGCAAGTCACAATGGTGTAGAGCATTGGTTCACAACCTGGGGTCCGGGCCCCCGCAGAGAGTGTCAGAGATCTCTGGGATTTCTGTTGGCAGTTTTCTGTTATTTGTTTTCATGTTGAAATAATCTTCAGTTTCTAATCACAAGGTAAAGGAAGGAATAATACATTGACACACTCCAAACACAGAGCCAATTAGGATTGCTTTAAAAAGGCGGACAATTGTTTTCAAAAGAGTTGACACTGGGAAATAAAAACCACCATCAAACAATAGGAAGTAAAAATCCATGATAAATCAGAAAAGAAGATGGAAAAAAAAATATTTTGATGATTTAAAAAAAAAGAACCCAAAAAACCAAACAGAACATAAGAATACAGCATACAGTTATTAATATTTTAAAGTGGAACAAAATGTGTCTCTGAAGTTCCAGATGAACAAGATGAAAAGATTATTTATGATTTGACTTTTGATACAACAGGATGATTTAAAGCACTTTAAAATACATTTTACTTATTACTGGTATTTATTGAAGTGTTGAAACATTAATGTGTAATTTCACGCTGTAAAATAAATGACAGAGACTATAACTCATTGAATCACAGACCTGTCTTTACAAATAAAACATACTCAAATGTTAATGCTCTTGAATAAGTTGTCATTGTTGGCCTGACTTATAAATGATTTTTGAGGCCAATACTGATATCTATATTTTGAAGGAAAAAAAATCTGATACCGATTTATATCGACAGACGCACCAACCTTCAACATGTATTTCACATTTATTCAACATATATCAACCAATGTCAATACAGATTGACATTGGCTAGTAAAACACAATGAAACTCAATTGAAATGCTTTCTAAATAAATTGAGTAATATGGAAATACACCTGCGATTAAATTAGCTGATACTGATAGTCACCTGATATGCTAATATCGGTTGGCTGATTAATTGGCTCTTGTCATTGTGATACTTTTGTCTTACACACCCTCCCTTCTCTTTGTATCAGAAGTAAAAGTCATGATGATGAATTTTCTCTTCCCCATCGATGTTGATGTCGTGCAAGGAGCTTACTGTACAAATGAGTTAGTGGTCCAGGTGGCACTTAATGTCCAGAGTTAATCATGATTTTTATTCCATATATTGTATGGAATTTTTAAAATAAAATGTCATTATTGGGTAAAGTTACTGACCTCTGCATCATTAGATTATGTTGATGGATTAAAACGACTTTGTATAACATTTAAATGGTAGGACATATTGAAAGAGTTTATTTAAGAAGTGACTTTAACAGTAATACTGCATTAGATACTGCATTAGACTGCAGGCCTTATAACCAGATGCTAAGATGATGAAAACATTTGTTTAGAGTTGAACCATTGTAGTCCAGTTTCTTTACTTCCCTCTCGGAACAAATCCCCCTGGAGACACACTTAACTTTGTATCTATTATATCATGGACGACAGAATGTGACCAAAACAACAACACATTAAAGTCTCTGCAGCATTTTAACTCTGCTCTGCTGGTTATAGCTGCTGGTTCCCATCGGCTGAGTCTTTATCTTTCCCCACTGTTGGCACAGCTGCACTTTGTCAGTCTTTATCATTTTGTCAAGTGGTGTGGCTGGCTCCGAGATGCAGAGATAAACCTGCATGTTTATGTTCTCTTGGCTGATGCTGCGGCGGGCTGTCTCGCGGCCAATGTTTCTGTTGCAGTGTGAATCCCTGCTGCAGCTCTTCATGTGTATCCCCCTTTGACTGCTGTGCATCCCTGTGATTTGTCTGTGCTGTGCCTGCTCTCCTTCTCTTCTCATGAGTTTATATTCACCATTCGAAACTTTACTATGAATGAAAAGATTTTTAAAGAATGATGTTTCATAAAGTGCTATAACATGTTTAGATATCACTAGCAGCAATATATGCAATATAAACCTCAACTCGGAAGCTCCATGTCTACTTGCATCTGTGCTGCAAACCCGGTTATTGTGTCAAACATAGGGAACAATAGCTGAACATTGGTAAAGTGATCTCAATAATACACAGTGATAACACATATTGTTTCTTCTTCTAATGTTATGCATCATTTCTCTGCATGGATGTTACATAATTATTACAAAATACGGTTGTCTTTAAGTACCAATGACAAGATGAACCTTTCCTAAACTTTCATGTTTCACTGTAGCACTTTAATTCAAACATTAAAACAATTCTGCCCAATACCAGAAAGCCTGTGTGGCCCAATAGTATAAGGGGGCACTGATGGGACATAGCAACAAAAAATTCTCTCTCTGCAGCATTTTGTTAATTCAGGTCATGCAGCAGCTGTGAAACAGAAGAAACTATGCAAGACTTTAAGATGCCTCACTACCTATTTGAGAGGCTTCAGCAGTTCCAAAACACAAAACAATGAATAGCATTACATAAACCACATGCACGGGCATCATGATTTTAAGAAGCGTTGCATGTGTTTATTGTTTTTTGATATATTTGAAGCTATACACGGCATGCGTTTTCATCCGATGACATGTTGTTCCTGTGGTTTGTTGCCGTGCTCGGTGGAGAAATGACTTGCAGTTTAAGGAATTTCCTGAAGATGGAGGTAAAAATCCATTGGTGAGCTTTAAAAGCAGACAGCCTCTGAATTATGAGCATGGTTCATCCTCTCACGTCAGAGAATTCAGTTTGCATTCTTGTAGTACATCATTGTTCCAGCTGCTCTCGAGTAATGTATTAGGGACATTCAGGCATAGGATGGATTGAATGAGAAGTTGAGGGGGTTTTATTCTCTTTTGGCTCGTACAAAGGCTCTACCAAGAGGGATACCTCATGCCAGTGTGAAGTAGGTGCTCAAATCAATATTATATGCATTCAAAAATTCAATCTTACTATTCTCCGTCTATGGAACAACTCCAATTTCTATTTCAGGGCATAACAGATGAGAATGCTGCTGTCTGTCTGTTATTTTACATTTGGAAATTAGAACTGTAAAACCATAATCCATTGGTAATACCAAAATTATAAAGAAAAAAACGTGTATTTTACGGATGCACATCTTTAAGATGAAGCATCACATTCAACTGCATTATGCCAAAGCTTCAGTGTATAATCTGCCAACAACAAAAAAAGTGTGTACAACACAACTGCCTTAACAGGACTGTGACCTTTTTATACAGGCTTTTAACAATTCTTCATGGCAGAGCTGGCATTACAAGGCTCTCAGAACAATGGTCCTCATAAACAGTCAGTCACCTGTGGGGTCATCCTGTTAAGGCCAAAGCCGCCTACATTATGAAGGGAAGCTAAAATGGTGAAAATAAGTCCCACAAATGATCCTGTAATGGTACGAAAGCCATTGAATATATGGAGGACAAACCTGGGGCGTGAACAACATGGCAGAGCTGCTGATGTTACAGAAAGAAAAAATCTATATGTCGATAGATCTGCTAATGAATAGATTCTTTACCTGGAGCTATTGCAAGTACAGTGCAGTCACAATCAAGTATCTCACAGACAAAGGCTGTCTCTGGTACTTGTCTTGGAGTCATAAGTCCTTGGATTTATTTAAGTTAGTGTCAGCTCTACACACATGAGATTGTTCTTTGCCGTTATGTAATACATTTGAAGTAATTTTTGTTTGTTGTTGATAGCAAATTACATTTTCTCAAAGTTATTGAAAAGGTCATAAAGCTGTTTTTTTTTATTTTATTATTTCCTCTGAAAAAAATAAATAAATAAAGTACCACGGGGAAGGACAATTAAAATGTCTATGTAAAGCCTCTACAGTAAGTTTTTAAATATGGTAAAAATGCAACTTTTAATCCGAAAAGAGCAATAGGATGGTGTTTTAATTAACATGCAGTTTCATTTATTTTATTCTTCTGACCATTAGTTAAATCCCCCCCCCCCTCCACAGACAGCCTGAGTTCAAATGTTTAATGTAAATTGTGCATATCTGCCCTCAACAAAAGACACTACTATTGCATAGACAAAACACCCAAGTAATAAAATGCTGAATTTGCAAGATTCAATTGAATGTCTTATAAACAATCAAAACTATAACCAGTACAAATGTCCTCCCTTATCCAGAAGGCCAACAGGCAATTATAGAATAAAATAAAAATACACTCTTTTTCAGACTGCTAATTCAATGTGGGATAGATACAAAAAAAACTTCAACTCAATGTGAAGCATACAATATTTATAGGAGTGCTGAAAGCCTGGCGGTTTATGTCACGCAGCTCATGTACAGAAGCTGTGGTCCTTTTCACAGCAGCTGTGGGTTCAAGTCCGACCTGTCATCCCTCACTCTCTCCTCTCGTCATCTCATGTCTCTCCTCCTCTCTTCCGCTGTCCTATCCAACAAAGGCAAAAGGCTCCAAAAATAACTTTAAATAAAAATATGTAATATTTATTCAAATATATATTATTTAAATGTGCATTCTACTACACACTGTATTGGATTACAGTCTATGGCACTTAAATACTCAAGTTCTTGTGTGGCATTGGCAAACTTATATGTGCAAACTTGGCACCATCTTATCACCCTGTTGTATTGGCTGTAATGTACATGTTGGGGATGAACAAGGCTCCATGGTTAATGGCAAATGGACCCGAGCTTGTATAGCACTTTCTAGTCTTCTTTCAACTCAGCACTTTTACATCGCAGGTTCCACCTCAACATTCACACAGAGTTTTCAAAGCAGCCATCCAAAGTAAATAATACCATTCATACTGTACAAATTCAAATGGTTAAGTTTCTTGCCCAAGGACACATGGGACATGTCGCTGAAGGAGATGGGGATCAAACACCCTTCCTTCTGTTTGAGAGGTGACCGACTATACTGACCGCCCAGGTCAGACAACGGCAGTCCAAATGAATTCACTCGATATGGTTTCAATGAATTAAAGCAATAAGGCACACTTTCCTGAATATTCTATCCAAACTTGGAAAAAAAAAAAAAACATACTTCAACATTCAGGTTAAATACTCGGTTTATCTAGCTCTTCTCAGTAGCATTAATCTTTCCTTTAATCCCAGAAACATATCACATCTCTTATCACTAGGGCCACTCCACTTGCACTCTAAGATACATACAATGTTGCTTGTGTGGGTCTTACATTCTGTTGAGTAAGATTATAAACTAAACCCCTTAAATGTAAAGTATAATCTGCACCTAATTATACTTGAGTATACATAATTACCTTAATTACTAATAGTCTTCTAAGAAGTCTCACTTGGGTGAATAATTTGTGGAGAAAGCAGTTTAGTAGTTTTCGCCTTTACTCTGAGGATGCTGGGTAAGTAGCTCACTAGCTAACAAGCCAACAGAATCACAATAAACAGCAGCACAATCCCGCACAAATGCCCCTCTCCAGTGGCTGCATCACCATGGTTTAAGGCCAAGGCTCTGGCTCCTCGGCTCTTTCTGGAACATTTCAATGCCCTGGAGTGAACAAAACTGGACCACAATGATGGAGGTTTTTCTCACTGGTTTGAACCGGGCAGGAAGAAGAAGAACATCCTGTACACTCTGCAATCTTACAAATCTCTGCTTTTCCAGTAAACGAGGATGTCCTGCTGCTGTGTTGTAACTAAAAGTGGGTGTCCTGGCTTCCTCCTCCGGCTCTGTGTGGGTGTGCTGCCAGTTTACCAGCTTTAAATGTGGGTGTCCTGGCTTCTTGCCTCCTATTGTGGGAGCCCTGTTTCTAACACGATTGTTCTGCTATTGTTGCACCTGGGTCGGCTTTGGTTTGGTGCTGTAAAAAAAGATGTATGACACTGTTGCCTAACCATCAAACAGCTTGTGAGAATGATGTGATGTCTTTCCTAATCTTCATTTTTAGAAGATAAAAACATTTAAATACATTAAAATGTTAAAGTATAAACAGTTAATTGTATTTTTTATGAATAATTAAATCGATTGCGATTGTCAGATTTTCTTTTGTTGTAAAATGTACTCCTAAGTTGAGTGAGAAAATATGTTATCCATCAAGTACTACATTTCCATGAAGGAAATTAATAAAATATTTGAAGCTAAGTTGAAGTAGTTAAAGAATTACATTTTTGGTATGATTCTGATTCTCTCCTTTACAAGACTATTCGATTCTCTAGCGCTGTGATGATTCAGGGGGGGTTCATTATCTCCACAATGATTCTACAGAAAAAATTGATAAATGAATTCAAGTTAATGTTCTTACTTCAACTGAAGAAAAAACTGGACCTGACAAAAAAGACAGCCAGTGTGTCATTCATAATAAAGTATACTTGTGTTTATTACTCATCCAAGAGAATAGCCATAGGATATAAATGTTATGCATAGTAAACGTCTTTATCACACACTCATGCCCAGGGTCTGGTTAGACTACCGCTTGCTAATGTCAGCATTCTTTCACAGGTTTTGCATTGCAGTCTCAACGGGTGAGATTTCTCCTTGTGTCATTGTATTTAATCACTCTTTGAATCACTGCAGACTTTTGAAAAGTTTCTCTTCCACACATTTACGACTTCATTTTCTGAGCTGGAAAACTGTAAATCACTGTGGATATTGTGAATGTTGTGTGGTATTCTCATATGAGATAATTTCCGCTAACAGACAAGTCCCCTGAGCACACATTACTCACATGACAGGTAAAAGGTCACTTATATATGAGAGGAAGTAAAACCTCAGCAAACCGCTTTTGTATGGTATCTGAGTCTGGGCGTCTTCTGTGATGTCGAATAAAGCTTTGAACATGTTTTTAGGAGGTTAAGGGTAGAGTCTCTTACACATAACTTGAGGCATCCACGGACCATTACGCTTTATTTTTTTGTAGAGGGAAGTCTTTAAATCTCCAGTACCTGTTTTATCGCTCACTTTATGATTCAGTGCCTGATTCAGCAAGAGCACAATATAATGAGTCTTCTTTAAAGGTGCTTAAAGGATGTTGACATATTCAATAGTTTCTGTAGTTGTTGTGAGAAAACCATGGAGGTTGACTTGAATTATCTGAAGATACTTTTCTTTGTTACTTTTCACTCTTGCCTCTCCAGGAATCTGTCAGAGGAAGCCCAGAGGGGTTCCTAAAGAATTGAGAAATAATTCAATTTCCAAATATGCATAACATTACTATTAAGTATCCTACAAAATGACCATATTACCACAGGAACTTCTCTAGAACATTATGTTTCTGTAACCTGAGCAAAAAGACTTTTATTCAATCAAGCCACCGAGCGCTGAGATCCAGGCAGGGCAAACATGTCAAAAGATTGTATTACCAGTGTTGGGTGGAAACATAGACATAATGGCAGGCACGTGTGCATGCATGCAAGTTAGTAACAAGCAGGTGAAGATGGATGATAGATAGATAGATAGATAGATAGATAGATAGATAGATAGATACTTTATTGATCCCGAGGGAAATTCAAGCATCTCGTGTGATCTTTTAGGGGTCAGTTTATGACCTTTGTTGTACAAAACTTGACCGAATGTAGCTAAAACTTTTAACAAACATCTCCGAAGGTTTTTTGTGTCAGAGGATTAAACTTTATTTTTCACTTTTTGCATAATATCAGATAGCAGCTCATTTTTGCTGTAACTGACAGGCATCTGTTGGGTAACTGATTAATTGCATAACATGTGTTTTTTGTACTGCTACACCATTTTTATCAAAAGATTACTACTGACCAACATCAACAGTTTGGGGTATTTGCATTTTGCGACACATTTTTCCAGTATCTCTGTTTATTTGTTCTGCACGTATGTTGACAGATTAAACATTCCAGACATGGTGTTCAGAGCTTATTTCAGCAGCAGCAGTTCTGTGAAAGCACATTTCCATACTCTATCCATGAACCGACTGACAGCAAAGTGCCTTAAGCTTCGGCTTTACTGCCAGACTTCTGCCTTTTTTTGTTTTCTCTTTGCTCTCTCCACACAAATGTTGAATGGCACTGTAGATGTTGAGGATGGAAATTTATGCGAGGGAATGGGGCTTTTTTTTTTTTTTCTCCTTCTTGTAGCGCAACCACTCTGTAAACATACATAATAGACTATGGAGATTTCAGTTTTACGAACTTATCTTCTTGAACTTAACATTCATGCAGAAGAAGAGCAGAAAGGGAATGAGATGCATCTTTGCAGAAAGAAAACAGTTGGAGGCAACGTGCTGACAGCCCATTATTTTGGCTCCTCAGAATCACGATATCTAGATTTACTTGGGCAACTGTCAGTCAATATCTTTGTCCTTGGATATGTTATTGCTGAAAAGTGGAAGCGTTGCCTGCCGAGACTGAAGCAGCCTAAAGGTAAAAACAGCAGCTTGTGACCAGGAGGGGAAAAACAGAGAAGAGATCTGGACTAGGAAAATGTGATTGAGTCACACTGTGAAATCCCTCAAGAACAAATAACTCTGTGCTTTTTAGCAAAGCACTTAACCCAGTTTGCACAGTGTAGCGACATACAGGGAAACAGTATTTGTTTTGGCTTTTTCACTGTCAATATGCTCACGTTGGTCACATTGTCTAACATTGATTCAGGATGCTGCTAAATATGAGAATCTGTACGGTACGCATCAGAATCCTTTCAGGAATAAATAATGGGTTTCACAAAACAACAGGCTTCATGTTGCTGGATTCAGCTAAAGAGTTAATGTCTTCAAAGACATGTTGACCATGCCTTCTATATTTTGACATCTGGCCTGAAAGCTCTGCCTTTTCCTATCTCTTCCAAAAAAAAAAAAAAAAAAAAAAAAAAAATATATATATATATATATATATATATATATATATATATATATATATATATATATATATATATATATATATATATATATATATATATATATATATCAATAATATCACTGATATAAGCATATCAAGTGACTATCAGTACATGCAAATATTAGCATTTGTTCCTCCCTAATATCCATATCAGTATCAGAAGTTCCAAAAGTTCCACATTGATCGAGCTCTGTGGATCTCTGCTTTATCTCAGCACTCTTCACGGTCCGAAGACATACCTAATAGAGAGATCTTAATTGCCCCATAGGCAAGTTAAATGGTTGTTTGTCACTATGTGCCTACCCCACTTCTCTCTCGATAACAGCTTAGATCCTCTAAAGCCCCCCCCCCCTTTGCAATGTCCGACAGGATCAGTGTTATGGATAATGGATGGATGGACATACTGGGCAGGATTGAGGTTATTTACCGGGCCTGATTTGGCCCACGTCTGCCAACTGAAAAGGTCTGATTAAGTCCAACAATTGTTGATCTAACCTTAAGTGCCCTAAAGCCTTGTCCCTCAAACCTCCCTTTTGAAGAATCAGAAACCAGTAAAAAAAAGTCCTCCAACAAACTTCTTCATTTCTTTCTACAGTGACACAGTGGGGAATAAAAGGCTGAGAACTTTTTTATTTCCACTTCATAGCCAAATATTAAAAAAATGTCTTCATGAGTTTTTTTTGTTGCATCACTCCGGGGATTTTCTGACTCTTACTTTTGCTTACAGGCATTACAAAATGATGGGAGGAAGTGCAAGAAGAGAAATATGCTCTTAAAATAATGTTTCTAATGGGCCTTGCAGAGCTACACAGCAGGCTTTAAATTTTTTAGTAAAAGCAAGTTACTCAGCTGTAATACAGTGCTTGTGAGCGGCTCAGATTGTGGGAAAGCAACTGGATTCACTGAACATCTGTAGTCATGTTATGTGCAATGTAAAACTGGCACTGAGCAGTGTGTCTTTTCTGATAGCAAAACTGTTTTAATGAAAGAAAACATGCAGCGAAAAAAGTCCCCTGAAGTTTTTTAGACTCTGTTGTGTTGTGTTATGTAGCTTTTGCATAAATAAACTGGAAGCACAGATGTGTTCTTTCCTTTGCAGAATACATAGAAAACATTAAATGGATCTTTGCTTTGACTAAATCAGAGCAATCCCCTTTGGCATTATCGAAATTCAAACGAAACAGTCAGAAACACAATGTACAAATCAATTGGTATGACATCACGATTAGTTTGGCGATTTTGCACTGATGTAATCTTACATAATATCAACAATACAGTCTCATTTTACTGTAATCATTCTTCATTATGGTGAGAAGCTCAACAAGTTGACTCACAGCAACGGGACTATTCAGGTTGACGTGGTTCATGATTGAGACAGATTACGGAGGTCCAATGAGGATGTTCCCCCTGGTAACCGTGGCGAGCTGCGGTCGAGGAGACTCATTACATCTGGTCACCATGGGTTTCCATGCATGAACTTCCAATTAGACCAAGTAAATGGGTGGAAATCTTTTAGTATGGAAAATGGGTTAGGACTATAGTGGGGTACAATATACTCCAAACTCTATTAAAGCTGTAATGGAAATCATTTATCATGCCTCTGGTGTGTGACCTCCACCTTTTGTACGGACTGCTTAATATTCTACCTGTATTACATGGCTTAGAGTTTCACTTCGAACATCCCCTCTGTCCTCAACATTTTGTTCTTGAGCTTTTCTTACTTTTACAAGGATAACCTCAGATTCACAGTGCAAATGAGGCCATGGGGTGGGATGATGTTAGTACTTCATGCAAGACATGAATTCCTGTCATTTTTAAAGACTGGTGACTTGGTGTGCAGTTGTCCTTTTTTATGTACAGTATGTGTTATCATCTTTGACTCAGAAGAGAAAAACTTCTCCTTTTTGAAATCTGGGGAACTTGGATGGATTTTGTTGGCAAGTGGTAGAGTTGGACCGTTGAAAACTAAACTAGCTTGATAACAATGGAGCAACCTGGGTTACCCGCTTTTTGTTTTATTCCACCAGGTGTCACTATTTACTAAATGGCTTGAAGTGAATGAAACAGAGAGAACCAATAAAGGAGAGTAGTAAGTGCGGCACTGTGAAAATGTTTTGGCGCTAGAAAACTGCACGTAGTTAAAAATCGATAGATAGATAGATAGATAGATAGATAGATAGATAGATAGATTGATTTATCTGTAGTTTAGTCATTTGGTATAACATGATATCTTCTCTGTAATCTACAGGCTTTTTGTACTTTCTCGGAGCTGCTAATTTTCTGTAGACTCTCCCTGTGTATAATTTTGCATAACTACTTCAGTTGGAAATGATAAAATGACAGTTATCATTTTGTCTGTAAAAAACTTTATCTGTCGAGTTTTCACCTTTGAAAACTTTTCCTCTTCATCCAATTGTAGCTTGATTTTTTTAAATAACTTATTTGCTTCAAAATAATTGGATCCATCATTTATCTAAAAAGGAAAATCATTTACGCTAACAAAGAAAAAGAACAAAGAGAGACACATTAGAATCATAGTTGGCACCAGAGTTTATTAATTTACTTTAGGATTTGTTCTCATGCTGAAGGTAATTGATTTTTTCCCCCTGCTCAACAACCTAACCCTGCTTTCTTTTTTTAAGTACAGAGCTTCACTGCTAATTACACTTTAAATCTATTAGTGTCTGCTTAAACTGTGACTCTTAACTGTTAACCCCTTGAGTTTGGGCTGCTTGATCTCTGCACAAACTGTTTTGTTGCATCTCCACCTATCACACTGCAGGTAGTAAACAGGCAGCATGAGATGAATGAAGAGGTGTACTGTTGGAGGAGCAAGCAGCACCTAAAACAACGACTAGAACGCCCCTCACCAATAGCTGAAGCTGCACGGGTGCTGACATCATATCACTCCCACATCTCCCTCTCTTGATTTCAGCCCCACCCGCTCCTTTCCATTAGCAAGTCGGTCCGTGTCCCTGTGTTATTTAAAGCCAGAGATCCTCCCTCTCTCGCTGAGCCACTGTGTTGCATCTGTCTGCTTCGCCGCATGTGTGTCTGGGTATGTGTGTGTGTGTATGAGAGAGAGCACTAAAAAACCCAGGCAGCCAGTGGGAGAGCTAGAGAGCGAGGAGAGAGACGCGGGGGAAAGGCAAAAAGCATCTGAGAAGGGAGAGAGGAGACGGGAGTGTGAGAATGAAATTCATCCAAGCTATTTGCTTACTGCTTCTCTGTCCAGCTTTGAGCCTCAACACCAGGTAAGAGATTAATCAGAGCAGATGTTTTCTTGTCTTTATTTAGTCTGTTTCACCCTGTGAGAGACTGGAACAAAAGCAGGTTCAAAGCATGCAATCTGAGATCACTAATCTGAAGGTCTGCTCTGTCCTGCCAAACACTGAAGCCTTAATTCGCCTTGCTCCATGCGCTTAAAGCATGTTGGAGACCGAAAGACTTAAAAGAAGGAGGCAAGAGCTTATCTGTTGAACTGGGCTATTATCTCACTCAGTTCTATGCAGGCTGAGAGACAGTTATCCTTTTGTGGTGCTAATGCCCAGAACGCGATGCTTCCTGAATAGTGGTGACATTGCTTTTGGGGACTTTTTTTCTTTAATGCTGCATGCTGGTCTGAAAGGGAGCAAGTTAAAGAAACTGAGAGAAAGGACAAGGCTACTTGTGTTGCAGTATATTGAAAAAGAGCAGGTGTGTGCGTGTGTGTGTGTGTCTGAGAATATGTGTGTAAGGCTTTGGAAAAAAAAAAAGAAGCAGAAGGATGAGAGTTACACAAGGAGAATGATCAGGACAGAAATGTGTGAAGAGGGAGAGTTTTGATGATTAATTAAACCATTGATAAAATCGTCCCTTTTCTCTGCCAGTGCCTGACACCGCTGCCTTAATGAGAGCCGGGAGAGGAAATTCAGGGGCTTTGACTATACCATGGAGACATCACACACAGGAAGGCATGCATTATAAAACTTGCCTTTCTTTTTTCTCCTCCTTGCACTAAAATATCACCATACTGTCACGATCTTTCCTTTTTGAATTTTGAGACGAGGAGCAGGATCGCTCTGAACTCGTTGTTTTGTTGTTGATCTGAACTAAACAGATAAGTAACTGCGTTGTTGTGTTGAAAGCCAAACATGAATGGCCACTGTGTGACTAAATTATTTTGCCCTTTTGGGCTACAGTAGATAGACTTGTAAAGAAAGATATCAAGGTTACAGCCTTCGTCCAACATGTTTGTCAATATTAGAGAGGTGCTCTGATGATGCATGACTCATATAAGTATAGGCTGTGTTGATGTATTAACCTCGGGCACTAAGCAGCCGGCAAATTAAGCCCTCACACACCCTTTAACACAAACATTTTACTGCTCTTTCAAGGCAAATGCATCAACAACCTGAAGCAGCTGCCTGAGCTGCTTCAGTCTGTCTTATCGCCTTCTTCTGTTCGGATGATGCAAACAGAAAGAGTCGTTTAGCCGTTTCCTTAGCTATGAAACAAGTCATGCTCTTGTTACAGTTTGATTCATTAAATTTGTTTCCCATTTTGGTTTATTTGTCAATTGTGTGTCATCATCAGGCTTGGAGGTGATATTTTGGGTGCTAATTGGAGAGGGAAGCATTACATTATAATTTGGCAGGTCAGCGCAGAGCTTTTTTGCTACCTCTTAGGGGTAATGTCATGAAAAGTAATTACCTGAACACACAGATAGTATAATCAGGGTTTTATTAGATAGTTTGTTTCTAAACTCAGCGTAAAAGATGATGTGCTATGAGAGACTGCTTTTTCCTGGTGGGGGTTTTCCGCAAAAATGTGATGCCTCAAATGTGACCCACAGAACCTGTCTTCTTTGAAAGAGTCACACAAAGAAAACTGAGAAAGACACACAGTGTCACCAGATATTCTTCACATCCTGCAATTGGAAAACAAATCACAGGAATTGGGGGAGATCTATTATTAATGGTGTGAGTAAAAACAAGATCTCAAACAACATGTCTTTTTCTGATGCCTTTATCTGTTCCACAATCTATCACCAAATATTTGGTTTATGAGGTTGATAAAAATTTGGACTGTTGATGTTGTATTAAGGAGGGGTTAATTAAAGTCGGGAGGCTTTTTTTAAATTAAAAAATTAATTAAAAAAAAGTATATATAGTTGAAATCTTTTTCTCCAAAGTTTGCCCCATATATAAAGGACATTTGTCAGTTCTCATTTTACTGACGTGAGTAAAGAAAAGTCTTTTAAGTAGAACTGTAATCAAAATTTTCCGATTCACTAGGTTCTGTTTTACCCTTAACAAAGAGATTTAAGAGGTCACTGTATGCACCTCATTTACGGAGGCTGTAGTCCTCCAAGCGGGTGTCCGAGGTTCAAATCTAACCAGTGGCTCCTTTCCTGCATGTTTGTCCCCAGATCCTGAAAAAACATCTGAAATTCATTGTGAAAAGACCTCTCAACTCTTTTTGGGGTTTTTTTCCAGTAGAAAGCGGAAGCAATATGTAGACCTGTACTTCACCTTTTGTAAAAACTATGACCCTACAATGAGCAGTGGCTCGGCTGCTTAATGGATTTTTAATGAAAAGGACAGCAATAAAGAATCCGCAAGGACGTTTTAATGCTATTTTGTGTTTGTAAAGATTCATCATAACAGGAATCCATGGATGAATTCAAAGAGAAGGTCATGACTGAACACGGAAACCATGTGATTCATAATACCAGTTGGCTCTACTGCTCTTCCTCCTGCAGTGATTGACATGCCCTTATCCATATCAGATAGATAGATAGATACTTTATTGATCCCGAGGGAAGATAAGTTGATCTGAACTTATCTATTTATTTACAAAACAACGAGTTCATGTATCTGTCAGAGCGAAGACAGATACATATGGAATTAGCTTTGCTTTTAGCTGCTGGTAATTAGCTCCAGTGCATTATCCCGCTAGATTGTCTTTTGATATACCGCCACCCTGGATGATTGTACTGCGGCAATAATAGTTGGCAGTGATGTATGTCAGAGCCTGAAATGTAACAATACCCGAAATTGACCCAAAATGTTATGAAAAAAAATGTAATGTAACCCATTATGTAGGGTTGAGCCAAAAACACACTGACTTTTTTTGTTGTCACATTATTAGAAGAAAAATATTTTGCCTGCCCCATAATGTATTTGTCCAATTATCGACCATTTATTATATTTTGGGTTTTGTTACTTTTTTTTTTGTTTGTTTTAAAACATTTCAGGTTGTTGTTACATTTCGGGCTCTTACAAATGTATTTAACAGAAAGGTCTTTGAATAGGTTCTAAAACTGCTGACGCGGTCAGATTCTGTTAAAAGCCGTATAGAAAATGTAGCTTCTAGCTTTACAATATTTCACCCATGCATGTGAAAAGTATTTCAAAGAAATGCTGCATTTTACTGTTGTCTTCTTTTCTCTCTGTCAAAACGAGAAGCAAAGCCGGTGAAAGATCTTATTCTGTCATCAGATTTTGTGTGGGTCCTCAAACACTTGCCTTTTTGTTGTTATCCTGGAGGTCACGAGCGCACACACGCCTTATCGCTTGTGACATTCTCGCTTTTTCTTTTGTTGTAGTGGTTCAACATTGAAGACACTGACTGCAAGGTGTATCTGCATCAGGAAAATGAATTGTGACTTGAGCTGTCTAGTCTACGTATTGCTCTGCCCTCACTTTGCTTGATCCACTATCATCATATCAGTGGTACGGGAGAGAATCCATTTCCTATGTTAACAGCATCCTCCATTGTGTGAGCTGATAGTCGCCTTAAGGAACCTGAGTTAATGAAACAGGAGCCTTTTCATTTTGTGTGTGCATGACAGCAGCATTTTATCAAGCCATTGGTCCACGTTTAATTCAGTTTTATAGCCTTAAAATCCAAAAGATGTCCTGTTGGCTTATAGTCTGGTATAAGGAATTCAAAAACATGGCTTTACAGCACAAAAAGCACCTTCCCATTTGACAGGAACTCACATGTTTTAATCATATTGAATCTACTTTCCCATTATTTGTGGAAAATTGGTAAAATGAACCCTTCTGGTGCCATGTAAGAGCTTGATTAAGAAGGACTGGAGTTTAATGGATTGAGAAGATTACTCAGGCCACATAATGGTAGCACAGGGCTATGTGTCATTGTAGAAATCAATTGGTACTCAGACGTAACACAAGGCTGCATTGACACTGGTCCTGTGAGATATGACTGTCCACCATAGGTCAGGGTTGGGAGGGGGTGGGTGAGTACCACAGTACAGTACAGTAAGATTTCTCTTCTGCATTGGACTTGTTTTTTTGCTTCTCTCTATACATCAAACAGTTCCACCTTTTTTCCACTTTCAAATATTCCCTTTCAGTGCTTTTCTTGAAACACATTTGACACATTTTCTTGACACTATCTTTGAAGTCTCTTACCTTTGCAGAGTCTTCTTAGGAACAGTGATATCTGGTGGGATCTCCACCGCATCAAATATTTATGAGTATTTTGGACGGCAATTAGAAGGACTACAGAGAGACTCGGCTTAGACACAGAGCGCCGAGACGCAGCCGAAGCATCGCTTGATATCTTAACATCTGTCTGTGGATATGAGCATATTGTAAATCAAGTGGAGCGTCTCTTAAATACAACATAGGGTCAAAAATTAAAAGGAGGATCATTTGTGATGTGTTACACCTCATGATGGAACATTTTCCATGATATCGATATGTATGCTAACCTTTTATATTAACTGACTCCCTCCAGTAATCAAAACATTATGTCATAATATTTGTTTAAAATGGTTAATGAATGAGTCTGTGGTTGTACATTTTTTATGCAACATATCATAGAGCGGCTGCTTTGAGGAGTTTTGTATCTCAAAGACTGTTAAATGATGGTCGGCCTCCCATTTCATTCATTCATCACTACAGAAGATGCCGTCTCTGTCTCAATCTGTCACATGTTTGCTGAGTTGAAAACATCCCACCGATCTTCATTTGCATCCGATCAATAACTCCTCACATGTAACAATGAATAAACTCAATCAAGATGTAAAGCAGCGGAGAGAAACTCCACATGACATCTCATCGAGCAATCACTCGCAGTCTGATTTTTTGCTTTGATTTGTACTTTATTAATTCTGAGGAGAAACCTGCTGTGTGCAGAGTCAAGATGTTCACTAATATTTTCTTATTCATTGGGGGAGTAGGAATTGACTACAGAGGTCAGGAGTTTGCCATGTGTTGTAAGAGACCTAACTATCGACTGGGGGAGCTGGTAATGTCAATCTATACATCGATGGGCTTCAAATGGTGAGCAGGGATAATGGTTAAGTGTAAACAATCCACATCCTATCCCTGGTGTTGTTTATACTGTGAATGAGAGAGAGCAACTACTCTCAAAGAAAAGGCTTACCTTAGTACAGAGCGCTCCTTTATGTTCAGCCTTTAAATGGGCCTTGGCTGTCATGCTATTTGTCTGTATTGTTATTGAGCCTTTCCTCCATCATTATCTAAATGAACTGATGCTTTATTTACACTGACAGACATTGTAGAAGCCTGGCTTGTTTGAATTGGCAGCTGTGTTTATGCCTTTTGCAGAGAAGCGGTTTGGTGGGAAGTGGTTAAAATGTCTGTCTGGAGTGAGGGCGCACCTTGAGAGATAGGCATCTGCTTAATTGCCATGCAAAGGCACCCAAAGAGTTGCTTTTAACATGCAGACGTGATCTATGTCTCCATTGAGCCCATGCAACATAAAACATTAGAACATGTGAGAATTATCCATCTGCACTCTGTTTTTCGATGCCATCAAGTATCTATGATTGCATGCATGATGATAGAGATGACTTTCAGTGGTGTGGTTTAGCTCCTTACAATATGAGAAATTGATAATTGTGCCACCCGTTAATGTCCTTGGTATAAGTCGGCCTGGGAACGATAATTGAAATTCAAAGGACGTGGCATAATGGTCACACCATGGCAACCACATTGGCCACATGACAGTA
Organism: Symphodus melops; assembly: GCF_947650265.1. NCBI lineage: Eukaryota > Metazoa > Chordata > Actinopteri > Labriformes > Labridae > Symphodus > Symphodus melops. Next base: position 4,556,684 of record NC_136693.1, read on the forward strand.
ATGAAGTGGGCTACAATAAACAGAACCTTGGGTGGCTCCTACAAATGAGAAAGTAATTAAAAGGACCAGGATCAGTGCAGGGTGAAGAGCACACAGATGTTTTATATTCAAGGCCACATTTCAGGTACTGCGCTGTTGATCTCATTGCTCTCTGTAGACATTTGAAATGACAGCAGTGTTTATTCTTCAAACACTCAACGTGTGAGTCAGAGATTTCTCGTTTTATTGCGCGTCCTGGAACACAAAGTCTCATCATTGAGATGCTTGTCATTCTTATGTGGTGCACCACAACTTGAATGTTTGCTTGGTTAAACAAGTTTTTTTGGAGTCCTATAACATACATTTTCAGACTGGTCTCAAAATGCTGTAAAGAGTACAGGTCAGGTCATTTTGGGGTTGAACAGTTTTAGTATTGTAGGCATGACTTCTGCAGTCGAACATGTCTGACCTGCCATTTACTTGATCGTCAAGTGCTCAAAACGTTCTCTCTCACATTATTACCAGCAAACAAATGGTCACAAAAATGCAAAGACCTGGTCAACTTCAGAACTAAACATGAACAGAATCCTCAGTTATTATTATTATCAGTTAAAAAAGAATTTTTAAACTGTTTTCGCAAGGATGACGAATCATCTTTATGGACATTTTGGGGTTATTGTTTGCAGTACGGTTGAATTAGATCGTTTTATAGCAAATGTTGTTTATAGACTGATTGTCTGCCCATGTCCTGCATGAAAAAGCAAAATATGAGAACAATTGTCAGAATTATACTCTGAACTGTTGCTACAAACATCACCGTAAAGATGAATCAGCACCCCTCTGAACATTTCCAGCACAGATTAAGCACTACTAACATCATAAATGTGGGGGTAGTTTGAACTGCAACAGAGTGCACACACATATGACTGTACTTTTCCGGCTTAAAAAACAAACAAAAGATAAACATTAAGTATTATTAAAGGCAATAAGCTATGCTTCATGCAAATTCATTACCTCTAATGTATGGGTGAAGTATTCCATAGTGCAAACATATTTAATGCACTTTTCTTGTGAGTGACATTTTGTGACAACATCCTCATCCAACCTTCTCCTCAATTTCAGGTCATTTGCTTGTTCCTCAGATGTCCATTTATATCTTTGGTTCTGTTTTTTTAACCTGTGCAAATAAATCTGTTTAAACAGTCTCTCATTCTCACAATGCAACAAAAGGCAGGTGGCATCATGCTGGTTGCTGTAAATCAAACTCCCAATGACACGCCCCGCCAGCTATTTCAGACACTTTTTTTTTTTTTTTTAAACTAAGCTCATACTTCAATTTTTAAGTTCAATTGAAAACCACGCTGCATTTACATTTACTGTGACATAAACATGCAGTTGTTCTTGGCTAACTATCCTTTGATTGTCTCCAGTATCTGACCTTATATGTGGCATCCTTGGCAGCTTGATATGTCTTCTTGTAGCTTGTAACTAACTATATCTGCTGCTGTTCAGAGTGGGATTAAGAGTGGGTTGTTAACAGCTGGTGCACCAGGAAACAGTGTTAAAGCTGAGTTTCCTGACAGCAAATCAAAACAAGAGAACTGAAACCCAGAGAATGTATCTGTAGGGTTAAGGCTAAGTTCACAATCCAGTTATAACTCAACTCATCAGCTCATCCCTATGAGCTAAATCTTTGCTACATTTGATGCAATGTAAATACTTCAATATCAATTTGTGCAGTTTAAAAACTTTTCAGATTGTCCATTAGTGAAGTCAGGACTTCTGTTCTGAGAGCTTCTTTGCTGACTTTATTTATTGCAGACTCTGCATATGTTCTACTACTTTTGACATCATTGTATTTCCAGTGCTTTTGTTTGTAATGTTTTTGCTTTCAACTATTACCTACCCAGGGACTACAGATGAAGATTAGCCCCTCTTGCTCAAACATGGATGTTATAAAAATGCACAGTACCTGTCCAATTGTACTAAAGAAATAAATATTAAAACAAAGAAAGCATTATGATCCTTAGAGACCGTTTTCTTTTCCACTCTCTATTCCAATTATTGATTTCTCCTCACTGTCTCTTAGATGTCTCTATGCACCTCCAATTTAATAAAGATGATGAATAGAAGTTATAATGAAAGTCAGATGTGAATCTTAATTGATGTATCAAACAGTATGTTATTCCATTCCATTACAACTGTCTGTAGAGACATTAGTGTTTGGTTGTCACAGTTGTAATTGGCAGGCACTTAATTGCTCAGTCCCTGTAAACATGATGCTTGTGTCCTTTCAGTGACGACTCACTACAACAAAAGCCTTGGCTCTTTGTTTTACAGTGTGCTGCAAGATGTATAATCATAACAGGCAGGAAGTCAGCACCATCCCTCTTCATTGTGTCTCTACTAATAAAATGTTTGATGTTGAAGAATTTTTTTTTTTTTTTTAACTTTGAGCCTAAAGAAGAACAATATATCACTCTCATCATCTCATGCATGGTCGTCCATACATTACTGTGTGTCCTCTAATGTAGACATCAGTCATGGAATTAGATTTGAGTCAAAGTGTATTTATCTTCCAAAGTCTATGATTCGATTCAGTTGAAATCTGAATCATTTGCTCTAAGCACCGGAGAGAGGCAACATTCAAACAGTAAGAAGAGAGAAGTCTATATTTAGCTGATCACTATCTTAGATCTAACTGGTAATTATGTTCATTACAGACTAATTGTATCTCATTAAATGAGTTAATCACTTACTTTTTGATGTCAGAGACTTTGTAATATTGCCCTTCACATACCCTCAGAGGCGATGCCGTGATATATTTGTTTGTTTTGCAACCAGCAAATTCAAAAAAATTTGTCAACCAAAAAACCAAGAAGTAAGAAATTCTCAGAGAAAAAAATAAGGTATTACTAAAGCCAACACTAAAGCTTACTGAAGAAGCTGTAGACATGTTTTTCTTCTGACAACCATTAAACTTTACATTTGTGATCAATCATTGAAGCTATAATTATGATTTATTAACTGAACAATCTGATTCCTGAGTACATGACATGTTAGGTCACTACTAGATTGATCGCTGGTGTCGTTGTATGGTTCCGGTGCAAACTTTTTTGTTGTCAATGCGGCTCAATAGTAATGCCATGAATAATATCAATTATAACAGATGCATGCAGTGTGTGTAAACATATAATTGGGGTTACTGTGCTCAAAGTATAAGCAGATATCTATATTCTATATATTCTTTTTACCACTGTAAAAAACTGAATCTTGGTCTACTACTTATCTCAAGAACTGTTCATTCAGTTGACTTTCCACTTGGCTAATGCATTGCTAAGAACCCAATGTATGGTACAATAGACTGGAAAGAGGTTCTCAGGAGCATGCAACCATGTGCAGTCTTTAAGCAGCACTTCCAGGGTCAACGCAATCAGCTGCTCCAAATAGCAGCTCATCGCAAGAGGGAAAAATCATGCAGACCATTAGAATTGCTCCTGAAACAGCCTATTATCAAAATGACAAGTGTGGCCTTCATGTGCTCACCTTGCCCACAACAGCTCCACTGGTCATAAGCGTACAGTTGGCAATGAAATGGGCTGGTTGTAGGTCCCACACAAGCAGCCAGAAGAATATACTACATAGAATAGAAGTGGGAACACTATTCAGACAGCTAGCATGGGAACTGGAGTGTTCCCTTGTAAACTCAGTCAGGAGCCCATCAAGTGTCCTCCATTGACCCATCTGGGCTTTCCCATGTGGGCCCTCCATGGGAACTTCGGACAAAACTGGCCTGGCCCAATCAGGGTATTCTGATCAGCCAAAGTGCAACTCACTTTGGGGCTAACTTGGATCTGTTAGCTGGGAAAATGGCAGAATGCATGAAAGACTGCAACCTAAATGGACCCCTGAATACATTTGAATGAAAAGTGGGGAGTAGAAGAACTCACAGTCCAATTGCTGAGAACATCCCTTAACGAAGTGAAGGACAAGGTTGTATTGTTTGTTTTTTCAATGTTTTATGAAACATTATTGCTAATCTCTCTTACCATCTCTCTTACAATACAGCTGTATAAAAAATAATCCTGATTTAGCATTTATGGTACTGAGTGTATACCCAGGAGAAATTGAATATTGACACGTGGTTATAGTGTTTTGTTGAATATGATACTATTTTATTTTACGAGAGGAATCAGAAAATGATACTAGTTTGGGCTACAGAGCACCGTGGGTCATACACCGCAGTAACTTTTTCTGGAGATGCTTGTTGTCAATTAATATATGCTAGACCAAGGCAGTTTCTCGCATCATGCAATAATAGACAGCTTTGGCATTGCAAGAACACTGTCTGTCAAATAACAGTTAAATACTCATCTGACTACACTCCTGATATAAAGCCATACTTTTTTTACATTTTCCTTGTCTCACACAAAGAAGTTCTCTGAGGATTCTTTAATTGAAGTGGAACAGAGCCCAGTGTTTAAATACCAAACATTTGAATTCAATGAGTATATTATTTTCTTCTTTTCTTCCACCCAATGTGATGTGTGTTTATTGAAATTCTTTAAACATTCTTTAAGCAGACAAGGTCTTCTCAGCAATGTTTTCACATGTATAAAGCTGATTGTCCAGCTCCACAGAAGCAGGTCGTTTGGAGTCTGCTGAAGACTACCTTGATAGCAGCTATTGGGGATCAAACTGAAACATGCTCACCTCCCTCCCACCTTGATATTCTCAGCCTTCCTTGGGATTCATTTCTCTCTTATAAACTACTTCTCTAATCATTGAGCTGCCACTTGCAATTTATCCATTTCCCAATTTCATTCTTTTCTGCTGTTTAATTGGTTCACTCCAGAATGAATCAAAGCTCTTAGAGGCATTACTAGATTACACAATATTAGAGGGATCAGAGAACGTGGAGTTATTGGTTTTGACATGAGCAGAAGATGGGGATCATCAATAACACAGTTCAACAAAAAAAAAAAACATTAGTTCATGTGAGAAAGGAAGCAGAATAAGCTTAGTGGTTTCTTTCTTTTCATCAATATATTCATCATGTCTCAGCACTTGTCGGTGTTCTAGTTTTTTCTGCTGCCTATTGAGACTGCTGTTTTGTAAAATCTGTCTCAATAGAAAGCTAATTGTTCTTTTATTGTCTCCCCATCATTTATATTGAGATGTTCTGATTTCTCCTGATTCTAAAAGCCTTGAAGTATTTGTAAGATGTCATTTATTCACAGCTGATTTGTTCTATAACAAACATCCTTTGACAGCACTTACCACCTCCTCTGTATTGGCTTAATGTTTGACTATGGCTTCCAAATCTAGGCATGTTTACCACAACCACATTGCTACTATTTTTCTCTGCCAACATTTTCAAGAGGGGAAGGTAAAATTCTGTTTCAACATTGTTCCAGGTTTGCCCATTCGATAAACACTCGAATCAGAGCAACCTTATCTGGAAAAATCAATGGAAAGCAGAAGAAAGTACACAAAGCTATTGTAGATTTTAAAGGAAAATAACAAATATGATGACCCATAAGCCTACATTAATCAGAAGTTAACTCCTCATTATTGTTACTGTGTTACAAGTCACGATGGGTTGGGATTCACCAGAAGGCCCACGATACGATAATATTGCAATTTTAAACAAATTATGTGATATGCTGAGAATTGTGATACAATGTATTAGAATGTAACCTTTTAACTGTTTTGTCAAATAGTGAAAATCACAGTCAATCGATTTTTTTATTTTTTCATGATGGGAGTCAAGCCCACATGTTGACCAACAATGTGATACAAGCCAAACCCTGACACAATCTGAACTGTGAGTATTTCAGTCTAATTGAACTTACAGTGAACACAAACATGAACCAACAACTGTACAATCACAGTAATTTGTAACAATGCAACTTTTTCAAGATGACTTACACAAACCCTTCAGCTATTACAAATTAAAGAAGCACATTTGCTATTATTTTAATGAAAGTATATATTCTTGGGGGCCATGAATCAATATCAAATCACAGCAAAGTATCGCGATACTATGCTGTATGGATTCACCTCCCTCCACCTCCATGTGTGACCATATGAAAGATGTTAACTTCCCACAGCACACTGCAGTGTTAGATATCTAACAACTCAATTTGGTGCAACGCTAACATTTGCTGCTCATACTTTTTACTGTTGATTCTTCATTGAGATTCCAACCTTAAGCATGAGCTCAAAGGAAAATGGTCACTGTGTGAATATTTTGAAAATAACTAATAATAATGATAATAATAATAAGTGGAAATAAGGTATAAAGACTTGTTCAGTACAACTTTATAGAAGCCAATTATAATGAGTGGTGAACAAAAAATGCGAAAATCTATTTAATCTTAAATGCAGGGAATAATACGGAATAAATGTCAGTCAAACAGCTGTGTAGAAATACACTTACTTCTGCAGAGACGATTGTTTTAAAGTATGCCCCGTGTTGCCTTTTTTATGTGTGATGCAAAAGTGTTTCATTCGTGTATAATCGTATCTTGTTCCCAGAGTTACCAACCACACGCTGCTAAAGTGCCAAAGGGTAAAAACAATGTCATATTTCCCGCAGGAGTGTCTCTATTATCCCTTCAATGGTTTTTGGAGGTTTAGAAGAACACATTCAATAGATGTTTCGAGGGGGAAAAAAAAAACATCACAAAGGATTGGTTTGTACAGCTTCCTTTTAAATGTGCCGTATATATTGTCTACCTATTCTTTATAAATATAATTGAATATAGAAGTATTTAATTATGTGCAGATGAAGTCAGATGATGTTATTGTGTTTAGTTCAGTGGACCAGGGTTCTCATGTGAAATAAAAGTCAATGCTGATATATTCAAATTTACTGTACATGGGCAACATATTTAAAGGTCACATATTATTCTCATTTTTAAGAAGTTTAAAAAAAGTCTCAGAGCTCCCCAAAACATGTCTGTAAAGTTTCTTTTTTCTAAAACCACTCTAATCCTGTATTTGAACATGCCTATAAGCCCCTCTAGTTTACCCCTCTGCTCAGAACAGGCTGTTTCTGTGTCTGTAGCTTTAAATGCAAATGACCTGTGCATCTAAATGAACTACCGTAAATTCCGTACTATTGAGCGCACCTGGATATAAGCCGCACCGGCTAAAAATAAGTAAATAAATGTATTTGTACATATATAAGCCGCACTTGATTATAAGCCGCAGGTGTCCACGCTATAACAAGAGCTATTTACACAGACGTAGGCTACCGGTAACATCCGCAAATACTGTAGCGTCCGTACGGACGTTAAAGGACGACGAGAGCGTTCAAATAATAACTTTTAATAACCCGATCACTGTCGGCCGTGACCACGCCGTTTACAGCAGAGAGCAACACATAACTTGCCGTAACAATCCAACTCTCTCCCCCAGCGTTCTCTCATACAGCCACTCAACACGTTCTCGCTGGTGCTTTCACTGACTCTCCACATAATCGGAATTATGATCAGATTATCAACTACTGACTTTACAACATGAACCGTTACAATATGAAGCCTAGCCGACGGTGTCTGTAACACGGCTGATGAAAAAGATGACCGTAATATATTTCACAAGAAAAAGTCCATCCATTCACTGCCTCAGAATGACTTCATTACTCACTTCCTCAGTCTCTGTTGTCGCTGTCAGTGTCATCTTAACGTGCAGCAGCTCTGTTAGCTTCTTTGACAGCCAGCTCGATCGCCTTTAACTTGAAAGCTACATCATGTGTATTTCTCCGTGTGTTTTCCATCATGAGGGTGCGTGCATGAAGCGCAAGATGACTGATATTAAGATCCGACGTGACGAAGTCAAATGTTTTTGCGGCAGAAGCTCATTGTCCCCCATAAAAAATCCATGCATTAGCCGCACCGGAGTAGAAGCCGCAGTGCTCGAAGTGTGAGAAAAAAGTAGCGGCTTATAGTCCGGAATTTACGGTACCTATTTCTCTCAAGGCAGTTGACTGAACTGCTTGTGTCTCTATTTAGATTTTATACTTTCAATATAGATCACTAAAATAACTTAGAAATAAAAAAAAGAAAAAGTATTACATTTGTCAAACTTTTGAGAAGCTTAATCCAGATTTTTTTAAAGAATGCACCTTGAACAATGTTATAAATTATGTGGGAGTATGTGACTTTCTTGTGCAGTATTGAATTCACTATTATTTTCAACGGAGCCCAGTTTTGGAAAGCCAAATGAACACAGCCAGCATATCTCAACGCATATTGTTGTATTCACTCAATACTGAAGGGCAGGGATTTGCTTTCTCTCAGCAGGGGGATCCATGTCCTTATCTAAAGAAGAGGCTGTTTCAAGTGAGCAGAATCCGCTCCCAGAACAGTCTCTACTGGGAACAGTTTGGTTTCAGATGCCAGTTTTGCAACAGCTGTCCCTTGTGCAGGTTTTTGCAATTGAAACTGAAGGAAATTTGAAATTAATATGGTGCAGAACAGTGGACTTAGCGTTAGCCTGAGTGTTGGTACCATGTCGTTGAGTAATTGAGGTCTGATCAGTGTTGAGAGCAAGGATTGGACGAGTGTCTGATCTGCCAGAATTTACTCCACAGCTGTCAGCGGTCTTGAGCATGATTTAACAAAACATCTTTGATGTGAGTTTCCCACTTCAGTGCTAAGCTTTTCCCCAATAAACAGACCACCAACTGTATCTACAACGTTATTCTCTCTACACTTTATGTGCTAATATGGCATTAGTCAGAAGAACGCTGTCTGAACTGTCGATCATAAAGGACGATGAAAAAGTTATGTTCACAAGGTGAAATAGATTTTTAAAGATGCAACAGAGATCTGCCAAACTGCCGCAGTGTTTTTCATTTCCTCTCTTTTATTAACCCCTCCATATTTGTTCTATGATCTCAGCTGGGCACTGTACATTACAGCCAAGCTCCGATGTACCATTTTTCAACAAACATGATATCTGCTTCTTTCGGGTGAAGGCTACATAAATCTGAATCCTTTATCAGCCGCCAGCACACCTCCTTGAAAGACACCATGGCGGATTCTGTTATTTTTATCTAATCATTTCCTGAGCATATTCTGGTGTCAGGATCCATCCTGGCTGACAAGTGCTGGTTCCATTCTAGTCCTCTATCGCCCTGTGTTTCCACTGTTTTGCCATGACACCTGACTGATAAGCCTGGTGTTGGGTGTGTGTATATAGAAGGGGAGGATTTCAGCAGTGACACACAGCACTTAGCACAGAGGAAGCCGTTTTTTGCTGTGCCCATGGTGGCAGTTTATCCCATAACTGTTTTTGCTTTATTTTTTGATCGAGGATTTTACGCCTGCACACCTCAGAAGTTTATGACACTTTCGAGACTCCCGCTTACTCACTGCGAAATAAAAATTGTGTCTTGAAGAAATGTGAAGTGTCAGAGACATCATTAATCCAGAAGCTGTGGTCAAAGGAGCAACAATTTACTTACATTCATGGCATTTATGAAACTAAAGCCAGATCTCAATCAGAGTTATGTTTTCTGCCTTTGTTGAAATTAGATTTTATTGCGCGTGTCTTTGATTGGCAATTCTCCTATAAGTGATTGAAAGAGGTCTTGCTTGGTCAGAAGCAGTAAACATCCTACACACACCTTATTACACATACACCTTCTCAAGTTTCTTGAAATGCTCTTCTCTGGATAATGCTTCCAGGATAAAAGAGGTTCTGTCACTTGCTAATCAATTGGTAGTGTGAGGCTCACTATTTGGCAACAAATGGAAACCCACTCATGCAGTTCAGCCTCCTGCTGATTGCATCTGTCCGATCATCCCTGTCTGTCCCTGTTTTTTTTCTCTTCACTTGCTATGTTTTGTCCAAGCTGACTGCAAGCTTTTAGCAAGGAGAGAGGCAGTTACAAAAACGTGGCCTTTCTTCTTCTGTGTGTGTTTGTATGTGCATTGAACCTCACCGCTGGGCACACAGGGGGCAGCAAGAGGGTGTTATGTTGCTGAAGTCAACCACTCCCATTTGCCTGTCTGTCAGATTTTTTGCTTGGCTGAACTCCGCACAGTGATGGTGTTGACAAAATGACAGGAGGGGGGCACACTCTGGTGAATGTCAATTCGTCTGCAAAGCAGTGCCTCCCCAGGAGCACTGAAACTCCCATACACACACACACACACACACACACACACACACACACACACACACACACACACACACAAAAAAAAAAGCGAATGAATAGAGCTGTCGTTTAAAAAAGGCCAAGCCTAAGGAACTGGATATTTAAATATAACATACAAGTTCACATTCATGCATAACACTGTACATTATGCAGTCGTTGATCCTATACAAGCATTATGTGCACACACTGTGACTCTAATTATACCCCCGCAGCTGCAATTAGCTGGCATGTGGAGGAACTATGATGGAGCCGTGATAATTTGCACTTTAACACAGCTTCACTGTAGTTTCTTCTCGCAGCTCTCGTGTTATCAGAGCTTTCCTTGACTTGCTTACTGCCCTGACTTGACTGCTGGGATTAGAGATGCTTTCTAATGTGTCTCTTATCTCATAATCTGTTTTAATTGGGGCACAGTTACACTGAAGCCTCTTTCAAAACATAAAGACCTACTGATTTAGGGAAAGGTGGAGGTTATTTGGGACATTTAGTACTGATCTGAATCCATAATCTACACATCAGCATTCACAGAGCGTTCCTGTTTATCGCTGCATGAAAGTGTGTGGAGTTGCATCCACAAACTCACCTCAGACATTAAATAAGTTATACCAAACAACCTCCCTGGCGGGTTGCGTAAATTAGCATTTGATGACAGGTGTTTGGATTAACACTGATTTAATGAGCTTTGTGAAAGTCCCTGGAGGATGAATACAGGGTTTTGGGATTACCTACTTTCAGGATACTGTTCGAGACAGGCAAATGAAAAGTCTGTGTTTCAAATCCCTTAAAATGTTTGCATGTCCTCTTCTGCTTAACATCACCAGGATCACTGAAACTAAATGGAACCCATGCTTTCCTTGGAAGCATCTTTATGTAGAAAGGCTGTCATGATTGCATTCTTTATCTTGATGGCATTCTTAATTGGAAAATCCTCACACAAGGTCTTTTTTTATTGGACAGCAGTCTCTGATGTAGTCTTGATGTTTTAACCTTGATTTTGATGGTACCTGTAGTTTTCAATCTGCTGCATTCAGTCATGAACACTAATACTGATAATTCATTCAACACATCTCTCCTTGTGCTTATGAAATCCTCAGTGAGACTTTCATTGTTAATGCTGGCTGTTTCAAAGGAAGCGTTAACAGCTTAACAGAATCTGAAGAGGGTATCAACTAACCTATGTGTGGTAACATGATATATGCTTCAGCAAACAATGCAAGCTAACATGGTGTGCTGGCTACTGCTGCTGCAAGATTTTCAATATCTTCTGGAAGTCTGGAATCCTCATTAGACGTGTCCCATAGTGGTGTGTGTGTGGCTATAGTAACATGTACTTAGTGTGAATCTGCACTACAATGAGAACTGTGTCTGCCCACCTGCAGGTACAGTGAATAATTCACTCTGTCGCCAGCAGTGTTTTTAAATTTATTTAAGTAAGCACACTATGCATGCTCGTTGTGTTGAATCCCTCACTGCAAACACGTCAGTGTTATTTTCACAAAGTGCGATTGAATGTATGGATGCAGACTTGTGTTAGGTTAGTCTGGTGTCTGGAGTGAGCAAGATTGAATATGAACGTGTCACCATGGAACTTGAATTCACTTTTGTTTTCAGCTTGCTGACTAATTGATGAATCACCTTTTTAAAGAGCTTTGAGCAGATTAATTGATCATGGAAAATAATTAGTTTCTGTTCTATCTTCAAAGTTTTGCAAATGAAAAAGTAAAGAGAATGACACTCATTTACCAGGATTAAACAAATGGTGTTATTGGAAAATTATTATTATTTGTTTTTTCATTTGTTGCTGCAACATTTGTTTACTATGAATATTTAATTTTGCAGAACAAATGTATCTCAACAATGTTAATCAGATGGAAGCATATTTTCAAAAAAAACAAGGTATAGTTTGATCTTTCCAGACTAAAAGCTTTTGTGAGGAATTTGGGTATGTGTTTACTGTGGGGCCCTCTCTTTAAAAATCCTGTTCATCATCCTGTTTTCTTTTCAACATGAAATGAATCACTCTCCATGAGTAATTGCTGTGGAACATGTGAGAAAAATGCTGCTTCTAAAGCATGCTGTTCAACATTTGTGAAGCCATTTCAGCCCTTAAAAATAACAATACAGAGCAAAAAAACAAACTCAACCCTGAAGGTCTTGTTTGATTTTGTAGCTCAATAAAAATGCATCAGAAGTTTTTTCAGACTGTCACGTAAGTGACCTTTGGGAGTTAGGCATTGTCCCTGCTAAACCCGACCTCGTCAGTCGCCTCGTTATCAGACTTGATCCAGATATAGGGTCGGCACTTTCTTGCAGTGTGCATTGAGAACAAGTGAATCAGAGCACAGTCAGTGTGCCCATCTGTCCTTGAATATGAGAAGATGCTCAAAGGGGCTGCACTTGAAACAGCACCCATACAAATGTACTTCATAGATAGAAGACTCGAAGATTAAAACATAGACTTTAATAAACATCTATACAGACATTTCTAGAGGTTTTATATATCCAATAGAACATGTTCAAGGCAAGGCAGGTTTCTTTGTGAAGCACCTCTCAACAACAGGACAATTCTAAGATCTTTACATCTGATGTAAAACAAATTAAAAAGGTAAAATTCAAAGCATTACTCAAAGGTATTTAAATCTGGCTTCAGAGGGAAATAACTGATAAGCTACAGCCATAATAAACTGGGAGAAAAAAAAAAAAAAGTTTTAAAAAAAGATAAACATATATACAGTATATGATATAATTAAGTAATCCGTTTTAATTTAAGTAAGAGCAGTGGCAGATCGTTTTTACTATAAATAAATAAATAACACACCCGAGTCTGAGTCCATCAGCAGAAATTATTTCTGCCTGGAGCAGCAGAGCCTCAGCAGCATTTTGGGTTGGCTCATATCTCTCACTGTTCCTCCCATGAGTGTCTCAAAGCTTGTGTAATATGTTATACAACTTACATTAATCCAACACCTTCCAACCTGAGTTGACAACAGGTTGCTCTGAATATAGCGCTTGGCTGCATGCGAGCACAATCTCATTACTTAAATGGATAACACTAATAATAAAATATTACTTCCAACCTAAACGGATTAACAATGATCTTGTGCGCTTGGGAATTTGTTGAGCTGCCTTTTCTACATAAACACCTTCTTATACACAAAGCCTTAAAGCAAGTTAATTTAGCTTCTGCTGCTTTGTGTTCATGGATTGGCGGAGGGATAATAAATGCATGCTGGTCAATAAAGCAAGGGAAAAGGCAGGGCTTTCCAGTCTGTTTATGTGCTTACTGCTGGACTACACTGTACACCTGAATTAATGCACACAAGTTAGGTCAGCTTGGGAATGCTGAGAGAGGGAAAACATAAACATAAAATTCACTCCACTGCAAAGGCAAATGAAAGAAAAAAGGTGAGACTAAGGAAGTCATTATGACACACTGTATGGAGGATTATGGTCGACCTAGGCTGGATGGTATCTTTGCTGCTTCATCTTCAGGGTTGTTGGTTTGATGTTTGGTCAACTGTTTAAAACACACAGTAGTGGTTACCGGGCGCATTTGGGAAGCCAGAGAAAGCAAAGTTAATCTGGTTGTGCTTTTGCCTCACTGAACAAACACCGAGGGCTTCTTTCCCTGCATACAGGAAGTCAAGTCTCTCGCTCTATACTACATTTCAAGCAGGGTAGCCGCGTGTCAAAGACAAGCTTGTGTCATCCCCTGATAGGAACATTTATGAGCATCCACACAGCATTAATGTGAAGAGGCAGGTGTCTTCTGCAGGGAGCCAGAGAGGCTCATCACCTGGGCCAGGATGAGCTTCAGACAATAAATCAGGATTCTTCATTCTTAAGGAGAGCAAGGTCACCAGCGAGTTCCTGTTTTCTGTCTATGACACGTCCAACCGAGGTCCAAAGCAAAGTTCACGTGCTCCCCTACATGATTTCAACACAATAGTCATAAGCAGCAGGCTCAAGTGTCCATCTGTGTACAAATCAGGTTTACCTTTCGAGTTATAATCTACCAGCATGGCATCCTTCCACTCCTCCTGATATATGAAGATGAAATATGAAATCCCATTAACCTCAGTGGACGTCTTTGAAAGGAGGGACAGCTTTTACCTCTACCATTGGTTGGGTTCAAGCTGGAATCCGAGCAAAATTGCCCTCTACTGTCAACGGATGAGTTGATGGTTGCCCATTTGAGATGCTCCAGTGCAGAGATTCATTTATTTGAACCACATGCATTGAAAAGATCTGTCTTTGCTAGCATGCAGTCTTCTTGTTATTCACTGCTTTCGCTCGTTTATTGATTTCTTCCTCGGTGCAACCATTGCAAACTGTCTATCAGTGGAATGGCCCCTAACTTTTAGGCTCGACTCCACACCTGCCCTTATTGTTTTGGATGTGTGTGTGTGTTCTCCATTGTTGTACGCATATTATACAAAAAAAAAAAGAGAAAATGTTGCTTCTAAAGATAAAGTGCATGTTTCAGAATATTTGATGTCAAGTCAAGTCAGCTTAGTGTATACAGCACATTTATAATGGCCGGGACCAAAGTGCTGTACAGTAAGTTTAGCAAAATACGTTACATACAAAACATCATAAAGAAACGCTGAAGGCATCTTGCCTCCCAAAGTGTTGTTTAAGAAATTTACTGATTACATTTATACACTGTGGATCTAGAGTTGTCAAAAGTTCTGTTACTTTGAAACGATTCCAACACTAATAATGATACACATTTCAATAATCAACAATATTGAAAAGTACTAAAGCTTTAATCAATCTGCAGTCATATCTTAACCAAAACGCTGCCACAAGAAAACAACCGAGAGCAGCAGTGGTCCATTCAAATGAACTATCCGGCAAGTACTTAGGTTTCTCAAGTCTTTAATCTTCCAATTTAGACTATATACAGTATTCAGAAGCATGTTTGTAATTGTTTTTTAAAAGCAAATGATTGGCTAATATGAGGTACCTTGAACTTCTAGTATCTTGCTTTTTTTTTGGTTTTTCTGTTCGGATTAGGGTTGAAAAAAAAACACAAGAAAAAAAAAACAGAGTACTAAGTTTGAGCACCCACTGCAAACATTTCAGAGTCAGTGCTCAGTGTGAGTCTTGGGCACAGATGAAGTGTTTAAAAGGAACTTGGTTTCATCAGGCATTTAACACTGTCTTCAAAAAATGCCTCTACTGGGAATAAACAAAGTAGCTTCTCTTGGAAGAGGGCAGTAACTGTGCAGAAAGTTTTCCTTGGAGTTTAAACAAGATTGATGTGTATGTTGAAGAAGGGAAACCAGGACATTAGATTAGCGAGAAACAAACCAGAGCCTGAAACAAATGTTTTGATCTCATAGTTAGCGGATGGACTTTGCTTATTTTCACAGATCATTAGAATGGAATAAAACAGACCATCATCCATGAAATAAATGCCACGCGTGTTCAGTGAGTACAGCAACATAATACTTGTAATACTTGTGTATATAGACATAACAATGGATTTGTTATATCTATAGACTTGTTCAGAGTCAGTACAGAAGCCTGTGGAGATATGGGCTCAATTGAATGAAATATCTATGACTGGGTTTCAGCACTTCATAAGACTACTGAGAATTGAGTTCCTTTCCACCCTTCTCCCATCATGCACAACACACTGCACATTTTATTGCCTTTAACCCCAGTTTCAAAACACACATAATAGTTACGTCAGATTTTCTGGATGAGCTAATTCTTATAGGCATACATGTAGTGACAGCGCTGAAAACTGTCAGGTACAGACGTGGAAAGGTGCTTTGTGTTTGCACTGCAGAATCATAACTGGCCTTCTTGGTGCAGAGATACATATTTGGCATTCCAGTCACAGCCCTCCAGTGGGCCAACACTACGAGCAGATAGAGCGATACCTTTAGCGAGAAGTGCAGTAATTGTGGTTGAAGAGTGACCTCCGCAGTCCTCACGTTTGAACAGGCAGGTTGTAACTAATGTAGTGGGCTCAAATATGATATGAAGGTCAACAAATGGAGGGGAATTTCAAACAAAATGGTTATACTATAAAAACTCCCCTTTGCTGTATGTTCAGCTTGAAATAGCAGCAAATACAACATGGTTATTATAAACAGTTACAAGGTTATTTCTTGGGGGGGTGAAATAATAAATGAAAACTCATCTTACTACCGAAATACCAATGCATAACAAATGTTATCTGAAGACACTTTACAAAAAGCAGGGAAAAAAAATTAATCTTTTTTATTTTAATTTGACAAAAGAGCAGATAGAAGTCCTTACTCACTGTTATGTTACAAAAGTAAAATGGCATGGGGAGTGAGGGGGTAACATGCAGGAAGGATCTCTCCTTTGTATTCCTCGCTTTCCGTATGGCCGTATTGCTTTGATGGATGCTGAGGTGGAGGTTGGAGCAGGCTGTGCATGAATGAGCACAGTGGTGGTTATGGGTACGACACAGTCCAACGGTTGTGGCTGTAGGCGTCATGGATGTCGGGGGGTAGAAGTGCACGATCACCTGGCTGGAGGTTGGGTGAGCTCTGTCTACTTCTGGGACTCATGGGCTTCTAAAAATCTGAAATATTTCTCTGTTCTGAAGTCGGTTGCTGCTGGAGAAATCCCAGGTTCATGAAACAAAGGTAAAAAAAAGAGTATGCTTTTCTAGTGAGGGAGTTAAATTATCTTGCAATTATAACCGTTAACAAAGCCTTGATGGAATTTAATGTTTTGATACATACACCTTCTAGAATACAACAGCAGCATATTGATGATCATAAAACATAAATAAATCATAAAAATTAAGATGTGACTCTCCTGTTCCCCTCAGATTTACCCAAGTTGTTTTTTCCTCGGGGTCAACTTGACCAACAGAAAACGTACCTTTAACACAATTGCAATTCAATATCCTGTGTCCCTACTTGTTTCTGTAATTTTGTTGATTGGCTCAAAAGGCCTTTTAAAAAAAAACATAAACCCCCACTGACCTCCATAGAACGGCTAAGTCATTCCTTCTTGGCTGAATACTGTAAAACTGCCTACATAATAGATATTTTAAGTGCATGTCCTTATAAATTTGTAACTTTTCTTGGGAAAAGCCTGACTAGAAAGTGTTGCAGTGCACTCGTCCAATTGTATTTTTTTTTTTAAGTTGTCAAGTCCTTTTGTTATTTCAAACTTTAAATATGATCACACCCCAATCTCACCCATATTTTAATGTCAATACAAACACATTTGTCATTTTAGGAATTGAGCAGTTTTTAGATTATAAGCCATTTCTAGCACTGCACCAGTTGTGTGTTGATTTTCATGTCCCATTAGGAGGTTGTTGCTGAGTGGACATGTACATACTCATTTACTCAGATTAGATTATTTTATCTTTTTTATTTGCAAATTAGCTGTACGAATTTTCTGACTTACCATCTCCCATTTTACTTCACAATTAACCACTATGAGAGGAGCTTTAAAGAGGAACTGACTTGGAGGCAGAGACATCTGGCTATAGATGTTTTTCTTGATATGTTTATGGATGATTCTGACAAACATTTGTTGCTCAAAACTGTTATTTGTGTCTTTCAATTGCCCAATGATTTATTTGTATTGTATTTCTATGTTTGGCTGCTTGTTGTCTGTCTGAAACTCTGTTACTTGTGTTGCTGCTTGTTTTGTCCAGGACACACTTGAAAAAGAGATTTTTATCTCAATGAGTTTCACTTCCTGGTTAAGCTGAGCCCTTTAAGTATGAATATATTTAAACAAGGAGAAGGAAATGAATGAAAGAAGAGGGTCAGTTTGAATCTATCAAAGATTAATCCACCAGAAAGCAAAGGGAACGTCTAAAGAAGCTGAAAGAAAGACGACCGAAAGTAGCAGATTTTTGAAGAACTTTGAAGACCGGAAAGAAAAAAAAAAAGAGAAAGTTCAGAAAGAACATTCTGGAAAAGGCATTTTTCCTGCAACAACCACTAAGTACACAAACGACCAGAAAGTGCCTTTTAACTCTAACTGTGAGATCACAACATAATGTATCTCACAGAAAAATGTATCTCTTCTTGGTGAAAGTCATTACAGCAAAGCAGGCATTGAAACTTGTCATGTCCATTATTTAGTCGATTAGCATTCTGAGTCAAATTGAATGACTGGAGCAGATGTAATTATTGGTAAGCTTCATTCTCTTCAAATGCAAAAGCAGACTGTCCCTCAGGCACCTGCAGCAGCCTCGTGTCTCCGGCGCTGCGTTCATGTCACCCTCATTTCCTGGCACATTTCCACTAATTGGGGTTTCCCATTACCAAGATGAGATGTCTGACAGCTCTGCCGTCCACATGACACTCGGTAGATGAGCAGCCGCAAGCCTCTTAGACTTAACCTTTATGTGGGTACATTTCTTTTTTTATTTCTGTTTTAATAAAGGGGGCTGGCTTTCAGAATTTGCAGGATAATATATTAGAATGTACTTAGCGGTATTAGATAATATATAGTTAGGACGTACATTAAGTGCCCTGCATAGCAGCTCGTTATTTCCGGATGTGAATGAATAGATCTTCTGTGCTCTCACCTTTTTTCTTTTTCAGATAAAAACAGAATAAGTGGTGATGAATATGCATGAAGAGAACCTCAATAACTATTTTCCTAATTATCAGAGTTAGTGAAGGATGGTGAGAGGCACAGTGATGTGTAAAAAAAATGTATATCTTATTTCTTAGTATCGCTGAAGAAAAATACAGTTGAGATAATTCTGACAAGCTGCCATTACTGCAATAGCCTCTCCCTACAATATCTGCAGATTGAAAGCCAGCTGTCCTGAGAAGTTCAACAGTTTCTCTTCTTAGGCAAACTTTACAAGTTAACTTTTGACAATGAAGGACATTACAAAATTATGTAAAACAAGAGCCTCTATCAGTTGTGACGCACTGTAACTATGAAAGACCAAAAAAAAAAAAACACATTCACTGGCCATGCAGAGGAAAAAGAGTAGGATCAAGGACATTAGAATTAGAAATAATTGTTGCTCCCTTTGAGTGTCACAGATGGTATTTAGTTCTTCATCATGTATTTAATGAAATGATCTCATATATACAGTAAACAGGTAAGCTGCACAAATCCTTTCAGATCCATTTGATTGGCGAAAACAGACAAACATGCATAAAGAAATGAATGTGTGCTTGAAGCTGACATATTATCATCCTTTTCATCCAGTTTAAATAATACATGTCTGTGAAGTTTGTTGTTGTCAATCCACTCTCATCCTGTATTTGCCGATGAACCCTTCTATTTCAGCCCTGCTCAGAAAAGGCTGTTTCTGTGTCTGTAGCTTTAAATGTAAATGAGATGTCCCTGACCACGCCCCTTCGATGGAAGGGGTCCAGTGGCTCAGACTTTCTTGCTTCATTTCCTATTGTTTACAGTGAGAAGGCAGACTCAGAGGGCAGAAGAAACACCTAGCTGTGGGAGTGTCACCTACTTGGGAGGGCTTAGAGGACTTGAGAGGATGGACTTATACTCATAATTTGGGGACTTGAAGACAGACTAGGGACATATTAATGTGTAAGCATTTGAAAAGACATGGTAGAGTGGCTCTATTTTTTATTAAAAGAAAAACTATATGATAAATTATTTATCAAACTTAGACTCATTGGCCAAAGACTGAATTTAGTCAAAATGGGTTAATTTGTTCTGTTTCATTTGTATGATTGGTGTCTTAATATCAGCTCTTTTTCAAATGTCTTTCTCATAAACCAGTAACCAGCCAGTTTCTTGCTTCAGTACATTTAGTTATTCTTGTTTTAACAGGGCTGTGTGGGTGTAAGGCTGTAACAAACACAGCCCACTGCATCGTGCGGTGGGACAGGCAATCCTCTGCGAATTGCTTTGTGCATAATTTGTGCAGTCACACCGGGATGCAAACACATGCCAAACAAATCTCCATGACACCTCATGTAATGGGAAGGGCTGGGAGGGGGTTTCAAAATCTCTGATGGTTGTTATTGGCACTTTTATTCCTCATCGTCCCTGAAAATAAACACCACTGACAAGTAAAACAGGAGAAAATGAATATCTTGAGCATAATTTGGCTCTGATTGTTAAAAGCAGATGTGCATTCTGCTGTGGAGAATCTGTAAACAAAAGTCACTTTATTATTAATTTCACGGGAAATGTCTTTGCAGGATGTTGTGAGATTAAAGAGCGGCAAATATGATGAGTCAAAGAAAATCCAACGCAATCTACCTGGGTTTAAACAGAAAGGCACACAATGTCTGAGGTGCGGTGTCTTTGACTTGCAACACACATACACATACACAGTTGAATGACAACATAATCACATCAGTCATAACGGACGCCCGCTGGTTCGCAGCAGACATAATGGAGAACATCCTGTGTGGCTGAATCAAAATGGTCAGGTGAAGGGCGTACATGTGTAGTATCTCTGCAGATCTCATCTTCGTCCATGTCCAACCAGAGTACAGTATTTATCTATGTAGAGAGCAGACTAACCCAAAGTCTGTTATTGAATTGCTAATATTGAATCTTCATTGGGGCATGAAGATCTCATTGCATGTGAGGTGATTGTATTGAAGTTCATTGAACAATCCAATGTGCTGCGTGTGAGAATATAGAATTACTTGTAATTGAATTTTTATGGGGGCCCATGTGAGCAGCAGGGCTGTGTATGCTTCCTGGCATGCAAACAGAAAATATCACGGTTCATGGCTGCTGCATACATGGTTGCCATGGTGTGAATTCCACTGCAGCTTTTACCAGCATATGCCGTTTGGTTCTGTTAACCCTTTGAAAGCAGACCTCCTGCAGGTCACATCCTGTTAATACATCTTCCATAAAACTGTAACTATAAAACATATCTAAAGGTTATAGCTTAAGACCTGATTCTTGTTTTAAACAGAAACACTGGGGCACAGGCGATGCCACAAAGGTTCAAATTCAACCACTGCCTTTAGCTGCATGGCATCTCCATCTCTCTTTCCAATATTTACCTTCTATCTTTCACTGACGTATCCAATAGCGGCAAAAATATCTTATGCTTACATACAAAATGATAGAAGCGTTCTATCACAAAATAATTAATCCTTTTATTTGGTTCCTAAAATGCAGTTTAAAGGTTTGTTAAAAAAAATAAAATAAGGTGAGCAGCAGGGGGCTGCTGTATTTTGAGTGTGAATGTGTTTAAAAAAAGGAAAAGAAATGCAAATCAAACATTCAGTTTTTTTTCTACCACTGCACAATTTGAAAGATCTACATTAATTATTTTATAAGATTATAAAAGTATAACAAATGTGACGGTTCTCTGACAAATGACATCACAATAAGCAAAACATGAAAAAAGTATACACTGGCAGTCCGATATGTGTTGAAGAGTTGAAATAGTTCAATGCATACTGTACATATATCTGATTATAGCAGACCATCACGGCAAGGAAGCAGTTGATATCTGAGCATTATAAAATACAAGAAAAGGATATAAAGAAAACATATTGAGGCCATGGATAAGACTCCAGAACTGTTGTATTTCAGACCTTTTTATAAACTGCATGGCAAATACACCATTTTCCCAGTCTTTTTCTTTGCGTTTTCCAGGCTGGCCTCTGCAATAAGAACCAAGCGCATCCATTAAATTGCCACAAAAACCCACAAAATAAGACATATGTGGCCCTTCCAGGGATGCGGACGGGTTTCTTTGAGCCAGATTCCAACTCACCAGGGTCCAAACTCTTCAGAGGATATCTGGTGCTGCAGGACTGTGCCTGGCACTGCCTGTAAATGATGGAATAATCTGAAAACACAGCAGCCAATACTCTGGTCTGATGAGTATTTACCTACAGGGGGTATGCTCATCCCTTCCGTTTTATCTCAGCAAGCACATATGGTGCCCTGTTGCAGGCGCCTCCAACAGGAACGTCTGTTTTCCAGAGGATGCCTGCAGTTTATTTGTACAGTTTGGTGCACTTGTTGTATGACTATGTGGCATCAGACTAAACAGACCTCTCGTCAAACAGGAGAGATTTGTATTGCTGCTCTGGTTAGAACGTGTCACGCTGTGGTATTTCCGCTGTGACTGTTTCGGTCACTAAGACACAAACATGACATTTACTGCATGGAACATTTTAAACATCCTAAATCAATGGCTGCACATCTTCATGTCCTTCAGAGAGCAAGAAGTCATGTTGAGTCTGCGTGAGACACTCCACTTCATTCACTTAAGTGTGCTTTTACCACAACATCGAGTGTGACAGCTGGGCCTCAGGGGAGCATTGATTGCAGTGACCCCTATGGGAGTGAGGGGTACATATTTATGTGGCAGTAGACAGCTGTCCTTAAGAATAATGTAATGGAAGGCTGCAGAGACACACATTGACAGTGAATAGTGGCTCCTCCAGGGGCGTGAAGCTGCCTGCATCATCACCTTCATCACTGTGCACAAATTTATATTCATTTTGAAATAGTTTATCAGCTCGACCTCGAGGGCCACCACTCATGATTTAAATGTGGCCCCTATCATTTGTATTTACATAATGAGATTTACAGTGTCAAATGCTGTCAAAGACAACTGTTCCCAAAGTGTCTTCATCAGCCGCCCCAGAGGTGAAGGTTGGACATGTCTGTTTTTTGAAAAAGAGTTCAACGTTGCACAGCAGAAGACACTTTCAGGACAGACAATAATGTCTGTCAGCTCTTTTGTTTTTGTTTTAAAGTAAGGCATTACTTTCAATGCCATGAAAGATTTTGAATTGACAAAGATCAAAGCAAGGAATTATGGGTATAAATTCAAAATATATCCATTTGATGGCACATAATAGACAGAAATCTTTTCTTTTCTTTTTTTTTTAACAGCTTTGTTGCAAGTGAACATGAGCGATCAAATCTACTGCCAACCCAGCTCATTAAGAAAAACAATGCCAAAATAAGCTGACATTTCAGCAGATGGAAAGCTCGCTTGATTTGTATCTCAGCTCATGAAGAAAAAAAAAAAGAAAACACTTCAGTTTTGGAGGACAAATTTCCCCACATTGGTATGGCTCCATATTGGTGTGGCATTTATAATAAATCATCTCCTCCTCTGTGATTCAAAAGGCCTCAAGGCTGCAGAAAGGTCACACATGAGCTGAGAAAATCCTACATGTCTGAAGCCATGCTAAGTCGTTGCTGGGGTATCTTTGAAGAACAATTTTTTGCATTAACCATAAAGATATTCTTGGGTGTCATGACACTCTCACAGAGTAAACAGCCGTGCTCAATATAATCACATTGAGTTGGAGAAATGTGTACATTTGGTGATTTTATGTCTTATCGTCATAGCCTTCCTGATTTTTGTGCTTATACAGAGGTAATAATCTTTTACTACTTATATAGAGTAGATGTTTCATTATTTAAATTACACTGTTGTCAACATTTATTCCCAGCCCTCACTGCTTGCTGACACACCCACACACACACACACACACCCACACACACACACACACACACACACACACACACACACACACACACACACACACACACATTAATGTTGTTTCTGATAAAAGCTTTGCTGTTGAGTGTCCGTGCTCCCGCTGAGTCGTCTGGCTTATGAGCAGAAACCACTTAAAGCATTATCTTGTAGCAGAAACATGACCAAGCAGATTTCCCAGTGTAGATCACATGTAGAACACACCTGACACAGGGAGGGAGGGCAATGTTTCCCTGGCAGTTAATTTAGATCTGTAAGAACCAAACAAATTAAATTCAACTTTAAATTCAGTGTTACAAATATATAACGGCTTACGGCTAATATAGCTTGGATGAAATGTACATTTAGTGATGTTATTTTCCCCTAGTCTCAACTGTCTGGATCAGTGGACTGACTTTTAATGCACACACCTGAGGATCTGTGGGGCTTTAATTTCCAGTCATGCATTTAACATTTCAAAGGCAAATGAAAGATATGCTTGAGACTTTACTGAACTTCGTGTTGAGTCAATCAGTCTGTAAGAAATAAGAACAATTGAGATCCAAAGGAGATTGAGGCGGTGTCCAAAACTACATACTAACATACCACTAACAACATACTCAAACAGTATTCTGCGCACTGCAGACTAACCTTAGTAACATACTACTCTGCAGGTTACACGACTTCAATGAACACGAAGCGGCTGGAAATATGTTCAATACAATTAAAGGCTGTGCTCTTATGGTCATTAGTCATAAAGTTACAACATTATTCAAAGGGTATTTGACAACCTGTAAATTGTACAACAGTATATTTAGTTATTTTTGAATGTCACTTGTTGCAAACTCCGCTATTGGATATTCTGAGAGCTGCAATGCATTGTGGGGCAGTTTATTGTGACTGGTGTTCGCCTATGTCATACTTTAAAACAATTTTGGAAAATCTATTTTACATCCTATCAATTGACTCATAAACGTTCATACTGTCATACTATGGTTTTGGGACGTCAGTGTGACATCATACTTAGTATGAATACGATTATATGATGGTTTTATTAGCCCAAATATTCCCTTTTGCAGTTTGTTGGTGTGTTGGTGGCAGTGTGAAGTTAGAGTGGATGTTTGATCAGAGATGATGAGCATTTTAATAAGCTGAAAATCAAAACACATTTTTTTAAGAGTGAGTCAGTCTGTGGAGTTTCAATGTCTGCTTTAGTAACAACAATAAAAAAAAGAAGTTCAGCTCTATTTCTTACTCACTTTAATTCCATCAGCATGCACTCTCTCTCTCAGCTCTTCAATATTTATATTCCTTAATATGACTTAGTCAACCTCAACAGCATTGAAAGACATGTACATTTGAAAGACCTATGAGAGGCAGCTTATGTAAAAAGTCTAAATGAATGCTTTCCCCGTGTGAACCAGTCAAAAGGCTTCCATTTTATCAGTCAGTGATTTGCTTTAAATTCTTTCACAACAATTCCTGTGAGACCAGACTGCTATTCAGGCAGCAGGGATTTGGGGGCGTTGATGGTAAGAGTGTCCTGCTGTCAAAGCAGATTATGTCTCTTTATGGTACTTGGGTTCCAAGAAAAGTTTCTTCCGATAAAAAGAGCTCATGTATATAGCACTTTCAGAGAGAAACTTTTCTGAACGCAGAGACGCTACATGCAGACAAGGATCGGGGGAGCAACATTGTTTAACTCTCAAAGCAAAATTCATAAAGCTTTTGGATGCATTAATTACCTTTATAAGAACCAAACACATACATATTTAAACTTATAGTCACTTGAAATGGTACAGATATATTAACATTAGCCTAAATGATGATATGCACACAGACACATAGAATGGGAAAATGTTAGATTGTTATTGAAAATTCAGTTTGGAACAAAGCATGAAGTACACAATGTCATTTATTTTAAACAGAAAGTAAAGGTTTTGTTTATGAAACTAGATCCCAACTGTTTTTAATGTAAAAAAAAACAAACAAACAAAAAAAACCTAGTAGAAGTTCAATTCTATTAATGAAGCATTATATGGCAGTTGTCAGGAACACTTTAGGCACTTACACTTCCACGACATGAATACTTTCAACAGCACTGAATGTGCAGCCATTTACACTTCCAAACCAACGATTCTATTCCTGCAATATTTCTCTTGTGTAATGAGTTTCTTACGTCCGCAGAATACAGAATCCATTGAGTGCTTTCAGAATTAGACTCTCCATGTTTTAATGATGGACGATGACACCCTGAGAATGAAGCGTGTTTGATTCGCCCTACCAAGTAAAAAAAAAAAAAAAGTGTTACTCAGACACTGACAAGCTGTCACTGAACACTAAACCCTCAGGCTGATAGATTTTTACTTCCATTCTCAGGCTGTCTGACTCTCATGTAACACCCTGCAATCACTGATCCCCACCTCTGACATGGCTCAGGTGTGACCCTACCGCTTCTGGTTGTGGTGTTCTCCAAAAAGCTGTGTGTGGATGGAAGGTCACTAGACATAAAGTAATTCATGATTAATTAATAGTTAAGTAATAGTGAGCTCCCCTCAAAGCCCCTGTGTTCAATGTTTTATTTCAGATTTTTATCGTATGAGTGAAAATGGAAGGAAGTCACTTTGGGTGCAGACTGTAAAAACACACTGTGTGAAACTCGCTGCAATCTCTCACTCAGAGCTACTATATAGTCATTTGAAGTGGAAAGCTATGTGATTTTAAACAAAGTTTAACAAAATGTTGAATCATAACAGAACAGTCTGTTCATCCTAAACCTTGATCCTGGAGTAAGAATAATGGAAGTATAGAGACATTTAAGCTTCTCTTTCATTACACATCATAGTTGCTGACTTGGAATTGTATATCCTCAGACTAATGTGTATTGAGGATTCTCTTATAGAGACTCATCTGCCTTAGCCCCTGTCGATGGATGTGTGTATGATGATAAATAGTATTACATTAATTAATCACTGTCAGTGGATAAAATGAAGCCAACAACAGCTCCAAGAAAAGACTAATAATCTGCATCAGCAAAGAACACTGTTCTACATATAAGCTGCATAAACAGATTTCATGACTCCGACGTATGCCTTTTATTGACGTTGAAACACAACGTACAGGATGTTATTTTACGAGCTAATCAGTTTAGGTTTGGATGTGCTGAATATCCTAACTAAAAGCCCAGTATCTTTTTGGCTTGATGTAATTGTGGGTTTTTTCAGGTGTTATACAGTTAATATGATGAAGGTCTATGATTTAGTGCCAGGCTTGTCTTCACTGCCAGCAGGAACTAAAACCGTGGTGTGTAACATGATTGGAACAATATGAATGTTGTTAAGTGTGTTTACTCCTTTGAAATTGTCCTCGCACCACACGAGACCGGATCTGTTTGGTATCTCGCTTAGAAGAACAAAAGAGCATCGACTGGAGTATGCCAAATGTTTTTCATTTCTCAGTGGGCACTTTTCCTCTGTAAGCTTTGGAGCAGCTAACGAAACACATTGACCACATTTGAACCTTTCTTTGTGAAATCATTACACGAAACAGAGGCAAAAAAAGGATGTGATCTATTGTTGCAGCGAATGAAAACAAGGCAACTTTAATGTCATTAGTAACACTTCAGATGATTACAAGCTCCTGAAACTGCAATGAAAACTCAACCCAATCAACCAAAGTCTTTCCTCTACAAGACTGCCACAAAGCCCTGTTTTTCTTTCATTTTCACACCTTATGATGGTTAATGTTTTATATTTCATGTTGTTTTCCAAACCTAATTTGAGAAATCCAAAGACAACCATTAGTGTACAGAGTGTTTTTATTAAAACTGACCATACACTCTGCTGTCAGTGACTTATCGGTTTTAACGGTGTCCCTTATAAAGTTGTGTGGGGGGAATCTTCCTCTAAGATCCACATCTGTCCATTTTAATGTTGTGTTTTTCTTTTGCTGAGACTGAACTACAACTATTCTTTGTAGGCATTAAGCTGACAAAACGATTTGATGTCACAATCAAAAGTCAGAACCAGACTTTCTAGTCTGTTAAGGTAATTATTAAAAACATGCTTTTCATTATATAATCGTTTATAAAAATTAGGTAAAATACCTTACTTATTGCGATATCACAAGTACCCAGCCTTATCCGTCATAGCGTTGCAAGAAAAAACTTCCCTTTAACAGGCCGAAATCTTCAGCAGACCCGCGCTCACGACGGCACAGCAGTCTACTCGGCTGTGCTGGGCTTAAAAATGGGATGGAGGAGAAGGGACAAGATGCAGAAAGAAGGATAGGATGGGATGGGGGAGGAGGAGATTGGTTGTTTGGGCAGGCCATCCTTACCAACAATCCATTATGTTGTTGTTTTGTTTCTAAAAGAAAGAAATGTAAGGAAGAAAAAAAAAGTTAATTGCTCTCGTGAATAAGTAATGAGCAACAGCTCCTAACAATAATTGTAATGAGCAACAACATCATCATGAAGGAGGAAGAAAAGCTAGCGGTGCTAGCACTGCTAACGTTAGCTAAACTGCAAAACAATTTGACATCCTATGTGTGGATGCCTTGGTCCTGATGGCCTTAGTAAGTCATGCTCAATTTGGGTCTGTTTTATTCTGAGTGTGTTCTTAACTTGAGACTAGTCAGCTCATCTGAATTTAAATTTGTGTTTCATCTACACTCCATGGAAATTGCTAGGAACATCATCTGAAAGCTTCGTAATAATCTTACAGCATGGGCAATCTTAGAAAATGTATTCAATGTTAAATAACACCAAGATGTAAAACTCGGCTAATGTGCTGATACCATGCAGGGGAATTGATCATAATTGCATGAAAACTGAAATACAGTAGTATACACCATAGGCACATTGGCTTCAATCACACTCTGGTATTTGATTATGTATCAAGCATTAGCCTGTGTGCCTCCCTCTCATTATTTATCTGTCTTCCTGTCCCTGTCCTCCTCCCATGCTGATGTTTGAGTATTTATCCTCCTTCTACTTGTAGCCTCGGTGGATTGCTTTGTCCTAATTGGAAAGCTGAGTTAATTATCCCCCAGTCTGTACTTGGCACATCATCCAGACCTCCCGAGAGAGACTGTTGAGTTGGCTCATGAAAAAAAACTTTCACTGTGGTGAAGAACTGGGAAGTGGGAGCACTCTGACCTGAATACGGTCCCTCTATTGATTGATATGATAGAGGGGTGTAGAAATCTAGAGCATCCGTCATCATTTTCAGCTGTCAACATTCACAGGGATCTCATAGAGCTAATTGGAAAGGCCCTGCATCGGTTTGCAGCTTTTCACTCTGCTCCCCTCAGGGTTTCACCTCCAAGATTGTTTGGCCTCAATTCAATTCAGTCACAGGATTGAATACAATTCACACAACTACAACCTTCGATTGGACACCTTTTATTGCAGCACAACTTTACCACGTTTTATATATTTACATTAGACATGATTAGCATGAGACAACGTGGTAATATCTTTTGTATGTTGATTTTAGTTTAGGCTGCATCATTTGCCTCTTCCCTTGGTTGGGGAACATTTGGCTTTCTCTGCTTGTTTGGCTCTTGGCATTAAATCTAACGATGCTTTAATTTAAAGTTAATCACAAAAATCAATACGTGGAGAGCAAACCCGATGGCAGTCAGTGTAAAAGACTTAATTGTGACCTAATTGGAGAAATTCAAGCTGACAGTTTGAAAAGTAGATGTTTGTGCCTCCTTCTGGGTTTTAAGAAAAAGATCCTTTAGGTCACAGGATGAGAGGAAATGAACATGGCATAGTCACTTTAGTTGGATACCTATATTAGGATATTACTTTATTGATCCCCAATGGGGAAATTCAGGACACCATACACTGTGATCAGTGTCAGATCATAGGAGAGGCTTGACATTTGTACACACTTTATTGAGTACCTGCATCTTTTTGCCTTGTTCCTTTGTTAATGAGCTAAGGCCTCACAGGTCTTATTGTGTATTGGCATTAAATCCAATGATGATCTAATTTAGAGTTAATAGAAGAAATCAACACACAAAGAACACATTTAATGACAGCTGATGTTTACTGACTAAATTGGGACCTATAATTGGTGAGATTCAAAGCTTACAGTTTTAAATTTTTTGGAAGAAAAACCACTCTGTACACACACATCATCAATGTCTGCCATGAGAGAAAGTTTAATCATGGCAGCATACAAGGCCAATATTCCCAAAGTATTCTCATCCCTGCTCATCATCCCGCTACTTTATCACACACATTTCACATTTTATTTTGATTGGCAATGTATTCCTCAGGGTCTATTTCATGCCACACGAAAACATCAGTTTCCTCCTTGTCTAACACTCAAATTGTGTTGTTGATAAGGTTAAGGCACACATTAAGGTAAGGAAAACAACATATGGTAAAGTTGAAGGCTTTTGGCCAATCCTTGGTCTCTTGGGTAAAGGCCCTCTATCACCCCTGATTAACACTCTTAGCACTTTTAATGTTACCGACAGTATAGCTTCTTCAAGTGTCTAACTTTCGTGGCAGTGATAATATTGCAGCCTGTTGACAGTATTGTGTGTCTCATGTAGACACTGAAAGGTTCCTTGTGTGCCTCTCTGAGATGCCAAATGCTGATAACGAGCATCTATATTTGACACGTTGGAGATGTCCTGGTATTGTACAAAAATATACAAATGTCTAATCACTCATACCAACATAGTTTGTATGAGTTTAGAGTTTGAGGTTGATCTAGTTCGTAAATCTTGATATCGAAATGATTGCAGATCCAGGAAACACTCACTTCCCTTGAGGGCTTTCTAATCCACTAATAAAACTTTTAGTGACAAGAAAACAAAAAGAGTAGAGCATCCTTGGATTGATTGTTGCACATTTCTCCTGGGATGAATTGTATTCAATTTCCCCGAAAGAACTGACATTATACTTTTTGCATTATAGATGATGCATCCTGCAGCAATCCTCAAAAGGCTTTGAATAGACAAGCATGCATTAAGCACAGCTCGCAGATGCTATTCTCTTCCAAGTCCTCTGCAATCTGCCTCCCATTACTCCACTCCTCTCCTTAAAATGAATGATATCTAAGAGTCATTCTAAAAAATGAATGACATCTCAGACCTATTATAATTTAATGGAGCGCCGAGATCTTTTCCTCTTAAGATTTAACACGAGTTGAATTCAATTTTTATTAAAGCTGCAACCCGAATGAAAAAAAAATCGAGATCCAGGGAGGTGGTTTGTAATGCTGGTTTCACTGTCTTTCTTTAATGACATTTTATTATTTCTGAACTAAGGTAAGGTATCAATGTTTTTCTCAGTCACAATATGGCCAATGCTGCCTGGAACAAATATGTGCTGTATAGTGCTGAGACTGATGCATTTATGGTTCATGGTTTTCATTTAAAATAAACCATGCCAACACATAATTAAAAATCCAAACATCTGTAGGAATTAACAGTATTTTAATGTTTATGAGATTGATGTGATTGTGTTTTTTCTCTTCAAAATGAATAAAACAAAGAAACACAGCTTCAGCAGCCCCACCTGCCAGAAGCCAGTGTGACAGACCATAACATTAAAGAAATAATCACTCTTGTCCCTGATTGTCTTGTTTGCTTTATTAGCTCATCGAGAGGCACCAGGAGTGATTTGATTATTTCATTACCAGCTACAATCGCCTCACAGGAACTTAAAGTTCATTGTTAAATAATCTGTTGGTTAATTAAGCTTAAAACAATTCAAGTCGTCACCCCCTATATTCCTGGCACTTGAGGTGAAAGAATCACACTCGTTTTTTTGTGAAAAAAAAAAAGAACGAGTTTAGGGTTTAGAAGGAAAGTTTCAAATCCCCTTTTTTGAAAAGCAAACATAATGTTGTGGGTTCTTGTGGAGACCACCAAACTTCTCTACTGTTAACTAACAATAATAATATTAACTTTTGATAATCTAGGAAAAACTATGACTTGTGACATCATACATGTGTAAAATACTTTATGCATTGTCTCCTTTTTTTGTGGCCTCAAAAACCATTGTGTTGGCTTAAGAAAGCTTACCCCAATCAGGCTTACAGAGAAATACCAAACCATATGATGTAATAGGATTTTTTTTTAACAAACTATGATGACAGAACAGAATATAAGGTAGAAAATAACAGAGACAAAACACAGGTTTTTCTAACCTTTGTAACAAAGCAGTAACCCTAGACCCTCAGTGAAAACATGAAATACATGAACTTCAAAGTGAACCCTTCGAGAGGATAACAGAGACAGAATGCAAACACACTGAGCAGGGCAATAGCTGCCCTAAGCTTGTAGCAAAAAAAAAAAAATATATATATATATATATATACACACACAAAAAAGGACATGTAAGCTGAGAAAATGAAAAATTGTGGGGCAAGAGTTACATTTAATGGCCCTTTAGATTTGAAATCATTGCCTCTGTGCTCTCTTCAACGAAAGTGTTTTCCCAGCTTTCACTCAAGGTTTTGATCGTGCACACCTTAGATAGCTGTGATCAGATGATGCTCAACTTGGCACAAAATGTGTATTGACTATTTGATAGTGTGTTGACTACCATCCAGTCTCCAATGAAATCACAGGCTTCAGCCTTGTTAAGAACCGTGGAGTGACGCTCTCTTAATAGACGACTTCTGTTCAAGGAGCTGCAGAGAAGCAGCAGAGGAGATACTCTTTAGAGCGGCTGCTTTGGAAAAACTGATGAGAAAGACGAGATACCTCGAATGTGATCGAAATACCAACTCAGCGGCTCCGTCTCACTGTTGTAGGTAGATGCGTGTGAAAATTGGAAGCTTGTGATGACGAGTGAGTGAGGTCTTGATTGAGCACCGCCTCACTTCTGTAACTCGTGCACATACCCTGTTATCACACATGGCAATGGGGACGGCTATGAATACCAAGTCTGATCCACACAAACCTAAACGCTAACCTTAGAACTGCATTACTGAGGTGGAATGTTCTCCGTCCCGGGCAATCAATCCCTCAAATCAATTGGCCACGGGCAAGGCGAATCATTTTCCACAGGATAGAATCCATCTAAAGAACTGCTACTGTAAAGGCACACCGAAGACTATCTGATTACTTAAGTGAGTAAAATACACTTTTTAAATAGCATACATATTTGGATTTGTACTATTAAAGTATATATTTTTTTGTTTTTACTGTATTTTCCGGTAGACGTGTATAGCGCTTTTCTAAATACTCCAATACGCTGCAGAAGGAATAACATCAAAAAACATACAAAACCACAAATATAATTTAAAGTATAATGTAAGAGAAGAAGGATAAGAGTTGAGATTGTTATAGGTTTTAGGTTGAAGGAGGTGATGGTGGGGGAGTCTCTAATGTTTTTGGGGAATGAGTTCCAGAAGGTGGGAGCAGTAATGGAGAATGCCCTTTCCCAGCAGGACTGAGGGTTTGTCCTGCAGGATGGGGACAACAGGTTTTCATCAGCCTGTGGAGAAGCTCAGACAGGTAGGGGGGAGCCAGGTTATTGCAGTCTCCTTGGTGTTTTGGATGATGAACCATAGATAAGACAGTTGCATCAAACGAAAAATACAGCTCCATACATGTGCAGACTTAAAGACAGGATAACTAAACTGTTTTTCTACATGTTACATTTTTATCCACTTAACCATCAAATGTCATTCAAATTATTTTCACCCTTGAATCACTGCGTCTGATTCTGTTTTTCTTTTGTTGCCGTATGTCTATGATTCTGTGCCAAAAATATGAAATACTACACAATAAGTCACACCATAAAATTGATGTTTGGTAAATCAAGATGAGATTTTTCCAGTTGTTAACTTTTACACTCGGCTGTCTGTCTTTATATCCAGCTTTCATGGCCTAAGTATTTTGTCAAATTGTGATGAAGTTACATGGACGTGACATAAATTTTAGGGCAGTAGCATGGACAGTTTTTACGATGGGATGGACTTGATTGATGAAGCTCGTTGCGAGGAGGGATCTGGTCCAGCACATGACAGTGGTCTTGATTAATAAACACTGCGAGTGTGCAGAAAATGCAGGAACTTGAGCCAAACCAACTTAATCTCATTGCACAATTGTGTGCGTGTCTTACTGGAGAATCACTTTTTAAAAGTGCATTTCTTTGCTGCGTGCATTAGAGATGATTAGCAACCATGAATGCACAGGAGGGCCCAAATGTTCGTGTAATCTATAACAGATGGAGCAAACATTGATGTTCTGGCCAATTAATGAAATTATACTTAACATTCTGCCCCGATTTAACAGGTTGCCCACAAATCCTGGGCTCTTTTTGCCTGACATGATTTGGTTTTGAACCGCGGCTAACATCCCTTGATTAGATTTCTTTATTGATTCTGCAGAAGCTTTGAAGGTCAGACTGTCGCTTGACTCACAGTGTCTGACCTTCAGAGGAACTCTGGCTCAGACATTTCAGATAACTGCAATCATTTTCAGGGATTGATGTCTGCATATTGGCTTTAATATTTTTTTTTGCGTTTGTTAAAATGAAATGTGCAACACAAATACAGACAAATATTAAGCCATAAACCATAAAACAACGTCTAAGGAAATGGCATGCTAAACTATAAGGAAAACTCATTGTTTGACTACTGTATCTGGATGTAAGAACTTTTGGCAACCCCCCCAAAACAGTAGCTCCGCTTTTAAAACCGATTTGAAATCACATCCAAACTTTTAAACTGGAACTACAGGGCCATCATGTAATGCGCAAAACATGCTATTTCATGTCTACTTGATTCCTGAAACGAACAAATTAGAAGTGATTTTTTGACATTTTATAATCAATATACTTAACCATCCACAAAATATTACCGCACATGCCCTAAGTCTTCTTGGATCTTACATTTAGAATCAAGCATTCCTCACATCTTACATTTGTTCTTGCATGCTGATAAACGTAGGGCTCTCGTCCATTTGCTTCCTCATCAAGCAGCGAGCGGGGAAAAAATGGCTTGGAGCTCACACTGTCATCTAAGGAAACTCTGTCACCATTTCAAGGTTAATGGCGAATCACTTTGAGGGATTTGGGCAACGGGGGTTGAATTCATTCAATGTCACACTCGCTGTTATAAAAGATTATAGCCCAAAGACAACACACATTAAAACAGAAATTTGGAGGTTCTAGCAACACTGTGATCAAAAGAGCTCCATCCGCAGGTACAACAGTGTCGCTTTATTGACCTTTTCTGAGATTAAACTTGCCCTCCTTTGATTTAGTGAAATGTGGCTGTGCCTGTTGTGAGCCTGCAGGATGCCAAAGACATAGAAATATCATTTGCACAGAGTGTCTGAGCATCATTTAGCTAATGAATATATGGTCTCTTGGTATATATGCATGTATTTGTTGTGTTGAAAAGTGGATACAACGTGTGCTTCTCTGCATTACTGAGATTGCATCGCAGTACAGGCTACATGCAATTAAATTGTTATGTATTCATGAATATGTTACGGCTTCTCTTTGTGGGTGGATTGCACTCTGACATGACCATCTGTCAGGAGTCGAGTTAGACTGTCAAAGCGTGAAAACGTGATCTTTAAGGATGCACTGATTTATAGGCTGAATAACTGTATCAGCCAGGATTCACTCTGTTGACAGCTGTGAAGATATCAGCAAATAAGATGACATTTAGCGATGCCAGTGTAAAGTTTCATCTGATGTGCTGCAGCAGTTTTGTTCTGGCTAAATGTTGCAAATGGTTGCCAGACTCCAACGACAGCAGCAATGGTACCAAGCAGTTGATTGATTTGATTTGATTTGTTGAAGACCCGACTGACTGGACACAGTTCTGGCATGCATGTTGCACATGTTATCAGTAAGAAGTGAAAAAAATTTGGCTGCTGGGATTTCATATTCAGAAAAATACTATGAAGAAATGTTTGCAAGAAATTTTTCAGCATGTTGTTTTGTTTGTTTTTGTTTTACTGAGCTGTTAGTTGAATACCAAGCTAAAGGCAGTTAAAGAATTTACTTTTTACACTAAAAAATTTGTGAAATAAAGTAATAATAATAATAATAATAATAATAATGTTGGTTCATATCACACCTTTAAAAACATGGGTTTACATAGTGATTTGACATTCAGCAAAAGCTTAAAAAAGTACCAAGCAAAACATGAAAAGCAAACAGAAGAACATAAACAACAGCTGCAAAATACTAAACAAACATATTTAACCCCCCACCATCAAAGGACCCCTAAAAGAACCCTGATGAGAACCGTGCCGCACAAGAACCCAACAACAAAAGACCACAAGGACTAAAGCTTTAAGAAGACGTTAAAAGCGCTAAAAGCTAATGAAAACAACAATAAAACTGTCAAGAAGTCAGAGCATAAAACATGTACAATAAATATTCTAACAATAAAAAAATAAATTAGAACATAAAATGTTTGAATTCATTGTAATAAGTAAGAGGAATCATCAGTTCAAGTTCATGAATACAGGAGCTCAAGCAGCTCTGGGTTTAAAATGGCTCACTGGTTTGTCAGGCAGGTGTGCCGATAAGAAGAGGAAACTGTGTGAGGATAAAGACAGCAGACAAGAAGAATGTGGAGGTAATGAGCAAGAATATTAAGACAGCTTTGACAGTCTGACAAAAGGTAAGAAAAACACGTCCTCTATATATTCCTCATGACTAATGAGGTATGCGATGCAGTCTTGTAGATCATAGGAGAAGTCACAGAACTTCCTGGAGGCGTTCAGTGGGCAAGTGTGGCATTAGGGGGTCTAAAATAACACAGAACTTGAGCATGGGGGGGGGATATTTAATGAATCAACCCTTTAAGGACAACAGGCACTATCCGAGCAAACTGACCACTGGGTCGTGGGATGTTAAATAAAAAAAAAAGTCAAGCTTACACCATAAGAGAGACACGCAGATGATGCAATTTAAGAGCAATGTATCATGTTTCTGTTTTTCTGGGTCCTGGGGGGTCAGCTTTCCTTCGATACAAGTAGGAGGTACTCGCATATTACATACTGAAATAGCTATATTGTCAAATAGACAGTCGGCTGTCAGATTTTTATTCCACTCAATCAGTTGCAGGTTCAAAATCTATTAGTTGCAGTAGTGTCATATATTTTAATTTGAAAACATTAAAAAGCAAGACACTGAGCTACTATCACCAGCGGGCAAACTCAAAGACTCTCTAAGCGATGAAGAGCCAGAGAAAATAGCTCCCATCTCAGTGAGCTGAATCATCATTTAAAGGTAGGAGTTGGTCAATAGATAGTGTGCAGTGTGTGTGTGGAAAGCCAACAGTCTTATCTCATGAGTGGTTTCTGATCAAAGTAGACAGATACATAACTCAGCCGCTCTCTTCAGGAGCGCCCCATGATGCCTCATTGCAGGCTGAAAGTCTCCGTTTAAAATGGGCAGAGCTAAACGAGCGTGCAGCGTGTCTCTTTTTCCTGATGTAGTCGTCTGCTCTCTGGTGATGCTGTGGACATTCAGAAAGTACCTGAAGGCCACGGGCTCAGATGTAAAAAAAAAAAAAAAAGGGCATCAGCAGCACACACAGACCCGGAGCTGGAAAATCAATACACACTGCACCCCAGATATGGCGTGGAATCGTCTTTACTACACTGCCGATGATATTTTCATGAATAACTTTTTAGGAATAAATCCAGTGAAATATTGAGCCACTGACCATTTGAACTTTCCACAATGTTTTGTGTAATAGGCTTTTCTCCCAAACATTTTGCAATGCATAATGTATCCTTTCAGTCATGGTTATGGCGTGGATCTAAATGGCTGTCTACCAATTTAGTTTGAATTGAAATATGTCAACAATGTGTGATGTATTGCTACATCATGTTGTCGTGACATATAGGGTCCCTGGGGATAAACCCTAGAGATCTGCTTACTCATATAGTGTTGATCCAAATGTTCAATTCAATTCAAACAACTTTATTTGTTCCTGGGAGGCAAGTCAAGCAGACATCCTGTGAGAAAGACTGTCATCACCAAGATGTACTGGAGAGGAAAAAAAAACTCAGCACACTATTGAAGTTGACAAAAAAAAGATATTGTTGACAGAACTGTTTGCCTGATGAAGGTCTAGTACCAAAATGTTTCTGTTTCAAAATCTTTTATGCGTCTCCTGAGCACCTGTCTTCAGAAATACAAGTGCAAAGTATTTTTCTTTTTAAAGAAGTGATTATTTTTGCAGACAATCTCCAGTATAGACGTGAGTTTAGTCATTCTTTAACTTTTCTTGACTTGTTATTCCTTAAAGTGGTTTTCATTGTAACATATCTAAAACTACTGAAAGGATCTCTTGGGCTGTTGAATGAGAGCATTGTTTGACTATGTGTCTGTAATGTCTGTAACAATGCAGTTCTATATCATTCATGCACACGTGACACTTTATTTGGCTCTATGCACTTAACACTGCTCTTTTGCACTTCTGTCCAGAATACCAACCAATGACAATGAATGAATCTGATTCTGATTGTGTCCTGCTAACACAGGAACCACCTTCATGTACAATGTTATAATTTAACAGCACAACACACTGCAGTCCCCAATATGACCATAAAGGTGAATCACTAACTCCCTCCAACAATCTCAGAGTCCATCAGGAGCTGTTGTATAGCTCTCACACTTTATGCCGTCTCCCTCAGTAAATGAATACAGCTTGTCATAGAAATATAGATTTTCATCGTTCAGAGCATTTTTAGGGAAGGTGTTGACTCAAAAGTTGAGAGCGAGGTCAAAAACTCTGAAACATTTATTCAAGACAGAAGGCTTTATTGCAGGGCTGTTCGTGAGTTTTAGGTGAACTTAGCTGCTAACTGAGTCCCTCAGCCTTTCTTTCTGTCCGTCGATGTCAGCTGTAAGCACAGTTTCATACCTGCAAAAGAGGAGCTGAAAAAATAACCGTAATGAGGCATTTATGTAGACTGAAGTAGATAATCTAACTTTCAAGTCTTGGACGTTGTTGTTCCTGCTCGACAGGAATGACTGACAGCAAGCGACTTCTTCTAAGAGATGGGAAATGAGGCCTGATAATTAACTATGCTCCATGTAGGCACAGGCAGGAATACTGAGGAGCGCGCCAATTCAAGACTCTCAATCTAAAAAAGAAAATCATGATAATTCTTTAAAGCTGTCCTGTATTAAGATTGGCAATGAGACCAGAAGAAGACCCCTGCAGTGACTGTTTTTTTTTAACCTGTCAGTATTATGCAGATTGGAAGCAGGCTATGCAACTCAGCATCTCCTTTGTTTAAAGATGCCGGGTAATCAGCCAAAATAAAAGCAGTGAGCCCAGCCTCTATCAATGCCTCCAATTATTCAGGATAGCAGACAAGCCTCCATTACCTTCTGTAAACAACAACGATTTTCTATTTTCTCGCCTGTTTTTGTTTCCTTTTTGCCTCCTCTTCTTTACACTCACTCTGTCCTTCATTCTAAGAGCTGGCAACAGATCATTTTCATATCTATTGTGTCATTTTTAATAAGCCAAAACGCCCCAAATCATCTTTTTTTAAATTATTTATATAAAAGAAAAGAACATTAGCTTGTTTTGTTTTTAAACAGTGCACCCAATTTTGGATTGCAGATAAAAGGCGACAACACATTTGGAGAGTCGAGCTTGAATTTCGGAACATTTTGTTGAGCAAACTTTTATATTTTCTTATATTTTCATAAAACCAGTGAATAAGATGTTAATAATAATTGACCTCCATGAATTTAATAACGAGAAAAAAACAACTACTGCAGTCATATTGTTCTTTCAAAGTGTCAGTCTGTTCATAAAAGTTTTACAATTTGTCACTGTTCCATTTGCTCGATGACATTCAGGTGGTGTTTGCAGGTCTCTGCTTCTTTGTCAGTCTTAATATATCATGTTGTTGTGGGGTTTTTTTTAGAAATGGGAATGCCACACATGAGAAGCAGGTCAGAGCTGTAAACTGTACACTTCTGATAGTGTGCCAGGGCCGACATGCTCCCCTCACAGCCTCCCTGTCACCTGCAGTTGTCTTTATCTGGATGGTTTAAAGCACTCTCCCTCTGGAGTTTTTTTTTTTTTTTTACGCCTGGAAACTTCTTCTGTGAGCGGGTCACTAACATGGTGTGTTGAGATATTAAAACTAGACCAATGACTCCCTCTGTACCTTGTGATAAAATGTTATTTCCCCTTTTTCTCTGTTATCTAACTTTGAAAGTGAAAAGCAGTCCTTGGTGTGATTGATATTTGTTTGGCATCCCAGCATGTTGAAGCTCTTCAGTGTTTAAACTGACAGGTACCATATTGCCTATAGTTAAATCGTCAGGGTGGCTTACTTTCACGACATGTGCCTGGCATATTTCGCCTGCAAAGCTTTTACCATCAACATTTCACTCAAGTGTGTCTAAATCCACGTCTTTTTTAATGAAAATCACAGCCAGGGACTACTTTATCTGCTGAAATGCACAGAGCTGACAGGCATATAACTAACACTAATCTAGATTTTACTTGCTTATCTTTCTTTTTGAGTTTAATTGGCACTTGGTCTGCTTGAGTTTGACAGGCAGGACACGGTGGAAGTTTAGTGCTTTATATGAATAAAAAGTAGAAGAAAGTAGCATCATTTTGGCCATGAGCACAATTATACAGTATGGCAGGTTAAAAGCCACATTGTGAGGCGCTGGTCGAGTTCAGCCAGTAGAGCAGGCGACCCACGTACAGAAGCTACAGTCCTCACACCGGTTAAAGGCTCTCAGTCCTGACGCGGTTTGAAGCATCCCGAATCTCCCTCAAAAAAAGTCCAAAGTGAAATAAATATTACACATTGGATTGTTGTTAATAGAAGCACATACAAGTTTATTTTTGTTGAGTTTTATCCTTTTTGCATTATATGCATTCATTTACAGACAGATCAGTGGATAGAGCTAGAAATAGGGGAGAGAGAGTGGGGAACGACATGCTGAAAGGGGAGCCACAGGTCTGTCTTGAACCCAGGCCGCCAGCCTGAAGGACTGTGTACACAGAGATGTGCATGAATCTATAGGTCACTGGCCCCACAAGTTTGGTTTTTATCAGAAAAGAAAAATTGAATCAAACTATTTCTTTACACTCGATGCCAAAAGGGACTGAAGTGATTGTCATGGTCATGGTAAGATATTGTCCAGATAGATTCTCAGATGAAAATGTTGTAGCTATGTAGCTTTTTCGACAAAAATAAGTGATTTCAATGACATCTACATGTAAAACACCTCAAGAGGTATTTCTTGATATAATGATTTGAACAACTGACTGACATCCATGGCGCTCATTGGATAGCTCAAAAGTGTCATCCTTGTCTGCATCAAACATCTCTTTCAGACTCTCTAGAGGTCATCGTTGGTGTTTGTGAGAGGTTCAGGAGGCATCCTGGGATTGAGTTATTAATATTTATGGTTGATTAAAGCTAAAATAAACACCCACTAAAATGATTCAATGTGAATTAACCTTTTGGGGATTGCAAGGAAGGCCAAAAGACATTTTGAAAAGCTCATCATCAATAACTGTGAGAAGAAACACACACATGACACAGTGACTTTTTAGATCCCAACTTTTACTCAACACGTAGAGCAGATGCATGGTGAGTAGTTACCGTCTACCCTCTATGCTAATGTGCAGATACATGCTGACAACAGAGCATCTCTTAAGTGTGGTTGGTCACAGCGACATGACAGGGCTATCTGCCTGATTAATGCAACACTGGCTTCCTCATTGTGCTTTCAGATGTAATCAATCATGATTTACACATTTCCTTTTTCCCTAGCTTTTGGTTGCATGCGCTTACACTGAGATTCAGCAGTAATTGGTATGTAGAAACTGTAATATCAACACTTTTTATGAGAGGAAAAGTTGAATTTTGGCCAACAAGGCCAACGGGTGATGTAATACTCTCACAGCAAAACTCTGCCTGGAGATTTATTTGAAGAATCAGATGAAAAACATTTTACACCAGCCATGTGGAGAGCTACCAGACTTATAAAAGCTTGCCTTGGGTTTGTATGCATACCCTTTTCATCAGCTCCCTTGAGGTTACAAATGTGCGACTCTGCACCGTCTAGACCTCATTGTGGTCCATTAATATAATAAATGAACATAGCTCCATGCATGTTGTTCATCATTCGCATCCCAGTGAGCACGCAAGGCTGCGATTCAGCTGAGAAAACCTTTCCAGCCCTCCAAGTGTATTTATAGTTTGTGCAGATGTATATGTCAATTTATCCACCGAAGAGGGGTTTTTTGTGTTTTGTTTTTTTACTGATTGTCTCTTTGAATAAGGTTCCTTGGTATCGCTGTGCCAGTAATTAAGACAAAAGGCGATGTTGTACATTAACATTCAAACCTCTGAGCGTGCCGTTTTGAAGGCCTGTCGTAGAAATGAGCTTTGATATCTGTGCCATGACATTTTTAAACATGATTAAATGCAAAATTCAACACTGTAAATTAACTGCTAACTGTCCTTCTATATCAACTGTCCCCATTAAGATCTTTTTTTCAGTGGGTTCTTGCTTCAGAGCAGTGCTAACTAATCCCCTCTTCTGTCACTGATAAGACACGTGTTATAAATGTTGAATATGGAAGGAGATCACTGTAGGAGCTACAGGTTTAGTGTAACAAATTACATCATTCATAGAAAGTGTTACAACGTATCGCAGGCTGTATGGGCTGTGCTATGGATTGTGAACATGTTTTCATTATGCTGCGTTACATGCAGATTTTATTAATATGGGTAAAGTGCACTTTGAATTGTTTGTGGTTTTCATGAGACTAAAGACTTCTCAGTTTGCATTTGAATTGGTGCTTTTTTATTAATTAATTGATGCTACTGTGGATGCCAATAAATGTAGAGTATGAGTAACGTATCGTTTCAGATTATTTCGTATTGCATCCGGACTGTATCATTTCAGATTGTATAGTTTTGTATCATTATTGTCTCATATCGTGTTGTATTGTATCCTTATCTTTTCGTATCATATCTTTACAGGTTGTGTCGTATTGTGTCCTTTTTATTTTGCATCACATTGTTTCATATAGTATTGAATAAGTATTAAAATACAGCACAGATGAAAGCACTGGATTTTTTAGGCTTGTCTGTAAGATGGAGACGGATTGCAATAGACAAGCTGTATGTGGTTGTATGGTGGAGGACAGTCAAAATCAGGTCAACCACAATGTTGTACATGTGAATTATGTACCAGCGGGCGCCACCTGACACTTTGTGGAGGGAAACCAGCAGACGTGCTGTCTTGTCCTGAAACAGGTTCCTTTCCTCGGACAGTCTCGAAGGACCAGTCATTTGTTTAGTTTTTTTAACTCCAGCAGGCTGCTACGTTCTTGGGATGTCTGTATTTAATTAATAAAACACGTTGGAACACCTGTGCAGGCATTCATTAGTGTGTCTTCAAAATCCTTGTTTACTAAGTGTTGCAAATTACGCATCATGTCCTGCCGTGCTCTGAATTAGCCATTGAAGTGTGCGACTGTCTGAACACTATTGTCTTTGGCATGTGTGTGATATTAAAAAAAGAGCTTTCAGTCTATTTTTGTCAGCTTTGCAAGCTGGTTTATTTTTTAACTGTCTCTTGTGAAATAGCTCTTGGAACGTATATATAGTCATGCAAATGAGATGCAGAACAACAAAATGTACTTAGTTGGACAAACACATCTTGGGAGACTGTCCATCAGAGATAACAAGGTTTTGTTTTTTTCTTTCAAAAAAGACCAAAAAGAACCCATTTGCTTTAAAAATCCTCCCCCTACGATACCGCCATGTGTCATGTCCTGTCATGCATTAAAACACAACTTTAGAGAAGCATTTGAAGCAGCAATAACTTCAAATCAAAGCAGGTCATTATGCACAACTGGAGTTTTGTGTTATTGAACGGATTCATGGATGGCCAAATACATGTATTATTCCCTGTGGTGGGCAGCAGATGTCCTCCGCATGAACCTGTGTGCTGACCCTTTTATAAATACCACGTACCCTTTAAATCCGTGGACACTCAAAGTTCACTGGAACAACCATCAATAGCAATAAAAACAGAGATCGGAACATTTTTTCCTCTTGCCTTCACAGAGGGTGGTTTTGAACTCAGCTTCCTGTGGCCTCCCTGCATTAATGGCTGGATTAAAAGCTTCCTTTCAGTGAAAGAGCTGTCATTTTTTTGCCCACAATGCTTGGATACAAATTGGAGCCCATTTGGTCGCTTCCAGTCAGAAACAGAGAAAAAAGCCTGAACGTCTTCTTCAACATGCTCAATTGGCTGAATAACTACTCTACTGATAAGGCACATGACAAATACTCCAGATGAAGGGCTGTCACTGGGACGTGCTTTAGCCTCTGTGTTTGATGAACATGAGTAGACAAGGGACAGGCCTTAAAAAACTCCAAACTGGATCTTATTTGAAGGAAGTACATACTCAAAG
Source organism: Symphodus melops (assembly GCF_947650265.1). NCBI lineage: Eukaryota > Metazoa > Chordata > Actinopteri > Labriformes > Labridae > Symphodus > Symphodus melops. Next base: position 4,600,707 of record NC_136693.1, read on the forward strand.
TGACCTATCATTTGCAATAATTTGATCCAACTGATTGGTAGGGGTATACAGAATGACCTCAATTATGCCCCTGAAAACTTGGAAAAATTGTTTTTATTCTTCCGGACATTTACCTCTGTATTGAGTCAAGATGTAGATGTGTGTGATATTAGATGACTAGACTATGCACAGTAAACATATGGAATTAAACAAAGTTTTTTTAAGACCTTAAAGGTGGTGTGATGAACCTTTAGTTAATGGTGATTCTGGTGCACTGTGTAAACACAACGTTGGTTTTTGCTGGCTTTGGCTTGAACCCGTGTAAGTAGACTAGGTTTATTTTGCAGAGGTAATCTCATTCTGTTTCTTTTCATAGTCAACTGTATCAGTCATTGCCGTGAAAAAGGTGTATAAAAAGTATTCAGCAAGCTGTACATTGCCCTGTGTGACACCTACCCGATGTCAGTGGTTTCAGGCATTACAATAAATGCAGATATATAAAAAAAATAAGGTAGAAGTGAATGCTGCACTGGGTCAAAACATTTTGCGGAATCAGGTGCTCTTTAGGAACAAAATTATATCCTGAAGAAGACTCAGTAGAGTTGAAATGAGTAGATGTAGTAGTAGTACATGGGCTTCAGCGTAACTATTTGGACATTTTACTTGGGACTGATTTGGCCATTGTTGAGATGCAGTACATATATGTGGGAGAATGGTTAAAAAAAACAAATAAAAAAAAACATCTTGCTTAGTATTAACTGTCTAAAGTGCTTCACACTGTGAAACTTTGTGAGGGGAATATGTAACCAAAGATGTGTTTGGTGTTCTTGCGCTGACAGCTGTGACAGACAGACAAAAATAACTGTGGGGAAATGTCTACTCGCTGAGGGTCAGGTTTGATTTAGTCGGTCGTAAAGACACATCAGTTTTTAATTGAGTCTGTTTCATAACAAGTCACAAGAAAATAAAACTCACAGTACATTTAAGCAGATTGGCTTCAGGCCATGATCTGACCGATCAACACTGAAAAGAGTTTCTCTGTGAATGTCGTAATGAAATATTCAGTTTCCACTATCAGTTACTCTCAGTTAGTGGAATGACAGTTTTCCAACTCTCTTTAAAGTGCCTCAGCAGTCTCTGGCCTCGTGAAATAATAAACACTTCCACACTCCAAGGTATGCAGAATTTACATTTATTGGGGGGAAATAGTTATCGTGTTGCACCATATCAGGGGATACATATTTATCTATTTTTGAATTGTTGGGAAGGTAACCTCAACACTGCTGTAGCGGCTGCGTGCAAAAGCATGTCGACGCCATGAGTACACAGAGGCAGTATTCTTTTGGTGCTCCCTCTCTGTACATCCCCCACACAGAATACAGCTGCACATTGGAAACAAAACAAAAAAAAGACATTGTAGTCCTTATATTTTTATGTATTGACATTTGAAACACTGCAGGATTTCTCTAGATTCCAAAGTGTGTTGCTCCTGTACTGCTCAATATTCAACACTATAATTTCACTTATTTACATGTTCACAATGTTTATTGACATTTAAACAAAGCAACCCTCATACTTAAATGGAAATTGATTCAGCCTTATGGAAGTTACTCTTTGATCAACTGTTGAATGAACAGCTGATGTGTCAAAATTAGATCAAATAAAAACTTTTAAATAACTTAGCAAACTTTAAAAAAAATTCAAAAATCATTTTCATATCAGGAAGATGTCAAGGTAGATTGAATGTCTGTGTGTCTTTGTGTACGTGTATCAGGGGCTGTACACGAGCCCCTGTGACAGTACATTTGTAGAAAAAAGTTCACCATCTTTTCACACCTTATCGTTACTTTGCAGCCACTGCAACATTATGCACATATCCACTCTACACACAGCCCTCCTATGTACAGGTAGCTTCAGCATTGACCAGCCCCGAGATGAGGTGCAAAAAGGAAAAAAAAAAAGCCAATCACTTTACCTCATGTAGCTGACGGCTAACCTCGAGTATCCAGGTGTCGTTTTCTGTGATAGCGAGAAGCTGTCAGTGGCTCTGCTGAAGAGCTGCAATAATGATTTATAAGAATGTGAGATTACAGAAAGTATAGAAATGGTGTGCAAACTCCTTACACATGTCCCCAACAGCAAATGTATGTATATACTGTAGATACTGGAACTGTGTATGTTGAGTTGTTCTGCCTTTTTGGCTTGTCAATTATGATGAGGAACGCAATTAGTCCCATTCATAGCTGTTGTTGTGTGCCAACCCTCATCTCATCATGATTGTCTGATCCCTATTGTCCAAACTTTACTGGCTGCCATCCTCATGGTCCAAATCGTCATACTAATACTACAAGATGAACAGCGCGTAAGAACAAACTTTCTACAATCAGTCGCTGGATGAACCCAACACTGCATCATCTCAAGTCTGAATGTGTGCTTGGACACTTACCACTTTCTAACTCTTTTCCATGTTACTCAGTGTTTTCCTCTTCTCTCTGCTGGTAAACACTCCCACCAGCTGAACCTGACAATGTAATTTTAAACAAGGATTAATCATGAATGCTGTTTTGTTCTCTCATCTTTCTATTTACTACTCTCCGCTGAGGCCTCTTTACAAATTGCAGTGCTGGAGAGCTGGCAACTTCTTGCTCCCATCCCGCTCTTTGGAGAGAAGTCAACAGGGCTGAGCTGAGAGAGGGGAAGAGTTGAAACGGCCTCGGTTAGAAAACATCTCAAGTTCAGGTTTATTTGTGATGCCATGTGAGGACACGCTCTGATGTTGGCAACACAATATGTCAATGTTTTGCTGTTGCTGTTATCATTGTAGGTACAGTTGTGGTATTTCAAGCTTTGAGCACAGGAACACATCAAAACATAAAGCAATCTGATTTTCTAGCTCAGCGATTGTTCATTATTTTTGCCCTGCCTTTTATGTTTGCCCTGAAGACTGTGTTAAAGACATTTCTTGGTTTGTTTGTGTGGGTGTTGATGTGGGTGTTGAGGTGGGTGTTGGGCAGCTGAGCGTTTGTTTGCATTGTTAAAATTCCTATTACAATTTGAACCTGGATGGAAATTTGCTCCAACTCAGCACATCAGTGTTAAAGTTGAAATATTCAGGGTTTTTTTTTCCAATTTAAGTAAATATAATTGCGATAATGTCAAGTTTAATTCCAGTACTTAATTGACTTACATTCTTTTTTGTTAATTATTGACATTTTACCCCCCATTTCTGCTTATATGTGTTTTAAGGATTTTACAATGTGAGCTTCAATTCATAAATTAGACTTCAATTCATTTTAGGGCACTGTCTCTTTTCTAAATAGAATTGTGATTCACTTTTTTTCAAAGTAATCCCCAAAAGATGACCAAAGCCATTGAGGATAATAAATGTGCTTGGTGGGGAGCAGCTTATTGACAACACGCAAACATCTGTTCCGTTAATACAGGACATTTATTAAGATGACAAGCTTAACAAATTCAATTAATACTAGTATTACAAACTGTTGTCCTGCAACTCACAGGCGTCTGTGATCCCTCCTTGTGTTTGCATTGCCAGTAAACTCGGTATGTTTGAGCTCTTATTTCTGAACAAAATTGCAATACACTTTTATAGTTTAAAAACAAGCGTAAGTTTTTTTAAGCATTGTCAGTTGATATTTGACAGACCACATACATTTAAAACACCTCGTTCCCTCGCTCACACACAAAATGTGAGCACGTTTGAAAAAGGACGTGCACATGGTAATGTACGACACTTTTGGCAGCAGTTTCTCCTCAACTGGAAGTCATCATCTTCTCTTAGTTCTGCTGAAGGCATACTTCATTTAATTTCTTATCAACCTGCAACATTAAGGGAACTTTTTTTGTTTGTTTTTTTAAAGTTCACTCCTATTGCAGCAGCTGAGGTACAGTTCTAGAACATATTTGCATACATTCAAAGCTGGAGCTGATTTATTTTTGACTGCAGAAGTGGAGCGACACTTGGCTGTGTGTTTAAAGCATAGACTGTAAAAATAATGGACGGGACAAGGTCCCCTGTAAAGTGAAGCTTTTTTTTTTAGATCGCCCCCTACTGACTGGCTGCAGTATAGGTCATAAACCCCGCCTCCTCAATGATAACAGACGGGACTTGGGTCAAACTGTTAAGTTAAAATACTCGTCACATAATTTTTTTCCAGACCTAAACTCTGCTGTGATCATTAGATATTATCACCCTACATGGTGTTCAAGTGCTCATTTTTCTGTGAAGTTTGTTTTAAATAAGTTATTTGAGGTTAAAAAACGGGATTTTACGTCATATTTGGCGATGATTGACAGCCGCGGATCTTGCGTAGCGCTCTTGGTAAATAAGTAGTTACGTCGTGAAGTGAAGCCCAGATGCCACGGAGCTTTTCTGTTCAGTTTTTTCGTCTTTTTTGAGCTGGTGAAAGCTGTTTTTTCTGCAGTAAACTAATGTCACGGACCTGTGGACTCTAAGGGAGCTTTGCAGTTTTTTCGGTAAGTAATAAAGTTTGATTTATGTGTCATTGCTTAAAGCGCTATCGAGCAAGCTAACATATTAGCAGTCTAAGCTAGGTTAGTTATCAGGCATGATTTATCTTTTTATTTTACTTTTTCATATGAGCAAACCTAATAACTGACATGATATGTTTCTTGATATTGTTATATCGTTTTTGTGAGTGAAATTGTATTTAAAACCAAAACATCGTAATTAAAATCAGCTCATAGATGCCGTTCATTGACTGTATAGTTATGTTTCAGTAAATAAGAAATAGGTCTGGTAAGGTTTTTAAAAAAGTAAGTGTACATGTTTACAGTCTGTGTAAAGAGTGTGTTATACAGAGATTAACATGTCACCATGCAGCCTGATATTTATAATACTGTATAATGAGGTAGAATATTTCTCTAGATATCAGGATAAAACTAAAGTAAGCTCTGATTTAACTTCTGTCTGATTTAAGAGACTGACAGAAACATGAGCACAAACAATCAGCGGTGGTGTAATATAATATTAACCGAGCATCATGCTGCTTAAACTTGTCAAATATTCAGCATGAGCTGACACACACATTACCAATCCAATAATCACAAGTTGATAATGTTGTACATTTAATGACGCTTATTAATAAATTGTGTTATAACTTCACAAAACTTGACACAGACTACAAAAACAGGCTGCTTGTGATGGTGGTTAGGAGGAGACAGACAGGCTCAATAAAAGAAGGCATAAAGATCACGTTTCTCCCAAAATGATATATTAATGTTTTTTATTTTGCATCTATAATCATTAATGAAGATTTTATGTCTTTTAATAGGTATTTCCCTGTTTTCACCAACATATTATACATTAAACTGAGGATTTCCTTTCTCTCTCTCTCTCTCTCTCTCTCTCTCTCTCTTCCAGCTCGTCCTCGGAGGATTGCAGGACCTGACCACTGCTTCTCTTACCAGGGCGTTTGGTCTGATCTTACACTGGACGGCGGTCTGATGTGAAACAGTGGGCCGAGTGTCGCGCCTGAGCCACAGAGGACGCAGCTCGCACGTCCTGAGCAATGTTTGACAATTCATTCAAAAGATGAAGGGAAGAAAAGAGAGGCTGTTTAATACCGAGGTTTTTCTTATAAGCCATATTAGCTTTTTGATATATTTAGATTAATCTGCTTTAACTTCAAAATACTGTGCACTCATTTGCCTCTTTCAAACCTGTATAACCCACAAAAACCTTAAATACTACCTCCATCTAACTGAACAATCAAGTGAAAGAAAGTAGCTTAAAATACCACACTATGTTTTTAAGCACAATCTGTATTTGTTAAAGTTACAAGACTAGTGTTACATTTCATGTGATTGAATAAAATATAATAATGTAATTGCCTTCTCAGTCGTGTCTGTATCATACCACTCTACTGTCTTTATGTGCATGCTGTCTTTAACACTAACCTGCATTAAATGTTCAGCACTCGAGTGTTGATGTACTTTTAAAGCTATTTGTTTCCTAGCTGTGACTTCTGTCATTGCCCTACAAGAACATGAGACATTCTATGTTTTTACAGCTTAAAACAGGAGAGAAAAGGTTTAAATCAATAAACACTTTATTTGATTTATAACACATAGTGGGAATGATGGTTCAGTTATAAAAGTGAGGAGGTTACTGGTTTGAATCCCTGTCTGACAGGAGTCTCTCTGTGAGTAGTTTGCATGCTCTCTTCCTTCCACAGTCCAAAGGTGTTCACCGAGAGGAGAACAAAGTAAGGGAGACCATCAGGTGAGCTGGCAGGGGTATCTATCAGCCATCTTTCTTCTTCCTTGTGTCTAAAATGAGGATAATAAAAAACAATGAGATAAACATCTTAGACAAGGAAAAGAACCAGAGAAAAGGTCCATACAAACAGAAACCTTAATGAAACAGATTCATTTACCAACTCCACAGTTATGCACAGAAACACATATACTCTGTAAATGTACATAGAACTGAAGTAACTACTGACAGCAGATATAACTTAAGTACTATGTGCATCACTACTTTCAATCATATAACATATGTTCACCAGCATATGTTAGATCTGTACACAGCTTATGTTGCTAACTTAGCTTAAAATAGTTTTAGTTCGTTTTTTGCCAAAAATAAAAGGTTTAATAACCCACAGAGTTAAAGAAGATCGATCGATAGATAGATAGATAGATAGATAGATAGATCCTGAGGGAAATTCAAGGCATCCAGTAGCAATAAACAAGACATACAGGACACAAAGAAAAAACGTTTAAATTCAATAATTAATAAAAAAAAGTGTGATTTTCTTAATTTCTGAATGAACTACGTTTAGATATTTGACTTGAAATATATGGTGGTTTTTTTACTCACGTTTATGGTCGGTAGATGAATTTCTCTCCGTAAAGATTCTTAAGTTCTTGGCGTAGCTGGGCTGCGTAAGCTATCAGAGCGGTACGCAAAGTGGGCGGGGCGTGTTGCCAGGGCTCCTCCCGCCGGACCCTACTGCGCAGACTCTGGTTGCAAAATTCCAAGATGACAGCGCCCATGAGGGCCGTAAAAAAGCTTCACGAACGTAGAACGGAAACAGCTACAGTCCACACCCACTGGTTTAAAGACTCCAGAGTCAAATATGAAATGTATTTTTCTTTGCCGTTTCTTTTTGGAAAATGAGTCATGGTGGGGACACAGGCGCTTGTTAGGCCTGCACTGATGAAAGCTTTGTAGGTGTCTGACTGTGAGATCTGGCTAAAATGACACATTAATGCTTAATTACTCAACAGATTAACAACAGAAACATATCTGCTAGAATACGTGTGATGTTTTTGTTCCTCCAGAGTGATTTTTTTTTCTAATCCTTCAATCACAGTTTTCTTCATAAGCTGGCCCTTTATTCTTCACACCTATTTCTCAGGATGGATTTTTTGGCTTATAATGTGTCATTTGAACATCAGCCGACTTTAAACCTTCATTTTTTTTTTTTTTTTAACATTTTAAATAAAAAACCAACCAGCACATAAAGAGGAAGAAAGCACTGGTGAACTAAAGCTAAATCTTTGTGGCTTATCTGTGATCTTTGAGGTCATGAACGAATTGAGGACTCTGAGAAACCAGAATAAGAGATTCTGCAGACTTTGACGCTCACATAAAGAGACAAACGAGCCGAGGGGAAGGGTGAGAAAGAGGGAGGGATGAGTTTAAGCCACCACTCTCTGCTCTGCCTTTGGGATGAAGAGGCGACACCGTTCGGAGCTTAAAGCATGAGCCATGTTGAAGAAAAAATGCAAAATCCAGAGCGACAAACGAGCCGTTTTGACCTTTGACGCAGTGTTAGCTTTAGCCGTTATCTGTCGCACTTCATCAGCTTATGATCCTCTTCAGTCTCCCAGCTGAATTTGTCCAAATGTTAATGGTGTTGGCAGCTTGGCTGTGGCAAAAGAGCCTCCATGTTGTCACTGGCTCAGCCAACATGCGAAGCCTCGGCCCCAGCTTTCAGCAGGGCAGGGGACTCCGTGGGGAAAGAAACACTCACAGGGTCTGAAAATGCACATGACATATGCAAATAGCATGTCAGTGCATAACAAGATGTAGTAGTAGAAGAAGAGATATAGTGCCAGCAACATTCAGAGTCCTTGGATGTTCAATTTGAGTTTGCACATCATTGTATAATGAGGCTCTATTAAATTTATATTTGTGATGAAAAAATAATTCCTTTCTTGAAAAGTTTGACTAACGTACTTTCATATCCTGTTTCACAGTTTTGTTAACTTTTCCTTTGCTTTTTTTAAGCTTTGTGAATACCATTTTTTTTTTTAAGAATAAAACCGATGACAATTGATTATCATTTTAATGGTACATTATTTAACAGTTTATTATGCTGTAGTAGTTTTAAAGTACCACAAATGATCAAATCTTTCTTGTGGCCAGATTTAAAGGGATAATTCGGGATTGGGTCATATAAGGTACTTGTCAGGTCAGCCACAGGAGATGCTTCAATGTATGCTCCCTACTTCAAAAATACCAAACTTTCCCTTTAAGAAACTAAAATATTCAATTTAAAGCGATACATGAATGACAAAAGAAGCACTTTCTTAAATAGCTCAAAACAACAATTTATCCACTATGATATGGCTTAAATTACTTTTTTTTTTGTAGACCATTTAAGTAATTAAAAGAAAAGGGGCTTGAGTGATTATCTTTACTGTAAGGATTATTATTTATTACTGCCATTTGTTGTATGTTGTGTTGTGACTCGTTTAAATTGATGCATGAGCTCACTTTCACTGCCATCGACACAAAAACTACAGTCAAATAAACAAACCTGATTCCATTAAAATGTGAACAAGAGTAAAATAAGATAAGTGATAACACACTCTCAGGCTGTGTTTATGATATGAAACAGGAAATGATCGTTAACTTGAAACTCTGGATTTTGACAGTCATATAAATGAGTCATTGGTAAAATAGACACGTAAGCCTCTGATAGGTGATTGTCTCACTGCTATCCATTAAATGTGACTCATTTCTACAGTCTGGCCAAGGATCTATTTTTGTCGCCATTCAAATTGAAAAATGCAGATGAGACATCATTAAAGACTTGTCTGTGATGAAATTGTCTCTCGTGCAAGGCATGCAATTCTTCCTCCATTCGTCCAATTTGGAAGGAGAAATGTGGCTCATCAGGCATATGCCACATTTAGAGCTACTCACTGTAGAAGAACATTGTGCAGATCTCCAAAGTAAGATGGCAATTTGAAGAAATTCAATAGTGATAAAAGTCACTGTCACTGATTTGCAACCAGCATGTGTGCTCATTATTACTGCGTCATGTCAGAGATCAACATTCAGTGTTAATTGTTTGAACCAGGTATTATGATAAAAATGAAGTTTGGGAAACTGCTGCTACACCTTTTATACAGGAAAGAGAGCCTCACACACATACAAAAAGGTCCTAAAATTGTGAAAAGTGTGAATCAATAGAACAGATGCAGTAATGAGTTAACTGAACACAGTGCTAATAGACTGTTTTCACACAGTGTTGTTGTTACTTTTACATTAGTGTTGGATAAATGAAAAAAAAAAACCCTCCTGTGGTGTGTGGTGCACTGCAAATGGATATAGGGTATTGGTCTTATAAGTGCTTAATGCAATATTATGTTCATTTTAAACCCAGTCATTCTGAGTAATGTTGCTTACAACCAACTGCATGTTTCATACACTGAGGGGTAAGAAAAGATACTGTATGTTTGTATCTTAGCCAACTCTGTGCATAGAAAAAAAAAATAATAAAAAAATAATAATTTATTTCATTATGACTAACTGAGACTATAAAAACACAAGTTAGAGTTGCATTATAGAGATTTATTTGTGACATTTAAAACATGGAGAAGTTAAACAATTGTATGCCGTATTTTCTGAATTATCTCAACAAAATACATAACATTTAAAAATAAATAAAAAAATGGTCACTGGAACACGTTTAGAGCTTAAAAGCTACCAGGAGAATTATGGTTTCACTGTTGCTGACCCATCACCATAAGTTCTCACGTATCATTTTATCTTCAAACATTGTTACAGAGAACACATTTTCCTTTGAAGACAGTTTGTGTATGGAGTTATGAACACATACCACATAAATTGATGAAGTATTGTCATAATTCTTAGAGAAGTGATTGTCCCAAAGCAGAACTTGCGCTTGTTTAACTCAAAATGGATATTTCTTCTATATTAGTACTATTGCTAACACCCCGATTTATAGTACTTTTGCATTGGCTTGACTTTGTCGAATCAGACTGTCTATGCCAAGTCTGTACAAGTGAGATGTAGATGTAGCCCCTGGTTTCAAAAGTGAAGCAGTTGCTATATCCTGCATGTTTATGATGGCCAGTTGGATTATAATTTACTGACAGAAACTAGAATACAACTGGATGCAACAGGATTGGATAATTAACCTGCTTTTAACTTTATTTATTAACACTTTTTGTGGTATTCATAACTTGGTCAAATCTGGTTCATAGTAACCAAGATATCCAAGGCCAAAACACCAAACGGAAGACTTCACAAACTAATGGGAGACCCCAATGTGGCTATTTTTTTTATTTTCTGCTGTGCAGTCCATCATGTGAGTTTAAATTGTTCTCACATAACACTTTTGCACAACAGAACACTTGTTTCAATGTCAAAATAACTGTACTTCTGTCACATTGTTTTCTTAGAAATAAGAGAAGCATCTCTTGGGATTAGTCATGAAAACGAGTGCAGTGAACCTGTTTATTCAACTGCCTGCTGTTTGATAAAAAAGAGGTTGTATAGTGCCTCAAACAAACAGCCTCTCGTGAGCCTTTCATGTTCTCCTCTGAACTCGTGTTAGCAATCCAAGTGCAACGGATTAGCTAGTGCCAATCCATGCTGAGCTAATTAATGTCAGTGAAGAGCATGGATAAGCTTAGAACAAGTCAGTGACAGCACCCAGTGTTGAAACAGGCCAGACTCAGTCAATACCAAGACTGATATCAAATGTGAACAGATGCACAAAAATATTTTGAAACATTGTGAAACATCTTTGCATAGAAGTTGTTTTAGCTATGATATGTGCTTGGATAAATGTACGGTAAACATCCAGCAGATTGAGGATCTGGAGGGGACAAAATGTGAAAAACTGCCTGTCAAATGTAGAAAATTGCAGAATGTAAAAGCCAGTGCTTAATATTACAAATGGCAAGCTATACAACAAATACAACAGCAGTTTGTGATAAGCAAAATGTTGCATGCATGTAGCCCTTTTGTTCTTGACAGTAATTATTATTTACTCACTTCCAAGACTGAAACGTCCATTGAGAAGAGAAGCTTAAGAGCAACATAAATAATGTGCAAAGAAAAACCCTGGATTGAATGTATTTCACTTTTAAACATAGTCACAGTAAGTAACCACCATGATGTCAACCATTGCTAAGTGTAACCACTTTAGGAGTCTACAGTTTGAGTGTTTGGCCAATGCCATCCCGCAGTCACATGTCCGATGTGTCCTTGGGCAAAAACACTGCACCCCAAGTAGCTCCCACTGCTAGAAAATACTATAAAAGTGCTATACAAACTTTACCATTTTAGGGTTTGATATAGTTCTAATAAGAAAACAAACAATATCCCTGTTTAGAGTCCAAGGCAACAAAAACAACAAAAGTCTTTATATCATGTAATTCTTTTTTTGCCTAAATGAATACAATTTCCAAATAGTAATATAGGCAAAGCCCGACACAATGTCAAATTGTGCAAATATGTTACACAGTACAGTGTTTCTGCAGTTTATTCCCTTGGTACTTTCCAATAGGCTTCTTGTGGTTGACATGTCACCATGATGGTGACTTGTCAACCACAAGAAGCCATGCCCTAAAGAAATAAAATACTGCCATTTTTACTTAACAATGACCATATAGCTCATGAAGTAAACATCACACATTATTGAAGAACACTTGAAAATGAAACCACAGACTCATCAGAAAACGTTTATGGCAGGAATAAATCAAGAGAAGACTGCTGTCAATTTCAAGGTTATTGAGCCATATTTCCGTAACCTTTTCAAAACAGTTTTTCACTGTCTAAATTAATCATTCGACATATTGAAAAGAGCTGACAAACTTTAGGTATTTTTTCCTCCTGCCTTTTAGACTTTTGATTATTCTGTCCGATATTGTTTATTAAGTTGGAAAGACATGCCACACTATAGCCTGTATAATCTTCCATATCATTTATTTCGCTCAATATGTAAATATGCAGAGAGGTTGGACTTTTTAGCCTGTTATAGGTTTAGTGCCAAGACTTTCCCTAAGGTGAATTGCTAAACTTTACTTTTTGAAGATCTACAGGAATAAAGAGCTACATTATGTCTACTGAAATGTTTAGCAGCACCACCATACAGTGTTCAGGTAAGGTTGCGTAAAGTTTGAGGGCTGACATTATTAAGCGATGAGAAATGACTGATGCAGGGTCAACTGAATTTTTTCATTCTATCCTTGAAGTGAAAAGAAACTTGCTTTATTTGGAATCTGGTGTGCGCTCAGGGCATTAAAGCGATACTGAGGTACACCTTTTAACCCCTCGAGTTTGTCTGTCGATAGAACCTTATGAGGTTGCCAAAGGAGATGCTTTCTTTATAATAAGTTATTAAATGGTTATTGTATGAGTTTAGAACCACTTCTATCGTTGAAGGACATCCACAGGCAGCTGAGAAAACACCACAACAAAAGTAGACTTGCGATAAAAGGTCTCGAGTAGGAGATTCATGACTGCAGAACCCTTAAACATTTCCAGTTGAATGCCTTTTTAAAGACCATTGTTATGGCGTTTTTACTGTATTATACAGTTCATAGAGAAGAGGCACAAAATGATGGGAGGCAGAGGCCATGACATGCAGTAATAGTCCCTGACAACAGGATTTAAATCTTTGAATTGATTACTGTCCAAAGCCAGCAGTTTGCGTGAATGATCCACCAACACATTGAAGAAGGGACCTGACAATGCAAATGTACCCCTTTCAGAGGGGCTGCTTGTCAAAAGGCACATTAACTTATAACGACAGCAGTGGTCCAAAATGTGTAAATTTTTCAATGACAGTAGAAAATGGAGAGGAATTATTTATTATTATTTTTCAGAGAGAAAAAGAAAGAGGACAAAAGAGTAAGAGGAGTATGCATTGGGACACTGGCAAAGATCTTGGTTGGAGAGCCCCTCAATTGATTTTTGCCTGGGGCCCCAACAGACTCTAAAATCACCACTGGCCCTTTCACTGTGCACAATTTATAGTTTAGGCTTAGTTTGGGAAAAAAAGGAAAACACTTATGAAAACTTGGACCTTAGTGCACACTATGTAGAGGTTAAATTGTGAAAACATGAGGTTGGAATAGTTGGTGCTATCCATCAGCAAGTGAACATTAAAACACCTCAAGTAATCATACACAACGTGTGGGTTTATACTGTAGAATCTAATTCAGCAAATAAGTGTGACCATAATCTTTCCATTTAGAAATAAATCTGTCTAATCCTGTTTCATGCCCAGTTAGACAGCACATGAGGCCCATATCCTACCTCACTGTTATGCAAATGGACACTGAAATTGCATTTTCATTAGTGCTTAGCTGCAAGATATGACTATTTTTTTTTATGGTATTAATATTCATGGACAAGATGAGCTTTTTGCAGGAGATCTGAGAAATGAATGATGAACCCATTTCAAATAGGCTGCCGCAGGGCAAAGTGGCTTCCCCCCAACAAAAATAATCAAGTAGTAGTTTATTCTTCCGAGAAAAACGTCCATAGCAGCTTTACTCAACTGTAAAAGATACTGAGCCAGCAGAGAACAACACAAAGAGATGGATGCTTTCTCAATGCAGAAATGTGTTTAGAGACAGGGTCAAGCTGGAAGAGAATCCAGCACATTAAGCATGTTAACAGATGGCAAAGCTTGAGAGGCCAGCTAACTGAGAGCACAGCAAAAAATAGTTTGATCGACGGTTTCCTCTGAAATAGCACAATGAACAGGAGCTGAGTTATGCCCATACAAAAGCAGTAAGAAAAGTGCTTTGTGCTGAAGAAGCTGAACGCTGTCTCCCTAAAAGCAAAGCTTTTGGTTTTGTATTTCAAAGTATGAATCGTTACTCTTTCTGACTAACAAAAGCAGCTCCACAAAGGTGTGCCTCACAAGTATTTCATTAGATTTTCTGGAAGTCTTCTCTTCTCTGAAATGCTAACTTCCATGACAACAGTAGGAAGGGCCAACAACCTTTGACCACATTTGTGTTAATTCGTTGACTAAATTTGTTTCACATTGCCTGTATATATTTAGTGACAATATTTGGGTCAATGTAATTCTCTGTATTAAGTTTGTTCAGGATGTCATCTAAAAATAAATGAAGTAGCACTATGATATGCTGTTTGAACTCATCTCTCAAATGATTTTGTTTTAAACCAGCCTGTTAAAGGAGGATGAGCCATGTTTCTTTGTTTTCTATGTTCTTTTTCATTCTCAGTCGTCTCTTAGAATAATCAATGTGGATGAGCCTCATTTTCTTCTTTTTCATCTTTCCCTGGATTTAGCGATGAGCTTTCAGCTCTGACTACTAGTGGCTTTTAAACAGCCTAATTGCTGTCATTTTGGTGTCTAATAGCTGTCTTATGAAGGAACATATCAGATATGGAGGATGGATAATTATCTTAGTATGGCCAGAATAAAATCCTATTTTTCAATAGTCTTTCTTTCCCACTTGAGCAAGGCCACATATGCTCATATTCTTTCTTATCAACTGAGGGCGAAGACCTCCATTAACCTCGGTTCGTTTCAGTCCATCGACTGATCGCTCTTATTTGTCGACACGTTAAATAATTTCGTTTTTAATGCAGTTTAACGCGGCCTGTAGCTCATGAAAAGCAATGCAAATGACCTGCAGATTAGAGCTGATTTTTGTACTTAATATGCTAATAAGTGTAATTATAAATTTGATAGAAAATCCATGCAGTCTAAATGGAGAATCTTGGCCTATTCCCTGTAATTCATCAACACATTTAATGTGTCTCATTTTTATTGCCAGTTTGTCATTGTTGATGGAAGTTTAGTAATGTGTGTGCGTTTGCATTACAACAAACCTACTTTCACCTAAATGACTGATGGCTCCGGTCCCTGGAAAATTGCTTTTGTTGAAGGTTGATGTGATTTGTGGTTGTTTGCATGCTTACATCAAGGTTGTCCCTCTGACCTGAATGCCTTTATCAGCACGTCTGTCATTGCAATCATCAGACAAAAGCTTGTCCTGGTCAGCACTTTAATGAGACGCTTTAGACTGTGTAGACTCCTGAGAGCCTCTTTTAAAAGCAACACTGTGTACATCATCAGCACCAGGCAGTTTAATAGTCCCACACATTTGAAGGAAGCAGAGATTGTGATGTGAACATTGTGTTCTTTCAACACAAATGATGTTTTGTCAAAAGCACAAAAAAAGCAAACCTTTTTTTATTTATTTTTTTATTCACCCTGTTAGTTGTAGGTTAACCGTGTTTCTGATGGTGTAGACCCTGGGCCTTAGAGGTTTATAGTCCACAGGTAAGAACGAGGGTTAAGCCACTGGACAACAAATCTATCAAAATCAGTTTTATTGGCCAGTAATGTTTAACACACAAGTAATTAACTTTGGTAGACTGCACTCTCTCTGCATCAAAGGACATTTTAAAGAGAACAGTGCATGTGTGAAATTGGCTTTTGTATGTACAACTTGTCAAGCAGTTACTCCTGCATCAGTCAGTTTGCATAAAAAAACAGTGCACTATCATGGTAATAAAACTATATCATTGTCTATGGCGTTGCTTTATTATGGTATGCTCTTTTGTAGTTTGTAGTTACCATATTCTGTACTCACCCTCATCATTTTTGAGCTCGAGGACACGGGTGCTCTCCCGGGGAGAGCTTGTCTGACTGCAGTGGCTACATCAATGCATTAATGAAACAGAATGTGTGCTCTCTTTACTGCAGAGCTTTGACATGAAAAGCCTTTGGTGTTTACAGGTGTCATCATAGTTCCCCCCACCTCCCTAACCCCCGTATCTACTCTGAGCCTCGGAGAAGCAGAAACACACAGCTGTGCATTAAAGACGCACTTCTGAAACCCTGTCGTCTTCTGCAGCATCACCCTGAAGTCAGCTTGATCACATTTTATACTTCCATTTGTATATACAGGAGATGGTTTAGCTGACACGCTAAGAGATAGTCTATGCCAGGGGTTTAATATTTAATAGTCTATGATCTGTTGCTGCTGTTTTGTTCTTGTTTCCGTGATTAATCGAGAAACGCTCCACTATGGTGACTTAGAAAGCCACAAGGAATCCCATTGAGAAATAGATTTTCTTTCCCAGCAAGCAAATATCTGATGTACCTCAAAATCCATGTTTACCGTTGTATTGTGTTCAATAGACTGATCCTCCAGCAGCGCTAGTGCTTTTTGATTGCTTACACTTTCTATTCAATACTAAGCACCATTTATATAATACATGTATGTATAATACATGCTCGTCAGTGCTAATCCTTATCTAGTAGTGTATGTTAGTGTTATAAAGTGATTATCACTAATTTCCACTGGATTATGCACATCTATTATAGCTAGTAGAACAGCAGCTTCATACACTCTCTGTTTATGATGTGTAATCTAAGTAGCTTCAGCTCAAAAATACAGTTTTACTTTTACAAGTGTTGAATTAAATCCAGCGATGTCTGTTTTTAAGAAATACACAAATTAGCATCCTTTATTAGAACGCCTTTAAACTCAGAACATTCAATTAGCAGCTAAAGCGATGTCAGATGTACTGTTGAGGTGAGACAAACAGCAGCTTTTGGCTCATAAGTGTTGATAAAATCACAGTGTGTGTAGGTTGGTTCATTGCCTTGAGGAAGATTTTTATTTATTTATTTATTTTATGCTGAACGCTAGCAAAAACATCAGAGACAATATACCCAAACAAAAATCCACCAGAGACAGCGGGGCTTTCTCGAGCTTAAAAAACAGCACAGTTAATACAATTTGAAACAGAGGAGCTGTGAGAATGAACAACCTGTAGAAGAACCATAGGATGGCTATTGGGAGAGACACAAGGCTACAACATTATATTCAAATATGTCTTTTTATTTTGTTTTAATCAATGTAAGCATAAAACCCCCTCCAGGATTTAATGCATGTGGGTGTTAAAGGCCATGGCTCATTCTCGACTGAGTTAAACAAAGCGTGTGTTGAAGAGCCACGTGATGTGCCAAAAATCATGACATCTCAGTATAAAATGTGTTATTTTCTCTGACAGGAAGCGATATTTTACTCCTTCTCTCTGAGATATTTTACATTGGAAAACTTCTCTGGCTCACGAGAGGTAGCCAGACTTTAGTCTAAAATGACACATATTTTAAATGTTATAGTCACACATAATGTTAATGGCTGAACTCCTCTTTCCTCAAAGTTTCTGTAACTCCTCTAAAACCTCCTGGCTTCCTCTTCTGGCTGTTGTCGGACTACGCTTGTGCAATGTGCCTCTTAATTGAGTCTGATATGATACCCCGTATTAGCAGGTCAAGTTCATAAGGTCGGTGCCTTCCAATGGTCTTTTTAATGTGGTGTTTTGTTGACCTATCCATCCACCTCA
Source organism: Symphodus melops (assembly GCF_947650265.1). Lineage (NCBI taxonomy): Eukaryota > Metazoa > Chordata > Actinopteri > Labriformes > Labridae > Symphodus > Symphodus melops. The sequence goes on from NC_136693.1 coordinate 4,618,339, forward strand.
GCTTCTGCTTCTGCACAGATTTAGTCGCTCTATAGACCTCACCTGACTTTTTCCTTCCCCCGGCATAATAACGACAGACACTCGAGAGTTTTATCACTTGACCTCAAAGCACATGTTTGTGTTGTTGCTGTGAAAGAAACAGCTGATGCTGTCCTTCTCCTTGGGCAGGACTCAGCCTCTAGCTCCAGTCTGTTTGTAAAATGTTTTAAATGACATTCTGGATGAATGGATATGACCCTGGCTTTGCAAATGAATTGAATGTGTCATTCTTCGCCCTCATATTTGTTGTTACTGTATATTATGCATGTCATGATTTCAGAAGATGTCTTGTTTGGAATTGAAAGGATGGCTTTCTGATTATCTTGCAGAAGTTTCTGTGATCCCTGTGATTCTACGAGTTGCAGAACCTTCTATGATCCCTCTAAGTGAACTTTTAGAAATTCTAGATAGTTTAGTTGAAAAAGCTTGAACAGAAAATGGACTGTTGGTCATGCTTCATTGAATTTGTCTCACAAAAGTGTACCTCTCTGAATTTGTGAATTTCAAACTGATCCAAATCTCCTCTTGTCAGTCATCTTGTTCTTTTCTTGTCTCCTCTTTTAGTTTTCTGTCTAAAAGAGTCAGGCTTTCTGCAAGCTTGATTTGCAGGACATGTTGCAATACTCGCATTAGGTCAGTTTAGGCGGGTTTGTGTAGGATGCAGAATTGTGTGGCAGGTGCAGCTGCATCATAAACTAGCAAACTAATACATTTGAGGGAAAGCTTAATGGAATATTTGAAAAGAGCTGGTGAGGAGGAAATCACTGAGGCAAGAGCAAGATATAGCCAACTCTCTATTACTGTCAGCCTATCTGGAATGAAACAATAGATTGAAATAGAGACTTGGCTGCACCAAATTGATAATCCAGCCACCAGCGGCGTTCTCATCCAGACCCGAGTGCTGCACCAGCAGGGTATTTAACCAGTAATCAAGTCACATCCGTCATCCAATTCCAAATTCTCCACCTCACACTCCCCCCTCCCTCCTCTCTGTCTGCTTGGCTTAACTTGTCCTCTTGTGTTTTCCCTGAGTGACACTTGGAAGTTGTGGAGCAGCTTCACTGATTGCCCTTGATGTGAATCAGATGCATCTGCCTGCGACTTGCCAGATTCTAACTTCTAAGTCACTGGTCAGCTCGAGGGACAGAAGACAACACTGCAGGTGGATAACTGCGAGAGTTCAGTATTACAGAGAATATTTTGTCTTACAGTACAACAATTATGAATTTCTTTTGGATATTAAAGTAGAGTAATAATGTGAATATTATTCAAATCTACTTTTAGAGCTGACACATTAGGCTTGTTTGGTATTTTGAGTAATTGTTTGGGACGTTTCTCATTTGTGAGAATTTTGTACATTTTGTGATTTTTGGATTTTCAGACACAGAATAGCTTTGGGTTTTGAGACTACAGTAGGAGTCAGGAAAAAGTTTAAAGCAAAGTCTTGTTATACCATGTCATATATACCATGTCATCTATTCTGGAAGACTTGAGTATGAGAGGCAATACCCATTGTTTAACCCTTTTTACATGCTGGCCATATTTTCAGATTTTATACATTTTAGGTTTGACTAATTTCACCGTCCTTTGCTAGCGCTGCACTGCCATTGTTCAATTTCATTACATGATGTCAACATTAATGTATTGACAGGGCTATTCACTACATTAGGGCAACACTGCATTTTAGATGTATCTAAGGCTGGTATGATAATGATACTGGTATTGGTATGGTTACTGGATAAAGATGGTATCTTGGGATTCTGGGAATGGTGATGGACGTTCGGCCATATTTTGTTGTTAGCATAGTGATGAAACATTGGTTTTATAGTGACACACACAGACACACAGTGGCTCAATATGATCTCACACTTGCATCAACTGTATGATCACACAGAGGTAAGATGTATTTTGTGACTTCCTGTGGTCTAAATCCTCCAATAAGCACTTCTGCAGATTTCCAATTTCCTGGGAGGTAACCTAACAAATCCATGTTGAACATCAACCGCTCAAGGTGTCAGATTGAAAATGCTACATCAGGCTTTCCCAACCTTGGAGTCCCTATCCACATGCTACTGTGGGCCTTCGCTAATGCCAAAACAAGAAACTTGCAGAGCCTCTGTCTGTAATCCATTGTGCAGAAATGTCTTCCATCTTTTTTCCTCCATCCACAAAACACACAAAACACCTAAATGTGTTCTAAGATGAATGTCCACTTGCAACACAGGGTGAGATAAACAGATCAAAAAGTTCATCATTTTGTAACGCTAACTTTTTCATTCTTCTTATCCTATCTTGTCTCCGCCACATACTACATAAAACTACACTTTACAAACCTTATACTGGGTAAATCAAATCTTAGTATGGCACATACTCTCCAAATCTCTAAATTATTAACACAACATTAATTATTAATTATTAGTTTAAATAATTTGCATCATATCAGGTTTATGTTCACATACAATCAGACTGGATAATGTACTGGCTTAGAGTTTGTTTTTTTGCTATTTTGAGAGTTTGCCGTGATGGGCCCTGAAGTTCCAGTTACCGGTAGATGTTTTTATAGAGCTCTGGCTCTATAGAAACATTCAGCTGAAGTTGTAGAGTGCTTGTCCTGAGGATGTTCCTTCCAATGTGAACAACTTACGTCTTTGGTAAACTGGATTAATGTTGTCTCTAAGGGAAAAGGTGAGGCTCTCTTCCATGAAAAAGGATCACTAAATTGGTTGCAGTAGCACCAAGCATTGATGTCTGGCCGACATCGTTTTCAGAGGAAACAAAAATAAAGCCCTAGCTCAATTTGGCTTGATTATAGCACAACAATTACCAAGGCTGTAACACTGCTTTGCACAGCTTCACAAAGCAAAGTGTGCAATTGCATTGCATACACTCAAATCTTGGATTTAATTGAAGCTGGCAACCATACAAGGGTTCCTGGGATGCCTTTAAAGCCCTAATGTGTGTGATTTAGGTCCAGAGATGAGAGATTGTACCATAGGAAGACAGAAGAGTCAACATCATACCTCAAGCTGAATAATGACACATTCACTGAGCATCAGGGTCTCTGCCAAATGCCAAGCATTTTTATTATGTAAAATAAAGCAGGAATGTATAGAAAATGCATGTGTGAACGTATAAAGGTTTTTTTTTCTTTGACCTGGTTAATTCTAAATCATATGCAGCTCTTGCAGGCCCTCTCGTAAACTGATTGAGAGGGTATCATGTCTCAGTGGAAATGATTTGGATTCAACATGACAACGGTGGGAGCAAAGTGGATTGTCTGATGGGCTCAGCTGAGGCAGAAAATAGAGAAATACACTGGGGATTTACATCTCTTTTTTTCCATATGGCTCAAGGCGAACTTGAGCACGAGACTGAGACAAATTCTTTTCTTTTATTATTTTGAAACTCAAAATCTGTGGTTATAGAGTTGTGAATGAGCATTATACCCCATCTGTCAGTGGGTGGACAAGTGTTCTTGTGTTTTTTTAGGAGTTTTATTTGCGTTTTTGCTTTTAAGTGCATTATTTCTGCGTGTCAGAGTGTTTTGTGTTATTTGTATGGACTCTTTGACGATTGCATTTTGTTTCGCTGTAAAGTGCCTATCTGTCGAGAAACAATATTGTTCCCAAGTACACGCAGAGCATGATAAAGTGTTAAAATGTCGAGGGGAAGTAATTGGCATCTACTTATGCATGAGAATGCCTCAGAGTAATCATTGAATTATTCATCTAAAATGCTAACTAATTCTATTTCAATGCCTTAAACTTCCCTCGGTTGAAAATGACATAACTTAAGTGATGAACAAATGAGGAAATGAAGGACTCATTCTTCAAGGGTGAGAACATGGAGAGAGCTTATATCATTTTAATATCATAATTCATTGCCATTGTAATTATATATGAACAGCTCAAGTACAGAGAAGAAAAAGTGGTTTTAGTTATATTAGTTGACTTCTGAACAGTTACAATGATGAACCAGAGGTCACATTTCTTCCTGTGCTCTTCAAATCCACACACAAACACATCTGAAGACAGAAAATTCATTACTTTTCTGCACGCTTGAATTCCACAATTCATGAAAGGGTGAAATATGCACAATCTCGGCATTTATTGCTCATGTGTAAAATTGGTTTACACTTTAATTTCATCAATCTAAAGGATAAAATACTTTAATGCAAATGAATGTACATTTAATGTTTCTGTAATGAATGTATCCTTCTTGTTGGATGCTTCTTATTTTCAAATCATTAGTTTGAGTTATGTGATTAGAGTGATATTTAAAACAAATTTTTGGAATGCATTATTGTTGTGCTACCCAGCTTTATAACGACATATTAACATTTTTACTTGGTGAAATTAGCATTAAAAAGGTGTTAATCTTTTAGTGAATCACTTTATGAGAGACCACATACAATTTTAGGCAAAGTGTAATCGATTTAGACCTTTGTGAGTGTTGTCTTACCTGTAGGTGCGGTTGGGTAGTAAACCTGTATCCATACCATCACTTTTACTATGTTATTCCATGACTTGGATTTTTGCCGTTTATTATGAAAGAACCACATTGGGATGTAACAGCATTTTAACACACCTGCAGAAGAGAAACACAACTTCAACCCACACAAATTCTGTAATAAACTGAGAACTGAACACAGTGATTAGAGTAACACATGGCAGGCTTGTTTGAGATGGGGGGGAAGGGAGTCGTAGTGTGTGATTAATCATTCAAATGTGCAGTCCCTTTTAATACTTTAATACTGTGATATAACATGGTTTCCAAAAAAGAATAAAAGGTCGCTCTAATTGACGCGGAAAGTTACCAAGGCACATTCAGTCTACACCCAGAAAGATGAATTACAAGAAAGACGAAATGTGGCACGAAAGGTGAAACCAAAGATCGCTCTGACAGTTTAAGTAACCACACTTTAAAAGATTGCATCCTAAAAATAAACTTCAAGACCTTAATGTTACAATATAATGCACTTCTGCAGTTTGTGACATAGTTATGAAAATAATTGTATATGTTAGGGTAAACTTATTCATATCCTCTGCATGTCATTTTCTTACTTTGACCTTTGTTGACAAAGCAGAATTAGTTTCCTCTAGACCAATTCTTTCCTCCCATCCCCCCACCACTTAACAATTAAAGATTTAATGCCAGACGTGCCCTGACATCCACGCAATTAATATCCCCTGCTGTCTGCCATGTTGAGACAACAGTTGGTAAACATGGCTGACTTAGGTTGCAGATGTTGGATGGTGGTCATGCTCTGCTGGAGGAATATATTAACTGCTGACAGGCCTTGGGCAGTCCCCCTTATTATAACTAGTTATTTTCCCCCTCCTAATGGCATAATTAATCCAGCCTGAAATTGGAAGTACCACATAAAGTGTTGTCTGCCCATAATCTGCATGACGGCAAATAAACGGCTTTTATACTCTAGCTGTTGGTTTGTGTGGCTGTAGCCTTCTAATATATTCAATATTCAATCAGGGTTGTGTTGTGATGGTGCTTAGCACTGGTGCTACAACTGACTTTTTCGTGAGTGTTCTCATTTTCTAGGGTTGGAAGTAATGGTCGCTCGATGCTAAATGAATACTGAAACAATATTTTTAATCATATCTCAGATGTTCAGATTAAAACTCGATCAATGAATTGAAAAGTAAATCATAAAAGAATCAGTATTCTAAAAACTATATGTCTAAAGACACTTTATAACTGACTCTGCCACCATGAGCAAGCACTTTATCAACCAATCAAACTTTATTTGTAACTTTATTGTTGTTTGTATTTTCATACAAAGATGTATCCCAAAGTGTTTTGACGTCACAATAAATCAAACAGCAACAATACAACTCCCTCTAAGGTAAAATAACTACATTAAAACAGTTAGTGATGGACCGAGGAAACTTTCAGACAGTGGAATTTAGAAATGTAGATTTCTGCCTTTAAACAGTTTAAAAAAAAAAAGAGTTCAACACAAAATAACTCATATTTGAACAATCATCTTCGATGGGTTCATACGTGTATGACCAATCATATTTTTTTAAGGGTACCTGTCAAAATAAATTGTACCAACCAACCAGGTACTCAACTTTCTATCCAATAGATCCCTTACACCAAAAACACGAGTCTTTTCTTGTGTTTTGTAAAGTCTCTTTGTTCTACTTGAGTTTTACTCTTGTGATTTAACTCTGATATTGGGCCCCTACAGACAAAACTCTTGATTGGGCAGGGCCGATTTTCTGCAAGTTGTGGCAAGACCTTGAGAAGTAGGGGTCAAAGTGACGACTGAGCTCAGAGCACCAAATCCAAAGGGATTTTGACTTCCCCCTTGAAAAAAAAATCATTGATCAATGTCATTTACTTAGAATATAGTTGTCCTCCGCAACTGATGTTTAACATGTTGCTTATTCTACTTTTTACCAGTCTATTCCTCAATACTGAAAAAAGACTACTGACTACTACTGTCACAGAAAACTGTGACATGTTGCTGCAGCTTTAAAAGGCTCTCGAGTATAGCTTTTGATTTTCCACCTTCAAACTCATTTTCTTTCAATCTCGACTCATCAACAAACACATTTCGGCAACTTAGCCAAATTTAGATTAAAAAGTGGTTTAAAAACTGATGGGGAATCATGTTTCCAGTCCTATGTTCTTTATTTGTTGAGTCTGGTTCATAAATTGATATCCATGATGCATAGGGACAGCCTGTAAGCCCAGAGGGGAGCATCAGGCTTCAAGGCCTCACAGCAGCTCTTTGAGTCACTTTCAAGGAGGAGCAGACTTTTGAAAAGATGTTCGGAATTGACCTTTTACATGTTGCCCTTCTTCATTTGGGCTAAATTAAAATGTTATCAGATAATTACTTATGTAAGTATGAGCATAGTATTTGTTGCTGACACCGTCATAAGAGATGCAGAGCAATGAAGTGGTGGTTTCAAAGTTAAGAAGGGAAATCGCCACAAGGGCACATGGTTTGCAGCTCTAGGTTTTATTTTGCCCAAGTAGCTCAAGGGAAATTTAATTTTAGTTTTTGTGAATTTGTTTCGGAGTATGGATTTTTCGCCACTTAGAGTCTAACGCCAGAAAATCCAGAGAAGAAGAGAAGAAGAAGGTGTGAAGGTAACTTGTTTTGTTTCCAAGACGACACACATTTATGTAGAACTGACAGATTATTGGCGGCGTCTTTGTCAGGGTCATTGGATTATCCATCGTGGGAGATGAATGATTGATAAGTCTGGGTGGGTATTAAGGGGGGGCCTTTAAGACACTGAGCCCAGGGGAATCCTTAAATTTGTCCTTCTCTGAGTTGCCATACTGTCTCTTACAAACTTTCCAAAAATGGCTGTGAGAGTCTATGTGTGAGACGGTGAGACATCACCTTACTCAACCTGAATCCTCTATCTTTTTTTTCTTTTTTTTACCGGAGCTAATTGCTAAACGGGAGACAGTGGTTGTGTTAAATTTTAGTTGTTGCCATTAATATGGAATCATCTTTTTGTGATGTATTTTTAGTTAATTTGTATATAAGCAAAACAAGCAAACATGTAGATGGGTGATTGCTAAATTCAATACAAATGCAAAATAGGGGATAAGCAACACAATAAGTAGGGTGCACAGCGAAATGACGGATTATTATCTGTTCCAACGTTAAGCATTTTCATAAAAATCACTGTGCTGTTCTAAATTCCAGGTTATAAAAAACTGCCTTCTATACTGCATGTCTAACTTCAGGCTATTCATACTGGATGTGTTTTATTGTTGTTAATTATATACCCTTCAATAGTTTTACCTCACAGAATACATTTTAGCAACTGTGATGTAAATTAAATTAGTAGTTCCCTGTAACAAAAGCAAAGGCACAAAAATGAGTGGGTCTTTATACGACTGTATCAACCGCAAGTCATTGGGCAAGACACTGAACCCCTACTTGCCACCAGTTGCTTTAACAATCAATGGGGCACTCTACATAACATCCTCTGCCATTAGTGTGTGAGTGGTTAAAAATAGCTTGGATTGGTCAGAAAGGTAAAAGTGCTTTAAATACAATTTATTTCATGTTCAACAGTCCACAAAATAAATGTTGACTTTATAGAGGCTACATTCCCTGTTATGAGTTTATTTTGAGGGTCACGGTCCTAATAATATAAATATTTCAGTGGTAAATTTGTAATTGCACTGCTGAAAGGGGCACTTGTGTTTTCCTATATTTGTACACTGGAACAGTTTAACCCTTGTCAACACTGGATCATGAGCTCACGAGCAGATCTCTCCGTGAGGCCTGCTGCTGCAGCCTTGGCTATCTTTATTGAGCCATTGCTTGAGTGGTAACTGTAGTGTTCAGTGGCATTTCCTTTAGCCTCAACAGTTCTATGTCACACTGCAGGGTCAGTCTCATATAAGTCAGAGACCTGCTGTGACTCCAAGGGCAAAGACATATTTGTTCTTAATCGGCCCCAATAAATGATGCCTCCCCCTCAGTCTGGGGAGTTGGATAAGTTTGATGAGGATGGTCAGGGAATGATTTCAAAGTGCACATGTCTGAAATGAAAGATTTCATTATCTCATCGCCACTGCTTTATGATGGAGTGCCTAGTGGTGCCATCTCTGATCATAAGCCTTTTTTGTCAGGCATTCTGGTCCTCAGTAATTCACTTCTCTGCCCTGAAAAATGGGCATCTTTGTTTAGGAAGACGCAGATAGAACACTGGGCCCTTAAGAGGTCATGGTGTAATCGTGCAGCTGCTACCACTTGTTTGTTGTAATGTGCATGTGGATAATGGTAGATTTGGCAGACAAAAGCGCAGATTTTATCGACAAACCCAGTGATGTACATGTTTCTGTGTCAGTGGGCTTCAAATGATGGGTCTTATTCATTCCACAGATACCCAGGGGTCTGTTCCAGTGGGTGATGAATAATATGGCAGACAGGGAGGAATCTCTCACCTCATCTTCCACCGTTGCATGAACCTGCAGTACATTTCCCAGCCAATGCCATATGGTGGCAAGTCATGTGTGGGATTCATTGTGCCTTGTTATTTATTTATTTCCCAGGTGTTGCTTTTTTATTAGTGATTTATGTGTTATGTTGTATGATCTGCTGCTGGCACTATGACATGGGGTGTGCAGGGTTTTTTGGAAGCAGGCCTAGGCTGAAACAAAGCCATGGATGATGGATGTGGTACAACTCAGCTCCATTCATGGGCATGTTGTTTTTTGTATGTACTGTAAGAAGGGAGGATGCTTAACTAGATCCTTCTTTAAAAAGCGATTAATGTAAATGGGAAGTCAGTAAAAGATGTGTGACTGGTATTAGGTGAGGAATAATTCACCTCTATCAAGTGTACAGTATATGTTTTGCTTAATGCTGTTTCTGTTATCTGGAGTTTATGAATAAAACACAAGTGAATATGTAGCGAGAACTCATCGTTATCATTTGAGAAAAGAATTATGAAGAACATAATGTGAATACAGTATCTTTAAAATGAGGCACATTTGTGTGTGCTTTGCTTTTCTATGCAGGGATGGAAGATGTGTATCAGAAAATAAATATTTGACCATATAAGCCTATTGGATGGTATTTTATCAGGATGAGCTAATTATCTGATATGATTTATAAGGTCTATTTTGGATAATTTATTGTAAGATAAACAATGCAGCGGACAATAAATGTGCTTTTTCACTCCGACTTCATTCTGTGCTGTTACAGTATGTTGTAACCCCAGTGGATGTTTTTTTTTATGTTTATTTTTATTTTATTTTTTAATACTCTCCCAGTTAGACAATGTTCTCCAGAGTTTTTTTTATTTTTTATTTTTTTATTTTTTTTAATCAGATCTGGACCATACTGTGATATTATTTAAAAAGACCCAGCATTAAGGCTGTGAGCACAACCCTATAGTAACATTCATCAAAGTAGAAGTGGAAAAGAAAAACTTCCTTTGAACAGGCAGAAACCCTCGAGCAGAACCAGACACACATTGAACAGCCACCTGCCTCAACTGGGGTGAGAGAGGGGATAGAAGGAGGACTGACAATGGAGAAGTGCCACGCTCTCATTAGGCATCACCAAGTTTGCTCGCGGGCAAAACAGATGGGTCGCCAAGATTTCATAGTTATGATCGTGAAGTCAATAAAGTCACCAAGGGAGGTTCCTGTCCTTTACCGTAGCTACTGGCAAGTTCCTTTGACAGAGTGTGCAAGTGAAATTTCTGCATTTGTAACACCTTTCGGACTGATTCTGTTAAAGCAGTCGAGATCAAGCTGCTCTAAGGTTCACATTTATATTAATGGCATCAAACTGATATTAACAATTGTAGCAGTTGGCAGATCCACAGCAGTAGCTCATTTGAAGTAACAATCCAGATAAATCTATATAGAAGTCGTATATATAAATTTTCCTGGTTGATGATAGTTATAAAAAATATTTAAATGTTTGATTTAATTGTTCTCCATCTGATCTATTGGACTTGCCATTTACAAAGTTGAATATAATAGTTGTTTAATAACATGATGACGTGAAATTGGGTCACACTCTCTGTTAAAGAGAAGTGCTGTAACATGAGCTGTGAAAAAGTGGGTTATTTGTGGAATAACAGTTAGGCTAGGCCATTTCACTTAATATTATCTCCCTTGATAAACCCAAAAACACATTTTTAACAATGTTAACTAACCAACTAAACTAAAAAATCCTACTTATAAATTCTGTTTTTAAATCTATGAAAATACTGTGAACAGTGTCGTGCATGACCTTCATTTTACATGCCTGCTGGATGGGGTCTACTCTGCGAACACACACAATAACAATAAGAAGACTCAAGGGAGTCTTCAAAGTAATCAAATTGATGGGCTTTAGTGGAAATTTATAGCCACCAAGGATCTTTTATTAGCATGGTAACCACATTCAGATGAAAACACCTCCCAGCAGGCTTGTTGCTGTCCTTGAGTCAGTAAACAAGGATGTCAGATTCAACCAAACGTTTATTTTTCACTTTTCATATTAATGTCAGGCAGTGAAAGCGAACATATGGTGACTGGCATTACTAATACTTATCTCTAATGGTGTCAATTAAAAGGGTAAAAAGAAAATGGGGCCACCAAATGCCAAATGTGTCGGGTCATATTTTAGCCAACTCCTGACCTTTCGTGCCTTCTCCCTGTTCACTCATGGCACAGCAAGTCTCTTGAAATGTTATTTTAATGCCCTGAGGCTCTTTGTGCCTGGTTTTGCAGTACGTCACTCAGAATATCTTTCAAAAGAAAAATAATCTATATAATTACCATATAGAGTTCATGCAAACGTGATATGGAGTGATATCATGGTATGAAGAAACAAAAACAAAAAAAACATCCTTGCAGGCCTTTCAAAAAGAGTTAGGTTCTGCAAAAAGGGGAACTAGGCTTGACAAATGTTCCCTCTATGGTTTTTCTCTTCATAATTGGATGGACGACATGAATATGAAGGGGCATACCTCTGGTCAAAAGACCTATCTCTGTAAAACGAGCCCTCGCTAAATTGGCTGATTGAAAGGAAGGGAGGTTTTTTTCCCCTCTCCTTTATTCTTCCTGGGACTCTGTTGAGTAGATATTAGTTTTCTCCCCTATTGCTTTACCCTTTAGCTGTAACGATGGAGCTTTTAATCCAGTTTAAAACACCTATTTCCCCTAGGGTGCCAATAAAGAGTGAATACTCTCAGCTGGTGGCAGATGTTTAATAGGGAATGTTCTCTTCCTCTTTCTCTCAACAGACAAAGCTATGATGGGCTGGAGAAGAAGCTAAAGGAAGTCTTCAGTGAACGAAGCAGCATCCTGCGCCAGCTCTCCAAGACTTCAAAGGAGTTAGACAGCATAAAAGGCAACCTTCAGGTTGGACATCTTACTGTTTCGTTTTGAAAGATACTGCAATGCCGGAAGGCTTAGTATGACATGAGTTCTTGGCTGTGGGTAATCTTCATTTTCATCAGTGTTATTACCAGGAAACTCATGGCTCTTTCTGCTTATTTTTCCATCAATCTGCTGTACTACAACCAACTGTTATTAAATATTAACGCGCAAATGTTGTTTTAATTTGGCGAGCCCACCCATTGTTTTGTATGTAATGTGTTACTGGAAATTAAGCTGCTGAATAAGCAATGCACAGATGGGAATGCAGATCAATTAGGAGTGAAAAAAACTCTTCCTTAGCTCTGAATAAAACAGAAGTAACATGGAGCTTTCAAGAGGAAGGAAATCAAAGTGGGAACTATTTGCAGGGCCTCAAAGTCTTCAACTTAAAGTATTGATACTGCACTACATAGTAAAACCAGAGGTTAGTATAACTTGTGTTTTATTTTCAAAGGTCATGGCGTTCATATCATCGCAATGTGCAAAGTTGTCACTAAATGTAGGCCTACACTGAAGTTTCCAGACTGTTTCCATGGTTCAAGTTTGACCAAAGACAAAACGTTGTGGTGTTTTCGGATCGCATTAATAGCAGCCACTTCCACTAAACGTAAGCAAGTCAAGTCTATGGAGCACCATTAATACATTGGGCAACTTATAGTGATTCATAAAAATAAGCTTTAAGAACATTGCTGAGCAAACATAAGTTGTTGGAATGCCATCCATCTATTCAGCCAAGATCTTCTGCGTATTCAGGGTCCCTATGGCATGCAGTTTAAACAAGTCAGCCCAGACTTCCCTCTCCCCAGCTATATTTTTGGGGGACTCTGAGACATTCCCTGGCCCGATGGGATTGCAGATAGGTACACCAGGGTCTCCTTGTAGTTGGGCGTGCCCCGAAAAGTTCCGAAGCAAGGCACCCAGGAGGCATCTTAGTCAGATGCCTAAACCACATTTACTTGGTTAGATGCAAATAATAGCTGTTCTACTCTGAGCTTGGGAGGAAACCCATTTTGGGCACTGTGATCTTATTATTTTGGTTTCAACCAACAGCTCCTGATCATAGGTGAGGGTTGGAACAAAGGTTAACCGGTAAATGGAAAGCTTTCCCTTCAGACTCAGTTCCCTCTTCACTGCAATGGTTGATCTCATGGTCCATTTAGTATGAAGTATGAACAAAACCAAGAAAGCTCTTCACAAATTCACTAATTCCCCACCCAGAGGGAGCAATCCACTGTTTCCTGACAGAGAACCATGGCCTTGAAAGTGCTGTCCCGCATTCCACCTGATGTGTTTTCAACTGCAAACCACCCCAATAACTACTTAAAGTCTCAGCCTGAAAAAGCCAACAGAATTACATCATCTGCAAAAGTGTAAAAATGACAAATATTAAAATGTAAGCAAAACCACTGATTATTTTAATATGTCATCACATTTAAACTACTAAATGCAAATATCCCTACTGCCTAAGCCTTATAGTTTTCACTCCTAGGATCACTATTGAACACATATTTATTAGAAAGGCCTTTGCAGCTTGTCATTTGCACTTATTTGTATAGGCTATCAACCCCTAACCCTATTACCGCCAGAATGTTTTCTGAACATCAATTATCGAACCTTTAATACCTCTTTCAAGAGGGATTTTAACTTTACACATTGCTGCATTCCCAAAACTCTTTTTTTTTTTTTTTTTTATGGAAACAACAGAATCTCTCTTGCAAAATATGAACAAACCTGCGGCTCATATTATAAGCTGTTTGTGTTAGTTATAGTTTTTTTTTTTTAAAACACAACCCCTCTTTGCTAAATGTGGCCTGAAAAAACAGCTCCTTAAGCAAGAAGGGGATTTTGCTTAGAGAACAGAAATAGGTTCATAAGACAGTTTTAGCTGGACGATAATAAGGAGTGTTAACCCAGCTGCAAAGGGACGAATCTGTTAGTTCCCCAAAAACACCAGACCTGGACATTTTATCAAGTAAAGTACCTTATTATACAGTAGATATTAAAATTCTGCAAGCATTTCTCAAAATACAATTATCTCTGTGCCAGATACTGCACATCACTTCTCACCAGTCAGTGTGGGTCAGCTTCATTACAGCTCTTGGCAATGACGAGAAATACACAGAAACCTAATTATACATTCAGATGTTTTAATCATTTAAATTTCAGGATTTGTTAGTTTGTGCAACAATGATCTTGCATAACATGTTTCCTTCTTCCACATTTGGCTCTTGGTTGCAATGTATGTGCATTGCTCCCCAAGCTGCAGTTTGAGTGATATTTCCGTCTTTGCAGGGTGTTGATGTTTAATGCTTCGGGCAACTTTTTCTCCAGCCAATTGAATTGTCAGGAAATCAATAATCAGAAAACCGTTCTGCAGACTATTCCCTGAATTTCTGCATGCTTGGTGGAGATGACCCATGTGTCTGGAAACAGCTCATGTAGTCTGGCTATCATCCTCCCTCGGGCACACTTTGATGTCTATTCACTCCAGGCGAGCTAGGCTGGCATCTATCTTGGCCCCGGGCCCTGAGCCAGCGCACTGGACAGGCCAGAGGTTGGTTCAGATTTGGAAAAGTGTTGCTGTGGAATTAATCTATTCATCAGGGGGGAAACGTCATATACATAAAATTTATCAACATTACAAAGAGAATCAAGTCAACAGGGGAGGGTATTAAGCATTTCTGGGAAGATTTGATGGAGCAAGTGTTTATACTTTTAATGAGTTGCCCACAGGTGGAGGTCATGGACCCTGATAATGAAGCTTTGTGTGATGAGGGATTTATCTTGGCAGCAGCTCTAGGGTGAGATCTCTTAAAGCAAGTACAACAATAGGGCTTCTCTTGCCCTGCACCTTTCTTTGGGCTTAAGCTAAAATGTGGATAGTACTTTGAGAAGTAACATTATGTGACAAGTGCACACAAGTAAGAAGGAGCTGTTTTGATGGATAGTTGGAGTCATATCACCAGGGGGAATTTAAACATAAAAATGATTTTAGACAAGTCCTTTCGAGTCCAGTAGCTTGTCAGTGATCTCATGAAGTACATCTTTATATACTTTATATCGTTTTATGTATTAAACATTTTCTTCATTTTGATTTTGGTATGAAAATGTAGGAATGCTGTTATCACTATATTGACTTGGAGACATTGTTATTTCAATCATTCTTTATGAGGAATGAACAATCATTTATTTAACAATATAGGAAATGAATGCGTAAATGTCTTCGGGATTGAGACTCCATGATGACAACTCCATGCACTGGGAGGTTTGATGAGGCCGACAGCAGGATAAGATGCCCTCAGTGGAGTCTCGACTCTGGTGGTGGTGGTGTTAGAAGAAAGCAGGATGTGATGAGGAGTGAGTTTCTGAGACTGTATCTGAACTCTGCTGAGCTGAAGTTGAGGTGACTGGGGCCGAGGAGGGTCGCAGTGATTGCACTGGAATGACAAACTCACTGTGGAAGAGAGAGAACAGATTTTCAAATTTGACCACGGGAGAGAGGTTGTGGCGAAATCGTGTTGGACTATTACTGAAAGATTAAATGCCTCAAATAGGCAAATCACCAGAACCGGGACTCTCCAGAATGGTGGAAGTTGTAAAGAGTGGCTGAAGTTGCTTGAATTCAAACTGAGCTCCAGAACTACCCAGTTTTACCAAAGGGCATGTTTAGGGCCAATTAAATTTGTTATTTGTGGTGCCAAGTCAATGTGAAAGAGTGGAGAGAAATCACAAAAAATATCTGAAGTTTGTCAAAAGTGTACTTAAAGTGGTTAATTAGCACGTTCTGTTTTTCACATTCGTTGAAATGTTTTTTTTTTTCATTCCCTCATTGGAAGGACAAGAGTTCGATGAGACAAAAACAGACTCTAAAGGAACTGCTCTTAATTAAACGCACTAAAGTGAAAAACAAGCTTCATAAAAAGTCCAAACATGAAAGAATTTCTGCTGAGTGTCGTGTTGGATTTTACTGAATATTTCAAGCATGCTTTAACCATAATTTGAATTTCATGATACTAAATGGGAAGACCAGAGCTCACTGTGGGCTTGTTGACTTTACATCCAGGGTCTGCTTTGGAAAATGTCCAAATTGTGTAAGGATTTCTGAAATCCAAAACCCAGACTGAAAAATTAATCAAAACTGCAACGTTTTTTTTTTTGCAACCTTAAGCCTGCTTTCAGATTACAAAAAAAAATATTGTTAGAATGTGTGGAGTGAGCTTTTTCCACCTTGTTTTGTTGACAGGGGTGCAGGGGGACTTTATGATTAATGGTACAAATCATTGAATTTAATAGGATATCACAAGAGAGAGGGTATTTTTGGTATTTTTAACTGAACAATTTTCTTATCATATGAGTTTATCTGAAGGGAATATACATTCTCTATTGTCGAAAGTAGTTTCTGGCTCTGTTCTCTATTCTAAATGTACATGAAGTGAAGCGTGGGACTGGAGAGGGAGGGGGAGAATCATCTCCTCTGCGACAGGAGGAAACTGGGTTTATGGAAATGCAGTGTTAATTACCTCCTTCAAGCATAATTTTAAGAGAAGCTATCACTCCCTTTGAGTCCACGTTTTCTTAGAAGTCTGGAAATTACTTTTCAGCTCATAACAAATAAAAAATATCTTGGAGGGCTTGTTGGGCGATCAGAGACTTCACTAATCTATAATTACCCATCAGGCAGGTGCTGAGGCGCCATCTGAACCCGCTCTGCTCGTCTGCCTGTACCCTCGTTATGGTTTCAGATTGTTATGGGCTATGAGATGTTTTCAGGCATCAACAACATTTTACACCTTCTTCATTATCTTATGATATTCACTTCATTGAACTATGGTGCTTTTACAGTATTTAGTTCCCCAATGACTGGCACAGTTACAGAAGCATTTGACCTTTTTCCTTGAAGGAACTAGAAACCTGGATATATTTGGAAGCATGTGTAGTTCAAGGCGAGTGTATACAGTATGTTTACCTCCCCCTGTCTGATATTGGCTCTTTGAAATAGTTCTTATTTTGAGTTTGTTTTCCTAGAAAGAAAAACGTTTGCATATTACATGACCGTGTGTCTGCTGTTCTCTTTCAGTCGCTGAAAAACGATGACTCAGTGGCTAAGAAGGATGTGCAGAGGATTCTGGAGCTCAGCCACAAACAGAGGTAAAGTGAGGCAACATGAATGACTTTGTCACAAGTCACCTACAGTATCATGCTGCCTATAAAAATCATCTTAATGCAGGTCGAGGTTTATAATAACCATCAGTTATGGCTGTTGAAGATATCAAATCCAAGGCATCCTCAGCTTCACACATCCTACTTTCAATCAGTCAATGTTACGTGACTCAGAGACCATGAAACTCTTCATCTTGAGTCATATGTTCTAACAAGGAACACAGGTATAAGAAACTAGCTGGTTCATGGCTAAAAGAGTTACACGCTTTGTTATGTAAGATTACAGAGTGGATGTGTGTATTCCAAGGTGCATTTCTACAAGAACCAAGCCGCTGTTATATTGTAAGATTTATGTGTGTGTGTGTGTGTGTGTGTGTGTGTGTGTGTGTGTGTGTATGTGTGATTGTGTGTGTGTGATATTTCTCTTCAATTTTATTTGTCCCCTAAGGGCGATTGGCCTTGCAGCATGACATAGAAACAAGACAATAATATAACTCCTTCATATGGTATGTCAAAGAGGGTCATGGCATGGTTCAGACTAGTGAAAAACAAGCTCCCAAGTTGACCTTTTCCAATCAATGTAATAGATACAAGTATTGTATAAAGAGTCCAATACCAGAACAGTTATTACATAACTCTCTGAACCTAACATGGATACAGTATATCAGTACAATCCAACAACCCTCAGGTAACCTGTTCCAAATCTTTTCATGTTGAGGATCCTTAACGTAACACTCATCTCATGGGCTCTATGTGTTGTGCTTTGACTCAAGGATTTATTCACAACCCATGAACAGAGTTTGGATGCATTCGTTGACTATGTTACTGATTGTATTTTATGGAAATGTTGTCACAAGAAATTGCCCTAACAAGCAAGCGTTGGCAACTGGCAAGCTATACAAGTCCATTTCAAACATCAATCATTTGTAAACATAACGAAAATGACAAAATGACGCATGAAGGATTTTAACCTATTACCTAATATGGCAAAAAGACTAAATCTAAAACAATCATTGATTACTGATATATCTTTTATTCTTTGTTTAGAAATTACTTAATCTAAACGTTCCTGTAAAAATGTTTTGTGAAGCATGACTTAAGTCATTTAAAAAAATGGCAATTTAAAAACATATACTCTAATAACCTGTAAAAACGGTGTTCATTGAATCCAAAAAGAGCGTAATTGGCTTTAATTATGTGTGCTGCTTGTACAAATTGTGATTACTGTTTGTATTTCATTTAAACAATATATATTATGGTATCATATCATATTCTGGTGGGAGCTATACATGTACTGTACTACATTATTATTATTTTTTTAAGTTAATCATGTGTAATTGAGATTATTCTAAAATATGTTGGTACATTGGTACTATCCCTGCCCTCAAGGAGCCCTGCAGGGTCTCAAGGCCTCACAAAGTTGAGGCCAACTTCATTGCTAAGGGCCAGCCTTACCAACAAAGGGAAAAACATTGCCTAAGTAAATGTCATTCAAATTCAAAAGTCCAGCAATATTTACTTGAAAGTTGTCTGGCAAAAGTAATAACTCCGACTGTCATCCCATTCAATCCAATCGGCGGTGAATCCTAATGTGTGATAAAAAAAAATTGTGACATCACCCTTTTACAATGAACTCGATGAGTGATCCTATGTCTTATCATTCATTTTTGGTTCTACCTCTGGCATACAACAGTGTTTACTGATAAGATACAAATTGAAAAAAATCACTTTAAACACTTTGAGGTTGACTCTCTATTATTGATACAGGTACTTCTAATGGGCTACTAATAAAAAGGCAGTATAAGTAAAAACAGCTGGGTAGTTCATAATCCAATCATAAAACCTTCTTGTATATCCAACAAATAATGGCCCTTCCTCGTTTTTATGAAAAATCTCCTCAAACATAACACACTTTATCTTCTTGCAAGCGATCTGCAAAAGTGTTTACCTAAAGTGCTTTAACTGTTAGGATTGTCTGATTAATGTTGTGTGTAATGAGACTTTTAATGATTAGGAGTCATTTGTGGCCTTCATGCACTCTGAAAATGTCAGTCAGATTGAAGTCCTGCCCTCCTGTGTGCTGTATCCCGATAGCCAATCAATAGCCCATCACCACCGCCCATGGCAGCTCTCACATGTCATCAAGCTAAACCACCATAAAGCAGCAGCAGCTGCTTGCCTCCATGTTGCCTAGCTAGCATTTGTGGGGATCTGTTTTTCCAAAGTGCTATTAATCCATCTTTGGAGTTCCATGTCTGTCAAGTGTGATTACTGGCTGGCTGCATCACATGCCATTCAGACAGGTGATTCATTACAACTCATTTGTTTTTGACAACTCTTTACAGTGGTTTGATTGCTTTCTGGAAATAATTTTGCGACAAAACTGTAATGCTACAAAAATGCGTCGAAACATACCATGAACAGTCAGTAAAAATGCTACAAGTTTTAAAAATAGTAACAATTAATTTGGCAAAGATTGAACTTGCTGTCAGCCTATTTGTGCTCACTTGTCAAATATCACAACCCTGTGCTTCTTGGAATGACAAGCTCTTATTTCTACTGTGCCCTTTTCCGTCAGTTTGGCCAGTGTTGATCTTGTTTATGCAAAATGTTTCCAAGTCTTGGATGCAGGCGATATGAATATCAATGAAATGCCAAAGCAAGGGTGGTTGCCTGGTCGCTGTGGAGAAAAATGTTTGCTAGGCTGAACTCATGCCAAGAGACAAGCCCATTGGCATATGAAATGTAGGAGTATCTGGCTGTTGAGCAGTGAGATCCTTTCCACACAAACATTTAGGGTTGCTGTATTCCCTTCAAAGAGGCTTCCGCTTGACTACACCGCTGCCTGACTCCAGCCGCGCCACATGCTCTTAAACTTACAGCCAGGCCTGGAAACAGTAAATAGACTGTTACCTTAAATTTAACTGGGCTCCTGTGTGATGTGATTTCGACAAGCTTTTTTGAATCCACTGACCCACATCACTTGCCCACTTGATTCATAATTCAGTGTGCATTGCTGTTATCTCTGCAAAGGAGCATCAAACGATACTGAAATACCAATTGCATTCTAATGCATTCACATTTATGTTTGATGCGTAATGAATGCAGAACCAGTCTTCATACAGCATGCATAAAATCTGTGTGGAGCGTTACAAATGCTTATAGGCTCCTACATAATGCAACATAATGAATTTTTACACTCCATATTTTCTTCATAAATTCTTTCATTGACCTCAAATCTAGTCCTGTCTGCCATTTGGGATATATTTGTCTTGGTGTGTTTGTTAAACTATGCATTATGTTTGGAGTAACCAGCTATTTGTATGAAATGTTAGCTGCAGCTGATCCTTTGAATTAAACATGGCACCATAAAAGATTAAAACATGAACCCAAAGAGCCCTGAAGGGAAAAATGTGACAAAACTCTGTTCAGTGTAACCAGAAGGGACTTTTTGTAATTATTTAAGCTGAGAATAATGTACAAACACCTCGGTGGTTGGGACAACACAGTCCGATGTTTGAGGCTGGACGTGAGTCGGTGGTTGTGTGTGTGCACATCTGTGTGTTTACATCTGCAGATGAATCCTACGGCCTTAAAGAAATTTGCTTATACTGTATTGGAGGAAATTAAATTAAAGATTTAATCATTGAAGGCTTTTATTCAAGAGAAACTCAATGTAGGAATATGGGGCTTGAAATAGCAGCTCCATATAAAGCGCCACTGCTGAGCCTCTGTCTGTGTGGACTGTACTGTACTTGTAGAGGAAGCCGTCATGGAAAGGAAAGGGGGGCATTGGCATAAGACGGAAAAACAAAATACATAAAGTTCTGATATTTAAAGAACTAAGATATGTCCTTCATTTCCCCTGGAAATTCCCCAATTTAAATTTGAAATGGTCATCCAGCATTTCATTTTCACAAACTGCCTTTCACAAGTATACAAAATCTGTGATTCGACTACCTTTTCCTCTAATATATTTTCATACAGCTTACCCTTTGAGTCTCAAAACATTTGACAACACTTGTCTAACTGTTACAATAACGGCATTGACTCAATATAATCCAATATAATAGCTTTCTGTTTCTTTTTTCAACCAAAGTCAACCTGAGATGTGAATGTGTAAAAAAAATACTCAAAGTTTCTCTCCACAGTTTTACATTTAAGAGAATCATTCTGTGCCAGAGCAGTGGAGGCCTGTGAAAGTGTAAGGAGGATGTGCTAACCAAGTGTTTCTCACCTCTCTCTCACTTGACAGAGAAGAGATGAAGACCCTTCAGGCAGCCTTGCAGAAGCAGTTGGATGAGGCAAATGAGAGAGCGGAGAAGCAGCAGGCCACGGTAAGACAGAGCTGACCTGACCATCAACATCCAGCCTCGGCTAAACCAGCTTCATCACTTGTCACACAGGCCCCTCAGTGATCCATGCTCATTACACAGCAGCCTGCTCTCACGCCTACATGCATCAACACTTAATTCAAACTCTCAGGAATAGCGAGAGAAGCTTTTTGTCCCTCTACTCGCACCCACCAACGCAAAAATTAATGAGATCGGACAAAGGCGTTAGAAGCTAAGCACTTATTCATCCCTCAATCGAGCCCTGGCTCTCCATCTAACGTATTTGAATTTGTATCTATTCCTGATCCCCAATCGCTTGGCACTTTGCTTCTAATTAAATTCGAGCAGGTATCTCACACACTGTCTTGCAAATTCAATTAAACAATAAAAAATTAAAATAAAAACATAAACAATCACCCTTGCTCCCTTTTCCACAGCCAAAGCTGTTTTTTTCCCCCATTTACTGTAATATGAAATAATAATGATATTGAGTACATGGAGATATTTAATTTTGTGCACATGTAATTTATGAAAAATTACAAAAGATGACTGATTGTCTAAATATTTGCTGATTAATTGTCTGTTTTGTCAAACAAATCCATTAATCAATTCATTATTTCTGCTCCAGTCATTTCAGATGTAATGATGTGTCAACAGTTATAGACAACAAACTAACTGTGTTTGCAGGTGATACCCTGCTCATAATTAGAACTCTACCAGGTTGTTGTTTGGTTGGAATTGCCTTCCTACTCAACTGATGAATACATATTCACTCTGACCGTTATGGCAAATGGGATTAAGTAAAAGATTGGCTAGACTTCTGTTATGAGCATGAGGAGCCAACCATCCAAGTGGATTAAGTTAATTAACTTAAGTAACTAATAAAGGCTAGATAAGATAACAGTGCAGTTTTGAGTAGTGCAAAAAATGCTGAGATGAACATGATAATACGTAATGATTGAACAAAAATAATATGTAGGTACTCCCATAAAGCATTGTGCATGGATTAATGAGGAGGGTAATAATAATAGAGTGAAAACCTTATTGAACTGACAAATTAGAATGATCTTGTTGCTCACGCAGGATTTGTCTTGAAGGAATGTATTGCAATAATAGAGTCATGGATTGTTATTCTGCTTGATCCTCAGATAGACAAACGTTTGTTTTGGTTGAAGCTGAAGAGAAGGCAAATAAAAACAAATAAATCCAAGAAATAGACTACTTTAGTTAACCTGTCAGGAGATAATGTGGCTATGCAGGTAGATTATAGTTCTTCAGTGGCCCATAGATGTTCTCTTAAATAAACTCAGCTCCAGCACCTCACCTCAGCTGTTACATTTGCTGCTACTAATGTGAACGTGTGTTGTTGATGGTCCATGTTGTATTACCAGTTGTCTTTATGCATATGCTCTATCTCACTGTCTTGTCCTGCCTTTGTATCCTCATACTATTCATATAAACTGTGGCTTGTTCTGAGCCCAAACTGCTTATCAACATATGAGAATAAAGCCTTTTTGGCTGCACTGACAGTGTAACAGCAGACCTGGAATCCTGCTGGGATTTTCAATATATGCTAATGAAAAGCCTGGCCGATAAAAGTCCATGATTCTTACATGCAACACTTCTTACCCCCCCCCCCCCCCCCCCCCCATCTTATTTTCCATTAAATAGGCCATTCAAAACTGTTGTAATATTCATTATTTCTATTTTCTATGGCACACTTGGACCTGGTGTACTTATATTCACACAGTTACAGCTGCATTTCTCATCAGAAAAGTGACACATTTTTCTTTATGTTCAATTTATGCACTGATGTACTGTTCGCTATAAACCAGCGTAGAAACCGGCAGGGCAGAAATATAAAATGGGACGGCAACATTTCAAGTGACATTTTCGCCATTTTCCAGAGACCCTTAGCAAATCCCAGTTGCATGTTTTTATGGTTTACGTTTGACATTCATGTTCTGTTAATTGGTATTTATCAACCCTGCCGAGTTACAAGATTAAAAAGAACACCCCTGCAGCATGCAAATGCCACACAAGTTTAGCATACCATTGAAATACTGTAGCCGCTTCATTTTCCTCGTGTCCACATACCATTCAGAAGGAAATCTGTGCTTGGGAAATCCCCAGAGAGAATCAGCATTAAGATGCTGAAGGCATGTCTCTCTTTTTTAGCAGATTATATGTGCAGAAACAAATGAGTTCAAATATGTCAATAGCGATTGGACCCATATTTACCATTAGTGTTTGACTTTATAATTGCTCATTCTGAGCGAGACACAGTTTCACACTCAATCATGTTTTGTAACACACAAGTTGTCTGTCTCAGAGAAGGAACATAATTGTAGCATATAATAGCATTAAGTTCAGGGCTTTGCTTTAGATACATATTCAATACAGATAATATAGGATGATAGTGCAACAGAGCTTGCTTTTATCTACGGCAGATATTTTGAAACATGCTTAAAATCAGATAAACCAACTCATTTAGATTCCGGCTTCTCTTCTCAGGACACTCAGCAGGTAAACGTATCGAGCCTCATTCCAACTCTACTTCCAACAACCATTGCATGCATATTTTTTGCTTTTTATACCATAACATATATTAGTCTGGTGAATGTGGCTTTACATAAACATATTTAGAAATGTAACTCATACATCTGCTATGATTTGAGTTTTTGAAGCTGTGCGAGCATTGATGACACACAAAACAAGTGAGAAGTTTCTTTTTTCCATTATACCCATACTGTGCATGAAAGATGTTAAGGGCCACATGAGGCAAAATTATCCCTTTCACAGAATCAGTACTTCATGCAATGCTTTGTTTCCCAATCCTGCAACTCTTCTTACATTTCAAAATCCATTATTGCAGAAGCTGTAGGAGCTGGCAGCTTTCTGCAGCATTCAAATCCATTAAATAACAAAAATAGTAGCAATCAGCACGCTGAGATGGAAATGTATATAAGCAGCTATTTTGCCCCTCTGTTGACTCATTTCAACTGAAAACGTAAATGCTGCAGCAGAATGTTTTTTAAAGCATTGCCAGGGCCTGTGGCAGTGACTGAAGGCACCAACATCAAACCTGATGTTATCATGCTGCTTGGGTATGTGAGTCAACCGGTGAGGCTTAGTTTTCAGTTCCCTGGGGTGCATACCTGCTCCGAGGTCACCAGCCCCATGAATCTCTCCCCTTTGTTACCCTACTATCTCCATGACCTCTCTCAAGGACACACGGCTTGCAAAAAAACATCCTTCAGAATGACAAAAAAGAAGAAACCTTGAGCTAGCTTTCTCTCATACGGGAAGAATTCATTCTTTTATACTGTAGCCTGTGGCAGCCAAGGTTTCCCATCTGCACTTGGTGTTTGAACCTCTGCCTCGATGTTAAACTTGAGCAACAGACCTGCACCAGTTAGACACGCTGAGCTCATGATATAAGGGTTGTGATAAACTAAGATATCACTCTGACATGATAAGCATGGTCTATTAAATCAGGCACACAGTGGAAAACTAAAGTTGCAGGAATAAGAACCTTAGAGGATCATATGTGCTGCAATCAGAGACTTTTACATAGAACAATTCTGAACACTTGTCATATTTGACTTTGTCTGACTCCACATATACAGGCGTGAAGTCCTGATGGATGGCCAGCTAAAAATGACAATCTGGGCTTCATTAAAGCAAGGGGCCTGTGTGCATCTGTATGTTTATAAAGAACAGTGTTGATTTATGATAGGACACTCATATCTATTGATTGTACACCAACACCACCCATGGTGGTTAAATTAAAGACACTAAATCCAATGCTAACACTGGTTTTGCCTTCTTGCACTGCCTTTATTACACTCATAAAAGAAACATATCCTCTCATACAAAAAAAGGCTGCTTTAATTTTCCTCTTTTGTTCATTGTGGTTAATGAGAAAACAAAAATGCTGCAGCAGGATGCTCTTTCTTTCATTCTGTGAATCTGTGTGTTTTGGGGGCAGTGACTAAACATAACTTTGACATTATCAAGCTCTGCTTTGGGAGGTGAGTCATCTTAGTGGTCTAGTTTACAGCTCCTCTGGGCCCTTTGCTAGAAAGTGGGGGAAAACAAAAAGTGAGGGAACATAGTTTGCTCCTGGTAACATTTGCTTCTGCATGTCTTAAACGTGTGGCACTGCAGAGTGGAATGTTAACAGATGGGCTGAGTTTGGTGATATTTTCAATACTGCCAACAAATTCAGTGTAGAGACAGAAACCAATAATCTCGATGTGTACATGTGCAGTTAGTTGCACTGTTTCACTGAATGACATGTTTCTCCATTACCATGAATGCCGGCCCTGTTGTCTGATAGGGTTAATACTTCTCAAAAATACTACATCTTTTAGGAGTAAATAGTGGATTCATTATGTATGAGGTCTGCTATGAAATACAATAAAAAATCTTGAAACATTAAGCAGTGGGGACTGGGGACTTTGGATGGTATTTTAAAAGTGATAAAGGCAACGTCTATTTGTGTTGACAGTAACAAAAAAAAATCTTAATAATTTCATTCTTTTCTTCATAATATTGGAGGACATGATACCAAATACTGACTTATTTTTTCTTTATTTGTTTATTGACAACATTATTCGATGGTCCTTTTTTTTTTTTTTTTTTTTTTTTTTAGCAAATTGCCGAACATCTTTCAATCTTTGTTCAAAATGTTTGGAGCACTGGCTGGGGCTTAGTTGGTAGAACTGTTCATTGCTCAAGCAGAAGGTTTTAACTTCGATCCCCAACTCCTTCAGCCATATGTCGGTGTATCTGTGGGCAAGAATCTTAACCACTTAATCCCACTTTACTGCACATATACAGCAGCATCAGGTGTGACGTGCGGCTTAAATTCAATTTGAGTTGTCTAAAGACCAGAAAAGCACTGTAACATCAAGTCCATTTGTCATCTACCATTAGGAAGAATATGCAGAATAAAGCTATGCAATTAGTATGATTACCTTTAAACTTGTTTCTTTTTGTCCTTTTTTTCCCCAGATCAAATTTCTTAAAGTGGAGATGGAGAAAAAGACCAAAATCATCAAGGATTTACAGCAAGAGGTAAGTCATCAAAGTTTAATGTGAAGCCTGTGTGGAGGAAAAAAAGATTACTTCGCGTCGGGCCATAAGTCCTTTCTCAATACCTTTGAGACAAATGTACGTATAGCCACATATAAAGGAATTTACTCCAATCTAAGGATCAGGTACCCACTTCCCCTGCAATGACATCTCACATGTCCTTTCATGATTTTTGATGTTTGCCAAAAGCTGCCTGAAAATTTCCAGAAACTGAGGGTAGCTTTCAATCAGAGGCGGACATACACAGGCAGGAATAAATCTATCTTAGTGAGCACTTTGCAAACACTGGAATGTGCCTTTGATCGTGATTGTGATCACGACTGTCTTGGCTTTTGTTGACTCAGAAATGGATCTCTTCTTCCTCTTCTTCTTTCTCTTCTGTGATCGATTTATTCCCACATGATTGTTGAACATCAGTGCAGAATAGTTTGCCTAAAAAGGAAGTTTTTCCCTCTCTTCTGATTCCTGCGGGCTGACAGCTGCGAAAAAAAAAAAAAGTTCTGCTGAAGAAATACCATTATACATGTACTGAAATATGTGACACTGTATTATGTACAGTTTGGCTTGTTATCTGTCGGAGTCAGAAAAAAATAATGAAATACACAGACTAAAAAAACAAACATCAAAACAACACGGGCCCATTAAGAGCAGCATACTGGAACTACATCGGCAACAACGGCCTTTAAAGGTGTTCGCACTTTTAAAGTGGATTCTTCCATTGTTGTCTCTGTCTGTCAAAATACTAACATGAAGAAAAGGAGAACGAAAATTGTGGAGCAGAAACTTTTGCAGGCCAAATGAAAAGGACACCTGTAGTGCTGCCCACTCCATTGAGGTGGAGCCTTTATTCCGAGCCTGTCGCTGAACGTGGCAGACAGACTGACTTGATTCTCACAAGAAATGCTACAACACCTACAAATTGTACCTTCTTTCAACCCTTTTCAAGTTATTTACTTTTTGCTTTGAATTAAACTGAAAAGGAACTTGGTTGCACCTTGTTGTCAAAGTGGAGTCGAAGTGATTCTTATTTATTGTTTTTCCTTTGATACCTTTTTCGATTTTCAAATCAGACAGACTTCATGAGAGCATGACAATGTTATGTGAGACGATCAGAAGAAAAAAAGCGGTCACATTTTGCTGAAATGATCTCTGTTGCGGTGGGGAAATAGACTTTTGCCAGATGTTCCAAATTAACTTGACATCCATTTAACTCAACTCTGCACTGGAGGCAGGATTAACACATAACAAAGAAACTCAGCTAAATATAGAGACATCAGTTTACTGATCAATGTTTTTGTGTGTTGATTCATTACACGTCACTGCAGATCACAATCAATACAGTAGGTTAAAAACGATCAAGTGAATATCTTCTCTTCTCTTCTTTTATTGTTGTGTTTTAAGATTGAGAAAATCTACACAGGTCTGACTGACACAATTAAATCATACCTGCTCTGGACAGTAATATCATACATTTAAGCATGCAGTCATCCCAACCTTCCCAGACTGCATGCTTTCTTTAGCAACATCTGTGACAGTTGTTTCACATCACTCACAACGTTGTGATCCAAACTTACCATTTCTTTCTATTTTCCTGCCACAAAGATGCTCATAACTGCTTCATAACATTTCATTTTTTTAAGTTTTAAAGCTTGCACATATGAGCTATGTCAATGAGAGTCAGAGTGCTTGTTTGAGCACACATAAAGCTGATTCTAAATCCTAATATTTTCTGTGATTTATATTGTTCTTCAGGTTTGATTGTTTAATATCATTTTAGAATGGCTTACTTCATAGAAGCATTTACCTAATAGTTTTTTCTATCAAAGACGAAATTCTAGATTGACAGACAAAGTTGAATAAAAGCTGGAGACTGATATCATTTAATATGAAGTCATCCTAATGCTAGTATAACTGCGTCCTAGATTGTGTCGTGTGCACCATTAGTCAATAGTTACCAGCTTATGGAGTTCTAAACACAAAATAGCAACAGGCAGTTTTTCAGAGTGATTGTAGCTTTGATGGATTAATGTTCTGGGTCTTTGTAGATAGTGTGACAATGAGTGTAGGGTCTTTTACCGGCACTTTTTGTAAAGTGTCTTGGGATAACTTTTTTTGTGAATTGGCGCTATAAAAATGAAGGGTGATTGATTGCTTAATTGGTTGGTTGATTGGTTGGTTGGTTTGTTGTGGGGAAAAAAAATATGCACCATGATTTTTACTGTGGTGTTATACTGCATGGAACCTTTATCAAATCATAAATGTCTTCGCTCTGTAGAACTGTCCATCAGATTTTAGCGATGAATAAACAAGCACACACACAAGTACACATTTCTATACTAATCTATCATGAAAGTGCCAAATCATAGCACCATTAGGATGTGAGATAAAAGATGTATTTAAAGTAGATGAGCCTTGAGACATTTTTTATTCAAGCTTTTAAAAAGGTCGCACTTAAATGAAAAGGAATGTCTGTGAATGTGAGGTTTAAATTTGTACTTGCATGCTTGACTCTGCAGGGAGTAATCAGAGGTAAATGTGGAGACTCTTCTTTAATCAGTCAAGTGGTTAGCACAGCAGGAGGCTGCACATGTTAGGAAGATCAGCTTAACGGGCTAAATGACCCATAAAGGAGGCCATGATTTGACTTTTTAATGAACAATTACAGATTTCTTTACTCTTAAACATCTTGATCTTGACATAGAACAAGTACAAAGACACTGGTAAGGAGGTAAGGAAATTATGTTGTGAAAAGCTCATTACCATAAGTCAATCCTCAATGTTCTCTCTCGTCTCACCAAAACAAAGAGCAGGGAAATAGTGTTACCATGGGTTTGACCTGAATTAGAGTAAGCAAGAGTGTAATTGGAGGGAGTTAAAATAACACAGCTAGATTTTTGGAAGAATAACTATGTAAACGCCTTTGCACGCCAACTGGAGCAACATCAAGGATAGTTTCTGCGATTACTCTCCAGGCAGGAGGAGGGAAAGAGCAGAAGCACAAACGTAAGGCACCTTTCATAGACCCACTTCTCCCCTCTCACATGAGTGTTATACTTAGTTGACATTTTGAGCTTTGCCTTTTTCCTCTTCCAAATCTACATATCTCATGGAAAGGCCTCTTAAGGCTTGAGGGCCTCTATAATTACACATTGAAGAGGTCATTTGCGGTCAACAGAGAGGGAGGTTCCCAGACATCTGTGACATGCTGACATTTAAGTCCTGGATACATGCAGCGAGTCATGAGTCCGGTGTGTGTGTGGGGAACAGAGATCATTTTAGAAATCTTCTTGTGTGCAGGAACGGAAAGGAAGGTAGTTTCATTTATATGGTTGTTTCATACACAGTGGTAGAGTCATGGTGCTGTGCAAAGAAGTGAGAAATAACACCGTACAAGAGTAAAAACAGCACAGTTAGCATGCATGAAAATAATGAGTGTCACAGAGAAAGAAAAGGTTCTCCAAACTTGACCTAAAAGCTACAATGGGTGGGTCACCGCACTGTGCGGCATGATAACAAAAGGCTGCATGTTATGGAAGTCAGTTGTTAACATTAACATTAGGATGTTTATATTGCAGTGTGGACTAAACTCTACAATTCTTAATTAGCACAAGTTACCAATTTTCTAAGCTCAGGGAAAGAACAGGAAGAATAAATACTTCATTAATCCTAAAGTGACATCCAGCTTTTTTCATTCTGTTATTAAACTCGCTAAACATAGAGACACACTCATACACAAACAGGATTTTATGGACATGCCCTAATTAAGTGACGTCAGAGTGAGGGGGCTGCACATGGAAAACGCCTGAGCAGTTTGGGTTTTGGTGCCTTGCTCAAGGGCACCCGAGGCACATCTTCATCAACCAATCTTAAATTTAATCATTTAAGTCTGTTGCATGACATGAACGGGTGACATGTTAGAAAGGTTAGTTAATGACTTAGTTAGATGCTTTATTGTCTCCCTGAGGAGAAATTTGCTTTGGACACAGGAGAATGTCACATACTTGAATTTACCTCGGGATCAATAAAGTATCTATCTATCTATAGCTCAACAAAGAGAACACAGTGCAACACAAACGTCTGTAAACATGTAACATAAACTACCAAACAGCGCAAGAATGATTCAACAGAACGATCATATTTTAGGCGGCCATGTGCAGAGAGGTTTTTCTAATATATATAATATATCTTCCTTTGTCTACACATTAAAGCTGACTACGTCTTTGGTTCCTCCTCAGTATGATCAAAGCCTTAATGAAAGGAAGGTTTGAGTGCTGCTTCATTTGACTTCATGTTGTGCTTCAATAACTTGTTCCTCCTTCAAAATGAACTTCAAAATAAGGTATTCATGCTGTATGGTGTGTATTGTATTCGCATTCACGAGTCCTTAGCTATATCTGCATTCTATCCCTTGGTGTCGATGAAACAAACATCTGTGGGGCCAACATCCTTCTCTTGTGATTACACTGGGATTACAGTTTAAAATGTGTGTTTATGTCGGCCCATCGCTGTGAGTTGTGATGTGATGTCAGCGGGGATTCTTTGTGGCCACAAATCACTGTGAAGTCATCATCAACGATTTGCTTTCAGGACTGATTATGAGTATTTTGAGGGAGAGTGATTTACAGACAGACTCAGATCCTGCTGGCATTCATCAGTTTCTCACAGAGCATTGTAATAGACATCGTTTCCACACACGCCGCTCCTCGCTGCTCATGCTCATTTTTCTTACAGTTTGAAAACTGTAAGAAAGATGAGCTTTCATGTCTTCCTGATGTCATTTCACCTTTTAAACGTCAGGAAAACACCATGCAACAGACAGGATCTCTCCGTGATAATCATGCTGGGAAAAGTTACAGCAAACTGATGCAGGGAGAGAATGGAAACAACAATAGTATTTGAGTTGGCCAAAGAAAAGACAAAGCAGATGTAACCACTGAGGTAAATAGAATCTTAGTCTGTTCAATTATAAACTTTTTTTCCTTTCTTCAATAAATACATTGCCTAAGATCACTGCCTTAAAGTTGCTGATACGATGGTTGATCATCGCATCAGGATCATCATTTCAGTTCAGGTTTTTTCCTTTTTTATTATTTGAAGTTCTTCAAAGAGTAATGAAACACAGATGCACAGATGAAATGCAAGTGCTGATTTCAAAATGTGGTGCGTACTTAAAGTGTGTAGAAGGCACTAAACTCAATGATACACTCCCTCTGGGACTCTTTATGACTGTAAATGCAGGCGCATTTAGTCAAATTAAAAAATAATACATTTGAAAAGAATGCTAAGCTTTCTTGGGAGGCCTTGAAAACAAAGAAACAAAGGACAAATGTCCTTTGTTTCTCATCAATCTCTGAAAAACGACTTCAACACAAGGAGGTCCTTAACTAAGACTCCTGCACGTATATGGTCACTGACATGCATTAAGAGTATAAGTTAACAGGCACAAAAAAAATGGATATATAAAAGTGAAATGGGTAGAGACAGGTGATGGCAGGTGATGTCACATTTTGCAGAGAACCGACAGGTGATGTACAGCCTGGTCGTTTGTGCTCACATAGAAGAGACAGCAAACCCAACTTGTAACACAAGAGTGATGGTGTAGTTGGCATCCAGTGAGAGTGACAGCGTTTTTTTTTGTTTGTTTTTTTTCAAGAGAGAAGGTCTAATCTGTCATTGCCATCGAACTAAAGCTCTGAAAAATGTTTGGCAGTAACAGTGTATGGTTAACTTTTCTCCCTTTTTAACTTTATATGTGCGACATTGATGGACAGAAGTAGTCTTAACTTTGATGTTATGTCATGGTTGAATGTTGAGCCCCTTGAAATAAATCAATGTCTACGTCCTACCCTTGCTTAAATGTTGCAGTAACTGAATGGACAATGTAAAATCCACTAACTCTAACACATTTCTTACACAGGCTGCTTGATTTTTAGATACTTTATTATTTTACTCTATCCATGGTACATCCGGTGGCAGCAGTAACTTAGTCTGTATGTATTGGTTAGGGAACCAGATGGTTGCTGGTTCAAGTCCCAGTATGGACCAAAGTATTGGGAATTGTTATGGCTGCTAGATGGTCTCAGCATTGCATGCCACTGAACCCCAGTTTGCATGACACAGCTTGGCACTAATTAATTGATAAATAGTCGAAACCAGTGGACCCATGCATAACAGCAATAAAAATGTTCAGGTAATACGATTTAGATTTCTTCACCACATACAAGTATATGTATGCTTGCAGAACAAACGGAAACACTCTATCCAGTTCCTTCAGACACTTCACTGAACACCAGACACTGGGATTGTATGGGCACCTCATTGAGATGCAAATAAAATCAGTACAACAAATCCATGTGTCTTAGGTTGCCATGGTTATATGCAAACATAGCACACAATGTGGAAGTAGCACAAGAGAAAAGAAAAGTATGATTCTGTTATTGCTGTCAAACATTCGAGATTATAACCAGATAAGAGCAGTGTTTTCCAGATTGCTTTAAAAATCTGGAAGCAAGGAACCAGGAAGTAAAGATATAATAAAGTAGAAAACTATGTGCCGAAATCAATACACAAAAAAAAGTATTAAAAAGCAATGATAAGGAAACTCAAGCTTTGAATGGGAATCAAACTTCAAGAAATGAGGAGTCCGGCTGTGTGAAAATGTCCCAGTTTGGTTTCACAGATGGATAAACTGTGTTTCTGATTACCAAAGCACATTACTGGTTCAGTGCCAGACTTGTTTCTCTTTTTAATGTACGTCTTTTGAGTTTCCCTTACTATTTCATTGAGCAGTGGTCATGTTCTTATAATGTCTAACATCATGCCCACTTCATATTATGTCCAGTTCTGAAACACAGTCTGATCGAAAAACTCTATACATATAGCATTGATTCTCCTTCCTCTGAGATCAGGATGAAACCTAAACGGCTTCTCCTTAAGTCATGTTTTCACAGTAGAAACACAGGCACTTTTTTTTTTTTGGGACAGCTTAGCATTTGACAGAATGTGGCTCATGGTTACCTAGTGGGTTAAATGATTGTGGAACTGTATCTTCTTTTCAATCAGTGTCAAAATCTCATGAATGAATTCATATCACTTTTTTTTTTTTATCAATCAGCTAACAGAACCTTCCTTTTAAAATATGCTGCTATCTGTAATTCTAATCTTTTTCTATTGAGCAGTTAAAGATGAGACAAAATGGTTTTGTGCCAATCATAGAACTGCACATTATTGTGAGCTGCATTAATTAAATTAGTCCTGAGTACAAGCTAAAATACTGAGTCAGTATCTGCCTCATGGCGTTAGCAGGGAGCTTGTTCCAAATGTGAAAGCACTGCATTTTTTCCTACAGCACTGAATGAGAGCAGTACTAAAGTCATTGCTGGAGGAAACAAAAATAAGGTAAATCTATCTTGGATATCTACTGAATAACAGGTCCTTTTTTTATAAACTTTCTCCCTCTCACTCCAACCTATAGATGATTACAATTTTAGCTTAGCACACACTGAGGAATTCAGTACATCGTTTTATAAACACCTAAAAGTAAACATCTTATCTTTAGCTGCATGTGTATGGCATGCATCTCGATCTAATTTGCATATAAGTGCTCTGTAACTAGCTGTGTTGTAGTACCAACTTTTTGAGAGGTCTTCTTTACTATCCAACATTTGGTGAGGGATTTCTCTTTTAACAAACAAAACCTGGATTTCTCCTGCAGTTCTTTTAAGTGACCGAGTTGTAAGTAAAAGAAAGACTCTTTTCTTGAGCTGTAAAGATTATAGGCCAGTAGATGAGGGGGAGGGGTTATGTTGATAAATTATATTCAAGAAGTGGACATAGCCTCTGGTTTAAAGGTGAAGCCAAGTGTTTTAAACCTGCAGCCTTTGTAATGGTCAGTAGGGGGTGATGTCATTAGTTATAAATGACATCAGAATGTACAAAACCAGACAGGAAAATTATACTTTTCTTATTCATCACAGTAAACAATTTTTGATTGTGTATGGTCTTAATCACTGGTAGCCAATCATTCTGCAATCTCACTTAGTTCCAGTTCGAGTAGGAATGGTAAAAAACAAAAACAAAAAAAAACTGCAGCCTGGCAACCAGAGCATGTGAAGTAAAAATGGATGTCATTGTAAAAATGACTAAATTTATGCTTTCAAGGATTTGTTGAGGATGACGTCCGAGTGGCTAATTATTTAATCCAGTCAATTAATGGCAAAGTTAATCTGTAGCAGAGGATGCTGTGCTAGAAATGTGTTCTGGCTCTGTTATTTGTTAATTCATTATCATCCCGGGCAGCTTATGCAAGGGATGACGTCAGGGTGAGTAATGTTGTAATGTGTTGTTTTAATTAGAACTGAAAACCCTAAGCGAGGGAACTGCCAAATATAGTGAGGCCCTATTAAATCCCTGCATGAGCACAAACACAAGGTCTTTCATGAGCAGAGAGTATGAACATCATCACTGTGAGTTAATCTAAGAGGAGTCTGTGAGAGGAAAAAGCCTATTTAGAGAATATTCTAATCATGAAGTACAGTAATCCTGCATCGCTTGTCTTTAAGGAAATCTGGAGTGGCAGGTAAGCGTGAAAGCAGAGTGTGCAGCTTGAGTATCTCACACTCACGACAGGGTGTGTTTCTTCTGGGAGCCCTGCAGGGGCGGCTTGTATTCAATCTGCATTTTCTCTGAGCACTGCC
This sequence comes from Symphodus melops, assembly GCF_947650265.1. NCBI lineage: Eukaryota > Metazoa > Chordata > Actinopteri > Labriformes > Labridae > Symphodus > Symphodus melops. The sequence goes on from NC_136693.1 coordinate 4,653,551, forward strand.
AATGTGCTGTAATAAACAAAAAGACAAACCATTTGAGACACACAGCCAATACTGCAATATTATTTTATTTACAGGTAATTTTTCCCAATTTCAGAATTCCCATACATTGTTCTCATAGCCTTGGATTGTCCAATTAATTTGAAACTATAAACCATTTCCTAACAATACAGTTTCTGCAGAAACAAGTCTCATCTATTGCTGCACTGAATTGTACAGCTGAGGGGATGCTTCATTTATAATGAATTGTTAGGTTCAAAATATCTTCCAAATTTAGCAGCTCCAAAACATTCCTTTATTTAAAACTCCTGGGATGTTTCTAGCTTTGCAATTAATTTTCTGTACAGCTTTGTATGTAACAATCAGATGGGAACAAACTCCATCTGTCCAAGGCAGCTAAGATAGAACATAAACTACCAAAGCCTGAGTTATCCCAAAGCCCATGGATACAGATTTCTGAGATGAAAGATGCTCTTATTCCCTTTTTGTACAGCTCTTCCATACATATCAAGGCAGCAAAAACTGCAGATACATGCAGTTCTACTTTCTCTTATCAATATAAGTTAGAAATGTTTAAGGCTGCGCCTCAAGAGTCGATCCAAAGTTATTTCACAAAAAGTCAGCCAAGTTTTCATCGTTTAGGCAGGGCAGTGGGATTGTTTGATTTGGCAGAATGTAAGAAGTAGGGGTTGGTATCACAGGCTTAATCCTGTTTTAGCCATATAAAAATCCTTGTTTTGATCGCTGTCTCACAATATCCCACTGCCTTCTTCTTCTTCCACTTTTGTCACACCATCAGCTTCTTCCTTGGCCAGTTAATTCCTGTTCAAGTTACGGTCATTCCTGTCATGAGCACCACTGTGAGAAGTTATCAAGTTGTGACACATTGAGTCACACTGGGTAGATCTGTTTGCAGTGCCTCATTTTATTTCTAATTGAAATATCGATTCACCAGTGATTCAATAATTGTATCACAGAAGTCCAACAATGTATTTCTGGATAAATAGGTTGTCCAACCCCTCATGAGAGGATGTACTGCAGACACATGGAAGGGTATGATTTCCATTCTTTAAGTTAAAGTCAGTAGAGGGTGTCCAGTTAAACTCAGGTTAAGTTATAGCTGTTGTGAAAAGGGTGTTTTTATGTGTGTACTGCTGTGAGTGAATAAAGAACTCTTACCACTGGTAGCCAGTTAGCAGCTCCTCACTAAAGCTAACTGAATCAGCCTAAAGAAAGAAAGCTGCAGCCTCGGGGCTGCTTGCAACACTTTCTGACATTTTTAAATATACCCCATTTATGATTTTATTGTGGTTAGCAGTAGGCTAACTTTGGCTGACTTTGTCCCTACAATGTTAAATTATATTTTCAAGACTTACTATCACGGTTTTGTTGTTAGGTAGCTCATAGTTTAATTTGCATGTAACTGATACGAAATGACTGTGAGACATTTAAGTGACATTAAAATAAGCAGTGATTATGTTATTTTTCTCTGGCTAAAACAGCTTTAATATGCAAGGCCGGCCGTCCCGTCCATGACGTGAACATAGCTCCTGCATGCGAGACTCGTGCTTCTCACTCATTGCAGACAGTGATAATTCAGAGAGAGATATTTACAAAGGGTATACTTGATTTCTATATACAGTATGTATTTTTTAAAAATTGCACATTTTTCCGAGTGCAAAACTAGCAGACAATTGTGTCAAACTGATGACTAATATTTCAATTTAAAACATGCCCTCTCCACCTTAGAGTGCAATAGAGTGAAGACCAAATGCTGTTGAATTAATTCTTAAATAAAACCTAAACCCATGCCTTAAATGTTCATCTATCTTTAACCTCAATGTCAAGCGATCTTTTTCATTCCAAATAACCAACTGAATGCTTGCTGAGATGTACTGTCAAATGTCATCATTAATGCAGTAGGACCTCTGCCCGCAGAGCAGACAGTCTGCTATTAGTTTGATTATCCATTTTCATACATATTGCTGCATCTTACAAGGCGTCTCAGAACCCTGAAATGACCCTCTCCTCTGCAGTGAATGTGAGGTAACATTCACCAACAAAGTTACCCCCGTATTGCAGAGATGCCGCTCTCTGAGCTTTGTAGCAAGTTGAAGTGAAAAATTATACTTCCTCATTTGCAGTGTGTGGGATGTCTGTCGGGCCAACTCAGCCACCTGCTGGCAGCTCCTACATTTATGCATAAGTCTTTGAATTTCTTCTACAAGTGGGATTACATTTGTGTCACTCTTCTCATTGTTTTGCACATAATACCAAATTTCTCCGTGTGTAGTTTCATGGATACTGGAGCTGAACCCGAATCATAGAAACTTGTTTGAAAGATGTGTTCAGGGGAATGGTTTCATGCTGTCACTTAGCAGAGTTGCTTTATTCCACACAGCCTGACTGGATATTGATTTCTGGCCCCTCAGCCTCCAGACAAGTGACCAGTTTTCTGTGATATTCTGCTGTGACATTATAAATTGGATGGTCCGGTTTTTTTTGTACAGAAATGCATCCAAGTGCCTCAGGACTGATGGATGCTGTGACATATTTCTCTCAGATGTTTGGACAAATATAACATTTTAGGTTTTTGTTGTTTCGTTTTGTTTCTTTTTATATTAAAAAAAAGCAATTTTCAGCAACACAGGAGATGCTATTTCAAATTGTCCTGATCCTCCTGACATCACAGTGCCTAGTCAAGAAATCAGAAAATAGCTATACACATCTTTTAGAAAAGAGAAATATCTTGGAAGTACAAATTCCTTCATTATGATATTTTAGTTTTTGCTCGAGGCATCCTTTAGTTTGGTTGATAATAAGCTGCTCTAATGTTTCATTCTATCAAAATTAGCTTTTGTGTTTCCTCCAATATGACTGAAATAGTAATACAATTATCTAATGACACAAAATCTTTTATACATTACGATTTGATTGTATTCTTACTTTCTTATTATGGTTATATTTTCTAGGTCTTTTACCTTCATTAGACTGAACAGCTGAAGAGAGACAGGAAGTTTTTGGATTTGAACCCATGGTCTCTGCGTGAGGAATATAGCCTCCGCACATTGCTCCCACAACATACAGTAACTGCTAGGCTATCTGGCATCTCTATTCTTTCTTTGATACACTTTTAATTTAACTTGACTATTATAGCTGTATTGGAGACAGACAGCTGGACCATCAGACTGCAGGCTATTAAAGGAAAAATGAGACTCAAAAGCTGCAAAAATATAAAATACAGAACAATTTCATAATATAAACTCATGCTTTCCAAGCATGCAGACGTCTTTGTGCTAATGTAAGAATTGACAATATGTGATTAAGTATTTATGTGTAACAAAAACATTTACCCAATGACTTAATGCATGATTTTAAAAAGGTCCAAAATCTATGAAAGCATGGATATAAGAAATTCAAATTTATAAGTTAATTAAGTCTTAAGTTACTTTTTTAATTTGGCAAAACTGTGAAATCATTATCCCATTGTTTTGTTTGCGATGTCTTGTGTACTCAGGCTAAAGCTCCAATCTGGCCAAACAGATTTTTCAGGGAGATAAGTTTGATGAAAGCCAAAGAAGCATTGCTTCACTCAATCAAGACTGATCTATCCTCTGCAAATCCACCATGTCTGTGATGTTTAATGTCAAATTTCACTGCAAATTACATGAAAAACATTGACCAAAGACAGAGGTCACCCAATAATATCACCTGTGAGAATTGAAATGTGCAATTATTATCCTGGGTAAATTAACAATTCATCCATCCATTGTCTTCCACTTCACCGAGGTTGGGTTGCAGTGGTAGCAACCTTTAAATACTATAAAGGCTAGCCTTTAACTTGGAAGATACCATGCTAGATTAGTTAAAGTAAACATCCATCTGTTATTTTGCTTAGTAAACTATCTTTTGTTATAAAATCAAATAAAAAAAGTTTGTCAGCAATGAGTGTTAGGAAAACAAGTACAGACGTGATTTAAAAAGTAAATGTGTCATATTAAACTTTTCCAGATGATGATGGTAACATAACGACGTTTTATGACAATGACATCCTTCTGCCGATGTTCCTCATTAACTAACAGCTGAGTTCTCAATGAGAAGCAATATCATTTACATAATGAGCACAGCAACAGAAAGTGTTTTCCCAGCTCCTGACATCAGCCAAGTGCTTCGCTTAGTACATGAAGCTAATTTACTTTCCATGTGATGTACTGTGACACCCTTAAAGCAAATACGCAAGACTGTTATTGAGTAGAGGGGGAATATATGGCGCCTCCTTTCCTTTACAAAATGCCTAGTTCATTTCGATGGAGAATAGCCATTATACAGTGCACCCTCTTCCAACACCTACTATCAATAGTATAGCTGATGTGGTATCAAGGCAGAACATAATTTTAAACACCATTAGGCATGATCAATACTCCAATCCGCAGCTTATTGATTGTTGAGGACAGTTTTTAAACTTAGAGCCACATTAATGTTCAAACCCTTTAACCTGTTGTCCCTAAATGTTACCAAAGGCTTATTTTCATTGCAAATTGTATATGAAACACAGGTTCTCAGCTATGCAGAATGTTAAATTTAGTTGACAATTAGGCATTGTTGGTTGCATGATGGTGCAGTGTTAAGCACTGTTGCACCCGAGTTGTTCCTGCTGCTTAGTCGGCGGTGTGAATGTGTATGAATGGTTTAGTTAATACTGATGGTCACTTAACATAGAAGCCTCAGCCATCAGCAGTGTAGTCTTAAGACTAGAAACGCATTGTACAGGTTAATTATACCATTTACCATAATGCAGAAGTTTGCACAGAGATTCCTAAGGTCATGTGCATAAAAAGGTTCATGCATTGATTGCAGAAAATAAAGATCACCGACACCTCCTACTCACTCAAGCTGAAATGGTTGTGTCCTGCTGTGTTCCTACAGCTCACTCGGACTATCTGCAGAAAAAAAATCTTGTGGGCTGGGAGGAGGAAGTACGGATAAAGTCAGAGTGAAAAATATGGCTATTTGCTTTCACGCATGCAGCTCACCCCGAAAACTTCAGGACTTTTTCAAGAGTTTTGTGTGAACAAGCTGACTCCCAGAATTTCATCATTTCCATCACATTCTTTAGATTATTCCGACCCTTTTTTTCATCTTAAAGTAATAAACAGAAAGCTAATGAATAAGAAGACCAGACATTAGTGTTCAGGTGGCTGAGTAAGAGCAGACATGGATTGCAGCTCCATTATTATGCTGACAGTAATTCTGACTACTTCACATGGAATATTTCATCTCTCCTTTGAAACGCCAGCCGTCCCCAATTTCCCTGCGAGGATCAATAGAGTTCATCTTATCTCTTTCCTCCAAATAGCCTGAGGCCTTTTCAGGCACACAACACAACGACTCAACAGCTATGAGGGACGGGCAACATCTATGAAGAAGAACTAATCTGACGCTTCTGATCAGGTCAAATGAGGATGTGGATAATATTTCTATCAAAGCAATACCTCATGAATGACAATAAAAGGACTGAAAAGTTATGCATATTATTCCATTATATGCAGCATGAAGGTGTGAAATGGTATTTTTTTCTTTTTCCAATCATATAGCAGGATTGCAGGAAGTAATCAGATCCTTAATTAAAGTAAAAGTAATGTTAATCCCAAATTTAAAAAAAGCAAAAGTTCTGCATTTAGTCAATCAAATCACATCAGTTTAAAGTATCTAAATTCAGAGTTCACAGTCAGGAAGTCTACCTTATGTGTGTTGTCCCTTCTATTAACTGATTCATATGACTAATGTATTATTATGTATGTATAAAGTTGTCTGAGGCAAAACATTTTACGCAGCTTCTGGGTAGTGGTGTATCGTCATGCATTATTGACACCAGTGTGTCCTGTTTCATGAGCTTTATGGTGTATATGTAAAATCTTGATCTGTGGTTTACGACATTATCACTGCTCATGGAGACGATTCGTAGCACTCTAAAAAGGGTTATTGATAGACTGTGTCTTCATCTGGGGCTATTAGTTGATGCTAATAGTTCAGTTCAGCTGCATGAAGTTAAGTTGGACAATAACCAACAATTATTCCCCTTGTGAATAATGTGCAACATACATCACAAGTAAGTGATGAGTTTGTTTAAAAAAACAGATTTTCTCATGAGGCGATGAGGCCAGGAAGCTAAATGTCTATACGTCTGATGGGAACCGAATTTTTACAGATTTTTGGCTCATGTCCTGCTCTTCAGGGTTTTTCCTTAATGTGTTGGCACAGATTGAAGCTGTAGATTATGAGACCATGACAACATGAATAACAGCCATCTTTGATCTTGCAGTATTTTGCTTATGTTTAGATCCTCATGGTTTTCTACTACACTGTGGGAAAAACTGGTTTAATATTTAACTCACAGAAAAAATGAATGGGACTGACGGGGCCAATCTTTTAATTACTAGATAACCTTGATACCTTTACAGTTGACATAGTGTATATGATAAGTGCAATAAAACAATGAAACAGTGATGGGAAAGCAATCTCTACATTTACAAATAATCCTTTGACCCAAAGAGTCCTTCAAAGCTTCTAAGATGTGTTGAGCTCCAGCTGCCAAATGTCTGAGGGTATGTCATATGCAATAGCTTATCCACACTGAACATTTTGCTTTACTAATGCAAGTAATTTATTTTAGATGCGTTCAACAGCTACATAAGTGCCCCACCATGTTTTCCTTGTGATGTGAGTTCATTTTTTTCCCCAGCAGTGGGAAAGCAGACAGGCCTGCTGGATTGTACTGACAGAGATTGTAATTGAGAATGGTTTAGAGTCTGATCATTATTACATGACAGAGTTTGTCAAGTAAAAAGACCCCAAGTATGGCATTTTATCACATCATTGCAAAGCATTTTAGAACGTATAAGGAAGAGCAAGACCCAGGAGAGAGGTCAGCAACAACTAATTCTGCTATTCATGATTATCAGAGGTCATTTTTAAAGGTGAGAAACGGAGACTTTGGGAAAGGGATATTATTTGTTTGGATGTATTCAATGTTAAGTTTTAGGGTTTTACAGTTAAGTTGACATCGAAAGACAAGCTAGGTTTCTTTTTAGTTTTCTTAAGTCCACTCTGATTAATGCACATGTATTTTAATGAGCCTTTAGGGGGTCATGTAGATTCAAGTACATGCAGTTCTCTGTGCGATTGAGTTAGACAGTTATAACCTCTACAATGAATGGCTAATGGTTCAAATGAAAACTACATGCAGAACTGATATGAAAAAAGAACACATTCTTTCAAGTCTTTTGTGCAGAAAAGCAATACTTTGTCAATGAAACATATTAGAGTTCATACTTATAGAAATTATCTTATGTAACCAACCTGAATGATTTGGTGAAGATGAATACTAAGGCACGGAGAGCAATTAAATCACTGCTGTCTGCTTGACATCTCAAAAGCAAGAATGACACTTTTCATTTTCGAGCTACATTTGTACTGAGCATCACTTCAGACGCAGCAACTGTTCTAATTACATTTATGTTTAAAGATGCTTCTGGCATCTTTTAAATCCTACATTTTAAGTTCATCAGAGTCAGAATGGGATTTTACCATTATAAAGGTCTCAGCATACAAAATTAGTTAGGTGTTTCAGAACATAGCAATTACATCAAAAAATGCAAAAATATATGTTTTTAATTCAAGTGTGTCATAACAACATGCACCAGCAAACTGAAGCCACCATCTGCACAGCCATCTTGTAAGACTGATGCATCAAGGGCCTTCTACTGGGTCCCATCTCGCTCTCCATATGTATGTGTGGTTTCCCTAGACCGGGGACCTAACAACTATCAACATGTTTTTATGTATTGTATAGCCAGAAATCTGAGTCACAGTGAAGTGTGGTTTTCCAGTGATCAACTCAACCAGCTTTCTTTCATTTTGAGCGCAATATTATAAGAGGGTCCGATAATCGTACATCTCTCTCTCTGCTTCCATGACTAAGAAGGGAAAATTTCAAACATGATAAACTCTATGCCACTCAAGCTTAATCTCGACCCTCTATTGTTAAATGTTAAGTCATAAGAAATGTTACACTTAACAAAAAGAACAGCCATCTGCTACAACTAATGGTAGGCACTCTGAACAAAATCATGAAACTGTGCACTAAAACTAAACCAACCCCAAGATTGAACATTTCCCTCTTAATATTCTGTTTATCTGTTGCCTTTGTTGACCTCTACTTTAAACCATATGCTAGTGAAGTGTGTTTAGACCTTTAATTGACATCCATGAAGGCGTGTTTTCACCATTGAGATGTGAAAGCTATAAACAGTTGTGATGTCACAGGCACGTGTTGTTGTTTCATTTAGTCTGTCTGCTTATTGACCTTTTAAAGTGAAATATGTTATGACACCAGTTCCTCAGTGGTGTCAAGCCCTGTGCATGCCATTTTTAGTGTGACCCTACTTGTTGAATGTTAAAGTGTGAACTCTGAATCACCCATGAAATGATGTGTTTGACTTTGAACACGCAGAGAGCAAAAGAGCTGCATGCAAATAGGTGATTTCCCCTTATTTACCACTGGGAATTCAAGTGGTTTAAGAAATAAATATGCAATCTGGCAAAGCTAATTATACACATTCACACTCAGTGGTGTTAATGTGAGAAAGATTTCTGATCTGAATTAAATAATAAAACATGTTATCTCAAGGAGTAAAGGATCCAACACTGATGTATGGGGAAGTGAAAAAGCTGACCTAGATGGACAGTAAATATCAACACTCGGGGGCTGTCGACATATCAGCACTTTATAAAGTGTGAAAATAACTCTGGTGAGTTGAGCCAGATAGACATGGAGTGCAGATGTCCTTCAAATTATGACTGATTGCCCAAATTCTGGTGCATCATCACTGCAGATTTTTTATATGGTTGGCTTTTGATTTTATTTCACATAACTTCTATTTCTTCTTTATTTGGGCTTTTTTTTTTTTTTGAAGAGAAAACCAGATATGATCGTGTGTTTGAATTGTGAACATAAACATTGCGATTGTGCACATTTCCTATGTGATTTATTGTTTGAAGCAGATCTCCCTGATTGTCATGTATCAGTAGTAAAAGTCATGTGAGACAATGAGAGATGGATTGTGTGCTGTTGCATTTTAAAAATGGAGAACATGTGCAACATCTAAATGTAAATTTTTTTCCCTCCATGACAGTGCAGTTGGAACAACGTGCTACAACATACAGTATATGGCTGTGTGTCCAATTTAGCATAATGCTCTGTGACATATAGGCTCCAGAGGATCACATTTTCACTCTCAGTATTTCCCGAGGCTACACAACGTCACATTTTTGACAGCTGCCACTTTTACACATCCTCAAACAGTGGCCTGTTATCAAGGGGTGGGGGGGGGAGGTTTTGATACGCAGGTTTTACCACATCGCTCCCAAAACAACAGCATTCCCAGCTCATTACCTCTGCTCGGTGTGCATGCACAGTACTGTATGTTCTGTGTACAGTACAGGTGTGCGTAGGAGTGAGAAAGGAAAGCCACAGGGACCAGAACATGTCGTACGTGAGAAAAGACACGATGCTCATTTTTAAATCCTGCTAAATCACATTAGAACGTAAAGCCAAAAGACCATGTTGCAAGTTCAAGTTGTTCAGTTAATTTAAACAAGAGTAAGGGTTTGGAATCAGGCTAGCAGCCATGTGAGGATGTATCTCTTGCTGTGATTTATCTATTCTTGTTTTTATCACAATTACTTGCCTATTTCCCCTTCTTGCCTTTCATGTCTTGTGTTGTTGCATCTGCTAAGTTTCTCCTCAGAGGGATCGATAAAGGATTGTTTCATCTTATGTTTGCATAGCAATCTTTTAAGCTTTAGCTACAATGCTAACAGACCCACAATTCAAATTCAAACTTGCAGATATTTAACAGGTAGGATATGCAAATTTTAAAAAACTAAACATATTGTTTGTTCACAATTCTATAGGAATATATACGAGGTTTGGTGCCAGATTTTAGTAAAAACAGAAATGTCATACTCATGCAGGTGCTAAAGAAAAGTTAGGCATCAACAGAGTAAGTTGAATGCATTGCCTTTGGAACCTTCATGTTTTTCTAAAACGTTGTTGCAGTACATTGAACAATTTGAAATGTATTTAAACCTGGCAACCTGCCATGCTAACTGTGAAGCTAGCATGGCAAAAGAAACTAAACAAATTAATCATCGAGTGACTGGGAGTTGCAGCTGCGTTGGGAATGATTGTCATCCAGTACTCAATTCTAATGCAGTAACTTTGTGCCCTGACACAGATTGAGAATTGTGGAGGTAGCCTCATCATTTATATGAAGATGTCAAGAGGCCAGCTGTTGGAAGCACATTCCTCCTCTCCATCTGTATCCAAATTGTCCCTATGGTTCACGGCCGGCTTATCACCTAATAACACTGAGCTGTCTCCAACATCGAGGAGAAAATCTATCATCAGAGCATAGCCACATAATCGCCAAATGTGTTATCTTCACCTGAATTAATTTAATACACCATTTATAAGCCCTAATTGCTCATGGCAATATTGTGTTTTCAATAATAGCTGATTCAAGTGGTGCTACATGTGGATGAAAACAAACTTCACTGTCAGTGGAGACAGAATGGCACCAACTGCTACTGATTCTGAAGGGCAGACGAACAGACAGACAGACTACCCAACTGTGTCTGAAATGTGGCGTAATAAAACACAGTCTGTTTGAAAGATACAAAAAGGAGATAGCTGTCAGCACTCATGAATATTCCCAAATCTGCGTTGTTAGATCTACTTTTAGTTTTGACTAATGGAAACTGGGAAAAAAAACTGCTTCTCTGAAACGTCCTGCACAATCTCAAAAGAAATGTCGATCATATTGTTCCTCCTCTATTGTAGTAATTCATTCTCAAGTTTTAGCTCTCTTAAATTTAAGCTGACAGTTCTTCTAATCTGCAGTACTGGAAAAACATCTTTCTGAAAAATATGTTCAAAATGATCACATTTGATTTCACTTTGCTTTCTTGTAATTTAAATGAAATGCATTGTGTCTTCCAAAACTGACATATTGAACCACATTGTCATTCTCTGGCATTGAGATGAACTTTTTATAGCCCGTTCCAGCCGTCATCTCCCATGTGGATCTTTTCCAGAGCTGCCTCCCACATAGCCCACAGTGAGATAAGGTTTTCTGGTCAATTCTCTGCACAGTTCGAAGATTACTGCCTTCGAAAAAAAAAAAAAGCTTAGCAACAACACAGCGTTGGCGGCACTCAGGACCACCCTGGTGGCATCAGCCATCACGCTGTTTCAAAGTCTGTTACATCGCACTCTAAGCTCATACACTATAATCCGTTACAAGCAAAACATGTGGGTCGAAGGAGTTTCTGCATGCACTTGTTTGTGTAGTATGCCATACTGTTTGTACTGTAAAAGAAGAGCAGCAGCCAGCGTCTTGTGCAGGGTTTCTATTTCTGTTCATTTGATTAGAGGGTTTAGTTTTCCTGAATGAATATTCATTGCTCTCGCTTGAGTACTGCTGGGTTGTTTTGAAGAATAGACCCTTAGCTATAGGTAATTAGCCCCATTGATAAACTCATTAAGATGTTTAAATGTGCTGTTGATTCAGTGAAAAAGGTTCATAAATCTCTGCTGGTTGCTATGATGAAGTTGTATGTAATTCCATTTGTTTCCTGAGATAAAACAGGAGTGACATCAGGTTCAGTTAGGTATCAGTGGCGGTTATTTCCCATCATTATCCAAAGTTATGAGACCATCTTTCGGTTTCTTGAGCCAATGAAGCAATTTTGGGCCCCATTTCCCTCAACACGTGTTCAGGATCTGTGAAACATTTTCCTTATATTTCCCCAGCCCCTCAGTAAAAACTCATTTTTGGAAAGCAGGCTATTTCTTAGAATGTTTTGCATGAAACTCCATGCGATTAAAGATTTGATGACTGAGGCGTAACTTCTTCCTTATTTATGCACACAACTTGTGACATATTTAAAGTAGCTGTATAATCATGCTGTAAGCTCGATGCTTGCTGTAGTATGAACCATTAAAAGCACATTTACTGTACATGTGTGGGTGTTACGAATTCCATAGTTGTGTGTTTTCATTTTATTTTGGATATATGCATGTTTTCCTTATGCCCTCTCCCTATTTGTACCATGTAAAAGTAATCAAGCATGCACTAAAACACCCTACATCCCATACATCATATCAGTTTTGCATTTTCGTTGGACCCTTTCTGATTAATGGTGCACTATGTTGTGTGCAGTGTGGAACACTGTACCATGTGCTGTACTTTTTGCACTGTGATTACATTTCTGCGACAGTCGGGCTCGTTTTAAGTCACACTGAAGACATCCTGCCTCGAATAACCTTCTCTTAACTGCCAATGCAGGAGACTGTACAATTTTGGTTCTTTTAAATCACGGCCAAGCTTTTTGTCATGGATCATTGTGCTGTTTTATTGGGTCATCTTGAGATCTGGATGGGCACTTCTGGCAGAACATTAGGTTGGTTTGTGGCCAATCTTGCAAACAGATCATTGTCAATTAAAAAGGAAAGTCCCTTCTCTTTGAATGCTGTTACTGCTTTAAGGTCCTATTCTCTTGTGCCTTTGCATGCCCCCTCTTGTCCGGGCCATTACTTTATTTTAAATAGATAATGGTCCATTTTACTGAGAGCTAAAGATCTTGTTACCCTGGTCTCTCCTATAAATCCTCTGACCAGAAACCTGTGAGTTATCTTTTAATGTAACTATGACTTAAAGGTCAGATATTATACATAATACACTTTACCAAAAGTGTCTAACACTAATATGTCCCTTACCCTTTTACAACCTCAACAACTATGAGAAAAGCCTTGTACATCTGAATGACAAAGATTATTTAACTTCAGGCATGGTTTTAAAGCAAAGGAAGTTATATATTTAGGAAATAAAGAACAGATTTAAAGGCTATAACATTATTGTCCTTTTCAACAAGTCTAAATCATTCTCGGAGCTCCCAAAAACATGTCTGTGAAGTTTTTTGTTGTAAATCCTTTGTATGTCATCATGCCTATAAACCCCTATATTTCAGCCCTGCTCAGAAAATGCTGTTTCTGTGTCTGTAGCTTTAAATGCAAATGAACTGTGTCTGACCACGCCCCTCCCTGCCAGGGACAAGTGTTGATATGGTGATGTATATTTTAATACTATGTGACCTTTAACAACTTCATCAATGTTTTTATATTCTACCTTGAAGGGCCATTTTCCAAATCTAAAGTGGTTTAGTTCCCATTTAACTTGGATATTATCATGAAGATGTTATGTATATAAGTGTAAAACACAGTCATGCTTTCTAATTCATTAATCAGTCTTAGGCTTCCATATTGTTTAAAAAACTGCACAATGTCAGGATGCGACAAGACCCTCTGACCTCTACTTTGGCATCTCTCACCGACTGCCATTCTCTTATTGTAAAGCTTTACTGATCCCGTTTAAAGCTCACTAGGGGTCTGGCCCCCAGTTTCACATCTGACCTTTCAGATGCCTGTGAGCATGAGTGCTCTTTCAGACGCTCAGATGGGGCACTCCTGTCTGCTCCACGGCCACGTCTCAAATCAAGAGGCAACCAAGCACTTTCTGACAGAGCTCCTCGACAGCCAAATGCCCTGCTGGTGAAACTGAGGCCCACTGAGTCAATAGTTCTTTTTATAAACCTGTGAGAAATGTTACGGGAACATGTAGTGCGGAACACAGGGCAGAAACCAATGGATTCACTGCTTTCTCTGTGCTCTCTTTTTTAGAACAAGAGCTTGAAAAATAAGCTGCTCTCGGGACACAAACTCTGTGACGCCTATGCTGAAGAGGTAAGGATTATTTATCTGTACATTCTGTTTTATCACATACATCAATATTTCTCAGCTCCAATGGCTGAATTTTTTTTTTCTTCTTCTTGGAAATGGTGCATTTCATGATAAGACATGTTTCATTATTTTGGAACGAGAGGTAACAAAAACAACTTTTTTTTAAGGGGATTTATTTTAATAACTCTAAATACAGTAAGCCATGAATTCTTTGAGTTCTAAGGGTGTGATGACATGAGCTTGGATATTGCAAAATTTGGAGCACATAAGGAATATTGGTATTTATGTGGACTTTAATGAAATAACAAACAATCCAAAAAATATATTAGTGTACTTCCAAATGTTAATCATTGATATAACAATAATACAAATCAAAGATTTTGCTTCTTGTTTCATTGTCACTGCAGAAAATAGAAATCCTAGGCCCGCTGTGTTTGGTAATGTTCTGTTTTTAAGAATCAAAAACTGAAGGCAAACCCGTGCACACCCTTTAAATTGTTGGTAAGTTCACAAAAGATGAAGACCACATTTATATACAGTTATAGAGGCAGAAAGGATCAAATAAAAAGTGTCACTCTCTCCCCCTCTCTGACACACACACACTTTTGACTTCAGCTGTCTTGTGAATCTCAGAGCCACTTGTGTATCTCTTTGGTAGTGGTACAGTGTAATCTGAGAAACTTGAGTAAGTGCACTTTAGGTGTCTTTATTTTTGCTGCCGTCTACTTTTTTAGACTTTCAACTTGTTACGGTAAGCAGCGTTCAGCAGGTGCACATCCTTGGTGAAGCCGTGAGCTGAGCTTTGAACTGGTATTTTTTGCTTTCATGCTGACCAATGCTCATGTGGTAATTTAGTCATGCAGACTCTTACAAGGCAGCAGGTCCTATGGGTGTCCTGATGACATGCCCACATGAGTTCACCTCGTGCTGTATAATCATGAGGCTCAATATTTAATAAGTTTTGGAGTCCGTGATTCCAAGCGTTTCCTTTATCCAAGTCATACTGTGTGCAATATTTTTCAATGGTTACAACAAAGAACACATTGATGGACGGGAACCTTGACGTGGAGTTGGATGTTTTTCTTTCGAGAGACCCTGAGCCTGTCATCCCCTGAGGCAGCTCAGGCATGTTCGATCAATGCTACACAGGATGTTGTCAAGGTTTTTGAATGACAGAACAATTGTCAGTCGTGTGCATGTTCGGGTGAAGACAAGCAATTATACAGCCTGGCAGTTATCCAATGGGAAATTGATGTGATATTTAGGTCTCTTAAATTAGTTATCGGTACCCTTAAGAAATAACCATGTCCTTAAAAGACATAGACTACTTCATGTCCCTAATCCCCCGTCCCTTTATTAACTTCCAAACCTACACATTATTTCAGACTCACATCACAACAGTGCCATAATATGTTGGGGAGGGCATGAATAAGGAAGTTGATGAATACTCCCCCATCTGATTCATTAGATTTACTGTCTTTTAGTTCTGACAAAATAAAAATGTGTCAATTACTTATTGCTGATTTGTATTTAAAACAACTTCCACAAACCTAAAATAAATGCATATAGGCCTATCGTATTGATTATTATCTAATCTTGATCTATCAAGTTTAGGTGACAGTTTAAATGAATATTTTTTTTGCTAAAAAAGCATCCATCTAAATTTAAAGGTACGTTTTTGACCATATTCAATATTTCCAAATTGAAGTCTAATCTTTAATTTTACTACACTTTAAATGTGTTTTATCATTCATTCAAAACGTTTTTTTGCCTCTTTTAATAGTTATTTCCCATGTGGATCTTCACCTGGTGCCCCTCCACTCAACACATGATAGACAAGTGTCAAGGATGAAGTCCACCTTTCTATAGCTAGCTAAAGGCTATCCATTGAGTTTTCCAATGGCTTTTTATTTGACCTATTCTTTGAAACAACACAAATGTCAGTACGTTGTGTCCACTCATTGTATTTGTAAGACAGAATTTAGAACACTCTATCCGCACTGTTGATAAATGAGATCCCTGGTGATTAAACTCTGACAGATGCTAACACAGATTAGCTTGAAAACCGAGTACTTTACCATGCAGTAAGTACCTTAAAAACTCAGGTATTTAAAAATGGGATAAATGTATAAACAAGGCAGTGACTTAAACAACCTCTGATCCCCTCTCATTGTTTATTTTGCACAGCCATTTCCATAGCTGCATTCATTCAGCCCAAGCAGAGTGCTGACACAATAGAGCTTGAAAGCTTTGTGAGAAGGAGATGAGGAGACAAGGACAAATGGAGAGAAAGGATGACCTTAAGGGGAATTATTTTGATAATTAGCTGTCGCCTCAGCGCCTTAGCATGCTGCCTACCCTAACTAAGGTTGCCAACTACAAACTGTGACCCTGTTGCTACAATAACTGAAGGCTATTTATTTTACTTGGTGATTTCAGATTTTAAAAACATGAATTATTAATCGGGATGTACCATAATTAACAGTCAAAGACTCAGAAGTAATTTGCACAGAAAATCTTCTAATCTTTCTTCGGCCCATAATGCAGAAACACATGTTGATTAAGCTACACACACACCAAAGCTCAGAGGTATACAATAAGAGAATTTAGTTTTTGGAAGCTCTTGAGAGGCAGGAAACTGTTGAAAATAACTAGCCCGCTTCCTGCTATAAATCCTCCAGCTGAACATCCCTGACATCTCACCAGCAAAGCCCATCCAAGACATCATCACATATTCAAACTCCGCGATGAGATGATAGAACATTTGGCAGCTCTGCAGCCAAGTCTGATTATAACACTTCACGAGTTGGAAGCCGCACAAAGGCTATGAAGAGGTCCTGATTGAAGTTGTTCGACAGCCTAAACTAAGCGACAATATTCCCAGCAACAGGAAAGGAAGTTATCTAATTGCAAATCAAATATGACTGGTTGGCTTTGTACCTGCGGAGGAATATGTCTCAAGATACTCTTTAAGATAAACATTTGTTCTTGTCCAGTGCCTTTCTTGTCTCTTCGCTTGTTATCAAGGCAGGTAGACTTCAAGGTCTTCAGGGAGTGAGTGGCTACAAGAGTTTCCTCAAACACAGGTAGATCATTCGAGGTCACTATCTCCAATTCCCTCCAGAGGCTATAAACGTTGAAGTAAATCAGAGCGAGGAGCATTGTTGCATGCACCTACTTTAATCCTGGAAGGTATTTATGTTTAAATGGGAAAGGTTACAGACTGAACCTGTAATCACATTGCAATTACTGCAGACTGGCTGAAAGAAACAGATACTAAAGCTGCAAAACAATTGCCACCAGGGCAGGCAATTGCAAACATTATTCTCCTGCAAGTGTGTGTGTAGGACAGACATTTAAACATAACCTCTGTTTATGTGTTTTACATACTGCTTTATGCTTTGTCTGTATGAAAACAATCTTTGTGGGTGGTTTTATTGTGCTGTTGTATATTTAACTGTATTTAGACCATGGGTAGATTAAATAAGGACAACATGTCTCCTTCTGTGTCCAAAATTGGTGGTGTCATTCAAAGCCACCAATGTAAATTCAGCAACCAGCATGCTCTCAATCAAAAACAATTACGAAAGATGATGTTGAAGCTGGCAGAAAATCATGGGAGTGATTCTCTCTGTTTGTCTAACCCGAACCCCAATAAAAAATAACTCTGAGTTACCGTAGCCAAGACAAACGATTCCCGATGATGGATCCAAGTATAATAACCTCATGTCTTTATAATACAATATGGCAGCTTTCAGTAGCAGTTCCCGCTTCCTTGTGATGCTGTCTTTGACTCAACATCTGTTGTTTCCAAGGCAACAATAAACATGGTTTGTCTGTTATAGCGCCCACAAAGACTAGAAACATCCCCTTACAATAATGAAATAATAATAATAATATCTAAGGCTTTGAAAACAGTTAGATATATCTTAGGCAATATAAGTACTCTCCATGGAAAACCTTTGGCTGTCCATATTTAACAGTCTTTACTTGTTATTTAGAAAAGTAAAGACGGGATCGCCCACCCAAGATGACCCGTGGTAAACTCTTCGGATATTGATTACCCTTGACCTTTTACTACATTTTTGTCTGGAAATGTTTCCATCATGCTTAAGAGATCTTTTCAATTAAGATTTCCTCCAAGCCTTAAGTGAGTCAGATCTATTACAAAAAACCTGATGATATAATCTTTGAATCTTAAATCATGTCTTTGAAGACATGTCCAAGAACTTAGATTAGGCTTGGTCTATTTTCTATGACCTTGGATAAACTTTCAACACACAGGCTGCTTATTATTGCAAATGATATATTTAAAGACTTATGTATGAATAATCAGCAGCTTCCCTTTATGGGTTATTTGTGTTCTCGTCTTGTGAAAATTGGCTTGGGGAATTCCTGCTTTGTGTACTGGAATACATTTCATCTGGTGTGGTAATCGTTTTTCAAAAAGCAGCTTAAACTTAAACTGCTTGGTTTTCTGTGTCTGTGTGTGAGGTGGAGGAGCATGCTTTGTGTTCTTAATCTGTGTGCTGTGGTGAGAACTAGTTGACATGAAATTGCATGTTAACAACATTGTTAAAGAAGTGTTGAATGATTTCCACTACACTAAGATGCAACTCATCCTGCAGCCTCTCAGACTGTGAAATGAACTTCACTGGGTTCTCTCAGTCTGCTACCAAACTGGTTTCCTTTGGGAATAGATACAAATACAAATACTTACTTATTTTCATGAAATAATTCCCCTGATGAAAGTGTTATTTTTTAGACTACACAAGACAAGAATAATGATAAATATTAGCCAATGAAAGGTACTAAAAGTTGACTAAAGTGAGGTCATTTATAGCTGATTGACAACCCAAACTTTCGGAATTCCCAATTGAAAAAAAAAATTGCATATCCTTCAGACTGGGAATCTAGTAACAGAGAATATTTCGGATCTTTTTCCTGAAAAAATCAACATAAGATAAATCACAATGTCACTGTTATTTTTGATTTGCCAACAAATTGATTTCTTGTCTCAGATTGATGATAGGATGAAATGCTTTCAAAAAAAGAATTACAATATATTTCATTTCAAATGAATTCTGGTAGGCTAACACGTACACTGTTCTCCAGGAGAGGAGTACCCTTTAAAGTTAATTTACGTTTCCTCTTACTTAGCAGCTGCAGTGAGAATATGTGGTCAAACCATTTGTGCAGGTATTAAAACATTCAGTCATTTGGCTTAAAGTCATTTCATCCATCAAGGTCACTTTGGACAACATTAGCTGCTGTGAGGGTAAATGGGGCTAATCAACTATTGGCCTTGTTATCACAGTTGCCATAGTCTCGGTGAAGGCTATTCAAGAATGTCATTGTTTGCTCTAAAAGACTTGTGAACCATTAAGACCCGTTGTAATTTCAAACCCAGAGAGATATGTCATTGTAGAATGGACGGAAGCAATCTTCCTTGCCAGTTTTCTTTTCCTGAATCTCAAAAACCATTTTGAAAGACAATAGGGGCATCGTAAATGTTCAAACATGACCGTTTAAATGGGGATAGGTCACTACGAAAAATGCATCACAGGCTCAGCAGAGCTGGCAGGCAGCCACAGGCCTGAGTCAGCTGTGTGTTTGTTCACTTCACCAATCACAAACACTTGACAAATTCAGCAGTCCATTTAAATTGGAAGGAAAACCTACCAGTTTTCTGTGGAGATTCAGCGACTGCAGCAGTTAAGGCTGCAGCTTTCTGCTGTTTGTGCAGCCATTTTCCTCCCATATCTATATAAATTACGTTTTGTTCATTTAAACTACATGAATTTCTTCCCCCCAAATATCCCGTTTGTCTCACACTGCCTCCATCCCCCAACCAGTGACACCAGGAACCAAGCAGTGTTCATATTTATTGTTTAAAGATAAAAAACATCGAAATTAACAAACAGAGGGCATAAATTTAAACAATGCAACACAAGATACCTGTGCAACCATCGACTGTAAATATTTATTGACTAAGCCTGAGTGATCATGTGTTCCTGTAGAGGGCTCCGAGGCTCATCGGCAGCAGCCTCCATGCTGGAAATGATGTGTCAGCCTCGCTTTCAGTGAGCCTAACGACAGACTTAGAGCTGGAGCTGAGGCGGGTTTTAAGCCTCTTGACGAACTCTTTTATTGCTCCCATCTGCCAGTCATGTCAGCTACGCATCGAACTATGGAGAACACCTCGTTCATAAATTCATAACAGTGACGTTTAAAAAATATTCAACCCCCATGCAGTGTGAGCCAGTGATGAAAATAACTAATCAGACCTATTCACTTTTTTGTACCAGGCTTTAAACACGTTTATTTCTGTGGTAAAAAAAAAAAAAAAAGCTTTTTTGGCTGTGGTGTGTAAGTGCCTTCTGGGACTCCTGGAGCAGACCCTTAAGCAGACCCTCGAAGAACTGTAGGATTTTGCTTTTCCACATTGGCTCTATTTTTCAAGACCAGTGGTTTCCACTTGTGTGCAACTTGTGTGCTTTACACAGTTACAAAAATCACAGACCTCTTTGAGCAAAGATAAGAGATTAAAATAGACATATGCAATATATTTTATCACCATAATACACTTCTGCTTAGGCTCAAGTCTTTTCCTTAAGTTTCTTTCTAAAACAGACAACGTATTTCAAAATGCCTTTTATTGTAAAAATGGGTAGATGGACAAAATCTGTTTTATGAAACACTTCTTTGCTAAAGACTTATACCAGTCCAATTGGAATGGGAAAGAACCACATCTTTGCTGCTGTTCAGACTGGTCTTTCTGCTACAGCTGCATGCTGTACATGTCCTTCCATTACTGCTCTTTATCTGCTTCATTGGAAATGTTCATGCAACCTTTCTGAAGCAGACAGCGATATCCTCAGGGGAAACACCTTAAACCTTAGAAAACCCGAGTCAGAGTCAAGGTTAAGACCGTTCAGTGAAGGAGAGCGACACATGGCATTAGAGATGCCATTTAAACTGTTGGGCATCTTTTCCTGCAGACCATAAATTTATCACCAATGTTCTTGTCTGACAAATTTATGGGATTTCTGCGCAGTTCCACTTCAATATTTCAGATCTGTTATGACTTGACTTAAATTAAATTCTTGCATAAGGATTTGATGGGAACATGAAATAACCTGAACCATATACAGATAAAATATAACAGGCTGGGTTTTGAAGGTTTTCCTCTTTTGTCTGATCATAAGGAGAATGGCCCTGTGTTGTCATTGGACAACATTAGTGATTTAAATATATGCCCTTTATATCTATTCATTATTAGACACTATCATTGTATCTAAAATGGTAAATGGATTTGAGAATAGTAGTCTGACTGCAGCAGCTGGATTAGACCCCCTAACCTCCTGAGACAATCACTATTCCGCTAAGCCACAGCCACCCGATTGTTTGTGTGTGTGGCTACGTGCATCTGGTGCATGTGTGTGTGTTTGTTTGTGTGTGTGTGTGTGTGTGCGTGTGTGTGTGTGTGTGTGTGTATTTGTTTATTTGTTCGTTTGGGAAGGTCAGAAAAACACACTAACAGTAGTTGTTTATCGAAGGCGTGGCGATGCGTAATGGGAGAGGCAGCTGTATCAATAGTCATGTGACTCTCTTCTATGATATTACTTCAGAGCCGTATTATGAAAAGAAACTCTTTCTCTTTTTGAACAAATATGAAAAATAAAGACAAATTGAACTGAGATGCATTGGCGAGCAGGACAGTGGGTGTGTGCTCATATGAGAGCTATGGGAGAGATGGATCACCAGTGACACTTTTGTTAGCGTTCTCGGCCACATGACTCTTGTTAGATACGTCTAAGCTGTCCCTCCCAATATGCATGTCCATGCTTTGGAAAAACGAATAAGACATATTTTTCTATCCTATCTGGAGCAGCAAAATGATGACGTATATGTATTTACGTGCCATTTTAAAATGACCCAGGCCTCACCAAGTGATCAGAAGAAGAAATCAGAGCACAGTTTCTAATCATAAATGTTTGATTTTCGCGTCTTGTTTGGGGAGTTATGTGCCAACAGCTTCAGTGATATACGCTACAATACAATTAACTACGTGTGCAGGGAACAGACGCTGGTGGATCCTTTAAACAAAACAACTGCATTACTTTGCTGCTCTACTACATTTGCTTTCTGTATTGAATGAATCACATTACCCTGAATCAAATGTTTGAAGTAAAATATAAACCTCCCTCAGTTAAGTTCTGGTTGCCTGCCAATCAAAGGTCTACCTCAGCTCATCTTGTGCCATCCAATCAGACACAGCGCACAAATAAAGCAATGTGTAGAAAGTAGGAATGAGACACAGACGGAGTGTGTGGTTGTGTTCAGACAACTGCATGCTGAGGATGTGTATACACTTGCATAATAATGTTTGTATCCGCTTTTACATGACATGGAGCTGTTGTGTTGTTCTCATAAAGGCAGGATTTATAGTGCATTATATAGACGTGGACTGTGAGCAGGCTTCTTTGCAACAGGCAAACAAATGTTCTTTTCTTTCATGTTTTTTTCTGAAACAATATAAGCCGATTGTTATGTGTCCGTTCTGGCGTAAAGCTTTGACATGACAGACAAAAGACGTCCAAACATTTGAAACAACATAAAAACACATCCTATTATTAAAGTGTTGACAGCATCTCATATACCTGAGGAAATTGCTTCGTGACCAAGCCAAACTCTCTCTATTCTCTCTGTCTTTTTTAATGATCTCCATGTTTCTAATTCAGTAGAAACTTTCCCACTTGCTGTGCTACAGTACACTATATACCACAGGCTCTTTGAACCTGGATAACAAGAATACTTTAAAGGCTGTTTTACTTGTGGCATGTCTTCTAATGCAGAACCGGATGGCTTCAGCTTTACCTTGAATTATTGACAATTTCCGGAAATGAAAATCATGTTTACACACTAATCTGAAGTCAATGACACAAAAATGCACATGAGTTGTTGGTCTAAGGGGAGGAAAGTCAGGCGGCAACCTCAGGTATAGAAAAATGAAACCGCTGCTGAAATACAAAGAAATGAACTTGCACACAGGTCCACTCGAGGCTGGTGCCAGGTCAAAAAAAATAAAATAATAATAATTCACTCAGACTAGGTCCATGTTTTATACACTCCATGATGTAAGCCAGAACAAATGGGATACAAATGTAAAGATGTGAAACTGATTTGTTTTTTTAAGGGAAAACACGAATAGAATAAAACATCATTTGGATACTGTCAGGTTTTAAAAAAAGAAAAAATCATTAACAATGACGAGAGATTCTCACTGTCTTGAAGGTGACAGAAGAGAAAACACAGGCCACATGTTCCATTTTAGGAAGTTCAAAATTCTTCAGAAATTAAATGTTAAAGTGTAAGGCATGAAATAATCGTATGTTTGTGTAATGCTGAAATTATAGAGATACTAGTTAGGACTTTCCCAACCAGATGAACTTGTTCAGCTCTTATCCAAACACTAACGGGCACATGATAAAAACAAGTAACATTTAGCAACTTAAAGACCAATGATTTTTATTTGCAAACCAGAGCAGGGATTTAAATATATATGACACAAACATGACAGGATGGCTAATGTTGCTAAGTAATTCAGCAGCTGTCAGCCAACATGTTTGTCCTATCTGCAGTTGTTGCCCTATCTCCAAAGTGAACAAAATATGTACATTATTTATACAACACTTGACAATTGTCAAGGGGAATAAGTTCCTATTAAAAGAAACCAAAGACCATAAAACAGCGACTCCGCCGCTCAACTGTTTACTGCATGACATACTCAACGCTCCCCTAAATATTTCCTGTCTCCTTCTAAGATGCCCTTTCAATAAAGGCACACAAATGGAAATTCAGCAAAATAAATCCAACAAAAAGATCCAAGCAGAATCTGTCAGACTGTAGCATCGTGTAGCACTGTTTGTTTGGGCATGTAATTAAAAACACATCATTAATTAACCTTGCAATACATTTTCAAAACCAAAACTGCACAAGAATGAAGTTGTCTTGGGACAGAAATTGAACAGGGACTATAACTCACACTGATACATTTCAAGACAGGTTAGGGAGAGCTGGGAAACTGCAGCAATCTTATCAAACACTGAAACTCAGTTTTGTTGGGATTGTGAAGATTTGAGGCTCCGCCTTCTCTGGATTCAAACCGTCAGGAAAAACTAGGCAGAGATAATGCTGAGATTCTCCTGGGCTGAGCAGGCAGCTCACATGATTTATTCTCAGTAAATAATAGACAAATGCTTTGGCAATTCTGAGGGCTCAGCACATATTTGCATTTATAAGTTAGCACTTGAGAGCATGTGACTCTCGAGCCTCTTAATATGATTCATTCTATTACAGGCGAGCATCTCCACAGCTCCACTCAACAGATAGAAATAACTTGCATTTGTTAACATTTCCTTTTATGGACAGTATGAAAACATAACCATTCAAACACACAGCTCACAGTGTGTGTGTGTGTGTGTGTGTGTGTGTGTGTGTGTGTGTGTGTTGGGGTTGGGAGTTTTCAAGTAATGTCTCTGTTTGTTTAACCTTGTCCTTTTTATATTAGGAGCCCTCAGGATGTCATTTTTGAATCCAGTTACACGCAACACAGATTGCTGTCTTGGGACATGGCGGCACCCTGGGTCGGAGAATAACGAGATAAAGAATCTCGTAAAAAAATAAAAATAAAAAAAGGGCACAGGTGCTTGTCAAGTACACAAAACCCTTTGAAGTGAATGTGTCCCTCAGTATCGTGTTTAGTGTGCTTTGGTGAGAGATTAGACCTCATGTCACATTTTTTACTGCCTGTGTCGAGGGAGTGCAGAGATGGGATGAGACTGAGAGATAGAAAGGGGAACAGCAGAGGTTTATAGAGATAGACAGCCAGATAAAAAAAACAGCTATTGGATAGATTGGTAGAAGTAAGAGATATATAGAGAGAAGTCAAGACAAAGATATTGATAGACAGAAAGTTAAAAAGAGAGATGTTTGATATGTACATACAAAAAGAAAACGTACATGTAGAACATGTATTAGAAAAAGATTGCTGTTAAACCACTGGCAAAGTATCTGCAAAGTCGAATAACTGGAAGATCCTTGATCCAATCTCAGATGATAAAAATGACTTAACATTGTTTGGAAGGATGTTCAAACATATCCCGAGTAGAAGAGTTTACAGGCTATCAGAGACAGTTTTCACTTCTCTATGGAAGAGTAGGTCACATCCATCATCTATGTTGTTCATAGATAAGTCTCTTTTGATATTGGTGTTTTGTTTGTTTTTGGGTTTTTTTACCTGCTCCAGGCCAACTTTTTAGCCAAGCATTATGACTTATAATAAGATATTATTTCACATAAAGTTAAAGTTATTTAAAGGTATGAAATATAGATTTTCATTAGAGTGTATACTTTTAAGTAATTAAATTCATTAAACATTGACTAATTCTAAGTAATATTTTTCATTGAAAGCCAAAGAAATCCTTGATTTTATAGTTATAATGGGACGTGTCTTTTCTTAGTGGCCGCCGTTACAGACAGGACATGTTTATCATGTCAAGGAAATAGCAGATAACAAGTCGAAGTCTGTTGTTATGAAAACGTCATGTAAATCATACTTGGACAAATCGTCAGTAAACATTATCACTTCCTCAGGTCTGTTTTGCCCGTTACTCCTTTTAATGATGGGTGGGTTTAAGTAGCAGAGAGAATCACTCCCATGATTCCTCGCCAGCCTCAACGTCATTTCTTGTTGTTGTATTAATTGACAGCAATTCTGTGCGTTTAAGTAATCTAATTGCACAACAATCAATAGATGCAAATACAAAATTGAAAAACATTAGACATAAGAAAAAATTGAGACAAAAAATATGCTGAAAACCAAGAAGACCTCAAATAGACAATTGAACAAGATGGTTTAGCACCAGCTGTTTTACGGACAGTTATCTCATCAGTCTGCTCAGACTTCCCCTTTATTTTATTATGTTGGAGATGTTTATTTTATTGAAGAGTGGAGGTCTGCAGAACAACATTTCTGTGGTATTTATTTTATTTCTCTGCAGATGAAAATACATCATAAAGGGGACTACATCTCATGAAAAAGCCTCACCTTGATATGTGGAAAACAGAGATTTAGATCTAAATATCACAGTGGGTGAATAGAATGAAATTAATGTTATCATGTTCTTTCATGTTAGCTCCAATCACTCTGAAAAATGAGACCCAGACGATTCGTATCTTTTTTTCAACTTTAAGTCAGTCCACTCCATTTGAATATCAATTACTGAGATACAGTATTGTAAGGCTTCACAGTGAACCAGCTATTTACAATCTCTGTGACAATTGACAACCTCCAGTCTGTCTAAAGACAGGGAGAGAAATCTGAGCTGATGCTGATTCCCCGTGTGGAGGCTTTCCGTGTTCACTCTCACATCATGAGCAGCTTTGAGGATGCCTGTGTATCAAGCTATCTAGGAGACAGCCTCTGTGCTCCGTGTGCCCACTGATGTGCAGCAGCAGAGTGAATGTCAGGCAGAGTCGGTCACCGTGTCTGTTTGGGGGCGGCTGTAAAGATCTGCTCTGATTGTGTGTGTGTGTGTGTGTGTGTGTGTGTGTGTGTGTGTGTGTGTGTGTGTGTGTGTGTGTGTGTGTGTGTGTGTGTGTGTGTGTGTGTGTGTGTGTGTGTGTGTGTGTGTGTGTGTGTGTGTGTGTGTGTGTGTGTGTGTGTGTGTGTGTGTGTGTGTGTGTGTGTGTGTGTGTGTGTGTGTGTGTGTGTGTGTGTGTGTGTGTGTGTGTGTGTGTGTGTGTTGCTTACAGTTGACAGGCAAGAGCACGGTGTGAAGGGAACCTGCATGTGTGTGGTGATGTTGGCGGTAATGTGTGTAGTGGGAGGGAGAATTCAGGTTTAGACAGTGGGCAAGAAGCCAGTGCATGACTGCATCATTGTGTGGACTATACAGTTCAGTGAAGGGGAGATTTGATATTTTCTTCCTCTCACCACAGCCTCGCTTTAAGCCAGAGCTTTGCCCAGGGAACACTCACAAAGGAGTCTTCTGCGGCAGCTGGCAGAATCCTGCTACGTGATCTAAAACCAATTTCGCTATTTGAATAAGCTAACACTTATTTCCTTATCTTTCCTTTGCAGTCCAAAAAAATCCAGGCTCAACTGAAAGAACTGCGGTACGGGAAAAAGGATTTAATTTTTAAGGTAAGTTCAAACTGAAGGGGGGGTGGGGGGGTCTTAGGGGTAGCTTTATGGTAGCTCCACACCAGGAGTAAACAGGTACTTCAGACCACCTTGGAACCATGATCCAATCACAGGGACTTCTCTTAATTAATTCACTCAGCAATCACAAAGTCTTTCATAATCTGCAGCCTGCAAAGTCGGTTGGTTCACATACTGCTGTCCTCTGTTTTCCCCTCTGCAAGACTCATCCCATCCCTTTCAATCACGCAAACTATGTGGATAAATGATGTGGACAGCTGTGGAGGAAGTTCATACAGAATTATGCATTAGATCATATAAGGGGGATCACTAAGACACAAATTACACATGACACCGTGCAGTGCTGTATGCAGTTGACACCAGAAATTGGTCTCCAGCTCACATACTGCCAATGGAAGCCCAAAACAAGGAGCAGCCATCAAGAGAATACTCTGTATTGTTACCTGAATGCCCGTGCTCCACAGCCCCTCTTGTTTCCAGGACTATCAATATTCAATAAGAACTGGGTTCTTACATCATATTTATTGGCATTTTTTGCTTTATTCACTGACCTTTCAGGCCTTGTTTGCAGTGTTCAAATGTCATTCCTGCTACAATATCTTGTGATTCCCCTTCTTAAATGTATGTTTTGATCTTTTGGACCAATCTTTCCTAAACCCTTGTCAGATAGGATGATTAAAGAAGGGGGCTCAATCCTCACAGGCTGAATTTTAGGCACCAAGCCCTGACGCCTGAATATATATTGTCCCTGGATGTCCTGTTGGTGGTTCTATTTCCAGCCTGTGAATGATGGATGCATTGACTTGTTTGCTGTTAGTAAATCGCTGTCTCTAAATTGCATCAGTCACTCAGCCAACACAACCTTATTCCTCAATGTCAGCAAGCGTTTAATGTGGACCTTTCAAAACATTATGCGCTTGCAGAAGGATTAGATTAATTTTATAACACTCTTTGTCTCGCAAAATCTGTCATCTTTGGGGAATGACACACAGTCTGCTTTTTTCTTTTGCTTGATGGCAGCCAGAGGGAAATGCATCATGTCCCTCTGACCCCATGTGACTTTTCCTTGAAAACTCATATGTATTCCACATGTGCAGTGATCAAAAGCCCAGCGGGGGAAATGAAGGGAGCAGTAGCCACAGAGGACAGTCAGTCAAGAAACAGAAATTTCATCAGCTTCACAGGGGGCATGTCAGTGAAAGCACCTTGACCTGGAGGCAATCAAAGTGGCTATGACAACTGTTGTACAAAAAAACCCCATTTTGCTGCCCAATTTCAAAGGACACATATACAGCTGCTTGGTGGTACAAAAAAAACAGGACAGGCACATTGCAGGGAGCTTCATTAATCTAAAAGAGTCCAGTTAAACTACAGTATCATGCCCCCACTTTAAATTCAATTCAAAAAACGTTATTTGTCCCTGGGGGATAATTCAAAACGGAAGTGACTGAAAGCTGAGTACTACTGTACCGGTACTGAAATCTAAACTCTGAAAGCACAAGCAAACTACTTTTCCACTTGCTTGTATTATTATTTTATTAAGTTATTTCATCAATTAATACCATGAACTGATATAAAACCAGTGGTGATTGGGTAATAAGGGGAGCTGGGACGCTGCCCCCACCAAACATAGAGAGAAGAAGTTAAAATGGGTACAAATGGGTTCCAAATCACACTGCTTCATTCTGTATGAATACATTTACTTCCTGGTTATGGGTTATGTAAATCCTGCAATTTTGCCAAGCGGGTGAACTGAGGTGACCTCTCTGTTAATGGTTTGTCTCAAATTTCCCATGGGATACAGCACTCTGCACAGCAGACACTACCTTGTCATTGGCAGTAAAATAGTAAAGTGTTCTTTCGTTTAATGTGATTGGACAGCTGACGCCTTCTTTCAGGTTGATGTTTTTATGTCAAATAAACTTTATTAATACAGCAGCCTTAATAAAGTATATACATCGTACCGTCACTAATGCCCTTATGCACTCTAAATGGCCAATGACACATATTATTTGACAGTCTTTGGCGATACTAAGATTCTCTTATCATCTCTTAACTTAAAAAAAAAAGCCGATTTACTGAGATAAAATACATCGTTTCTGAATTTAAAATTACGATGTTAATACTGCTAGCATGATGACAGCAGTTGCCATCATGTGTTAGCATCAAATTTACAAACTCAGATGTTCTACCTACTCCTTGAAGTTCCAGTACTTAACGGTAAAGAGTACGCGCAGACAGGTTCCCTCTCACCTGCTCAGCCATAACATTAAAGCCTTCAGAGGAAATGACAGCTCCTCCCCTGCTTTTCCCTACGAGACAATATTTTTTGGCAGAGGAGCTGCATTCATCCCTCACATCCTCTCTCCTCAGTCAGTCCACTTTTAAATGGACCCCCAGAGCTGCTTCTCTTCCAGCTTAGAAAAAAAAAAAACAGAAAAGAAAAATGACAGCTTGATGTAGTTGCACGCCTTGTCTGGCAGAGTGGCAAGTACCTGACTGACCCCACACCTCTATAATGGACTCAGTGCAGGAATATGGAGCCTCAGACTTGGAGGCACTAACCCTGAAAGTCAGCATTTCTGGGTCAGTGGCCGTGCGCCCGCAGTCCTTAAGGACTCTCTGCTGATGATGCTCTGTGTAATGGATGTAATGGCTCTCACTATAATGCATCACACATGCACGCATGCACGGACAAACGCACATCCTCAAGACCCTTTAGAAGACATACTAAGAGCAGCTGCTTTTGTTCTGTGTGCTTTTGAGCCGAGAACATGCACTCTTCATTATTCAGTGCTTTGGATAAGATAAGATACAAGACATACAGGGAAGATAAAATACATGATAATACTACCCTATATAAAAGTTTTGAAGTAGGTTAACATATCCTCTAATGTACACTTGTGTGATATCTTCTCCTTTTACACAGCAGTGTTGGTGAGGGTGCTTGTGTAAATTAGAGATTGAGCAATCATTCAAGTTGAAGTTTCTCGCGGAAGCCAGCAGCTAATATCATGTATCACGTTATTAAGTTTTGGTGCAAAGCTTCACAAGTGTTGTGTCGTCACTTTTCTGGGTATAAAACAGAGATGAGTTCTCCAATTTCAGAACTCTTTATTTGCAATACTCCCTCTGAGCCCAGGACATAAAGATTTCAAGAGGCTGAAGTGCAGCATCTTGTGTTATATTCTGAGGGATAGTGGAAATCGAAAATTCTTTCTTTTGGCAACTTCTATGCAAAATTGAAAAGAAATAGACACTGTCAGTACTTAAATAGGAATAATCCAATATTCTGTCTCAAAAATCTCAAAAATCTTTTGCCATCAGTACTCATCATAATCTCATGTAACAAGTAATAAATGCATGTCTAAGGAAACTCGTCCATTTCTTCTGCCATTTGCTTCTTAGAGATACAGGCCTTTGTGCCATGATTAAAGAACTCATCCTCAAACTTTATCACCTTTGGATCGCCGCTGGAGCAAAGCCCGACAGCTACAAATGACTTTGTGCTACTGTTCCAAACTTCCAGTAAATGAAAAAAGAACTACTGAGAGATGGATCTGATTCTTTGGCTTCTTTGAAAACCCAGAGCGGTTGAAAGTTGCCCCGTCCTTGACTGCCACAGCACGACTCATCTGTCAGGGACTGCAGAGCTGAAGAAGTGACAGACATGTTCATCATGAAATGACAGCATTACTGGCATGATTTGAGATGGGAATCAGATAAAATCACCCAAAACATTGTTCCTGGAGTTTTACAATCAAAAAAGAAGAACCCAATAAGTCAATGAAACTCACCAAAAACCATCAATCCCGCTCATTGCTCATACTGTTTTTACCCCGAGTTTGTAGATGCAGTTTGTTGGCTCAGCTGACCTTGAGTGTTTAAAGAGTGTAAGTCCATGCAGTTTATCATTTTGAGAGGCCTGTAAAAGACACCCAATAAAAGTTCATGGCTCAGAGTCCATCACAGAGGCTGGTTTTACACAGTTTGCATGCAAATGATGCTAAAATAGAGTTTCTTTTCTTCTTGCTGATGAATCTATCAATAATAAAAAATCCTCACTGGGACTCAGCTGATCCTCATATGGGGTTAGACGGCCTCATTTACAGTAAAAAGACATCTTAGTGTGTGTGTGTGTGTGTGTGTGTGTGTGTTTTCGACTCAGGGATTAAACTGTATCAATGATGCTCATTAAGGGGTTTGATGGTTTAAGGGAGTCTGTTCTCCGAGCTGTCAGGACTAAACCTTTCTTCTCTCTAAAGGACAGATCAGATCTTTTTTTTTTTTCTGTGTGGCTTTGAATTGACTCGGGCTTATCCGACTTGCTTAAACCTCTGGATTCTGCACTTCTCTGTGTGTCATGAAACCGACCAGTGGTATTATTCGCTAAAGCATTTGAATACCACTTTCAGATTTTTATTCAGTATTATGCAGCTGTGATTATGAGGCTTTATGAGTTCCCAGCACTCTCCTGTTTAGAGAAAAAGAGAATCGTCGAGGGCTAAGAGCGTATAATGTACATGAGGTTTTAGTGCTCGATCGATGTGTATTAGTGTGTGTGACAGAGCCGTAATGCAGAATTTCAAAAGTCAGGATGAAAGTGACAATTGGCAAAATAATAAGAGGGCTGCTAATCCTCAGTGCTATAGATTTGTGTTATTGATGGTGCTGGGAAGACAACGTGCATGTGGAGAAATGCTTTGTTTGCACTGAACAAAGAAGGTTCAGCCAATTTATATGTCCTGTCTTTTCTGCAGGGGCAGCAGCTAATGGACCTGGAGCACAAGTTAACAATCGCCAAGGAAGAGCTGGAGAAGACGGCACTGGATAAGGTGAATAATGGCTCACTTTGACTTCTTTTACGTATGAAAAAAAGCACATTTGAAGTGAAATACCTGTGACTAACCATGAACATGTTCTTTATGTTGGGATTGACGTTAGAAAAATGCATCCACTTGAGAGAGCGTGGTCTCCCATGGACCTCAAGGTCTAACTTCCATTTAGTGTTAGTTCGAGCTCCACTCAGCTGTTTGTTGTTCGCTGTCTGTCCCTGCGTCTAGCAGAGGCCATGTTATATATGTGTTCATAGTGTGTTTTGCTGGCTTTAACTGTTGGTCACTCTTCTGAACACTGCTCCCATAAATTCCAGTGTATTGCGACAGTTGGTCAGTAAACTTCATGAAAGTGTGCAGAAATACAGATGAAATAATGTCAGATTACAGAAAAACGGCTCCGTGTGTGAATGCATATCAGACATTAAAACAGTCCCAACAGGACTCCCAAAGGCTTTTTCATTTTGATTTAGCTCCAATGTCTGTGATTGCTGTGACCGAAAATACCAGATTTTGTAAAAGATTATCGTAAAAAAAATAAATGAAAAAGAGATCAGAGAAATAAACACAAAAAGACTGTTTCAGTGTTAACTTTTGACAAAATGTGCTTTTTTTGCATTTAGTCATTAAGTTTGACGTGTACAGAACATTAATAAATGATGGTTACATTGACAAACCTAATCTTTAAATACTTGGTACAAAGCAATAGATCATAAAATGTACAAAGATTTTATTTATTGAAGTTTATTGATCAAACTTGCTGCAGTGATTGTCCAATATTGGTCTGTCTTGTCTGTACCCTGAAACTTTAAAAACAGTGTACAGACATATGTGGAAATGATGCCTTGAAAGACGCCCAGTTTAGATATCAATTCATGCTACGTAATGTTCAATCCTGAAGATGTATTATAAAAATGTTGAGCTTCAGCACTTTGCGCTCAAGCAGCAGCTTTAATTTGAGAGGTTATGATGTTATTTTTATATGTTTTTTATTGACACCCTGTCACCGGAGGCAAGTTAGATGAGCTAAAAATGAAAGGGGAGAAAAAGTGCTGATTAGGAAAACAGGTGATTCCGGGACTCAGCTCAGGAGATTTGGCATCAGAGGCTGAAGATTAACAAAATTAATCATTCTGTCCCTTATTATTATTGATTTAAAGTAAATGATCTTTTGAGCATTACATCAGCTTTATTACCCCGGTGAGTTCCGCTCCACATCTCGCCTAACGATGCTTCCCGGCTGCTTTAAAGTCACTCTAAAGCGTGGCCTCCGATGGCTTTTATGCCCAAGTAAATTTTCTCATGTGGATGCATGAAAGACGGGATGGAGGGATTTACAGATCTTCTTGTTTGTGTGTTTGTGTGTGTAATCTTGTTTGGGGACAGGAGTCACAGCTAAAGGCGCTGAAGGACACAGTTCACATCTGCTTCTCAGCTGTCCTGCACAACCAGCCCAGCAGCACTCACAGATTTCCCACCTCCCCCACCCACTTGTTCAGATACTCATCACTCATCAACAGCTCCAGAGTCACCTTTCAACAGCCACATGCCAAGGTAATTCAGCACTCCTCTCAGCTCCATCTTGATTAATGTCGATCAAAAAGAGCGCCTGGGTTATTGTAAAATATATCCTCCTTTTATGTGAAGATGTGTTAAAGTGGTATCCTCAGCCTCGCACAGATCTCGTGTTAAAGAGATCCTTGAACAACAGAGTGATTACTGTGAGACATCAATGTGCCATGCAATAATGTCATGAGAACAAGAATTTCCATCAAAGAATTTATACAATGTAAAGTTTTTATATTATTCACAGTGGGGTCAAAAAGCCTTGAAAATACTTCGGAAAACTTTCGGAAATTTTAATTAGTTTATTTTTCTTTTTTGAAAATGGTTCAAAGTCCACGAAGAAAATATTCCTCTCTCTCTCTCTCTCTCTCTCTCTCTCTCTCTATCTCTCTCTCTCTCTCTCTCTCTTAACCTGACACATTTTAAGGAAAGGAAGCAGAAATACTGCCAATTTTCAGTCTGAACTCTGAGACCATAAATCAAAGTAGCCAACCCTCAACTCTATTTCCTTTTTCTCATCCCAGTGCCACACTTCTACCAGTCGGTATATTTATCATATGTCTCTCACGTTTGTGCCAACTGTGATGTGAAACTATCAGATTTCTACACAGTCGGGGAGTGAACACATGCGTTGTTTTCAATTTAAGATGTACAATCAATCAGTGATCAATAGCCAATCACAGCAGAGAGACAGCAAATCAAGTTGTAGCTAACTTTAAAAGTGGTTTTGGCAACTTCACTGACATCCATCAGCAGAGCAGAGAGCATCGGTGCCGCCACCAGATTGGAGTCGAGCTGCTCTCAAACCACTCAGTGTTACGCTGTCCTCCTACTCTACCTCCATCTTTGACTTTATGCTGCTTTATGGTGAACTTCAGACTTTGGTTTCGCGGACTACGGCTGGCCGTGCTATTTGACGGCTTTGAATTCACAACAAAAGGCTGGATGTAAAATTCTATTTATATTGCTCACATTTTCTTTGTCAAAGCAGAATATGCATGTTAAAACCGTTCATCACTCTGGCTCCAATCCCTAAAAGTGTATCAGTCGGCCATGTCAGAGAGCAAGCATGAAAAATAGAGGTGCCCTGAAACAGGTAAGGCTAAATGGAGAGCAGGACTCATTATTCTTATTTATTCCGCCTGTGGTTTTTCCTGCTCTGACATGTCAAAGTGTTTGCAGTTTAAAAAAACGCCTGTAGCATTCACGTTGCTTTGCATTATGTGGGCAGTTTGATTGTCAGTGACCTCAGTGTGAACACAGCAGAGCCAGTGTCTTCAAGGATGAAAGGAAGATAAGTTTGTTTTTGCAGAGTGAAAATACCAGGAAATCTGGATTTGGGATTTGCCTCTGTAATGGTGAGGTATAATATTCACTCTGACTTTCTCGATAAGATAAGGCATGCTGCTGTTTTTTTTTTCTTCCCTCCTCTCCTTTCCGTGTAAACACTTTTGGATTGAAATTCAATTCACAGTGTAACTTTGAGATTGGTGACACGGTGGGATATAACCTGGCGCCATACTCTTCACCTCGCTGCACATCACAGCGCACATAATGCACTGTCTGCTATATGAATGTGAGCGTCAGCCGATTATTACCTCCTTTTTTTCCAGCAGTTATTTGTCAATCTGATGCCCTGAGTTTCGCTCTCTGGAGAGAAATATCCTGGACAATAATTGCAAACAAATATAATAGTTGGCCAAACACATTTCCAGAGGTTGTTCGGGATAATAACGTGTCTAAATCAAAAAGCACTCCAAGTTATTTATGTCAATCTTTATATTCTTCTGCTCCTGTATGTGGAGGTAAGGCCCGATATCTTGGGGATACTGTGTGAGTTGATGTATACTGGACTTAAAGTTTATTCTGTATGAAATTATGAACACAACATGACACAACCTGTTTTTGGAGCCTTTCAAAGTCAAGGTCAATAAAGACCCCACTACGGGCTCAGGATTTAATCCCTTTTAGAAGAATCAAAAAAGAAATAAGCTGACTGCAAAGTGGATTTGTTGTAAAAATAGGATTATGCCTTCAGTGTAGATATCGTTTCTTGTTTTCCCAGTCAAACACTCGGACATTTTAAAGCTAATGTGTGTCAAGGTTTTTACACAGTCAATATCTTCGGTGTGTTTCGGTGACTCAACAGACTAAAAAACACAAAGAAAATAGAAAGTGAAAAGCAGCAAAATAAAGACATCTTTTTTTTCTTTCTTGAAAATATACCTCAAGGTATCTACAGTTATTTTCCCCTCTAGCAAGCAGTCATGTCAGCCCCAATCAGAGAACTGGTTCGTTCTGATTTCTGAAAAGGAGTCGCTGCAGTCACTTTGTAAACATCAAGTCGGCCACAGCCGCGCGGAGCCTTATCTGCCATGATCCTGGAGAGCAATCCTGTCATGAAGAGGCTTTTCTCTCCTAGTATAGTATAGTCACAATTTACTCTTCATCTTTCATGGCGTCGGACAGATTTGACATGCAACTTAGAAGATTTGTTTCTTTCTTTTTTCCACTTTTCATCACCTCTCGTCATGTTTCAGTTCCAACATTTTCACCAGCATCACCGCTGTCCCTCTGCCGTTGAATCACACGAGACGGTAATCCGTAATTGTCACTTTCTGTTCACAGTTAAACCCTTGTCATTGTTTGCAGTAAAACAGGAAAATGTTTCCATTATAACAAGCGTGAGAAAAACAAAAGGAAGCACATGGGCAAAATCAACATCTTACAATAGAAACCACAACTGAGCGGAACTCAAGGTAGGCGTGGGTTGATTTTTTTCTTTTTATGCTAATGTAGTTTATACTTTCCACTTCATTAGCATACAAAGTGTAGCACTCCATTTGGGAGCCGTTTCCAGCTCCATTATCTCCTCGAGCTGCCATACTCTTTGACGGACCTTTTGATAAATCTGAGCAACACCCTCACTGTAAAGATTACAGGGGTGCTCCATCTGTCCACTCTGCCTGTGCTTGTGGAGGTGGGTCAGATGTTGTTTAAATCAGAGCCAAGTTTTTTTCAAATGAAGCAGTAGAAATACAACACACAAAAGCACTTACTGTGAGTAGAGGACCCAAACGGCCAACAGCTGAGAACGCGAGGTAGCAGCCCACTGACAGAGAGGCAAATATCAAGAACCCTCTCATAACCATGGTGCTGTTCATTATGCCCATTTACAGCATGAAGGCACCAGTACTGTTATGTTTTACATGCATGAGCATTGCTTTTGGAGATTGTAATGGAGACCTGACCAAGAGTGACAGACACACACACACACACACACACACACACACACACACACACACACAAACACACAATAAATAAGCAAACGTAAAAAAAAATATGAAAGATAAATATGATCAGCTCAAATCTTTACTCACAGACAGACTGCACTTTCAAGCTAATTTGAGGAGTTTTTGGAAGGTTTTGAAACAGATAAAAAAAAAAGTATACTGATGCCTCTTAATGACCTATAAAAACAAATAAGAGCATCAGAGAGAGAATCTGTTATAATTTGATTAGACTTGTAATTCTCCTGTCTCCCCTGCCGCAGAGTCGGTGTAAGACGAGGGAATATTTCCACAACAAATATTTTTTTAAAGATAAGAAAATATATTCTTGTAATTCATCTCACAATGGAGACATTTACATTGTTACAGCAAAAGAGCAAAGATCGCTGAAAGAAAACACACTGTCCACATAGTGCACAATAAAAAAAAATATAGAAATGGAAAACTGGAACCAAAAATATAAATAGCTGAGAGGTGCAGTTTTTAACAAAATACCATCAGTAAAAATGCTGTCATGCACACAGTGCACATCGTGGAACATGTTGTTGCACAAGGCAACACCATATCATAATATTATTGCCATAGGATGGTTAAACAGTCTGACTGCAGCTGGAAGTAAGGACCTGCGGTATCTCTCCTTCACACTCCTTCAGTGGCAGGAGAAACCTGTCACTGAAGGAGCTGTCCAGTGTACAAACTACTGTATAAGTTGCATGTTAGACATTTAATTAATTAGCATTAAGTGTTGGTTTACAATACTTTTCCAGGTGAGCAGGTGTTCTTAATTACAGTTCATGTGACAACTAAAGCCATCTCAATACACACAATGTCATCTTACGTATTATGTACAATATAAAACAAATTACAATTACAATCCCTTTGAAACTTTGTGAAGATTTGCACGCTGAGAATAGGAAATCAAGAACTTAAACCATAGTTTCAGTGTCAAAATAACAACTTATAAATGTCATTATAACAGCCCAACTTATTGGAAAACAGATGTTTTTGCTCTTTTAACAAACTCAATTAGCATTTAGCCCTGTTACTGTATTCGCTGTTTTCTCTATTTGGATTTGTTTGATGTTTTTAGGCAGATACTGCTCCAGACCAGGGGTCCCTGGTGGGATGAATAAAGTTGATGTATTTGAATCAAATTACATTACATCACCCCTGAAAGGCCGTTTTTTAACATTTCGCTTTGTAATAATTTATGTTTCGTAAGACTTTTTGGCTTTTAATGTATGATTAATGATCAAGGGCAGTCCAAAGCAAACCTCTGCTGGATGCACAAGTTAACCTGAAGCTATTGGATGCATCTAATCTAAGTATGCTTTTAAATGTGTATGTCTGCATAAAACCCCACTAAACTATATTTCCATCTGCTACAACATATGGCAGAGTTTAGGGGGGGTAAATGCTTAAGCAAAGCGCTGTATTAGTAAGCAGTGCATCAGATAGATATGCTAATATGTCAGAATCATGAGCTAATTATTGTTGCTTATCAAAAGGCAATTACTTTTGCACTCAGCAGGGTGTTATGGCACAAACATCAGTGTGGAAAAGACTGTAGGAAGCATATGGAAGAAGCCTTTCTCCACTTGCAGTGATATAAAACACACGTTGGGTTTTCTGATTACACATGGACCAAAATCCGCTTTGTGATTTGGAAACCCAGAGTGAGTAAGTGTTGGGCTGTTTGTTCAAGCACTCACTGATATCCACTTTGAGCTTCACGTTCCTACTTTGACTTAACATAATGGGCCTTAAGCTTTGGTAGACGCTACAGATAAGACTCTCCAAGACCTCGCCTCTCAAACACACACGCACACCCACACACACTCATACAACACTCTGCTGTTACTGGTGAAAGATTCATTAGTGTGAGGATGCAGAGATCAGCAAGATTGGAGAGGGAGTTGCTTCATATTTAACAGTCTCAGGGAGAGCGCCAAGGCTTGTGGTCCGATAGCATGCAATTTTCATCAGAGTAATGGGAGATGATGTCTGCGATGCTGGGAGCACTGTGCCGGAGGAGGAAGCAGGCATTTCATTGCCCTGCTCTCAGCACTTGCTATTTACTTTTATGATTGTTTCTTTGTCTGTATAAATCGAGAGTATATTCATCTCTGCCTACCAGGGAGGAGATAACAGGGCAAAACAATAAGAATGTCCTGCAAAATTACATTGTTGAAGTTGAAGTTGGATGGAAGAACTACATGGTCCATAATGCTACAAAATGTGACTTATGTCACATGTTTGCTCAATTTTTTATTTCCAGTAAATCTTCTTCTAAAATAAATCTTGAATATTTTGTACAATTTTGGTTTGAAAAAGTAAGAAATCAAGGAATCAAAATTAATAATGGCATCATGCATCAATAAAATCTGACTGAAAACAAGCCCTCATGACTTTTGGAAAACCTGGTTTAAAGGAAATGCTCATTGTGCTTTTCAGACCATTTCTTCCAAAACATGATGATGATGTTTGAGTTGTCTGTCCTGCCATCTGAAAATGATTCATTCATCATTTATTTATTTGGTCATTTAGCGATGGGTAACACTAGCATACACATGAAATGTTACCTGAGAGGCCCCTGTGTGTCCTCAAAGCAATGCTTAATGCCAAATACGTGTTATGTAAACTACTGTTATTGCCGGCCCTCAATGTCTGCAAATCAATGGCTCCAACTTAACTCCAATTGCTTTGCTATAGGTTTACCTTGCAGCAGCTGTCATGAAACAGTCCCTTTTTCCATTTGATGTATACATTGTGTTATCTCTAGCATCCTCTTCCATTCTGAGCAAATAGATCATGGCATGCCCTCTTCAATTTACTGATAGTATGTGCAAAATTCATATAGAAAGAAGGCCATCCACTTTTGAACAGTGATGTTACAGGCATGTGGCAGCCTCCAGTGTTGAAGACCAACGCCATAGTAAAAGTGCAAAACATGGCACACTGGAAGATTTCAGATGATCAAATGTGTTTATTTTGATTGGATATTTTACATGTTTCTCCAATGCGTTCTTCTTTAAATGAAGCCTTCGGTTAAACAGAATCTTCTATCATATGGATGTCTTCAGATAAAGCACTTAAACTTACTTGATGGGGACCAAACAGCGTGTTAAATGTTGTCCTTGATCCATCTTATCTTTGACATATTCTGCAAATTCAGGGGTGTGGTCAAAGTTCAGAAATAATGCATGCAATCTTCAGCCAAAAGTGGTCATTTCCAAATGCCAAGCCAATTCCACTGAAGCTGCCTAAAAACATGTTGTTTCAGCTGACAGGCTCGGAATGGAGGCTGACATTGACAGGGTAAAATTACTCATGTTCATCTTGCAACCATCTTGTTTTGTGCTCTCAGGAGGCCTCTTTTGACCCAGTTAAGAAAGACGCCATGTACTGTAGTAGTCCTGTGCAGGAAACTGACCACAACCGACAGAATTAATTTGAAAATGAGTTACATACAGGAGATGATTATTCGACAAAAGCATTTTACGCAGACGCATTTCTACTATAGGCCTTTAAAAAAACAGCATCTGGAAACAGTACGTCAAATGAATAATGTAGGTTTCGGGTGAAACAAAAATATGTTGACATATGACGTAAAAGCTTATAAAAAACTAAAGAAATGATTGTGAGTTAAGAACATATAAAGACTGAATGAGATCAGCGTTACTGTCGCCTCATGGAGAGTAGCTGACTTTTTCTGATGGCCTCCTGCTGGAGTTGTGAGAAGTTTTTAAGTCTGTGTTTTTGAAAGACTTGAGTTGCCCAAAACATAATACACATAACCTTTCAGGATGAGGGCGGAGATGTCACTTGCTGTACTCAGGGTCAGATATTGACAAACTTGTAATAACTTGTAACAACTAATAACTTGTTTCCAGAATAAGACAGGCTGCAGGCCTGTCCGCTAACTTTTTATTTGCATGAGACTAACTGTGAAACATTTTTTTACATTTGCAAAATAATTTTAAACACCAAACATCTCATCAGACATTTACATTCATTCACACACCATTGACCTAGCATTAAGAAGGGATGTGGGGTGCAGTATCTTCGAGGGACACTTTGAGATTTGACGGATTTTGCGTTGAAACCACCAACCTTCTCCTTAAGAGAAAACAAACTCTTCCACATACCTACACTGTGTTTCCCTTCCAACATGATGAAGGACGTCCTAATATATTTAATGCACAAGGAAGAGATAAAGATGGAGGGGGAATGAGGCATCTTTTTATTAACCAGAAGTTTTTTAATCAAATTTTGGATCGAATTGGTGTGGTGTAGCATTTGCCAAAATGCCACACCATAGCAACATCCCATCAGCATTCAAATGAGGGTGTCTAATATGTGATAAGAACAGATTGATAGGGGAGCCTGCCATGTAATCCTCCTGAAATCTCTGTTTTTTATTAACTATTTTTCAGCCTCTTAAACCGAGAATTTTTTACACCACCGATTCAGAGCACATCAACCTCACAGGAGTCATGTTTTATCATTTGGACAACATTTCAGGTGTTACTGATATAGATTGCTCGATAATCCCCAGAGAGAACTTTTCATCTCTGACTGTCCGTCTTGTTTTCCTCCCACCACTTTGACATTGTTCAAGCTTCTTTTTTTGGACTCCACTGAAGCATCATTGTCCATCACATTTATCTCTCACAGCAGTACATCCTAAATCTGTCTCCCAGAATTCAGCTTGTTTTCCTCTCAGAGCTGATCTGTGTATGTTTACAGAGACATCAGATGCACGTTGGTGTAAAGTTATACACGTGAGGCTGCAACGTCGATGCACACAATTTGAATTTTTCCATTTGTTTTAAGGGAAAATCAGACCCACAAAGTACTTAACAAAGGTGAAGAGATGTTGTCGTTTTTTTGCTTCTGCTACCTGTCTTGCCCATGTATAAAGTGCATGTTATCTAAATGTTCCCTTTTCTTACAATGTTCAAAAAAATCATGCTTCATATCATTCGACTCATTTAGAGCTATGCGATCAGCCAGTCTCTGTTTGGATGACATTGTTGGTGCATTGCTCCTGTTGGATGGTCCATCACCGACCACAATCTAAACTCTACAAACATTTCTGATAGTTTCTCGGCAGCGCCACGACGAACATCCTTAAAATTCTGTTTTGTCTCATTTTTCACTCCTCATTAAAAAGTTGCTGTGGTAAGGATATTGCACTTGGTCTCGGTATTGTGTCTCAATAATATTTGATTATGTGCAGCACTGGGATGAATGTACAACATTATGCTTTACGTGTGACTTTTCTGTTAGTGGTAATGTGAAGAGTAAATTCTGCTTTGTGTCATATTTTACATTTTAATCAAATAATGGTGTACAAAAAAGACCTTTAAATCAACATCAGCTCCACATTATCTTTAGTGCTGTACGGAAATGTTTTGATGTTAAAAGCCTTAACCATGAGGGATCATGGTCAACATTTGACCTGCCAACCATCAGCATGTAAGCAGTCTTAGATCCTCTCGCAAATTTTAATTTATCATTCTCTGACAGACGAGACATACCTCTGGAAACAGATGGAAGTTTCTCAGTTATTCCAGTGAAGCCAGTGGTTAGCGTTATATAACATTTCTGTTTGTTGGAGCTCTTTTTATTGAAAGGTAGCAGGAAGGGTATAAAACAGTTATTCCAGCCATTAGTTATTAATCACAATAAATGAGCAGAAATAGTTTAAATGAGAAGTATGAATTAAACACTGTTGAACATGTGAGCCAGAGCTGTTTACTTTTGAAGAATCCCATAGCCTCCGCTGCATCAACGAGCCATTTGCACTTTTAATTTTCAACCCCCAGTTGAAATGTTTTCTCTTTTTTTTTTCCCCGACAGGATATCTCTAAAGTGCAGAGAATTGTCACAGCCACTAAATCACCCGTGAACATCGGAGTAATGAGGAGAGAGAGTGGCGGAGTCAAAGAGTGCCAGATGGAAAAGGTGAGCCTTTAGAGTAATTAAACTGAAATGGCCTGTATGACCCGAGGGCCCGTCTCCATGACGTTCATCTGTTCGCTGAATTCCTACTCGAGTCCCACATCAGAAATCACACGGGCTACTTTGACTCCACAAGTGTCTTTGTTTGGGCCATTAATTGGGAAACTTGAAGCAGGATGAAACATTGTTGGTTTTAAGTTTTTATCGTCTCACTACTCAGAGATAAGTCTATGGATGGATGAGTAACTCATCAAACACATGAGAGTTTTTCCGTCTCTCTTTGTAGAGATGTTCATTTAGTCCTGTTGGGTTTACTGATGCTTAGACAACAGAGGTTACTTGAAGAACAACAAGTACTGTTAGCGACGTAACTGTAAGATGAGGGAGTTGGTGCAACTATTTTTGGTGAATGCAGTTCAAGAAAAATGTGGATTTTTTTTGGGTTCAGTCTTTTCTCTCAAACTGCAAACACTTTACTTCTGTTATGTTTTTATTTCAAAGTAAATCAAAAAACGTTTTTCATGTTCTGGTCAAAAAACACAGATCAGCCCACATTTAAGTTTATGGACTAAA
The DNA here is from genome assembly GCF_947650265.1 of Symphodus melops. Classification (NCBI taxonomy): domain Eukaryota; kingdom Metazoa; phylum Chordata; class Actinopteri; order Labriformes; family Labridae; genus Symphodus; species Symphodus melops. Next base: position 4,696,868 of record NC_136693.1, read on the forward strand.
TTTAACGTAACTAAAAACCTTGCTAACGGTTCCGAACATCTAAATTGATTTTCATATTCTGATTGGAAGAGATGGATGGATAACCCCAGCAAGACATCATCATAATCTCACCAGCGCCTACGGAGACACCAGCTGCGTGTTGCCTGTGTCCTGATGGAGGTTATCGCTTTGAGAGCAACAGAGAGTCCAGCATGGTTACTAGTCTCTCACTTGTCATTAAACCCGCAAACCTGGACACTGTTCAGGGACTGATCATATGCTTTCTTTCTTGAATTTGAAACTTTAACCCATGAAAACTATGAGGATCAGAGAAGGTCAATCACACAGCTTTTTTTATAGTTGACCTGATCAGCTGATTAATTATCAACAGAAAATGTGCGATGCAATGTCTGATCTTAACGTTTAGAGCCTAAGTTTGTAATCTTGGTCGGATAAAAAAGCAGTTTGAAGACATCAACCGAGGCATTTTATTACTTTTGTTTCAGACAATGACAGGCTTTTTAAATAAATCAATTGAAACAATTCAAATACAAAATAATTACAATTGGAAAAAAACAAATTGATACAGGCCTAGGCTTCCAGACAGTAAGCCAAATACTGCACTAAAGTTGTATATAAGAGGACTGTAACTGAGGATAAAACAAGGACATATAAAGTCACTGCAGAGACCGTTTCACTCACTGCTGCGCTTCCACAGTGCAAACACACTTTGTCACTGAGGATCTTTATTGAGACAGGTGAGTGTCTCGCTAACACTTTGAAAGCAGTGATTGAAGGAGGAAAGAGGGAATACGTCTCTGTCCTCTGCTCTTCTGATTATTGTGAAAGTATTTGGTACCTGATAGTAACACAGTTACTGCTCTAAGAAGAAAAAGAAGATTTACTCTATTGATCCCCGTTAAGGGAAATTCTGTTTTTACACTCTGTTAAGTCATGAAACATGACATGCACAACCAGGATCCGATGGACATGCACTAATGGAGTGATGTTGTAGTGAGGGAGCGGCCCACAGCAGGTGCTCCTGAGCTGGTGGATTGGTGGGATTCAGTGCCTTGCCCCCTGGCCCCCAGGATGTGAACTGGCACCTCTCCAGCGACCAGACCCATTAAGATCCAGGCAACAGTGAGCAGTCAGTTATCAGGGAGGCTGTGAATGAGTATCTCTATGCCTGTCAAAAGTAAGAGGATGTGAAGAAAGCAGGGGAAGGAAACAGGGTCCATAAGGATTTCTGACAAGTGGCTATCAAGAACTATTACAGATCTCAGTTGATAGAGCGCTGCAGACAGGGGAGTATGGAGAGATGCCACCCAGAGAGGAAATTACCCTCTTTGGAAAACTCTGTACGAGAGATTGTTCTTTAATGAAATTGTGCCAAAAACAATGTTCGCCAATGTTCCAAAATTGATGATATAATTTTGGCTGCATTGTAAAAATCTGCAGCAAGAGAGAGGAACACTGTGATACAGATAAGAGGAGATGTATTTGAAACAGGGACTCACATTTCCCTGTAGGAAGGAAATGAGGAGGGACAATTTGTCTGATCATCGATAGCTTGAAGTCAATGCTATGATCTGGGAATGAACAGTTATAGGTTTGCTTGAATACAAAGATTAAATTAATTGCCAATCAGACCAAAGGAAATATGATTTTTTTTTTATTTAGTTGTTTCTAAAGCTTGTCATTGCTGCCGCACGGGTTTGTGTCAGACAAGACTTTGTTCACAACTCTGATGGAAAATATTTTCAGTGTTTGATAAGCTTGACGATACAGAGAAAAGATTTTGTCAGAAAAAAAAAGAAAAAAAAACTTGACCTAAGCATGAACAGCACAAGATCAGCAAACTTGAATCACTTTGTCTACAGGGGTCACCTAAATCCACACAAACCAAAAGTTGTTCACTTAAAACTCTCATGTTGCACACAACTAGATGTATCCAAATATTAAGGAACAAGCCCTTGTTTGTTACACCCATAAAGCCTCATAAAACCATTGTTGACTTTGCATGCTTATGACAGCCACAGCGGTGTGATTATGTGTTTTCATGTGGACAAAGATATTTTTGGGATTGTGTGTGGATGGGATTATTTTTTTAAAACAAAGGAGGAAAACTTATTTTTTCAAAAATACCCTCCTATGTGACTTTGCCTCAGTAACATAAAGAACTGCACGTTTAAAGCTGTACTCCTGAACAGCTGTTAATGATTGAGACCATGATTGAACCTGCTCTCAGGTACATGTGGGTGTGGCCAAGTTTGTTGGATTGACAACTCCACTGATCTGTACTGTATGTTTTCAAAGAAACCTTTTGGCAAAGGAGGACTTGATGATATTTTATCGTACTTGTTTTTGCTTAGAATTTATTACATTCTTACAATAGCACCACTTATTTACAAGTCTTTGTTTGTCTTATCAGACGGACTAATTCAAAACACCTGTGTGGGTGTACAGAGGCTTTCACAAAGGTCAAAGAAGGACTTAAGCAGCGAGACAACACAAAATCCCTGTCTGAGAGGCAGAGGGGCAGCAGCTCCCTGCTACAAAAGCCTCCCTGCTGAAGACAGCACACGGATATTAAACACTGAGGTCAGGTGCACCTGGTCTTTCAATCAGTAGCCTCACCTGAGCAGAGCTGGAGACAGAAGAGGAAAAGGGACAAACAGCCCCGCTTTAATGTTTCTCCTGCAGCGAATAGTTTCAAATCTTCCAGGCTTTAAAATGATAGACATAGTTGAAGGTAGAGATAAGAGTTTGAAGATGGTTACTTTGATCCCTCTCACGAAAGTTAACCATGCTTGACCACTCTGCAAAGTTTCAAATTTGAAATACTTTATTCATTCCTGAGGAAAATTCAGGTTTACACACATGCACAAACAGGACATGCATTGGTGGAGAGATGTCAGACATGGGGCTGCTACATACTACTATGCAGGGAGCGCACCAGAGCAGTTTTGGGGTTCAGTGCCTTGCTTAAGGGCACCTCGGCAGCTCTCCAGTTACCAGAACAACTTCCGGATTTTGGTCCACACTGGGACGGGTGACCCTCCGGTTCCTAACCCAAGTCCCTGTGGACTTAGCTACTGCCGCCCCTTGAAAGTGCTCATTGTCATCTGTACAGCACACTCTGCTGCTGACAGAGAATTGCTAGTAATACAATGAAACGCAATTTGACTGGTAAATAAATCCAGTAATACTGGCACATTCCAATGGTCACTTGATGTGCAAATATTGTACGATTTATTTGGCTGGTCGGATATTTTGCAGTTGAAAATGCTGCAATGACACTGATGCTGCTATCATGCGTTATTTATCAGTATGTGTTGTACTTGTAACTTGTATCTCAGTTTAATAAAATAATTCTGTGTATCTGGTTAATACAATTTTACAAGAAAAGGAAAAACACATACTGTACGTCTGAAGTCATTATTTTAAGACTGAGTGTTTTATTCATAAAATGTCAGGAAAGCAGTAAAATGACTTTCGCGAGTTCTGAAAGGCAGAGGTGATGTCTATAAAACAGAACATTGCACACAAAGGTAGTTCACTAATCATTTGACAGTAGAAAAGTAAGAAAATCAGCTCCTTCACTTATCAGTACATTCATGAATCCGCCTTGTGTTTTTAATTAATTTACAGTTAATTAACTAGAAAGCTGCACCGCTCCTGAGAAAATGTAAGAGTAGAGTCTGTGGTTGTAAAAGAAGTAAATCAAAGGTTTCTTAGCTTTCAAAGGAATTCAAACGAGCACATTAACGGCTCTGGCATCAGTTTATTCATCCCATGTGTTTTTATTGAAAACACACACAGCTGGGAAGCCAAAAAAAAACACTTCCCAGCATGCACTTTTTGCTCCGCAATGAGATATTTTTCCTCTGCTCCGACAGGCCGGGGGCGACTGCTTCAAGAATCAGACGGAGGAATCAACCCCGGAGAGTAAAAAGCAACCAGAGCCAGAGCAGGTGAGCTCCAGTCGCGATTTATGTGGAAATAATAACATCTGACAATTTGAAAAGTGCGGCAGGTTGCTGCTTTAAATTCTTGGTCTTATTTTTAGCCCCACAGAACATTATTAATCAAAAGACGTTAAGACTGGTGCTCTGTGTGTATTCAGTTTTTCTCAGCTAAGCCCATTAGGTAAAAAAATAAAAACAACAACAATGAGTGAAAAAGGGATGCAATGGATCAGAGTTCTGACCTGATTCTTATGGGTGCGTACCCAGCAAGGCTCAAAAGACAAATAATCTGCAGACTAATTGTAAAAGTTAACTTCATGACATTAGGGGTCATATTAGAGGTCATAGTCCCGAGGTCCAGAACAAAGCTGCTATCACTGAACTGAAAGAGCCATAAAGATATTTTCTAAATCCAGAACTTGAGCATAAAGGTTATTTTTATGTGAATTGTAGTCATTTAACTGGTCCATGTTTCTTTCTCCTATAAGCGCTGATTGTTGGAACCTTTTATCATCAATTATTTATTGTTACATCTGTTTTGTAACGTGTGTGTCATAATGGATGGGTCTCTCTTGCTGCAAAACCAATCTACCTACAAGTACAAACAAAGTAACCTGACCCTGAACTTGGTGGATCTGGGTTCCAAAAAAAGGAGCAAGGTGTGTTTTCCTGATAGTGGAGTAAATGTAATGTCAGGTTATCCAACTCAGTTGTTCATGTATGTGTTTGTTTGTTTTAAATGTGTTTTTTAGGGAAATAATGGAGGTTTATGTCAAAGATGAATGAACATTTTCATACTGCAGCTATGACCAGAAATAATATAAAGAAAGACCTTGGTGATTTTAGTCTTAGAAAGAAAACAATTCCTGTCAGATGGAAAGTTTTCACAATGATTATTATATTTTCTGATCAATAATGATACTGTATAAACGTGAAAGGAAATTATAGACAGTGAGGCGAAACAGATGTCACAACCTGTGAGTGAGTGACATCTCATAACCTGCAGAGTCCACACAGCCAGCAAACAGATCAACATAAAAGATGTGAGACAGATTATGAAATAGTGTGTTCCACAGACATGCAACGCCTGCATCCCTTTCAAAAGAGAAGACAACAAATCTCCTCAAACCTCATATTCAGTGTGGCAGTGTCATATATAGTGTGTGAGATTCAGTTCTCTGTCAAAGCCGCTGCTCATCAGATTATTGAATTGAGTCACACCTGTTTGGCGGTGGCAGATGGTACAGCAAAAACAATGCATCTCATCTCAGCGCGGTGCAATGCTGTGTAACTGAGCGACCGTCTTGCATTCCAAGTGGCATTGATCCATTTTTAGAAGCACATGACTATTTGCACAAGAATGCAAGATAATTTCAAAGGAGATCTCGACAAAATGCTGCAGATTTGACTTCACTGGTTGGTTCTGTGCCAGAGATTTTCAGCGAGAGAGCTTCTGACAATCGCAAGGAACACAACATAGAAATATGTCACGGCTTCAAAGCGGTACAAGAGAACCGTCTTCTGTTTAACACTCCATGTAGTGAAATAGTTCCCCATAATATGTTACATGTTTGATGTCAAAAACTGTTTAGATCCCAAGGCACTTGTGCTGTGTATCAAAACAAGATGCAAGATAAGCACAAAACAATAACACAGCAATATATACAGTATATATATATATATATATATATATATTTATTTATTTTTTTATTTTATTTTTTTTTTATTTTATTTTTTTCTTTGTGTTTTATACTAAACCCAAAGAGAAAAGCAGCTGCAAATTTAACACATACGAAGCAATGAATTATGACTTTATGAGTCTGTTAAAGCTTTTTTCTTGTATGTCATTATTGGTGAGTTCTCACTTTATGTTGCAGCTCTGAATCTCCTCCTCCCCCTCTCTTCTCGCTTCATACTCCTATGCACAGCACTTGCCGTCCCTGCTGCAGTAAACAATTTGATTAGTAATGATTGGCATTTCAGTCTCTCAGGATCAATCTGCATTAAAGTGCTCTTTACTCCTGCCACTTCTCCACCTTCAATATGTGTTCTACTTGGGTTTCGATTTCTGAGACTGAGACCCCGAGTGGCATCACCCCTCTGTGTAAATATTCGTTGAAGAAAAGCTTCTTGTTGTTGACCTACTCCTGTTGTGTTTTTGTAAAACACAGAGAAGGATTTAAATAAAAAGAATCGCCACATCTGCAGTCTGAAGGACAGAGACAGGATATTATCTCCCCTCCCCAGGCCAACTGTTCAGACAAAGAGACATTGATGTCGTCTTTATTTCATTCATTGTTGAGTTAGAAACGGCTCTACAATCATAAACAACATTACTCATATTTAATATTTCAGATTTGAAACATACTGTACCCACTGTAATATGTAAATAGCAAAATTTAAAAATAAAGAAATACTTAAAGGTCAAATTTTCTTTAAAATAGACTTCACCATGTTTTTCTAACACTAACACGTCTCTCAACAAACACCCCAGTTATGAGAAAAGTCCACCTCTCCGTCTTTTGCCTGCTCCACTTTTCAGGAAATGTTTGCTCAAACAGGCCGTTTGAAGATTTTCCCTTAATGATATCACAAAGGCCAGTAACCCCTTTCAATTGGTTGAGAAGGAGGATAATAGTAACCCAACAACTTGCTGAGCAGAACTGTTGTTCTTTTAAGTCACAACTAGGACATCAACTCTTTATTCATGGAAGCATCCTAAAACAGATTACCGTAAATTCCGTACTATTGAGCGCACCTGGATATAAGCCGCACCGGCTAAAAATAAGTAAATAAATGTATTTGTACATATATAAGCCGCACTTGATTATAAGCCGCAGGTGTCCACGCTATAACAAGAGCTATTTACACAGACGTAGGCTACCGGTAACATCCGCAAATACTGTAGCGTCCGTACGGACGTTAAAGGACGACGAGAGCGTTCAAATAATAACTTTTAATAACCCGATCACTGTCGGCCGTGACCACGCCGTTTACAGCGGAGAGCAACACATAACTTGCCGTAACAATCCAACTCTCTCCCCCAGCGTTCTCTCATACAGCCACTCAACACGTTCTCGCTGGTGCATTCACTGACTCTCCACATAATCGGAATTATGAACACATTATCAACTACTGACTTTACAACATGAACCGTTACAATACGAAGCCTAGCCGACGGTGTCTGTAACACGGCTGATGAAAAAGATGACCGTAATATATTTCACAAGAAAAAGTCCATCCATTCACTGCCTCAGAATGACTTCATTACTCACTTCCTCAGTCTCTGTTGTCGCTGTCAGTGTCATCTTAACGTGCAGCAGCTCTGTTAGCTTCTTTGACAGCCAGGTCGATCGCCTTTAACTTGAAAGCTGCATCATATGTATTTCTCCGTGTGTTTTCCATCATGAGGGTGCGTGCATGAAGCGCAAAATGACTGATATTAAGATCCGACGTGACGAAGTCAAATGTTTTTGCGGCAGAAGCTCATTGTCCCCCATAAAAAATCCATAAATAAGCCGCACCGGAGTAGAAGCCGCAGTGCTCGAAGTGTGAGAAAAAAGTAGCGGCTTATAGTCCGGAATTTACGGTAATACTATTTTTAACAAAACAATAAAATCAAAGACACAGAGCCTTAATATAAATGATTTTCAACCCTTTTGTAAGGATTGTAAAAAAATTTTAAAAAAATGTTCTGGTTGATTGTGAGATGACGTCATCCTAGAGTTTAGAATATATTAGCAGCACAAGCACTGCCATGTTATGTTGGTGAATTACCCCCTTTTTAAACCACTGTCTTTAATGGTCTCAAGCGTTCTCTATCTGCTATGCTTTGTTTGGTTTTGTTTGTATACATAAATAAAACACAGTCAGGATTGTTCAAAATTAGGTCAAAGTTGGAGTTTATTGTGTGTGCTTTAAATCAACTTGACAGCTGACTTGCTGCTGCTCACACAGCTGTTGCAACTTTTTCCAAAAATCAACCCTTTCACAAAATCGTTTGGATGTCCTTGGGGGTGTTTTTGCTGTGATAAATAAGATACACGGAAAAAAAAAAAGAAAAAAAGAAAATCCCAAACCCACATCACAGTGGGCGGCAACCAGGTTGGCAAGAAGCCAGGAGAGAGTGCATTAAGTGAGATACAGTTCGCCTGCAGATGGAAGTGAGAGTCATCTAATACCATTTCTCAGTCTAAAATGGCCTTTTTTTCCCTCACAATTACACAATTTCGAATGTAAGGTCAAATTCACACCATATTTTTTGACAGACCTGACAGTATGGAACTGAAGAGCTGTGAGGGATACACCCTGAAATCACACAGTGAAGTTTCTTAAGTGCAGACCAAACAAACCATGGTTGTTGTCTGTATTTGCATTTGGAAATATAATTGTGAGTGAATCCATACAACAGGGCAACATGTTCATTTGAAAGAGAAAAAAACACTGGTGTCTTATCATCACCATGTTCTTGTCATTAATGTGTGTGTCTTGAAGAAAGTAAGAGAGATAAATGAGAGCTTCATTATTACACATATGTCCACATGACCAGCACATGATTTCCTACCCAAGGGCAAACACTCATAATGTCAGGCTTAAAGGCCCTGGTATGAGCGTGATGGGAGAAATGCAGAGGTGTCTCTTTCCTCTCTTTCTTCTCTCTGATTGATTTGCTCTCAGCCAGGTGAGTGAGCTCTAACCCACCGCCATGCAGAATGATCTGTAACTGGATAATTCAGAGGCAGCCAAGAACGCCTCCAGGCTTTCTCTAAAGTGACATTGGTAAACACAAACAGATGCTTTGTTTGGGGAATTGCTTTCTAATGCCTGTGTGCAGTGCTTAAACATGTCATTGCTCAAATGACTGGAGCCATTCAAAATAAACACAAAGAAAATTACAAACCATTAAAGAAACACACAGCGGTCCAATAATTGTCTTTAAAATGTTACAGGGAAATTACAAAAACAGCAGGATAACAACAAGGAAACAAATCCAACAAAAAAACTGTTAAACTTCATTATGTTTGAATGTAAACGGTTTCCTTCCCACCAGGTACTTCATTGCATTCACTCCTAAGTGTAACTCCCTTTCTTGAGAGCTTAAATAAAAACCAGCAGGACTCTGCTGCTCTGTCCAACCTCAATAAAGGGTTGTTCTAAATGATGTATCTAAACATTATATTTAGCAATCTTCGAGAGGTTATTAACTTCCTGTCCAAAGAAAATCTACGTTTGTTGTTTTGTTGACAAAACCAGACACAAATAGTAATTTTGAGCAAATGATCATGGTGAACCACGGACAGGGGCGTGTCCACAGTATTTTAACTGGGGTGGCTCACTTGGGGGACGGACTTATGCGGGGGTGGCATGATGTTTGTGGGCACACACAAGTTAAACAATTTGGCAATGGGTAATTTCCTGGCTTGATTCTTTTGGGACTCTAAAACAAAGATGGGTGTGCAAAGTCATAATTTAAAGTACTTGCATGAACATGCTTGTACACTGTTTGTAATTAGGTTTATGAAGAAGTGTCCAAGTTTTGCCATGGAAATTTGATGAAACAGCAAAGTATTTATTTACAATTGAAAGTCCTACCATCAGCCTGTTGAAACTGGCCAAAATACTGCACTTGTCTCTGTTAAGGCAAATAGCCAATCAAAGATTTTGGGGTGGCACCTTTGGTGGCCAATCAGGTTTCAAGGAGTGTCCACGCCACCTCTGGCCCCCTGCACAGGGGTTGTTTTCGACGTGGGTGTTTAATTGCTTTTTTAACATTTTTAGTCGTTAGGGAGTCTGTTGACTACCTTACGTTGCAATGAACCAATGTGTATATGTGTGGGACGCTTCTTTTTTGTTTATGGACATGTTAAGCACATGGACAAATCCATATCCTGCACGCTTCACCCATTTCTTTCTTATCACTGCTGACAGCATCAAAAGCAATTCAAAAATGAACAACTGAGGAAGATATCTGGTCGAAACGTTCGGATCAATTAAAACCTTTTGTCGCATTTAAGTAAGTGTGCGGGCCTATATTTTTTTTAAGCTTCAAAGGCAAAATTGATAGCATGAAAAAAAAGACGCTAATTCCCACAAGTGGGCGATGCAAGTGTTTTGCGTTCTTCGTATTTATTAGACCCCTGCTGAAGTCATAGAAGCCACTTTTATTAATGATTAATAATTACTTGTAATGAGTCGTAAATGATAAACTGAATGGCTGCAGCAGCAGGGACGGTGAAGAAGCTTAAGTTCAGTTCCTGCTCATTGTTCATTCACACGGATTCAGGCAGGCCGTTGACAGAGAGAAACCACCTTCTAGATGGCACATGGAATCTGCAATATGGTCAAACAAAAGGCAGGACAGCACAGTTAAAAAACATATTGACGCTTCTTATTGTCACATTACTCCATGTTTTTTTTTTTTTCATTGTGTAAGGATGTTGTTAGGATGTAAGTTCCTACAAAGATCCAGTGTGTATTAGTAAGAAACAATACAATTATAAATTAACTTTTATTTATTTTTTAAATATATATTTTCATGTCGAGTTTGATATGTTCTTCATGGTCTCTTGTTCTTATGTCAACCAAATGTGCACCATTACATCTGTAGTCTGAGCCCGGATGTGGACAAAACAACACTTTGTTGAATGTTTCAGTCATCCTGTTTGGAGAGCTAAGAAGATTTAGACAAAAGCATTTAATCTGTCAAAGCCAGCACCCTCTGTGTTTGCATCAAATTGTGTGCTGCAGTCTTCAAGTGAGACAAAAGTTACTGTATATGATTAGAACTATGACTGACAGAGGAGTCAGGACCTTTCTGATTATAATTGCTAGGAGCAAAAGGAGTGAAACTATCAGATGAATCTTTATGCAACAAAATTATTTTTCTCCAACTTTCTTTGCATCTCAGATACAGGAATGCTTCCTGCATGAGTCACAAACCACAGTCCTTCTGATTTATAATTCTTTATCTTTTGAACCTTACAGCAAAGGATCCAAAATCAGACTGCAAAACTCGACACAAAGCTCTCAGACGACAGCAAGGAGGCAGAGGGAGGCAGCAGCAGAAAGACAAAGCCGCATAAATACGACTGAGAGGACGGCAGAGCATCCAAAATGCAGAGCCCCTGCATCGCCCGGAGGATCTTTCTAAGAGCACACACTGGCGCACTCACAAAAACATATGTGCGCTCTAACACACATTCACACACACACGCATTCGTGCGTGCAGACATTCTTTCAAACACTCACACAATCGCAGACATACACTGCTACACAAACTCAAATCTGCATTGTTTGCGAACCCTGAGACGATGGAAATGTCAACAACTGTCATCTGAAAATTTCCATAGTAAAATGGCATGCATTCTAGAAATTTCTTTTTTTTAAAGGTAGCAATGGCACTGGTAACTTGTTTCATGATTGTTCTTTTGTTGTTTACTTATCTGAGTTTTATTCTGAGTGAGGACACTGCTTTCTAAATGTGTGATCTTTCTAGAAAATTCCCTTTGCACTGGTGAGGTCTGACACTTGTATCCTGTGATAAGTATATCAATTGACCAATAAAAAACTACTACTCTTACTACTACTACTACTACTTCTACTACCCAACTTAGACTATTGTTTGTCACTCATTGTAGCAAGGTTAATTTACTCCTCCACATTTTGAAATATAGAGGCTCAAGTTGGCTGGCCAACTGTTCAACATTTAATATTTCAGCACTCTTTCTGCCTTTAACACTCCTGAGGCAAAGAGCCAAAGACTCACAATGGGTCGTCTCCCTGAGAATGTGCCATGCACTGAGTAGTAACTCCTAGCTACATGTATCTGTGTTCTCTGACCTTTCTGTGTCCTTTCAATAAACTGTAATTTTCAGTAAATGTGTGAAGAATAAATGGTTCTTTGTGGGAAAGAAATGAGTGAATATGTTTGTGATCAACAGACGGCAAAAAATGTGCACAGTGCAAAGCGCCATCAAAACTTATGACTCGTAAATATTAATTAGATTTTCAGAGAAGAGGTTAAAAAGGAGCACTGACATTTAAGGTTAAAGCCAAATCAGAGTTTCTTTTAAAGGGGAAATTAACCATGACATCATTTATAAAGGTCAAACCATGAGCTTTTTGTTATACTTTCCCAAACTCTGAATCCAGCCATGTTTTACTCGACACTTTCAGATATCTTCTGACCTGAATGACTTTGAATCTTCATGAAGAAATGATTGAATTAAATCAATTTCACAGAGTATGGATTTTATGATTTATCAAAGTCTTATGTGGTCACTGAAACATTACTGATTAGAAATACATTAAAGTTGGAAACTGCAGAAGCCTCAAGAGGACATGTATCTACATGTTTCATTTTGCCTACATTTTCTCCTAATACCAAGTACATTTTTGATAGTTTTTCGAGATCTTGACTGATTTATTAAGATACTAGTTCATACTTTATTAATCTTGCGAGGAGAAATGTGTTTTACAATCTGTTTAATGAACATCAAAGCCAAGATACACGCACGTGACACACATTAATGGAAAGGTCTCAGAGTGATTGGGCTATCCACAGAGCGCGCTACAGAGCAGTTTTGAGGTTCAATGCCTCGAGAAGGACTGGCACCTATCTAGCTACCAGGCCAATTTCTGAACTTGGTCCGGGACTTGAACCGATGACCCTCCGGTTCCTAACCTAAGTCCCTACAGACTGAGCTACTGCCACCCATATCTTGACATCTCAATGTTGGATTGTCCTAAGTGTTTTTTTATACATTATTTTCAGGTCAATTTTTCATTACACTACAAATGAACTCATTACGAGAAAACCAACATTATTATCTCAAGATAAAGGCATGAAATAGGAGGACATCTTGAGAAAACAACTGGGTATTTATCACAGGATAACAGAGGGAAAGATATCCTTCATTAATCCCTTTAGACTTTATTGAACATCTTATACACAGGCTGAAATACACACACAAAAAGGATAGTGCCTTGCTCAGAAGTGCTTAGGAAGTGACCAGACACCTATGCAATTACCAGACTTGTTCAGCACCAGGCTGGAATCAGCATCCCCTCCATTCCTAACCCAAGTCCCTACTGACTAAGCCAGGACATGTCCCTGCCTGGCGCTTACTTTTTCACATTACATTTTTTGTTGCATGTGCAGTTGTACACAATGTGTGCACTTTGTCTGAAACTGCTATGATTAATGAGAGAGTGAGTGTTTGTCTCAGTTTGTATTTTTTTGTATAAATTAGCCGATCACATTTGCAGAACAGTACAACAAATACTACATGTCCTTTAGTAAATCAAAGATCCCAAGGGGAATGTCTTCAGTTGTCCGGATTGTAAATGTTGTTGGACAAAGCCTGAGTGGTGTCACCCATAAGTTACTGCGGGGGGTTTGGAAGCCCATGAATTGCTGTCCCCATGGTGTAAATGTTGTCTCAAGCTACCTTTTAGTCATCCTAACAACATAGAGCTGGAGCTGAGGCAGTTTTAAGGCGCCTTAATGTAAATACGATTATCCTTCATTAAATACAAAACTGGCTTTTTTTGAATGGGTGCGTGTGTGAATTGTGATGCGTCTGCGGCAAGCCTCAATAGGACACAACAACGCACTGCAGGATTTCATTTGTTGAAGCTCCTGAGACCATGTTTATTGGAAAAAAAACAATTTTTCAGTAATATCTAAATGTAATTATTCATGCTGCACTTTAAGGTAGCTGAGTACAAATGCTGATGAGAGTACTATTGAATCATGATTACAACCACACTTTGCTCAGGATGTGTTGAGAACACTATTGAGATTTAATTTGGGTCGGTCTACTTATAAAGTCATTGCAAAGTGGATAACTCCTGAGAGTCGAAAACTTTGTGAAGGACTCGACCTCGCAAGTAAAAAAAAAATCAAATTGGGAAAAAAAAAAAAGTGCATATTCAGAAGCTTTTTGACTTTACTTCATGATTGTTTTTCATGATATAAAAGAAGATAAAACTGGAGGAAAGAGAACGAACAGCAAGGCTCAGGGGAGTTCTTAGATCCATCAGAATAACACGACAGTCACACAATAAACACAGGTGGATAAACAAAGAATTAAAAACTAGTTCAGCACAGAGAAAGTATGCAAATAAACAGGGAAAATAGAATTAAGGCACACACACACATATATTTTTTTTAATCCAACACACTTCACCTTCAAATGTCTTCATCTCAATTCCCATCAATCTTCAGCTTTCAAACCTTTGTGGCACTCGAGGATTTGTGAGTAATTTATTGTTGTTTATAAAAATCTTCTTCTGGATTTCGTAGGTTTGTTACTGACTTAATGAGCTTTGTGGTCACAGCTCCTCTGCTCCATGTGACATTTGGTGCGGTCACTGCTTCTAAGAGTGTCCATGCTGGAAAATGTTAGGCGACAGGTGCACGGCTCTATTTTAAGGCCTGTAATCCATCTTTTCTTTTCCAAGTTGGAGAGCCTCCTCCAGGTCGGGTCTACGTCTTGCTGAGCAGCAAACAAAAGGGCCTGTCGCCAGGATTTGGCGAGCAACGGCAGACCTTGCAAAGGCTGCCATTAAATGTGTGAGCTGCCAGTGTCCGGAGCGACAGGGGAGAAGAAAGATGCTCGAGCCTACTATGAAGTAAACAGGCTTGGGATGTGATTAAAGTGACAGTGTGGTGTGTGAATGCCATCTTCATTTTACTGCCTCACAGTCGCAGTGTGTGCAAGCACTGATATTTTTCCAGGACAACCATCAGACTTAATTTCTTGCTGAGCTTTGCAGTAAACGTGTTTTTTTTTTGTTTTTTTAAAGCAGCCAGTCATTGGGAAAATGGTTTCTGTTTCATTTCAATGGTTTCATGATTTCAAAACACTGCCTATTGGAAAGATAATACATTTTATTTGCTTTACTATTAAGGAGAGGCAAGTCATAAAACCTCGCAAATTATAAACAAATCCTTAGAGCTTCTCTTTACACCATGAAATGAAAGAAGTATGGAAAAGAAGGTTGTAGGAATTTGTGCAGTGTCAGCATTGAGTGTTACAAAAAGAGCAAAGTCACTCAAATCCCACATAAAATGTTGAGAGAATACTGAGTCCTACACCTAAACCTGAATTTTAGGTCAATAGCTAGAATTCTTCAAATGCTTGAATGCTTGAAAAAACACTCAAATATCCATCATTTTTTATAGCTTCATACTGTACGTCTATCCATGATTGCTATCACTGTTGCACTGCACAAATGCTTAGCAACAGCCTGGTTTTCGACCTCTCCTCGTTTCAACTAACGAGCATCAGGGAAACGCTTTTTTGTGGCTTTACTTTTATCTGATACAGCTTTACAAGGTGACACAAATATAAGCATGCCATGGATTCACACATAGACACAGTGGGAGCGTTCAAAAGGGTAAAACGTTTAATGAAGCTCGAAGTTCGGTATACAGCAAGGCAGAAACTAGGCAGGCTAAAGGCACATTTTCAACACTAAAATATTGTTTTGATCTTAAACAGTTGAGTTCTGCAGTTAGCAATGCATTGTGGGATGCTCACCTTGAAGAAACAGGACAAAGGCCCTAAACCAGGAGTCTGCAACCTTTCTTCATCTGAGAGCTACTTTGAAAAATGCAAAGTGGCCAAGAGCTACTTTCATCACATTGCTTGCATTTATACACTGCAGCTGAACGAAGCTACTGTTTGTAGAATAATCTTGAATTCACATCAAAGTCCAAGAAAAAAACATGAATTTTTTGACACTTCTTATTGTGCCACATGCTATGTTACTGAAAATTCACATCGATGTCCAAGAAAACATGACCATTTTACACTTGTTTTATTAACACAGTCAGTCAAACTACAGGCGAGCTACTGAAAACCTGCCTGCGAGCGATAGCTACCTGTTGGAGACCCCTGCCCTAAACAGCATAAAGTAATGATGTTTTAAATTACAGGACACAGTATTTTTTGAAAAAGTCGTCGGATGCTTCAGAGAGACTTTGCACAAAAAATGTATTCAATAAAAATGTCCTAAAATGTCCTTGTTATAGCAATGATATTAGTAACATGAATTCGGTGTGCACCTTGATGGCAGGTTTCTGTTCCCTCTGCGAGCTGGTGTCTGCTCTCTGCCAAAGATTGTTTGAGGAGGCATCACTCTGTAACAATAAATTACAACTTTTGAGCAGGCTGAATGTTTTGGTAGTCCACACAATGAATGGTACAACCTTTTTAGTCACTCTGAAGAACTTTAAACATATCAATTATTCAAGACATATGTTGATTAAATAAAACAGATGTGGCTTTTGTGAGTTCACGGCATCTGAAAAACTATCAAGCTGACCCATTATACCATATTTGTATTCACTAAAGATATTGCACATTAAAGGCAGGGTTGGTAAGTTTCAAAAACTAGCATGATTTTGAAAGTAGCATTCCCTCCCTTCTTTCCATTTTCAAAGCACATGGGTCATTCATTTCGGTCAGAACATAAAGAATATTTCAACCAAAACCTTCAAAAATGAATCTGGAGAAAATTGCCAACTCCGCCTTCAACAGAAACTTCATCAAACGTGGAATGGTGCTTTTATTCCAAGCATGTAAGATATTAAGATGAACCCGAGTATAGTGTAGGGAAGTGTTATGCATTATGTCATTATTTTAAAAGTGTCAAAATTGTTTGGATTGGGCACTGAGCTGTAATGGGGTAAACTGAGTCTCTTTCATTCTTACTGAAAGCCTCTCACGACTGTTCTTTGCTCTCTGTAACTTTGGTTGAGCAGGTTTGATCTCCTGGGTAAAGAACGGCAAACACCTGAAGGCAAACACCTCCTGTTACTAGCTTTAGCTCTGTGTACCAACATCATGGCAGAGGTGAAGCGACCACAGAGGACAGCGATACAAAAAAGAAACATGACAGAGCAAAGGGACGGCAAAAAGGAAATACTGGACAAATGTTGGAGCTTTTTTTAAGAGGTAGAATGGTCCTATATCACATTGAATTATCCTACTCACTACATCTGAAAATGTAACACTTCCATCATCATTATGTGTTTGGTAGACAATGCTATACAAAGACTTGATTTAATATGGATGCTCTGCATACACAGTAAGTTAAAAAGCCAAGAAGACCGTTATAAAAACGAGTGATTTTCTTTCTGGCTCTCACTTTGAAACTGAGTCAGTGTCGGTCCACTGGCAAGCTATTTACAGCATTAAGAACCCAAGTTACATTGTTTACTCATTTCAAAAGAGACAGAGTAAACGATTCAATTAAGTTGGATGTTAGCTCAGAAAACGAAACTTAAGACTGAAGAGCACAGAACTAACAAAGACAGAGAGGTGTTGCTTGTTCACAGGGGTCACCAAAACGAACATAAAGGTTCAACTTGCTTTTAATTACATGTACATGCTTGATGGCTTTTACGCCTTACCTGAGTGTTTGTCAAATCTGAAAGTAGTGTTTTTTTATTTTGTGACTTTTTATGCCTTTATTGGAGAGACAGGGCAGTGTTAGAGAGTTGGAAATGAGTATGGAGAGTATGGAGTGACATGAGCGAACAAACCCAATGGTGCCACTATATATATATATATATATATATATATATATATATATAGATAGATAGATAGATAGATAGATAGATAGATAGATAGATAGATAGATAGATAGATAGATAGATAGATAGATAGATAGATAGATAGATAGATAGATTTATTTTTTTTTCACAACAAACATGTTCATCCTTCTGTCTTTGAACAATCTAACTGGCATAGAACAAAAATATGTTCTCACAATATCACTGTCAGTGTGTGTTTAATGACCTGTCGAAACCTCCACACAGCAGCTTTAAGTATTTATCAGTACTTATCATACTTTACTGGATTGACCGAAACCTCTTTGAAACTTTGGACAGGAAGAGTATTGTATTTTGATATGACTTTATTATTCTACACAAACCTGTCCACCCAGTAGCCATTAAAGCTTAGGATTGTATTACAATTACAAATGAGGAAAATGTGTGTGGCTGGGTCTCCAGACAGCAAAGGTCAGCTGTATTATGACAGTGGATAGCTCTCTCACTGCTTAAGCACACAGAGCTAATTAAACCCTCACTCCAGTCACACAGCCTGGAGCTGCTGCTACTTCTTCTTTAACTTCTTCTGCTGTTCAGGGCGATACTGGATTGAGACACACACGAATGACTGCAAAAACATTGACAGAGCGTGCATAAGTGTGTGTCGAGACTGCCCACTTCATCTGCTCTTTTATCCAGCGCTCTTAAAGCTCAGCTTGCTAATGCTCTAAGAGGGTAAGTGATTTTAATGAGGAGGAGGATTGTGATGGACGAGCTGCTTTACACCACCATCAATCCTGAACAGAGGTATGTGGGTTTAAAAGGTGCTCATACGTACATTTTTCTCAGCAGTTGTTTAAAACCTGGGTCGAGTGCCAGAATACAGACCACATGAGAACATGTCCAGCTATGAGTGTTTGGAAGTCAGTCACAAATTAGCATTGTCAGGGACTCTTAATATTCTCCTATGACTGTGGAGCACTCATTAGCACAGGGACTCCCATTTGGCAAACACCAACCACTTGGCACCTAATTAAACTACAGCAGTATGAAACTATTTACAAAAACAAATTTCTTCTACCTCCCGGAACCTCAGGTGGTAAAAAAACGTGTTCATTGCCTCAAATGTATTCAGTTAATCAGGAGCTCTGAACCAATTAGGCAAAATTATACGCGGGACATGGGCTGAAGATAAGAATGGCATGTTTTCTTTCCAAATTAAAACATAGCAGAATAAGGCTGATGAGTTTTAACAGAATTTGCCCTTGTGTTTTTTTATTTGAACAATTGTGGGATATTTTTTTTATCAGTTTGTACAAAATAAATGTATAACACAGAGCGGGGTTGTCTTTTAAATAATACGATAATTATTTGGATCTTGATCCTGGCAATTTGTTCTGTTTAAGGTCAAAGGTCATTAAAATCTTAATTTCAACATTGAAACCAAACCATTCTTTTTGAAGCAGCTGCAAAAGTTGAATCCGTTAGAATACAGGTTGACTTTTTTTTTTTTTTTTTTAAAGAGATATTTCAAGCAGAGCTCAGCATCCAGCCCGGGATAATAATGAAATAAAATGGGACCCAGCACATCTAACCTCTCAGTCAACTGTCTCTCTACATGCTGACCGCACTACTTTTTGATCTTCTCCCATATCTGTTAAGTGTGATGCCACTTCAATCCATCTCTATACCCTTTTGCAAATCTCAGCAGTTTTCCACCCTCCACACACACACACACACACACACACACACACACACACACACACACTCCTAGACCCAGTGTAAAATGCCTTTTAACACCAGGATTTAATGTCAAGAGGAATATCATAAAAAAAGATGCTCAGGGTCAATTGGTATTCAAATTATTACAATGCTGAAGATTCCTCTTTTCAGTTCTGAGTTAACACGTTTTTTAAGTAGCGTGTTTTATCTGGCCTTTAACAGATCAGAGTCTGCTTTATCTCACATTACAATTCAGATCAAAATGGTGCTGCCACTCGAGGCAAGGTCTCTTCCCCATTCACAGTGGACCAAAACAAAAGCATATTTGGCTTTGCTGTGAGAATTTCCCATTTCTAATAAATCCATCCCCCCAAAAAAAGAAGACAGGATTTCAGTTTGACAGATAGAGAACCCCCTTTCCTCTGAGTAGTATGTGTTTGTGTGTATTTATGATTGTTTCTTCATTGCCAAGTAACAGTAAAGTAGAGCTCTTAACCAAATTTGCATGATTCAATAATTATTTTGGTTCCCTAAACTTCCAGAATGGCTTCTTTACATCCTGTAATGGATACCTGTGCAGATAATAGTCAATAACAAGAACTGTAAGAGATTTGAAACTGTAAATCAGTTCACCACTTAATGGGTTTCATATCACTTAATATGAAACCCATTTAGGAGCTGAAATTACATTTTGCTCTTGCAGGCTACACTTGCCCTCTTTCCATTCAGGTAGATTTTCAGCCCAAACGGATGCAACGACACAGAGGGAGTTACAGACTAACAAGATGGCTGCCGCTGATGTTAGGATTTCTCCAAGCTACTTAAAAACTGTAAAACAATGTTCAAATCATGTCGTAATGCACATAGGCTATAGCAGCCTTGCACTACATCTTGTTTCTCTAAATGGTTGCAGTGTAGCCTCCTGACATGGCCGCAGGAAGTGGGGGTGCCACCCCTAGTGGCGAAGGGGAGCTTCTTTTTTTTTTTTTTTAAAGAAAAACTAAAAATATTTTTGCACAATTTATAAATTCCATTTTCCCATTCCTTTATGAATGGGAAATATTTTGACATGCGTAGGCTATTACATGTATTTCTTGATTTTGATTTAATTATTTTTAGGCACAATCAACACAAGTTCACGGAAGTTACGTTGTCAGCGTAAGGCCGGCTCATGGTTGCAGACGCAGAGTAAAGTGAAAAGGTTCCCCGCTCGCTCCATGCTCGCGCTACGAGTGGCACAGTTCAAGATGTAGCATCGTGTTGGACTAAGCTCCAGGAACAAATAAGAGCCATGTTTTCAGAGACAGAGAATTTGATTGAGTTACGTCAATCTCTGTTGCCTCACCTGAGGGCACTTTCTCAGCCTTGCGTCTTTTGAAGACACGCAGCACCATGATGACCCAGAAAAGACTCACAAAACATTAATTGATATATGACAACACAGACATCATGAACTCTCTGGACATTCGTCCCCTCATTAGAGACATTACTTCCACGACCCCAGAGCGCACCTGGACATTTGGACACCTGTAACCAGGGCACCCTGTCCGCAGCTCAAAGTAAGATCATGGTGCCGCCGCGCACTTTCATATATGCAGTTTAATGTCACACTATCGTATTTTTGTAAGGTGGTGGGGATTGAGAGTGTTACTTTGATCGTGTTCTGTGCGTAATGGATTTGGAGAACAGTTTAATAACGTATAAATGGTTTGGATTGTTTCCTTGTGGCTTGCGTAAAAAGGTTGGAGATGGAGAAAACTGTGATTTTGTGCGTATGTTTGCGTAGTGACTGTGGAGAGCTATTCAGTAATGTGCTTAGATTGTCTGAGATTATTTCTTTGCGCTGTGCGTAAAAGGATTTAGGAGCTGATAGAGTCGTGCGTGACATAAATATAGGTGCAGTGACTCAGGTTGATGCCAGCTGATCAAACCTGTTGCATTGTTAAAGTGTTATTGTGAAGTTTAAGTAATTGTGCCTCTGAGAACTGATGGTGTCTGTGTGTGGCCCTGGCTGTGTTCACTGAAGAGTGTAAAACAATGACGTGGTGAATCTTAATATTTTTTAAAAAAATATTTAAATGTATATATTATGAATGTATTCTAAATAGGCCTATAGGCTCATAGGTTTTTTTTGTCCAAAAAAGAACAAAAGATTTTTTACAGCACCCCCTGTTCAAAATAACTTCCATCGGCCCTGCCTCCTGATGTTAACACACATCCCACAAATCCCAAATCAGCTACAATGTTCCCTTGTAGTGTTGCCAAGCCTATTATCACACCCACGTTGTCCAACAGTGACGTGTTATTGGCCCTTAGTGTCACATACAGACACACAATGTAAACTCCAGTGTCTGTATGAGACGCACAGGGCTGTAAATTCCCTCTAAGGAATATATTCAAAGGAGCTACTCTTAGCTGAAGGTATAAACACTTTTTTAATGCTTATTGGGTTGGTGGTCTGAGGCAATGCAGGTCTTTACTTTGAACATTAGAGGCAGGGTTAATCATTTTCTCTTTTAATTTTCTTTAGGTCCTGACAGAAATTAATAACTCAAGTGCTCTGAAAAAAACGAATAAAAAAATCTGTCATCTGTAGCAGCTGTAAGCCTGTAAAAATAACGACCACTGTCTGCCACGAAGTAGCCACCTGATGAACCAATCAGGCCTCCCGGTCTCCTTGCTCGTTCTCTACCCCATCACCCATGAGGGACTTTATACTGTGAGTTTGTTGTTGGCTGTTGTGAGTAGTAACATAAATAGTCACATACATACATTTTATTATGTGTTATGAAAACATGGTGTTTACCTACCACTGATTGAGACAACGTAGTTTCTATGCAATGCAAGTAATGAGCTGAGGTCTGCTTCCGGCGCAATGGCGCTCGAGCTTGTAAGTGAGGGGCTTTTGAGGGAGTACTGAAATAATTCTAGTTTTTAAAAAAAGACTCACCCTGCCTTTAACCAAACCACCTTACACCATCCTTCTTTGACTGTGTATTTTCAGCCAAAATGTGTAAGATGAAACGTTGCTTGAATTCGACATCAGAGGGACACCTGAGTCACATAAGGGCTTCTGTGATCAGTCCAAGAGTCCTTCTGTTCCTCTGATCCCCATCCATCTGTTCTCAGCGTACGAGGTGAGAGGGGACGAAGAAGTTCAGGATTGAGAAACGGTTGATTACAGAATGATTTCAGAAAAATAAACAATGCAGTGTAAGAAAAATATTTCAGTTTTATTAACTCAACTCCTCACACCCGTATAATTGCACCTGCTTCACAATTACACCAGCAACATTTTGTTATGAGTCCTTATCTCAAATAACAACAGCACGGCTTCGTAATATATTTAGTCCAGCCTTGGAAATTCAAACACATTAATGATGAGCACACTTGGCTGCCTTTACATCATGGAGAATCCTTTTAATGAAAGGCAAACAATTCATAATAATCACTCTTTTTCTTTGAGTGTTTAAACAACATTTGACTGTAAGTACTTAACTTTGATGGTGACTGTCTGTATTCATTTAAATACGAGTTCACTTGTTTTAGCAGCGTAAACATGGCTTCTGGCTGAACAGAGATATTCCGGTTTGTGGACCGTATCAGTGACGTACTTTGTCGATGAGCCAGTGCCAAAGTGGCATTCCAATAGGTTGATATGACTGGCGTAAAGGCGGGCCCTGTGCTGGTCTTGCTCGCTCTATACCTTGGCTAAGGAGGGACTACTATAAGGCCATAGAGACGTTTGCTGTCCATAGGATATGTTGTCAGATCTTTGTGTGATTTTCACAGTGCTGTGAGCCCCGCTCTCTCTTGCATGCAGTTTATTTGTTGTTCCAGTATAGTTTAGTATATGGTTTATTTGGATTGCATCATTAAGTCTGTCCATGATGAAATACTTCCATATGGACATTATATAAGACAGGAAAGTAAACCTCATGTAGTCAACAAAGATCTGCAGCAGCATATAAAGTATTCTGATGCAGCTTATGTCAATTTTCTTCTCCAGGTTTTACGTCTTAAAAAAACAAATTGACCTTCATATATCTGCTCAGGGTGGGCCGGTTCATTGATCGATACCAATGAGACGAGTAAGAGATTTGGCTTACATAACTCGTTTTCCAGTCTTTACACCGTTATAGACTCAGACTTAACTCTACTGTGCCCAGTGGAGATTAAAAAAAACAATTTTTCCATCATTTTCCTGAATGCCTGTGACTGTCTTATTGTTTTCTTTTTTTCTATTTTTTTAATTGAGTGTCTGAGGGCCTGTGTTCATAACTGTCTTCTTTTTTTAAAAAACTGGTGGCAGCTACAACCTCTTCAGAGTGCTTCTGACTGTTGAAAGGTTAGGGAAGTGCTTGCCTCGTTATAGGCCATTTTTGTCTGTTTTAAATTGCCTTGTGTGCTTAATAGTTGTTCTTATTCAAGGACATTTCACAGAGAATACATTGTCAAAGGTAATGTAAATCATGTCCTGGCATGAGCAGCACATTTGCTTCTGAAACTTGTATGTTTATAGATGAATCTGATCATTTTGTCCTCCAGCATTGTTGTTGGCAAAGTTAATATATATATAGTCCAACCCCTTCTTGGTTTTGATTGGCTGATGAGGGAGAAGTGACAGCGACGAGCACAACAAAAATTTGAAAGAATCAGAAGTTATTCTACAGATGGACCATCATGCCTTGTCTCCCAGTAAGATTAGTGTTGGACTGAATGGCGCTGTTGTTTAAGGCAGTTACATGCCATTTGATGTTGGTTGGTAGTTTGTGTTGTTCAGTTTTAACCAAGCTACTGTATATATTGCCCGTGTGTTTTTGAGTTTCTGTAGAAAGTGATATCAAAAGAAATTGTGACCATATGTACACATCTGTGAAGCTTGACACTACAAATGTAACATTAGCAGTATTGCTTTAAAAGTGTCATAAAATATACAGTTCCTTTTTACAGCTATTTTCATGAGCATCATCATTTCAGTTCCTCAGTCACAATTTGCATCCCAATATACCTGATCCTATTTTTCTGCTCTTCAACTAGCCAGCATTCATTATGAAATACAAAACACCAGAAGATGCACTTGTACTTTCTTAATGTGCAAAAGGACCGACTGCCAGAGTGCTCTAGTTAGAAGAAAAGGCTGCAGAGAGTCCAGCTTTCAGTGAAAAACGATGCACAATCAGGCGCTCCCTGAAAGCATGTCTGAACAAACAACAAGGCACCATTAAAGTTTGGATGAAAACCATATCTCCCTAATAGCAGACCCTCTCCAAAGACTCACAAAAATACAAAAATAGGCTGCAGCTCAAACACTACTTTGTGAATAATTTACAAAAAAACATTTGCAGTCCATTGCTGCAAAATGTGCACCTCTGTCTTAGATGCTGTGAGATGCTTATTAAGCCCCTCAGCTGTCCCAAACGTATAACTTCTGTCAACTCCCTCATTAATGCCAATGCAATGAAAATACATCCTACAGTGTCTCTAGGTAACCGAGACTGTTCTAATACACAGCAAAACACTGTAACATTCAACAGGAGTCTTTCTGCCCCCTTGAGCCAGTTTGCACAAAGTAAAATCATGCTTCAGACATGCCTCTGTATGAATCTCAAATATTTTTATGTGGTAGACGACATAGACGTATTTTGGCTTCACTTGTGTACACACTCTAGTACCTTAAGTGGCATTCTGTCCATATTACAGTCAATAGATTTGACAACATATGTTCCATTAAAGTGCATCATCCCTGGGACTGCCAAAATGGCACGCTTCAATTTAATTATATATGGCAATGTGCTGGTTTATTGAAACAAGCTGTATGAAAAGATCACTATTGGTCGTGTGAATCCACTAACTTGCAAGATTAAGGTTTCCCAAGTTGATACAGGAGGTTGTCTTATCTGGAGCAGCTTGCCCCTAATTCCATTGGCAATTTCAGAAGATTTCTGTGCTGTTGTTGTTGTTGCTTGACATACTTTGACAATATCTGTGAACTTTGTTTCTTTTACGAAAAGAAAAAAATACATAGAGCAGATTTTATGCCGACTGTGTCATCATTATGTGTAACAATAAGATAACAACCTCACCTACCTTTTTTTTTAACTTGAGTCTCAGGCCTAATCAGATGTGTTCTGTTGTTCATGATGATATCGCTAGCAAAACACACAGCATAATATCTGCACCTGATTTTGTTTTGATGGAGTTGGAGATTAGAATTTTAAAATTATGCAAACAAGCAACAGATCGTGCAGACCTGCACAGCATGGGTCTCCATATTTTAGAAAATTAACCCAGCGACTTGAAAAACAAACATGCACTGTGCAAAAACTAGGAGAATTATGCTAGATTTGTTTCCCACTCAAATTAATAAAATGACAGTTATAGTCAGACACTGACAAATACTGCCATTACAGCAAGGACGCTTATTGAAGACTATTTTGAATTGTTATAGTCTGTTTGGCCTTGTGAGCCATTCACATTAAATTGGACTCATGAAAAGGTTTCCTACTTTGTGTATCTGCATAGGAGAAAGGAGACCTTCAGCAGCAATGTGACATAAATACAGTATAGTTATTGATGAGATTCCCAGGTGAGAGGAGAAGACTCGTCTTCTACAGCTCTGACCGTCATAACAAGCTAGCCTCTTTGCCTCTTTTTTTTTTTTAAATTGTTGCGTTTATAAGTTCATATATTTAAATGCTCTAGGCTGCACTATTTTCTCTTGTGTCATGAGTGTTTTCTATTCTCCTGAGCCTGAGGACAAAGTAAGGAGACAGCATGAGCTGAAAGATGCTGTCTGACCACACTATGCAAGGTGATAACTCCCAAAGGTTGGTAGACTTTCCTAAGATTCATAAGTTGGCCATATTATAAATGAATATAAAAGCAGTTTGAGCTTCATTCTAATGTAAATTATTTAGGAAAGGACTTAAAAGAATCAGAGCATCACAATTATGTTGCCTAAGAAATAGATAGATAGATAGATAGATAGATAGATAGATAGATAGATAGATAGATAGATACTTTATTGATCCCGAGGGAAATTCAAGGCATCCAGTAGCAGTATACAGACAGGCAGGACACAAGACATTGGTTCCAAAAAATATATATATATATATTTATTGTATTATGCAAGTCCTCTTAACTTTAAAATATCTTTCATTTGTCATTTCCTTTCAGTTAAAAGTTAGAAATGTGTATTGTCAGTAAGGAAACCATTATAAGCAGTAGCAAGGAACAGTTCTGTATTCCCCTCCAACATGTGTCATATCAAGTATCAGTTGTATGAGTTACTCTCAATATGATTTAAAAGCGTTTGCACATCTGGAAATCCACAAACTTACTTTGGAGACTTTTTACTGGTAATAGAACGGACCTACTCGGATTACAAAAATAAATGTTAGAAGATGTAATACATGGTAGTATAGTAACCTCTATCTAATAAAGAATCCAATAAAGCACACGGACAAAAAATACCATTTCACATTTTGCCAAGCAAATATTACAGTACATCATTGAAAGGAAGCAGGAGAAGATTCTTCTTCTGAGAATACATCACACAAAAGACCCTAAAGAAGGGTTGGAGGAAAGACATTTTTGTCTTGGTGGAAAGAAAATACATGTCAAAGGTTAAAGAGCAATCACAGTGATGATTAAAAGAAACTGTTGTAGCTGTTGTAAGGGAAGAACAATATGTTCAGCGGTTTGAAGTCAGAGGAGGAAGGTAGGAGGGGAGGTCACCAGGTCAGATGTCTGAGGTTTTGTTGTCATACACGATGTACATTGTTTTTTTCTAAGAGATGTTTTTTATGTTTTTATTTCACACAGCCACAAGAGGCTGCTTCCCTGGAAGAAAGTAAATCAGCGTTCAACTGATGACTGGTTAAGCATTTTAAGAGTCATACTATTCGGAAGACTTCCAATGTGGGGCTTTAAAAAAAGCCTCTCATTGGAATGTATGCTGAGTGTTTATTTTGCCGAATTAATCCTCATTTGCTTTTTTATCACTTAGCATTAACGAAACACAATCCTGGCATCCCACTGAACCTGGCATCCCCACTCAGACTGTGGGAGGAAAATAATTATTGACACATATCCCAGCTCTTATTTGTAAAGGATTTAAATTCCAATGAAACCTTTATTTACATATTAAATGTATGTAAACGATTAATTGCCTGCAGAAGAGATTTGCTCTCATGAATGTGTAATCTTGCCCAAGTAATTATCATCATTTTTTGAAGTCGCAATGATAGGTGAAAGAGATTCATCTGTATCGACTTCTTTTTAGCTAACAATAAACAAGCCTGAATGAACAACAAGAAGAGAAACTAGGAGGGGACCAATCGCTACCCACCTTGATTTTTCTTTGAAAGTGGATGTTTTCCTGTCAAGATTTGAGACCATTCGAATTCATAATAAACAGATGGCTCAAGAATAATAGTTACATTTTATCAGTTGGTGCTGATAGATAATGTAAAGTTCTGTACCTGCCCAATTATTCTAATTTCTATCAAAGTCATGAACTCAGCATGTTTCCTCTAAACCAACAGGATGGGATGCATGTTTGTGAAAGTTGACATGTGCAACACATACAGTAAATCTACTCCTTAAAGACCTGCTCCAGGTCAACAAGGAGTGCAGACCTAAAAGCTCCTTCATTGATAGTAAACCTTTTATAGATTCAAACTTCTTGTGCATGGACTGAATCGTATACTGTATGTAAGTAAGACCTTTTATGTAAGTAAGAAGTTTTGTAACTCCAACCCTATACAGTATCTATACAGCCCATTGACACCAGGGCTGATTACCCTGAACTGAGCTGTGGCTCAGTTGGTATAGTCGACCATCTCTCAACTGGAACGTTGGGGGTTTGATCCCTGGCTTCAGTAGCCACGTGTCTAACGTGTCCTTGGTCAAGACACTGAACCCCAAATTGCTCTTGCTTTTTGTTGGTGCTGTATGCATGTGTGTGAATGGGATTAGTTACTTCTGATGGTCTTTCTACACCACAACCTCCACCATCGGTGTGTGAACGCGTTGTTGTGACATGAGTAGTCAGAAGACTAGAGAAGAGCAATACAAGCTCAAGTCCATTTACCCTTTACCTCTTTTGCTGTTTGTTATCAGTGAATGATCCAAAGGTTACATCTGTGACCACACAGATGTGTGTTCAGTCAATCAATTATTTGTTGTAGATGTAGTTGTAGATCAACTTTTCATAACATGGTCAATTCATGGTCCGATGGTAGAGGCTGGGCATCGGGCGGTGGTTGAGGACGACAAGGTCTAATAGCAACAGGCCTTCCTCACCAAAGAGCACTGTTGCTCTCTTTACGTGTTAGAGACGAGTATGTTTGTATCGTACAGCAGGTGTACAACGCAAATCTCCTAAGCCTTATTTATCCATGCTTGCTCTGCTGAAACTGAACAAAGCTTTCTGCCTGAAGAGGAGTTTTTGTTATAAGAATCCGGTTATTTATGTCCATTGATTTCCTTAATGAAATCACTGTCCACCTCTGATGGGTCGTTAGAGCTCAGTCTGATAGGGAAGGCACCTTATCAACAAGAAGCGGCATCACATTAGCCAATCATCAAATGCTTCCTACGCTGGGAAAAGTACGATGAGTTTGAGGTAACGAGTTAGAATATTGAGAAGACGTGAAGTATGAACATGTCTGCACTACACCAACCTGGAGTACGGTGGGGAAGCTGTGCGTTGTTCAGTGTGTTACATGATGAACAGGCAGGTGTCACATACGGACGTCACATGTCTATTCAAAAAATCCTTTTTTTTACAGCCAAAAACTAACATGTTTACAGCCTGGTTCAAAAACTGAAATAGTTCTGATTACTCATTACTCACCACTCACTAACTGGGGGATGATTTTTTTTTATGTAGGATAGTTTATGAAGGATAAGCGTCCTTCACAACAACACACATAGCTGATAGGCAGGTGCAGCTCCAGCTCTCTGTCTGTTGTTAGGTTGACTGATAGTTAGGTTGAGACAGCATGTCCAACATGGAGACCACCATCAATGGGACTCTAAAGCCCCATGCAGTAACAGATGCATGACGTCACTCACCCTTTGTGCATTCATCTTTTCAGTCTGACCTCTGTGTTAGTTTGTTAGCGAGATAAAATTGGTAATAACACACTGTAGTCATAGTTATTACTGTTGGAACTAAGTGCAATTGTTGCTTCAAGGTATATTTGAAAATTCTAAAAATGAAGAATATATTGCTAAAGTATTCTGCAGAGGTGTGTTGGCTATGTTAAACCTCTTTACTTCACTCCTGTTTTTGCAAGCTGCACTGAGCTGCATTCACTGAGAACATATTCATTTCTTGACCTCACAGGCACTGCTGGTAATTGCAAGTTACTCTTAGCAGCAGCTCGAGGCAAAAAAAAAAATGAATATAAATCATTTCATGTTTCCAGTAGGAGTCCAGATAAAGCCCTCTCCTGAACCCAAATAAGAAACATCATCTTTAGAAAATGACTTTTATGACCTAGCTCAATGTCACTCCATACCGACAGAGGACCTAAAGTACTGATTTTATTCAACTGCCATTTTGTCCATGTTTATATTTCAATTTATTTGTTTGAAATGTCTTGTATTTGACATTTTTTAAATTTTATTTTATATATTGGTAATTGCTTTTCATATTTTATTTTATATAGGTACTTGTTATTATTTTAGCCTTGTTTTTTTTCTTTCGCACCAATACACCAAGACATTTATTCATTGTATACACCTTGTATTAAATGTGCTTGGCATTAAAAAACGACCGATTAATTCAAGCTTATGGTGCCGGTATGTCACTCAGCATTAAGGTTTTGCAACTGGCAAAAATAAATCAAAAGTTGGTCAATCAAACAGAGGGTGTAAGCAATTATCATTACTATATCATAAAAAAAACTTACTCAAAAAAAAAAAAAAAAAAAAAAGATGCCCCAAGACCCCTCTGGCAAACAGTGATGTATTGCTGTCACACTTTGGATACAAATATAAAAAACCTCAGAGCCTACAAAGTCTCATGTCACCTTGGAGATCTTTGACACCCCCTCCAGGAGAGCCTGGACCCCTGTTTGTGTCGTCGAAACAAAGGAGAAAGTAATTTGGTCGCTCCATTTTCACATGTGTGAAGTTGCTGCTTAATTTTCTCAGATAAGAGTATATCGCTGATGTACCTTCCTCATCACAGTCCTGTGATCGAAGATTTTAATTGTCTGTGCTCTTCTGACTGATGACGGTCAGACTGTATGAAGCAAGTAGACCTAAGATAGACTTGTGGATAAGAATAAGCCATTGGTTTAGTCTGCGTAGGTTCAAAGATGTCGATCCAGGCATGTAAGCTTTGTGCGGAGGCATGCATGTGTCAAACTTAATCCAGCACAGGCATAAAAGCGGCAGCCACCAGTCTCTGCTTAGACTCTCAAGAGAGGCAGGATTTTTTTTCCAACGACGAATCCCAGTTTCAGGTTTAACCTTTTTATCAGCTGCTAAATGTGAGTAGTAAAAGAAAGAACTTAATTACCTGGTGTGTGGTTGAGACAGGCGATATATCAAAGCGATCTCCATTTTAGTTTCCAGACTTCATTGAGATGTTCTCTTAAAGTTGCCACTGCGAGGACCAGCAGGTTTGGGAGGTAAACTGTGTGAGAGTTCCTGCATATACAAATAGTTGGAATTGATTAATAACCATTGTATTCAAATCTTTACCAATTTGTTAACCTGAATTACATTGTGTGAATTAATCTCTTGATAGAAACGCCAGATAGAACATTTATTATTTCCAAAAATGGGAAAGAGATTTTTCTTTTGTGGGGTGGGGCGGTACCCACCTGCTTCAAAGTACCACTGAGAACAATAAAAAAGGCCTTTTGCCAAAAGCACAATTTGTTATAATAAGCCACTTCTTAGTAATGAGAAGAGTTTTTTGGATAAAGTATGAGTGTTTTTTTTTTCTTTCTTATTTTCTAAAACCAAGAGACCAGTGCCAAATTCTTCGGCCAGCAATCTCAGCAGGTTCCCCTCTATAACATTTTCATGTTTGAACTTTTCTTTGGTTGACTTTTTCGTTGTGAAAGCAAAATGCAAGGCCGCAGGAGAAACCTTTTGGAGATGAACAGGTCATTTTCCACACAGACTGATTGAGAGAGAAAAAACCGGATTGAGCTTGTAGAGTTCTTTTCTAGTCTTCTGACTCCTCAAAGTGCTTTGACACTGCAGGTCATACCTACACATTCACACACTGATGGCAGAGGTTGCTATTGAAAGTGCTGATGATGCTGATGTTATTGTTGTGTTTCAGTTGCAGCTTGACGTATGACCTTAGCTTTCTTCCATTGTGTTGGAAGTACTGTCAGCGGTTACTTTCTTATGTTTATAGACTCACATTATTGTGGTTTTATATGGTATGTATTTGACTGTCTTAAAAAATGCACTTGTGACTTTAATTACTAGTGATTACTATTTAATAATAATAATGATGATGATGATGATTATGATTATTATTATTATTATTACTACTATTTAACTGTGACCCGTTTATATTCTTGTTGACTCAGCACTTTACCCTCTCTGTAATGAATGGTGCAAAGGGCATCAGTTAAGGATTGTTGTTGTTTTCTCCAAGGCTGTCATATTCAGTGCCTCTTACCTTTTTAACTTGTTAGCTACCATATTTTCCGGAATATAAGTCGTAATTTTTTTTCATAGTTTGGCTGGTCCTGCGACTTATTGTCAGGTGCGACTTCTATATCAAAATATAGGCTACGTGCATCCTGACAGGCATGAACCAAGTAAAGTAAACATTACCGTCTACGGCTGTGAGAGCGCTCTAGGCTCGTTACAACTACATAGTCCCACAGAAGAAGAAGAGATGGTGCCACATCTTCCTCCGGACTTGGTGGAGTTTTTTCAGAAGCGACACCATGGATTCAAGCAAGAGCTTGGTGGACTCGCTGGCTGTTAATGTGTTGCACTAACGTACTGGACACCTATTTACTGCAGCCTGTTGTTCTGTGTGCTGTTGTGTAATTGAATAACTTGCCTTTCCAGGTTAAATGTCTGTTCTTGATTTTGGATTTTGTCAAATACATTTCTAAATAAATGCAACTTGCAGTCAAGTGCAATCACAACAGACTGAGGTGTGTTTTTATCCACCTGTACCTTTACGCTCCGCCATATATCCCCTCTCTATAAACCTCGACCAGAGTTAAGTGAGAAGAGTGCGTTAGGGCCACTTTTTCAGTAGATGTCTTTACATATTACAGCG
The DNA here is from genome assembly GCF_947650265.1 of Symphodus melops. NCBI lineage: Eukaryota > Metazoa > Chordata > Actinopteri > Labriformes > Labridae > Symphodus > Symphodus melops. The sequence goes on from NC_136693.1 coordinate 4,729,386, forward strand.
CTCTATTAATAGAAAGTGAAATGGGCCCCTGTGATGTACATCTGGGATTAAAAAACGAGTCGGCTGTAAAGTTATTTGATTAAATTTGAAAGTGAAGTTAAAGTGCCATATTGCCCTCTCGTGACAAACATTAAATTAAGTTTCTGACATGTAATATGTGTTCTAAATGTTCCATTAGAGCAAAGTACATGAAAGTATAAAGGCCATGAGAGTGATGTGACTCCTACACGTGCATATTCCCTATCATCGAACACACAGGAGAGCTCGCCAGTTGTCTCTCTCTGTGATGCATGATACTTCCTCTGCAGTGTTTGTGTGTGTGTTCTGCCCCGTGGCAAGATTTTCATTTTGCAATTCAAGAGGAAAAGAGAAATCATGTGAAGAATTTAAACCGTTTCCCACAAACCTGTCACTGCAATTTGTCCTGGAATTGTCCCCTTTTAGTTTGTTATTGTGTTCCTAACCTTTTTTTTTTATTGCAGTGTTTAAGCTTCTGTAAAGGGAAAGCTTCTACATCTTTGACATCATATTTGTGTTCTTAGTTTACATTTTGTAATCTTAATGGATCTGCCATTAAGTCGAACAGAGTATCATCCTCTTAATGATGTACTTAAGGCTCACACGTCTTGGCATTGTCCAGGGTTTTACCCATGAACAGCCCTGGATTTATAGCAGATTACTCTTCATGTGTCTCGTAGAAAGTTTGATGACCACAACCTCCCCTTCTCTTTATCACATCTTTTGCCAAAACGCTTTTTTTCCTGACCTTGGGTGACTCTACCCACAGGCCGGAGAATATCGTCCTCTTCCCACCAAAGTCCAAGAAGTCAGGTCTTTCATTGCTTTCAAATCCCTTCTCTTAAATAACCCTTATGTATCACTGCCAAGTCCCACCTCAATCTGCTGCTTTTCCTTTCCCGTCTCCTGTCCCTGGAAAGTTTGTTTTCAGTGCAACACTGACCGAGAAATACTATCCTCATAAAATCTGATGCCTCTTGTCAGTCAGCAAGGCGAAGTCATCAATCATTCTAAGCCCTTTCCACTCAAAATAATAGCAAATGGCTTCTCTTTTGTTGAGTTTGCAAAAAACACAATTCTTGCAAGGTTTACGATGCCTTTTTGCAGTGCGTTCTGCTGTTAGTCAGTTCTAGTAAGGTGATTACTACGATGGTCTATGACCTTGCAAAGTCCATGGAGTTAGATGGAGGCCACGAATGTACTTTATCCATAAGCCAAAAGTAAAGGTGTGAAATGCAGAAAATTACTTTTGTTTTTTACAACCAGGTCATTGATGTCTTGACCAAAAAGCAGTTTTGTGAACTGAATGGAAAACTCCAGTGGGAAATCATTCTGGGGAAAAAAGATGAGCTATATTGCTGGCAAGAGTTACTTGCGTTAGTTATTTTGTATGTATAATAGTTCCCCTTTCATTGTAAGCATGATAAATTTGTACAGTTTCAGTACAGTTGCTTTTATTGCTCTACATTTGTTTTCAAAATAAAGACATCCATTATTGTTCATTTACAGGTTAGGTTTTGAGATTCTTAAAGATAAAGCATTGAAGAATAGCCCACATATCACATCCTAGTAATAATACATGTCCTCTTGATAACTTCCATGTTGTAAACAGCAGGCCAAACAGGTCCTTCTGCAGCTTGTTGCATAATGGTTACATTCCTGCTCTCATTTTTGGAAGAGTGAGCCTATTAGAGAGAAATCAGGTTGACAGCGAACTGGCCGACTGCCCATAAGCTTACTGGACAAAACCCAGGATGCCCGTAGGACTGCATAACCAATTTTACTGACATTTTAGATAATGCTTGTTCATTTACAGCTGACCCACTGAGCCGGTATTGGTTTATACCATGTTACCAGGAAGTGTTTCACTCAGAGGAATTCTGTTAATGGCTTTAAAATGCTGCTATAAAACTTCAGCTTCAACATTTCCCTGGACCTAATAGGTGGATGGTCAGGGGGGCATCTCAGTAAGAATGAGCTCACCTTTTGATGCCCTCTGAACAGATGGCATCAATTATTTTCATCCCCTATGGATGCGTGCCAATGGAGAAAGATCTGAGGGTGGTCCTGCCTGTTGTTAAAGCAAATTGGAGAGAAAAATATCGCCTTTTTAATAAGTCCAGTGGATCATTTTCTTTGGATTTTTCTTTACATTACCTGGATGAATGGGACCACTCAGTGCAGATGAGACTCTGGAACCTTTAATGAAACTTGGCTAAACTATAACAAATGCATCTTATTAAAAAAGCAGTGCAATATTTCCCAAAGGTTCATGCCTATATGTGCCAAGTAGTGGGCAGACTTGGCATTACTTAAGGTTTCAAATTTAAGCATCATGCCTGTAATTAACTTTGTATCATTTAAAATATTGGCATGGTCTTTTCGAGGAAGCAGGCCAACACCTTATTAATATTCGTCCTTGACGGCCCTGCATATCCATTCTTTTTTTTTTTTTGCGTGTTCGGTGAGAGTGTGAGCGTGTTTGTTGGCAAGTAATGCGTAATCCAGGATGATTGCTGATACCATCCACCTGTGCTGAGAAGTCACCTCAAAGGGACCGAGCAACCAATCACAAGAGAGCACCCCGTCAACACAGCCTTCAGAAGCATGCCAGGCAGTCGGTCGGCAATTGCGTTACTTTGTTTGTGCCTCACAACAGACTTACTCTGTTGCCTTACTTTCTGGAGGCAATTATTTCTTACCAATAAACAGTATTCTCAGGTATTAGTTACTTGATAGGACAAAATCCACTACTTGCTTGTAAGAATCTCTTGGGTTTTTATCAGATACAGTTCTACTGCAGATAACACAAAATCGAACAAACAACATCAGTACTGAACTGTGACTCTATAAACCATGTAAAAAAACAACAACAACCAGGACCTCTTTGAATCCTTGTATTTCTATTATCAGCCATACATTTCATATTAGTTGAAAGGAAAACCTGAAAGTCAAGTTTATTCTCATTTGCTTTCCTCGAGCTGAAACTGTTTGTTTTGCTCACAATTTTGCCTCTCTCTCTCTGTCAACAAAATATCTTGCCCTGCGACATCTTCAGGTCTTTTAACTCGATGTGACGCTTCATCAGTTGAACCAAAAAGTTACAGTCAGCAGTTTATTTCGAAGAAGTCGGTCGACAACTTCCTGTAACTGATGACATCAACTGAATTTTTCCAACATCAGGGCCGTTGTTATCCCCCATAGTGGAAAGCACTGTAGTAGTTCATTCAGTTCAGATCCCGTGCATAATTGCCTCAGTGAGATTCATCTAATCACTGCTGTGAATATTGCTGCTGACAGCTGTTGGAAGACCATGGAACAATAATAATAATAGTAATAGCTGATGGGAGGGAAAAGACCCAACCACGGATTTAATGGTTTTACAACCCTTCGAGAGCTGCATTAAGGCTGCTTCAGCATGATACTTACAGTACATACACAACATACTATCAAAACGTTTTCCATTGAAGTCAGCTTGTGTTTTTCTGCAATTTATAAGTGTGAGGGTTCTGCATTTTCAATGGCTGAACAAAGCACTGTACAAAAGGGGAATCGGTGCTTGGAAGATTTGAACATGACAAAGTAACACCGTCTTTTAATATTTTCTTAATAGTCACTGTAGATTTCTTCCATTGAATTGAGATCTTTTTTTAATTTTTAATTTTATATACTTTATTAATCCCCGAGGGGGAAATTCTGGTTCGTCTCTGTTATTTTATAGACATGCTTCTCACACACACAGGCCTGAATCACACACATGCACAAGCAGGACCTGTGGACATGCATTACTTGACAGATGTTACAGAGTGCGGCGGCTGCCCCCACTGGAAGTGCCCCCTGAGCTGCTTGGGGGTTCGGTGCCTTGCTCAAGGGCACCTCGGCAGTGCTTGAGAAGTGGTCTGGCACCTCTCCAACGACCAGACCAACTTCCATATTTTGGTCGGCACTTGAACGAGACTTGAACGGGTGACCCTCCGGTTCCCAACCCATGTCCCAACGGAGTGAACTACCGCCCAAAGATCACTGTCTTTATTTACAATAAAATGGTGTTTTATTACCAGAGGCAACATTGCAGAGAAAGTTAATTATATATATATATTTTTTGAAATATTTTTTAAATGTATTTTGATTAAGTCTTTGATTTATCAATTGTTAAAGAAGTTTACTGACCATATTGAATAAAAAGCACCGTCACATTGATGGTCTCAAAGTGTATTGGGTTTAAACGGGCTGGTGGGTTGGCCATTCAGATTTGTCCCCTTAGAGAAATGTGTTCTAGACTAAACAATGCTGCACATATTGAGCTTCCTCTAAGTAGAAACAATAATTATAAATAAAATCAAACAAACCACATGCACAAAGTGAAGCAAATCTACATATAAGTCACAAACAACATCAATGGCACTTATAAGATGGACTAACGTGAAATGGTAAAAAGACTTGATAACACTTTTGGCACTTTTCCAGCCTTCAGAGCCTTAAGAGCACTTTTTATACCAAAGATCACACCTACCTTATTCACACCCATTCACCGATGGCAGAGGCTGCTATGTAAAGTGTCCATCAGCATTAACTAATCCCTTTCATACAGATTCACATGCCGCCAAGGCAGCTGAGGGGCCGTTAGGCCTAAGGACACTTCCACATATGCCTGCAGGAAAACGGACTCCAGCACTGCTGCTCCACAGATGCCCTTGAACACAATTGAGGGATGGTCTCTTGATGATTTGAGGTAATGACCAAGTGTGCACAGTCCAGGAAAGACTTCTGCAGCTTCCTGCATTAATTAGCATGTTAATGCACACTTCTAACTGCATTGAAGGACAAAATTAGCGTTCTTTAAAGTGCTGTTAATGACTCTGAAAGTTTGTGATATAACTGCACAAAACGTTTGTGTCCTTTGCCAGACTACACAGAAGTCATCATGTGAGCACAAAATATGGTTTGTAAAGCCGGGAGGAAATACAAACCAACCTTTCACAGCTTCCAATGACCTGAAAACCTCTCAGCAAAAAGTGATGCTTGACAAAAGGAATACTAGAACCTCAACAGAAGTCAAATTAAATTCAAGTGCACTTAAACATACACGTACAGGCTGTACATATAAATGCACAAAACTGTGTTTTAAAGTTCAAGAGTTCAAGTAGCCAGAGCAGGAAAAGACCAGCAGGTAGAAATATCCAGACAAAAATGGCCTAGGGCTACTGACAAAAGGGAACTGTGAAAGTTGTGCGCAAACAGCCCCAGACAGGCTAAAAGGAAAAGCTGAGAGCAGAAAGGAAACCATGGAGTATGTCATCAAATGTCATACAGTATATGACTCAGAAAAGGCAGGGTTGAGAGTTCACAAAGACAAAGAGGCTACATCAGAACTGAAACAGTATACACGACAGTAAACAGCTGTACTGTGAAAGAGAGAGAGATGTCTCAGAAAGGCCACTGAGAGAGGTATCAGAGAGGAAGATCACCAAGATCAGATTGAAAGTGTCCATAAACTCTGAGGGAACAAAGAAGGATTTGATTGAAGTTACTCGAGGGAGTCTTTGAGGGAAATGAAAAAAGAGAGGACGAAGAAGAAAAGGGTTTACAAGCACCCTTTAAAATATGTAGAGCTACACTTGAAAGGAAACAGTCTGTGTTATTTTCTCTTTTTCTCATTATTAACAACAATTCCCCTGAAGAGAATAACGCTGTGTCTCAGCTTGGATACTTTCATGACTACAACAGCACCCATAATGTTCACTATGTACATATTTAAAGTAGGGTTGTCACAAAGGTAAACTCCTGCACTTGTAAACAAACGTTTATTGGTAACGTTTTGGTAACAGACCTTCATCAGGCAAACAGATCGATAAAATCGGCTGGACACCCTTAATAGGAAGTGGCTGCAGGTCTGCAGTGAATCATCATTATGACGTCAGCTTCCTGATTGAGAGAGGGAAGGCTAGAGGGGAATTGTCTCAAACCACGATGTTTGAGCTCTTTCAGGAAATCACCTACACAACATTCAACAGCTTATTCTCCATCTTTCTTTATTTCATTAACAACATTCATCAAGAATGTCTTCTGCTACAACATCTGCTAGATTGGTTGCTCACTTGACCTTTATTAAGTTTGTTTTAAAAATAATAGATCACAGGTTTTGAAAATGGATCTGCTATCTGCCCTCTTGATGTGTTATTTTCTACTAATAAATGGCCAACATGGCCGCCCTTTGAGGGATGGGAGCATCTGGCATACCAATGCAAGTTTTCTTCTGCTGTTTAAAGTGTTAGAGTGAAAGAAGACAGACAGTGAAGGATGCACTTTCTATAAACCACAGCCTCCAGTGTGTCTGTCACTCACTGGACAAATATAAATAAATATGGAAATGTAATATATGTCTCCCTTTTGTAAAATGTATTTGGTGGATAATGTCCTGTTCTTAAAATGAAGCATTTCCTGCCCATTCTCACTATAAAGTAGATCAAAATAAAACAGCTTGGTCACTTTCCAAAACTGCCTTGTGAAGGTAGGAACAGTCTATGATAGGAACCAAGCAGCTAATTAGCAACACAAATGAGTTGGAGGAAGTGTAGACGTTTATGTAAGAAATCTGTCAGGCAGTTGCCGTTTCTTCCCTGCTGTGGGTACCTGGATATTTAAATGTATATCTGGGTACATATGTTTGTATTTTATTTGTTTGAAATGATTTTCCTTACCAAAATATGAAGCATAGTACCTTAAATGGTACAACACTTTTTATCTTTACATTATTTTTTTTCCAGTAAGGAAGTCTTTGAGGTCCTTCCACCAAAAAGCTGTTGTTGCCAAACATGGAGTGAACTCCTGGGAATGGATTGGAAAATCTTTATTCACCGTAAGGGGATCTAGTATTTAGTTTGCAACAGATGTCCAACCATACAGGCAGCACACATCATAGAAAACAGCACAAAGACATAAATGCATACATATAACTACAATGGATATCATCATGATGGACGTCAGTGAGATAAGGGACACAAAGACCAACAGTACATAGTGAACAGGCAACACTGCCTACAGCTTGAACACAAATGCTGATGGGACAAAAAACATCAGATAACTGTTTGATTTGGCCCTCCTCATGTAAGAAATATAAACTTTGCATGCAGAGGGTTCTGAGGGTCTTCCAAGATGGCCTTTGCCTTCTGAGTGGAATATCCTGAACGTCTCCACAGTATTTACTTTCAGGCTCTACGTCAAGTTTTCATGTGAATGAAGTGTCTGTTTACACTCACTGTGTCCTTCTAGTAACATTGAAGCATTTACATTTTTTAAGAATACATCGACTTTCAAAAAAGAGCCAATTTCTTTTTTGTGTGTGCAAATTTCATCAAAGTTTTGAACAAACAGAACGTGGCTTCACAAGAAAACTGTGCTCCATAGCAACCACAAGCTCCACAGGGAACTTTACAGGGTTACCTTGACATTTCAAGGAACTCGTTCTCAACACTGCTGTCTCTACGAGGGATTTCTTCATGGCTGGTCATTCAAAATAGAACAAAGGTCTTCAATATGAGAACCTACCCTATATGCTGGAAAATGTTTTCATTTATTCATTGTAGTTTTCATGTTAACAATATGAATTAATAAATGACAAAGTAACATGTAGGCTGAGGCAATACTGCAAAATCTAGTGAAAATACAGTCTGCCCAGAGGTTCCTTATTTCAGCCCTCAAAACAACTAGCCTGCAACCCCTTAGATACTTCTCTGCCGACCCTCCACTACTCCATCAGTGCATCCTTCACTTTGTCCAATTCTTCTTTTACTTTCTGCCACTACTGGACCACCATGAAGATGATTCTCTATTTTCTACCTAAAAATTGACAGTGTAAGGAGCAAATCTGTTTATAATAAAGAGGGTTGAGGAAAGGATTTTGGATATACCTGATAATTATGTTTCTATTTTGTTCCCGTTCTCCTTTTTTTGATTCTGGAGGATTCATTGGGACAGATTGTTTCAATGTCTTTGAAAATGGCTAAGGGCCTCTGTCCCCTTTGCAGGCAGAAAAGAACATGAAGCATGTGTGTGTTGAGAATAAAAGCACTGCACATCCCTCCGTTTTTTATTTTCCATTGCTTATAACTGCATCTTTTATATTTCAGACCTTTTTTTACCTAGCCGACACAGAGCAGAGAGGATGTTGGTAAAAGACAAAAGACAAAAATACAGGTAATATTTTATATTTTGAAAGTGTACCGGTGAAGTCAACACCGCCCCTTACGGAAAAGTTGAAAGATTTTCAACATGAAGTGCTCGAAGCTGCGGTTTTCGCCCCAGCTGCCGCTTGCTACTTACATTATGTGGACATGGTGCCTTAGAGACAGAGAATACATTATCACGCCTGTGAACACAGCATGAGCACAATGTGTGGATTATTACCACTTTAAAGTAGTTCACTGACAATGGATAGAGGCAGATAGGGACTCAACATGACTATTATTAACAACAGTAATCAACAGGTGTAAAGTGAGTGCTGTGTTTCTTTGTGTAGTTTTTGCTTTAGAGCCCTCAAAGGCTGTGGTTACATAAAAAGAAAAAGCCTTTTGTGAATCCATTCCCATGGTTTACAAATCCATGTACACAGTTTAGGAAACCGTACAGATTTCATATCCATGAGCACAGACAATACTAAACTAAACTGTGTAAACGGATTTGTAAACTGTGAGCACACAAAAAAATAAAAAACAGATTTTTATTTTTCTTACCTTGACTCTTCAGGGGCCAGATATGTTCCAGCACAACTGCATCTGCGATGTTTGCATGTGTGAAAACATTTTTGGAATATATTTTCAGATCCACAGACGGTCATACATGGCACAACTATTCAGGGTGTTACACAATTACCAAACGATGCAAGAGAAATGGATGCTGCAGCTATGGTGGACATGTGGTTAAGAAGTGAGTAGTGAACCAGGATTACCAAATCTAAATGTTTGATTCTCATGGACTTCAAATCAAAACCGAAACCTTGTTTTTCAATGAAAAACAAACGTAACTTAGCATAAGCATTCTTGACGCATATTTTTTTACTTTTACACTTCTGTCGTAAACATGTCCTTTATCGATTAAAGAAAAAATAACCCTCGGATGCTCCTTACTGGTTTACATATTCATGAGGATGAGATGGGGTTCAAGGGGAAAAAAGATAAATAACACGCAGCAGAAAAGCTGCAGCCACATCTGTCACATATAACGGCTATAACTATTGAGGCACAGCAGCACAGACCATTAACCTGTGTGGGTGGGTGGTTTTTGAGTGTATGCATTTCACAGGTTTCCTTACGATCATATGATGGTTGTTGATGTCTGCTGCATGTGTCGTTACTGGCTGGCATTCTTGGTGAAAAAAAGATATGCCTGATTTCGTTTCACTGACTCTCCCAGCCCAAGAAGCACAGCCATTTGGTAGGATGTGTTCTTGTGAACATCTTGGAGAAAATACACAATAATGGTTCAGAAAATAACTGTGCTTGTGTCTTAAAGGAAGCAGAGAAAGTGCAGCATGTTAGATCATGGTACCCACAATCTGCTGTATGACCACTCCACTAAATCACTCGCCTGTGTTTCTCCTCGTATTTTTTGGCACACTTAAGTTCAAGGTGACATAGTAATTCCAAACAGGTGCAGCCCGCGATTAAAAAAAGAGCTTTAGTGTGCCTGATAAAATTGTTCTTTTTACTGGCACCGATCCTCATCAAGCACCTTTCCTCATAAAATATTATGAACTAAAATATCATTGGACAGCTTTTGTAGCAACCTTGTGTAAAGCTGCCGACACAGCAGAGAGATGTGACACTAAACTCACAATTGGGCCGTCCTTGGCCTCGAACTTGTGGCAAAGCGACTGCTTGCTTCTCACATTTGGAAGAATATCACTTACACTGATAATGTGAAAGAGGCAGGAGCAGAGGGAAAAAGAGTAGATCACTGACGGAAAGTGAGATCATGCCACAAATGGGTAGGGGGGAAAAAAAACACATTAAGATTGCGAAATAACATGTTTTTTTTCATCCACTCAATTGTACATGTTTGGTGTTGTACTGGCATGCATTGTGCGTGGGATGGATGGGCAATAAAAACTCCGATTTCTGCTGTGTAACAAGAATTTATTGAAGCCAGCACGTGCTTAAGAAATGTGGATGATTATTGCGTTGTGCCATGCGAAAGACTCAGTGTTAACAATACATAAATAGTGAACACATTTCACAGGGATGACATGAGGTGTTCAAATATTATTATCACTGTGACTTGTAATCTTTGTTTCTCAACATGCAAAATTATTTGCTTCTAGAAAGTCTATTAGCTTGGGGATTAGCAGATTTCGTTGAATGGAGGTTTGGATAAAAGTTGACAATTCTTCCAATGAAGGCGAGACATGATTAGAGCCTATTGGTCCTCTAATGACCTGTATCAGACTTCATTGGCTACAACATACCAGTTAAGTGATCCAATCACATTTCAAGGATTTCTTCTCACTACTTTTAGCAAGTGTACTCATTAGCATACTTGATTTTATGTTAGTTTGAATTTAAGCATTCCTTAACTTGGAATGGAATTGGGTATGGATTTCACTGGTGCACAACTCTTCCTTTAATAATGGAGAAGAATGATTTGCAGAGGAGATTTTATTTACTCGTAGCAGAAGGGAGTCAAGTTATAAGCTCTGGAAACAAAGTGCAGAGGGTCAAATAACCTGATTTGATTATCAACACAATATTGAACCGAGGCAGCACTTTTCTGCCAGAAGTGCAAAATAATCATCCCTTTAGAAAGCAGAAACACAGCACTAACCAGAGTCCATCTCGTGCTCCACATCTTATGATGCATGACCTGCAGCGGCTGACTATAGCATCCCTGTATAACCAAGTATAGAGGCTGTCAGCACCCTGCAGACAGAATAATGAAATGAAGGTGACAAAGGTCATTATGGAGTAGTACATGACGTGTTTGAGGCTCACAAGAAGAGAACAGATGCAAAAAGGCCACATCAGTGAATCAGTTTTTGAGCTGTTTGGGTACGAACGGCAAAAGGTTTACTTCTGAAGTCACATTTCAGAAAGATAGATGCAGCTCGGACACAACTGTCAGTGTGCAGTGACTGGTGCACTGTCAGATTACCTGCAGAGGAAAACCTTTTCTTATGGCCATTGCTATGTAATTTATATTTGAGTTCAGTTTTCATTTCCTCTTTTTAGATAGACCACTGGGTGCTATCCACTTTAGATTACAGGAACTCCAACTTCATGAGCTAAATTTGGATCCTAGAAAGCATCAGGTCACTGGTCTGTGCTGCTTCCCTGAAAAAAAAAAAAAAAAAAAAACATCCACTCTTTAATTTTCCAACTGAATTCCCACTAATGGATACTTTAATATTTCAATTACAGAGCGGCGATGTTCATGAGGCTAACATTATTTTGCAATTAAAGCATCAATCCTGATTTAAAAAACTATATTAGGCTTTGTATTCCCACTGATTACATTGAGCCTAATGCTGACTCTGCATCCAGTTGCCATCACAAACAGTATGACTTTTAAACTTTGAGCAACTTGCCCTCATGAAGACGATTGAAAAGAAACTTTTGGCAACTTGACTGCTTTGATGGACCAGTCATACCTCAGGAGTTTTCTCCCTAAAAATTGACATAGCCAAGGTCATTTTAGTCCATAAAAAGAGAGTCAATAACGTGGCATTTTTTGGCACTGCACATGCAAATGTACACCAGCTGAACTCTCACCACCCCCTCTCAGCAAACAACCATAAAAATACAGGAGAGATGAATAAATTTGCTTTGACAGTCCAACCAAGTTGAGACCTCCCTGCTTTCATTTACAGCTTGCCAAGTACAGTACAACTATAGAGCCACAAACCTGTAAAATACGAACTGTACTGGAGCTAATCACAGGTTACAGCTTCTCAGTAGGAAATTGCATGAAACTTGGCACACGTGGCTCTGTGAAGAGTCAGAGAGAAGACTGATTTTTTTAATGGCAGGTTTCAGAGGGGTTGGATTTTTCGGCAGAACTATAAACTAATGGATGTCAAAATCTCTGCAGATTCCAAGATAATTATGTTGCGATTAAAGAGATGATGAAGACTTACACAGATGTAACTTCTATCATTGTTTTAAACGTGTTAATGTGCTTTTAGGATTTTGGTGCATTAGTCCGATCTGTTAAGCAAACAGATGGAAAGCATGGTGAAGACAACGTGGAAGTTTTAAATTCAGGAGGTAACACAAAAATCACATATCAGTCAATGACTTGTACATATGAATGGAATAACAGATCTGGTGACCTCTTATTGGACTTTTAACAGCAAGTCTCAGCATAGAAAATTGCAAATTTTTGCACAAACTTGTGAATCAGAACCAATGTGCTCAGGTGTGGCAGCCAGCCATGAAAAGGGATATTTCTCAGGCAAGGTCAGTTTATATAAGTCTCAGAGTTTTGCATTTTTTATTACACACCATCAAGAAGACACCTGGATAACAAATACTTTATTCTACTTTGGTCATTTACCAAAATAAGGAGTTTAAGTCTTGGTTGATTGCAGTATTAAAGTAACACAACTTCACCATTTAACTATTATTCAGTAAAGTGGTGTGTTTTTAATGAACTAATTGTGTGAGCAACGACTTAATGGGACGCTAATACTGAAGTAGTTTCAGATGTTTTCATGGTGCTCAACAAAACCTCTTTAACAGGAAAAAAGTACCACTCAAGAATCAGTTCTCTTTGGTGAAAGAGTGTTCTTGAGACTGCAGCTTTGTGGTTGAGTGCTTCTTACTTTAAAAGTGGACTTTGAGTGAAAAATAACTTCTTCTTTTTACTTGTTTGGTAGAATTAAGATTTATTTGTTTCTCTTGATGCATGCCAACATATCGTGATATATGAAAACCAACGACGGGGATTTACTGTGACCACCTATTGAAAACCTCATCATAAAGAAGCAGGAGGAGATCTAAACAATACTTTAAAGGTATAGTCTCAAATGTGTTTTGTGCTGAATAAGCTTCCACAATCAGCACACAAGCTACCTAGTTAGCCTAAAGCAATGAAACACAATGAAATTTCTAGCATAGCTCCCAAATAAGGTATTATAGTCTATTTACTTTTATGGCTTGATTGCTTTTATTGTCTGTTTTCTTTTATTGTGTGATTTTTCTCCATTGTGAGATTAATAAAGATTTATCTTGTTTTTTTTATTTTCTGCTGGGAAGCATTTTGTTTTCTGTTTTGATTTGTGCTGTGCAAATGAAGTATTATTATTTATATCAGCATCGTTATCGTCATTAAACTGATTTGTTGTCTCTACTGACACGTTTGCATCAAAGTGCAGCAAACTATAAATCTTTGTACATGTATATACTGCCGACGAAGCACATCAGATATATGTTGCTGCAGGTGCTGGGGATTGAACCCCCAACCTTCCAGTTAAGATATGACCGACTCTACCAACTCAATCCCAGCCTTATCTGGGGGATGCAATGAATCAAGAAGTGCCAGCATTGGCATCTACAGCACAAAGCAGCATAACAAAGGAAGTCCTGACTAAAGTCAGCAAACATTAACTGAGAATATTTTGGTTAAAAGAAATGAAATACAAAATAAAAAAGTACAGTATATTTCCCCAAATATCAAACCTTTCTCTTTAATTTTTATGGCAATAAATACTGTGGCCATGAATTAATGCATAATGTCCTGTCCGATCTAAAAAAGGCAGAACTTTGACATGATTTAAATAGACACCTGCCAGGCTATCAAACATTAGAGTTATAATGACAGTTTGGTAGAATATCTCACAGCTGACTGCACATTGTAATGATGCACACAGCAAATTGTACACATGTTGCAGAGGACAAATGTTCAAGTGATGGCCATTCCAAGTGTGAATTTCTGCAGGCCTATTTCCATAACACAAACACACAGCAATGTGTATATCCATCAAAACCTAAATTGTTAGATCGGCATTCAGTTCATTTATAAAGTTTGAAAAACACACGCTTCAGCCAAACCCCTGTCATGTACCAGTCCCTGTCTGACTCAGTCTTAATTTGTCACTTGGCCTTTCAAATAATGGTTTGCAGGGACAGGGCAATGGGCAAATCATTTGATTAAAGTGGGACATTACAGGGACTGTGGAAATCAGGCTGACAGGAAAATGTCCCAGATGTTACCGTTTGTACAAAGAATATGCAGAGGGGGGAAGGGAGTCTCCTGGCAGTTGGCACAGGTTCATTCCTCGCATTCAGATGGCCTCATTCCTGTCAGAGCCACAGCCACACAATGTCCATCTGAAGAGCTAAAAATAGTGACAGAGGCGAAGAACAGTGAAGAATTCTGTTCTCTTGAGGCTGCACTGACCTGACATTCAACTGAGATGCTCAGTCATACACAATGATCTTTATTCAGACACAACCCTGTGAGGAAATGTCTGTACATTAGAAAGTACTGTATGTGTTCATTCATTATTACTCAGTTTTACTGTCAAACATTTTCACCTGGATAAATAAAACAAATTCACCTGAGCTCAAACAGCTTGTGTCTCAGTCGCACGCTTTGTCCACAGCTCGCTCATTTCAATCATTGCAGCAACTCTGCAGTTTGAAATCATTTGATGGCCTTTTGCTCGTTCTCTGAAGACGTGAGTGTCATGCTGTCAACCATCTGCAGTCATGTCTGCCTTCAGCTTTCATTCTACAAGTTTCCAGCAGCAGCCAGCTCTCGAGTGTGCATACTGCAGACAGCCGTAAAATGTCGAGCCTGTCTGAGCATCATCGCTACAGTGGTTTCTCGGAATTTTGTGCTGCTTTCTTAAGTCAACTTAAGTTTCCTGATTGGTATTCTTGGCTGAGGCAGTGGCTTTCTGCCTGCTCCTCTCTCTGTCTCTCTGCAGATAGTGTCTTTTTCATCCTTCACTACCCGCTTTGAGAACCCCCTCCAGTCAATGTCATTTTGTCTTTCATCCAGAAAATAAAGAGAGGAGTTGGAAGCTGTTAAGTGTTTTTTTTTTTTCCTTGCCACTACCTGTCCTAGTCCACTATGGAACGATTGTTCCTGATGAGCTGTGTCCTGTTGCTTTAACCTCCAGCGTCCCTTCTTTGAGATTTTCTCAACTTTATGTTGAACAAATAAAGGTAAACGGGCTGCACATACAATCATACTGTACACTAGTGGTGAAGACTGCTATGTTAAAGGTTTATTATGCAACATTTGAAACACGTTTATTACAGATATCAGATATATCCTAAAACCTTTGAGTTATACATTTCTGCAAAGAGAGTGAAATCAACTTTAGCCTAAAAGAGGTTACCATCCAAAACAAGTGTCATTCTGTGAAATATATTGCGCTCTGGGTGTGACAATTTCTGCTTCTCGGAAAAACTGGAAGATAATGCTTTAATTGGATCTTAGTCATGAACAAACAAGCAACACAAGGGGTCGCCGGTGGCGTATTGAGGCGCAGTCCTCGCGCGCGGGCGGCCCGGGTTCGTGTCCGGCCTGTGGCCCATTTCCCGCATGTCTCTCCCCACTCTCTCTCCCCCTTTCCGACTCTATCCACTGTCCTCCCTCTACAATAAAGGCATAAAAACGCCAAAAATAAATCTTAAAAAAAAACAAAAAAAAAAAACAAGCAACACAAGTGACTAAGAAAAGACAGCAAAACAAGTGGAAACCATTTCTGCAAAGGATTTGAACTTGCAAGGACAAAACATATAGAATTAAAATGAGTCATGTACAATAAGTACATGGCGACAGTGTGCAATAAAACAGAAAACTGTATTGCTATGTTTGGAATGAAATCATGACACAGGATAAAAAAAGACTCAAACTTTGTATAACTTCAAGGCTCAGACTGAAAGACCTTCTCCTCTGCACGCCATGCAGGGAATGAAGCGTGGTTATAAAAGACCGCAAGCTAAAACTAGTCAGAGTTCGTTAAGTCTGACATGCCTCTGGGCCAAGTGACAGACCCAGGATCTCTGAATCTGACACTGGGACCATGAAAAAAAAAAAAGATTAAAAGTTTGTTTGTCTTTTTATAGCAAACGCTAGCATTCAAACCTCCATCCACACTAATTAAAGGTGGAACCGATGAAAAGTGAATAAAGGGGGGGTGGGGGGGGTCAAAGTAGTTTGACTGCACTATTTATCAAATATAAATAAGGGTAGAGAACTTCAACACTATATTCTGTATTATTTTCTCTCGTTTTACACCATGAGAGAACATTTGAGGTCCTCTTCACAGAGTTGTCAAAGCTCTGACATGTTTTAAAGCTCAGAGCAAAATTGCTTTCCAGACGTGAGTTTCTAAGCTTCAAAATAGTCCAGTCTCCTAGTATGTTTGAGTTCTGTGGATTATATAAAAGGCATATTCAGACAGCCATTTAGGTATCAGCTGTCGGTGTAATTCTATATGTGCTGCTCTTGTGCTTTAAAGACGATGTTTATTGACTTGGAGGCGGATACACCTGGCTCTCTGATGTGTTTGTGGGTGATCTTGAGAAACATTTGCAGTTTAAATGTGTCATTTGTGTCTTTTAATATTTAATAATATATTACTATAAAAGTAGAATATCTAGATAATTTAAGGAGGACTGCTCCGAATCTTCTCCTGATGTAGCTTCTCACAGCGGAAGATAATCCCAGTCAGATGGGAGGAAGGGCGGGAGGATCTCCCAAGGTAAAACCAACATGGAAGTAGCTGACTGAGCAGTAGAGCCACTATAGTAATGCTATAATGAGAATATTTGTCTTTACATATATCAATGCTACTTGTAGTTCAACAGAATCACAACATCATAAAAAGAGCAGAGAACATACTGATAAACAGACGAGGTAATGCTGCCTTTTAAATCGTGCATGGACAACATTGAGTTTGTGGGCTGACAGTCAATGCAGTCTCCAGTCTCAGTGTATAAATGTCACTCCCCCTCCCATTGGTTCAAGGTGAATTCTCTGGAGAATGTCCTGATACAATTTCAATATCACACAATTCAGTGTTGCTGCAGAAATTAATACTAGGGGTCTGGTAGGAGAAACTCTAACTTAAGACCAGGTGGAAAATTCTGCTATTTGCTTTCACACATAGAGGTCCTTTGGCAAATATCAGGACTTTTGTGCAAGTTCTCAACATTTGTTTTCTTTTATTTCAACAAGTATACTTTAAGGTCAAATAAAAGTTAAATAAAAAAAATCACACAATATATTTCCCGTTTTTGATTTTTGATTTGATTATGAAGCACTTCTTAACCCCTGTCTGTTACACGTAACGAATATATCATCCTTGCTTGAATATAAGTAGATCGACTGTCAGCATATGCTGTGTAAAGTTTATGAGCGCATCCTGCAGATGTCACCTCATTCAGTTGATACAGGTGTCAGACTGATGGATATGTATGAAGAATTGAGTGTTGTGATTTACTAGCTGGGGTTTGATTTACTGGGAAACATAAACAAAGACTCGTCAGGTTTTCGTCTTCTGCTGATTTTAATGACATTTAGTTAATCCTGCATTGGCACACAACACAAATACTCTTTAGTGAATATGTGCCTGCATGTCTCTTCAGCATGTGTTTTTGCACCAACCTTCCAGTGGGTGTGTATTTTGTTGGCACCCAGCATGCATCTGACAGTCCAGCAGTATTAAGTTGAGGCTTTGGTGGTCTCTCCTGTGTGTAGGCTCAAAGGCCTCTGTCCTATATCTGTGATGGATGACAGCCCCATCTTTTATACCTCGGAGAGAGGGACACTGCAGAGATGAAGTAAACATCACACAAAGTAGAGAGTTTCTGTGCATGTAGGCATTCCTTTATCTAATCTCTGAAAACTTCAGAAAAGTTGACTTTGCTGCTCAGTATATTCACTTGTTTGTTCTATTATTTGATTAAACACTGCTACTTTATGAGCCCAGCATAGACAATGAAAATATAGATCTGTCAGGACGAAAAGTGTGCTGTTAGTGATTTAATTTAATTGTGTGGGTTTCTGTAATAAAGAAATGGAAGAAAAAAGGGAGCTAATTGTTCTTTTAGAAGAGCATCAAGGATAATACACATCTTATGACTATGTGTGTGTGTTTTTAAGCTTAATAAATGTGAGTTATTTCATGTAATATGATTTTATACCCCAAGTGTAAAAATGAAATTTCTTTGTCCTTCAGAAACATTTTAAATATTGATCGAAGTTTTGATTTAATTTTTTTTTTTGGCTTTCAAGTTTTTGCTGCAGGAAGCTCTCATATGCATTCAAAACAATCCTGGAGCCACCACTGAGCTAAACTATGTTGAGGGTGCAGATAGCTTTATAGATAGCAACATTTCATTTTGACAGTCAGAAACCTATAGATGCTAAATAAATGCATACATTTGGGACAAACTGAAAACCTAGGATGCAGGAAATGGGTTGAGAAAAGTTTATGAGAAGCTCCAAACAAAGTTGAAAAAACGCTAATGAGTTCTTTAAAAAACAGATTTTGTCTTAGTTACAAACATACTGGAGAAATAAAAGGTCAGAGTTTAACGTTTGTCCTAATGACTTTGATATCTTGCATTACTCTGTTGAGCCTGAACTGGTTGCAGGGCCAGGCTTGACCTCAATACTGTGTGTCATCAGTCTTGTGTCTCCCAGGAGAGGAACATCGTTTACCTGTGTGTCAAGTCGAGCCATTTGCAGGTTAATATCTGTCCTCTTATCTCTTTGGGTGCCCTGCTTTTGGCCAAGGACAGGTGTGTTTGTGGAGCCTTAAATTTATCTTGAACTTAACTTGCAAAGTCTGATTCAAAGTCTAAATAAAAGGTCCTACCTGTAATATATTATGGCAGCACAACAAACTCCAATTTCATAACTGTCACGAGAGGAGCATTCACAATAAACATGTTGCAAATTCCTGAATTGACAGAACAATAAGTGTTTCTGCAACAACAAGAGCTTTCTCATGCATTGCTACATTTATACCTTGGATGGAGCTCTTTGTGTACTGACATAATACAAACTTGTATTGTGTAAAACATGAACAACTGGGAGACATGGGAACTGAATGCACTCTTTAATATTTGTTTATTCATCACACCTTATAACATACAGTTCTCCATATACTGAACAATGTTATGGCACATAATGTAACTTTGTAGTATCTTACTGAAGTTTTGAGGAGCTTTAAGAATAATCTAAAAAAAACAAAAAAAAACATGAAGATTGTTGTTAGTTCATATGTTTGTGTTTCCTTCATAGAAGGAGTCATAATGTACTAAGGGACAGGGTGTAATGTCAACAATATTTTAATGTGCAGCTTTTAGTGCAAATTGCTGGATTGAGCACAGTTGGCGGAGTGGTTCTCAACTGGTGGGTCGGGACCCAGAGGTGGGTCAAAGAGCCGTTTTCAGTGAGCCCTGAATGTGTGCATCTGAAGCGCTTTTGCAACACAGTTATTTTGTTGAGTTTCTTGCTTCTGTGACATGTTTTGTACCGGCCGATGTCGAAACTGCACAACATCTCAGTAAGTCTGATTAGTCAAAAAGAGAGATTTGGGTTGTGATTTTTCACAGAGGAGTTGGTGGGTCCTGAAGATAGCACAGTCATTACTGCAGGGTCATTTCTAATTATAAAATGGCTCAGCTGTTTCAACAAAAATCCTTTAAGTAAACACGAAAGAAGATCAAGGGGGAACAGAGACACATTCATTTGCCCTCATTAATTCTTTAACATACACTGCAGTTAACATGACTCTAAATACCTGAATTCCTCATCCATAAACGATGCAACGATGCAGAGGCTCCTCCTGTACTTCAAACCATTCTGTATACATGAATTATTACGCGTTTAATGACATGCATAAAGCAAAGCCTACTAATCTGAGTAAAATCTGACTGGGCTTTAAGATACAGATAAAAAACTTTAAAATCATGCATCCAATTCTCAAACACACACACACACACACACACACACACACACACACACACACACACACACACACACACACACACATTTAGTCTGACGCCCTGAACCACAGAGGTCCTTACAGAGGAAAAACTTTAGGAAGGGTCTAAATATGAAGTGATGCAATCTATCTGATACATTCTTCAATAGGTGTGATTGAGAAAGCCAACGATTCACCCCCCCCCGCACACTTGAAGGCCCCCTGCTTGTGCCTCCGTGCCTTCTCAGAGTCTGGGTGATGAGGGTGCAGCAGGCATTAAAGGGCTGCTTTGAACAAAAAGATTCAATATGAAAAGGAATGGGATATTAGGCACCATGGAGCCGCAGCTCTGCATCCCTTGAAGCTGTCATATAATTAGATAAAGGTAGACGCTCTGCTGTGAGTCCATCCCCATTGAGAATTCCCGGAGACCCAGAGGTCAGGCTGTGGATAGAACGGCAGCGGGAATGCAAGATTTTTCTACCTTCATGTCAAGGTGACATCACCTCAACAACAATGAACAGGAAGAAAAGAGAGGAATGCTCTTAAGAATACTGGATGAGGATAATTTAATGATAATAGGGAAAAGAAGAAATGAGGGCACATCTGAAAGGCAAAATCAGACACACTGAAGCTCTGTCACTCTTTCCTCTGACAGCACAAGTCACAGTTTAAAAGAAAATCAGAGGTTATTCTCTCTTCTGTAGCATGGAATATGTTTTTAATCAATGTCTCCTAACAATAAAGATGGGATCTATTCATAAAATCTATGTGCTGATAAATATTTAGTGAAAGACCTCAGTTATCTTTCACATCTCAGTAACTGCTGTTCTCTGAGAGCAATCGATGTAACACTCACTGAAATATCTTCATCTCACAATCTCAAATACAAATGTTCATGGCCTCAAGTTAGACACCCCGTGTAGTTCAATCAATCCAAAAGCCTGACATGCTGTAATAAGCATAGGTGCACATTTTCTACTTCAAAATCGTTTGCCTCATTCTGACCCACTTTTCACAAATGGTGCTTGATGTGCTGACAGGCAAACCCCTCTGCTGCACACAAAGTGTTCGTAAACTTGTAGAACTGCAGCCGATGCAGGCCTTTGGGCGATTGTTTTTCTTTGGAAAATTGATATTATTGGATACAGGAAAAACATGGGGCTACATCTTTAGTCTCCTATTAATTCCATTTAATGCAATTTATATGAGTCTGCTTATATTTTAAATCAAGCATTAGTATTACCCAAACATCCGTTAATGGTAATGTACCTCACTGTATAGTAGGAAGAAGCTGTGAAATGTTTGTTTGAAATGTTTATTTGAAAGTCCATCCTTCAATGAGCTTAATTTCCTTAATTGTGTCGGGGTACAACATACTCACATCCTTTTAATTGAAATATATGATCTTATTAGATACGATTTAATATACAAGCTGGACAAAACAAGTTTTGTGTTCTCATTGTCCTTAAAGGTAGAGTAAGTAGCATTTTTTGTTCCAGCTCGTAAACACAACATTCCTCCTACTGGGCTCATCGCCCAACAGTCACTAACCACTGGGTTTTGGCACCTGCCTTTCCAACAGAAAGTAGGCCAACTCCTTGTCTGCAGGTAAAAGCCAACCCAAGGTTCGCCCACGATTTGGAACTTTTCTATGAATTTAATTATCTTGTTTGCTGTATCATTGTCTGTCACACTCCCAGGTTTGAATCTCACCTGTCAACTGTCTTTGCCTGGGGGAAACACACCAACTCCCCACCATGAAGGCTTTAGAGACAACAAAAACATCAAAATCCATACTGCGCCTCGACAGACACAGTCAGCACCACACATATATAAGCTCATGAGTAACGATTCACTGGCATTATATTTGTTCAGGTCTATGTTTTATTTTTTTGTGAAAAAGTCAATGACTATATCTTCAATGATTTTGGATGTTATTTGGATAATATTTCTCCAAGAATATTTCAGTAACTTCTCGGTGAAACACTGAGGGTTGACACAGCACAATAGTCGCAACACTTGAATTAAAATCAGGATGGGGGCATTTTTTTTATTGTCAATGATATTTCTGGATATAAACTTTCATGATGGATGAGATCAATGATTTAGGATGAGTTTGATAAAGAATGTCAAAGGAGTCCATTTCAAAAATGTAATAGTATAACTTTGTAAAACATGGTGATATATACTGAATGAGCAGCATGAATCAAGGTTTGTGGGGAGATATGGAGCTATGTTGCTGCATCTGTGCATAAACCCAAAAATGTAACATTTTGTCATCACCTATTATGGATGTGCAGGATTCCAAAAAATGTATTCATTTTTGAAAGAGAACAAAGAAAAAGAAAAAGTGATTCAGGATCCTTGCCCCCTTTTCATGCTTTTCTTGGTATGACATGTCAGTGTCTTCTGTGAAAAGTCCAAAGACAGAGATGAAAAGTCTACAGAAACAAAAGGGTGCATATGAACAAGAACATGATCAAAAATAGAGAGCAAGATCTCTGACATTGCTGAAGGGATGGAGAACTATGAGTCATGACTCTAAACCCACATAGTGCCATCCTTTTTTCTTCTTTAAAGTCGCTTTGTAGATTCAACACGTGAAAATAGAAAACTAAAATATAAATGATCAGTTGATACAGTTGTGTTTTTGAAGATCACCAATGACAAAAACCTGTTTTAGAAGAGAGAACCCTTTCTTGGGTGACTGTGAGCAGTAAAGTCTGGTCTGAGTGGGCGTAGCTTTGGGGGGAAAACGATATAAATATGCACTAAAAGGAGCCAAAAGACTTCTGTGGGTAGTGATTTTTCTCACAACTAACGGAGAGCTTTTTATCAACAGCCTGAATTGTTACATTTGGTCTTGTTTACTAAATGAAAAGTTTTTTTAGTTTATAATAAACTTGACCACCACTTGAGTTCCATCTATATGCACGTTTGTTATGCTATTTAGCTAATGATGAACCTTTTAAAGGTGTTGTTGAGGACTGGTTGTTGCAATGATTCCCAAGAGTTGGAATGTGTATCAATGCCGCTCTCAAAATGTTGTTTGGTGTGCATTTTTTAAAATATCTATAAATGGTAAATGAACTTGAGCTTGTATAGGTATAATATAGATTGTATAGTTTCCACCATATTAGCGGGTAGAATCTTTGTGTGTTGTCTTTTAATCTGGGTTGAGTACCCCGCTGCTGTATCTAATAAAATACATTAAAGGACATTTAATGTGTGTGCTGACTTTTCTACTTTTTGGTTGGTGTTATTTGTTGTAATGCACCTGAAGAGTTTTTATTAGGGTGCTCCTTATACAGTTTAGTGATATAAGGATTCACAGAAATCTTAATTTATAGAGAAAATATGAATGCCAAAAAATGTTTCTTAGTAATTTTGAATAGTAACCCTAAGACCATCACTTTTAACATACACTATGCACTACAATGGCACACCATTGGAAGTCAAGTGTTTCCGACAGGGTTTAAAAACAATCGTAAGAAACTACCAATCTACCACCATGATGCTGTAGACTTTTAGTGGGCTGAGTCAGTCACTCACAGATACTGGACTGATTGTCAGTGCTCAGCCAATCACTGATTTGTACACAAATTACACTAACTGTGGTTTGCATACTTGCATGAAAATGAGTTCTCACAGCAGTGGCAGCGCCTTGCTTAATTGCATACTTTTATGTTAATCAGGTTCAGACACGTTGTCTTGGTTCAAGTTGTGATGTAGGAAACATACAGGTCCTGAATACAGAAATGAGGCCAATTTTAGAACATGTTTAACATGATAACATGGAGTGGCCAAGCATATAAATTGTGTGCAGACAGTGGCTAAGCATTTAAATAGTGTGCAGAGAGGAGGGCTCAGGAGTTAGCAGCAGACAGGATCACTCCTCTGATTCCCTGCCAGCCTTGAAGTCATCTTTTGTCATTGCTTTGATTAACATATCTCTTGCTCATACAACACAATATTTTAAAGGCTGCTAGTCACTGCTTGCTGATAGTTTTGCAGAGGGTTGAAAAGCAAGCCATGCTTTCAGAAGGCTCTAAGTAATGAGAGCTAACCCTTTCTGGCTTTAAAATCACACAGTTGGAGCAATTTGATTTATGCCACCACTTATTTTTGTGATTTACAGCTGAAAATGAGCCTCCCCCCCCATCCATCTAGACCCCAGACATGCAGTATGTTGGAGCACTTGGTCAGCAGATTGTTTTTACATAAATAGGCAAATAGAATTTTAATAATGCAGGTGTTAATTCTGCAAACTCTGATTATAATTATTAGCAAGTAGCCTTTGCGCAGGTTTGCCATTTTTATTCTCACAATAGAGGAGTGATGTCTACCAGGTAAACTCAGGGGGAGCGTATTACATTTATAGAGACACGCACACCAAAACTCGTTCTGAGAGAGCTGGTTTATACAGGGTCACAAACCTCCTCTGGTGCTTGATTCATGGTATATGCTGACCAAAGTACAGCATAGATGTTTCATTGAGACCGGAGAACAATTTTCTACTGGAGGGGGGTGATTGGGATGAACGGCCTCGCCGATCGAAACCTGAGTGGGGCTCTGTTATTAGACAGTTTGTCCATAATGAACACCATCATTTTGTCGGTCTGTGAAAATATGTTGCTTTAAAGCAAACGCTTTATTTTCTTTTACTTGTCAGAGTATATACTTTCATTTTAGCCTCTGCCTGATATAGTTTATTCCAGCTGCTTTCTCTTTAAGGCCCCCTCCCCCATGAACCCACTTTTCTCTGGTTGGCCAGCTCTCTGGGAGATACCTAGGGAGCAAAACGCTGCAGGGTTGCTAGGGGGGCGGGCTGCTCCTGTGCTTGTGGAACAGCTAATGGAAATGGCTCCAACTGTCCATGTGGAGGTTTAGCAGCGTCGTGAAAATCTTACAAAAAACTCTTCTGATAAGGCATTCAGACTTATCCTGAGATTTCTATTAGGCATCTAGCATTGTAACACTGCAGGTGAGTTTTAAGATGGGGGCTTTCCTTGGTTCAAAAGTAACCATTATTTCAATCAGACCCAAGACATTTTCTGTTTAGTTGTTGTTGATTTGTTGACTGAGGAAAAAATAAGCTTGTTTCTCTGCCTTATTTGAGTTTATACATTTCCTAAAGGAAGCATGCTTTTCTCTTGGATTTTTTTTCCCGAAAGATTGAAAGATTTAGATTTAGTTTGGCATGGTGTACCCTAAGAAGCTTTCGAGGGATGAATACAGTCAAGCTTGTTATCATTAGCTTGTTTCGGGACTATAACTCATGCTAATAAAACATTTGCCATATTTTACAGTTATGTCTAACACAATCATATCCGATTAATAATTGTTGTTGTGTGTTTTTTCCAGACCAGGATGAAACAGCATAGGCCTACTTCTGGAGGCTTTCATCCAGGGATTGTAAATGGATTTTGGGACATCAGTGTGTAATCGGTATTAAAGGATTTTGTTAACAGCATGTTATTTATTGAGGACCCCAGGAAGAATAGCTGAGCTCTTGGGTACAGCTAATGGGGAGTCTGTAACAAAAAAAACAAAAAGTACACTAAAAATATATAAGCTGGGGTTCTGAAAAAACATGACCCTGTATGCAGCTGGTTCAGACAATGCCGCATTCTTGGAAGGCAGGGGTGGGTTTGGTCTGCTGTGAGGCTGCAGCACTTTGGAAGGAGGCTAGAACAGTAGACTCCTTGTTTCCATGGTAACCCTTCATGCGTGTGAGTGTAAAGGAGGGTGCTACATTGAAGATGCTTAAGGTGAGTTCTTGATACAAAATGACATGACCACCTCTTTGCTTAATAACTGGTGACATCTAAAATGTAATCGCCAAGTCGAAGTAGTCGGTTGCCTTTTAGCTCTTTATAAGGAACACACTGAACTGTACCTGTTTTTTTTTCAGTTTAGCACTTGAGACTGAGGGTTGCTCATGGTACAGTATATCCAAAGTGGGAGACTGACACGTTTGATTAGGATATCTTCCGCTTATTTCCATCCCTCATTATTTCAGCAAAAGGATGAGCTTTGATCTAAAGGAAATCCTATGGAGAGCTACAATGAGCATGCATGCAATGCATAATATATTTAAACTGAATCCTGAAAGACCTACTTATAAACTCTTTTTTTCATCACGCACACACTATGAACAGGTCACATATAAAGATTTAAATAAAGATGTATGCAAGAACAGGATATGACCCACTGGGACAGGTTAACAATACTCCTGAAAACTTGGAAAAAAAATACTGTGCCTGCCAATGTAATTACAATGTAATTCCACCTTTTGATGTGAGCCTTACTTGTGTGTGCTTGAGCTTTTATTTTTTGAAATAAATTTAGTCTAGGTTTTGGAATACTGAAATCAAATGGTCACAAGTAATTAAATTTCCCTAGAGTGGTGTCATTTAAATGCAAATAAGGTGATTAATCTGTTTGTGGAGAAATTTCAACTCAAGTAAAAATCTGACAGCAATTCTCTCTTCTTTTCAAGTTTTTGAAATGTTGAAAAGTCAAAAGAAAACAACTAATAGAATAAACTATTTTGTTTAATTTAGGAGTCACAAGCTGAAAAGGTTGAAACCACATGGGAATTACCCTCCTGCCAATCAGCTGTCGGACACCAACAGCAAGTCCTTCAGGGTTCACTGAAGTGCTTCATCCGTCTAGCTTTTGTAGAATAATTTAGCTGTCTCATAGCTTTTAAAATTAGAGCATGGCAAATTAAGTACTCTTTTGTGTCCACTCCGTTGTTGTTTTTTGCAGTACAACAAATGCACCATGCTCATTTGGCACCACTGCGGGAGAGCAATAAAAAGGGTCTTTCTAGGCATAAATGGTTGGCTTGATGTAGCATCATCAGGCTGCGTAGATGCAGTAGTCCTAAAAAGCTTCTGGATTTTCAGTAGGAAAGAGACCAAAGTACTTCAAAAGTCCATCTGGAGGCAAGTATAGCAGATGGGAATGTTTTTGCAGAGCAATTTACATATGAAAACGTTAATCCTTGGGCCAGATTCAGCCATCATCTGAAAACCATTTATGTTTAAATGATTATTGTTTTAGTCTATGTGCTGAGATCAAAGAATGGACTTTGAGGTATCATAGTGAGTTTTGTTAGTAAAAGAATGCCTCCCCAGCAGGAAACCTCGTATGGATTAGGCACGTTGTAGATGAAAGGGTAAAACAATCACTTTGTTTCGGTGTTTTTCTTTGTTGTCTCTTGGGTAACAGAGATATTGCTGCTTTCTCACACTCACACCCACTCCCATTACTAGATGGGTGTTACAGTATGTTGTTGTTGATGTTTATTGCTCCAGCTGCTGGCCATGTAGCTCTGAAAACTGCAGCTCATCCCTCACCAATACAAAAATCCTTCTCAGACTTCCATTAAATGTGCACCCAAAGGACCAACTTATTTCAGAAGGTGTTACACCATGAGACTTTTTTTTTTATCAAAGGTGACGGTGAGCTGGTTGCAGGCTCATAAGGACTGGGAAGAAGGGGCCAAGGGGTCTCAAACTTCCCCTTAATCCAATTGAGCCCCCAATAAGCGTTCTAACTCCCCATGTAGTGTCCGTAAACACTATGGAACAAAAACTGTTGTATGTATAGAGGCATATATCTAGCGTATACAATTTAAAATAACATGTTTTATGCATATTGACCAATCTTCAGACTACTAAAAGAGTTTTTTACACTACAGTTCACACCAATCCATTAACACACTAATGGAAGTGGTTGCTACAGTAAGACCAGCAGATGGAACTAATCCCATTCATACACTGCCAAAGAAGCAGCGGGAGCAACTCTGAGTTAAGTGTCTTGCCCAAGGACACATTGGACATCTTGCTACAGCTGCTTGGGATTGAACTATTAACAGCAGTGATTTATATCATTCATATAACGTGTTCAGTATGATTGTTTACATAATATGGCAATCCAAGTCAAACGAAATTGAAAGATTATTTTGCCTCAATTAGATAATTTCACAGGAACTGAATTGCGATCAACAGTTTTGTTAACTTAAAGATTTGAGTTGATGTTAAGTTTATTTGACTAGGAAACTGTATCTCTTAGGAATAATCACAAATTGAGCTTAACTCATCTTTTCAAGTTCAGTTAACTTGACTTTGGTGTACACTCATTTTTCTAGGTTATAACAATTTTTTAGGATCGGATCACGGAGGACAAACCCTTACACTGCCAGAGCTGATAACGATTGAATCCTTTTGGCTTTCACAGATAAATCTCATTACTCTTGTAGCCAATAAACAGGCATACAATTCTACACTGGAAACAAACACTTCTCCCTCAAGCAACTCTGCACCAACTAGTCCTTCCTGGCCTCATTATGGAGCAAAATGTACTCCAAGGCTCCTTCCATAATAACGAGATAAGTCAGATGAGACTATAAACCTATTGGTTTGATGCTGAGGGCTTATTTTGTCATTCCATGTTGTCCTTGGCCTCTTTTACAGCAATGCGGTAAAAAATATGTTTTGGTTTTCCAATTTTGATTGACAGCCTACGATGAACCGTGTAGTCTCTTCTCCCTAAGTGTTTGTTATTTCTGCAAGAAACCAGACACAGAGCCTTTTTTTTTGTCACCATCTTATTGGTTTGATCTCACATCTGATTGCAGTACACCGTGCTGCTTCTGCCAACACAAGCAGATAATTATCACAGTGTGCCGTGCAAATATTGGGGCCCTCTCCTTTAGCAGCCTGAGTTTCATTACATTCAGTCTGACATTTCCCTGCACATTAACCTCTATCAGAACTTCACTGCTGCTGCACCAAACAACATTGTCACTTTACCGATGAGTCAACCTGCTCTTTGACACATTAATGATTTCACTGTGGCTCAGGCAGAACTTAATGCATTTCCTCTGCTCTTTGGTGTAAGTGCAACTGTCTTAAGTTAGATACCACTGATGTATTTCGATACTGTGTAATTGCATGCTGGTTTCATTAAGATCAATTTTTCAAACTCAGCTGTCTCTCCCATCACTGTGAGAACTTTCTTTGGTATTCTGTTTGATCCTAGAAATCAGCACTTTGGCAAGGAAATGAAATGTCTCTCCGTAGGAGTGTTTCTATGAAAGTTTAAAAAAAAGAGTTAAGGTTTGGAGTTACTGTAGATATGCTCCCTTTAGAATCAGAATCATCTTTAATGGTCAGGTATGCTTAAACACACAAGGAATTTAACTTTGGTGAACTGTGCAGTCAAAGGTTTTTACAGCATGCACAGATTGATTAATCAGAACAGAATGCTGCTGACTTCACATAAGTGAAACTAGAGCTTTGCGATGTTTTTTGCTAGATACAAGAAATATGATGCTTAACATGAATGTTGTGGTATGGTGTTTATTGATTGGTTTTGTCATTTGGAGTCACCAGAAACAAGCTTCTGGTGGGCAGCATTCACTTTCTGCCAGATCTTTTACACAGAGAGCTTTTCCTTCAGGTTTTCATCTACATGTAACGCATAAACACCTTAAATTGTTCTGTTAACGTTGAGCGAATATGAATGATAGATGAGTCCCGGTTGCAGTGCAAACCATTTCTTCCTCCCACAATACAGATGATATATATATATCATTGTATATGCTTTAACAGAGTGGTATCATATGAATGTGCCTCCTTTTTTATAGACTCAAAACAAGATGCATGTCCAAAGTCAAAGATTACATTTCCACAAAAGAAATTGGTCAACACTGACTGCCATAAAAGCTACTTGCAGTCTGTTTGCAACAGAGCCCAATCAGTTGTTTTGAACACAAGTCCTCCAACCAGCTGGACGTGCTTAAAAGAAGCCTTAAAACTATGGGCGATCAAACCTTTTCCATTGCAGCTCCAAAACTTAAAAAATAAACGTCCTTTTAATACAAGATCTGCTGCCGACGTAATCACAACGGGAGCTTAAAGTGACACTATGAATGGCAGATACATAATCTAAAGTCTGGAATGGTATATATACAAATGCACAAGATATATGGTCTGAACAAGGTCACAGTATTCAATCAGATGGCAAGATAACAAAGCTGTGTTTTTGCTTTCAGTCAACGAATTAATGACAAGTCTTCATGATGTCATTAACAGGAAATCACACAAATGCAAAGGCTGAGGTAGAAAAAGGTGTTTCATTAATATCCTGCTGGAATGACCGCAGCTGTCTCAGTCTGACTGATCAATGCGTTCACATCTCCACCGAAAAGCAGGTGCAAATCGGAGGTTTTATCAAAAGAAGTTGTCTAATTGCAACTGCTTTGGTCGTTTGTGCAAAACGGGGACATGCTGTGTATCACACATCGATGTGCTGATAGTGTCCAACACTGAATTTCATTTCGGCTAACCGAAAAACACATTGTCGTAGGATGCCCATTAAGCAGTAAAGAGAAAACTCAAAGGCACTCTGAATAGCATTCTCATTCTCACTCTGTAATAGTCAGGCTTCCTGCTGGTTGACACTTTCCTCTTCCATTTAGACCACTGCAAACAGGACACACTTTCCCAGCCTATTTTCGAGGCAACAATTTCCGGCCCAGAATTTAAATTGAGCAGCAGAGAGATTATTGACCTAATGTGCTTTTTTTTGACAAGGCAGACGATATTTTTTACGACTTTAACAACAATAAAAGGAGAAGGAGACGAGCGTTTGATGGTCTGCCAGCAGGGGAGTGGCACTGAACTATTAAAGCTTTCAACAAAAGTAAAGCAGGACACTTGTTACAGTAGCTGGTGACATTGAATGGATCCACCACTTCTACGTATCTTCCTTTGCTGATTTTAGCTTCTAAACCCAAGGCCTCTTAAGATGACATAAGCAAAGGTATATAATTGTAAAACAGTCACTTCAAGGCTTATCTCAACAGAACTTACAGATTCTGCAGACCCGGGTTCAGATTTTAGTATTTGAAGTGCTCTGGTTTCCGAGTAGTATGACAAACACTACAAAAAGAAAAGAAATGACAGTCTGTTTGTCGAGCAAAAAGGCAGAACAAAATCCAGAGCCAAGCTGTTCTGGAATTGACATCTAAGGATGATTTAGCTGATTATTATCCTTTAACAACTTAACCTTCTCTGAAGCATGGCTTCTCAACTCCAACTTCATTTCAGCTTCTGAAGTTGCTATTCAGACAGTAATCGTCAGTAAAGATTGAAGAGGATTTGCTGAAAAGAATCCGAAGCTCCGAACCATCTGCCCGGGGAGATCAGGTCAGCTTGGCCAGTGATCTCTTTTAAATCCCTTCTAAGACATAGGCTACTTTTACTGGCAAGCCTTTCCTGGGTTTCGTTTTTCTCTTTTTCTACTTTCATTCTTTTTGAATCTTGAACGTTTTATTGAAATGTATTTATTTGTCAATTCTTGCTGTGCTTGTGATTTAATGACCTGTCTTATTTGCTGCCTTTCTTAAGCCCTTTGTAAAGGTCAAAAAGCTCCAGCAACACTTGTAGAATGAAAATCAACTTTATCAATACATTAGACTGACACATCGACCTGTGGCCTTCATCAGGGTCATCTAACATTTTAATGAAGTTGATTTTCATACTAGAAGTGTTGCAGGAGCTTTTTGACGCACATTGATAGTTGGTGAAGTTGTGCCTGAAAATTCCACTGTGCTTCTATAACACGATGTTAAAACTGAAATGAAACTGCTTAATACAAATCATTGAATAAGTATCACACAATTCAAAATTATATTGGTGTCTCTGCAGGTGAAATTAGAGAATCAAGTAGACGGCACTGCACGTTGTTATTAATGTTATGATATTGCTTAAAAGGAAATGGTGAATGCACTTGAGCTTATACAGTAAAGTTCTTTTGTCTTCTTTTCTGAGGCGCATGTGACTCCTATCATTTCACACACTGATGGCAGAGGTTGCTATGTAGTAAGATCATCAGAAGTAACTAATCCCATTCATAAAAATTCATACGCTGCTGGCGGTGTAATGACTTGCCCAAGGACATGTTGCTGCATGAGCTGGAGATCGAACCCTCAACCTTCCAGTTGAGTGATGACGACTCAACCAACTGAGCTGCATTTAGGTAAGGGGCGTGGCTTTTGAGAGAGCACAGAGGGTAAGGGAGGTGTGTAAATATGGAGAGGGGGCTACTATCAAAATCAGGCTAGTTTTTGAAAATTACCAACCCTGCCTTAACTTAGATACAGTTAAAGGTTAAAAGTCTAAAATCAAAACACACAGATATTGCCAGAAAAATGTGTGATTTCATCCAATTTCATCATTCAAAAAATGCAGTGCAACTCTATAGACTGTTTCATATATCAAATTTTGAAGGAAACTATTTGCGGAATTATTTTCCCTTGGACTATAAATGAAAGCATCTGTAGAAATGATAAATTGTACAGAAATTGAACAAGAAAAATGTAAATCACTGGGTAATCTCCAACTCTATTCACTGTCCTGTCTTGACAATAAAGGCCTAAAAAGCCCCCAAATAAATCATGATGTATAAATAATCTGTTCTGCTCATCCTTCGAGCATGAGATTTATTTTAGGAGCAGGAAACACAATCCTGGTAGACCCAGCAGATGGTAAATTACAGGTAAAAATAAATCAGAGCTGCTGGTTTAAACTAGTTATTTTGAGTTAAATGGGAATGCTGTCAAACAAACACTGAGCTTACTGCTTACCTTATTCACAACCTTGTTCAAAAGCCATTTTTTGATTTTCACCTGTAAACATATTTTTCTATCAGCCACCCACCTCTGTTTTCATCTCCCCTGCATGACTTGAGTAAATGAAATCAGTGAAAGCGACATAGAAAGGCAGCCTTCACTTTCTGCCTGATCTTTTACACAGAGAGCTTTTCCTTCACGTTTTGTGCATTTGGTGCGTGGATGACTTGTGGTTGTACAGCTGAACAAGAGAACTCACATTTCCAAACAAAGAGCGAACTTCAATCAAATGGTGGTTGGGTTTTTATTTTCACTCGGTCAGAAGGTCACAATACAGTGACCCCCAAACAAGACCTCCACCACAAACAACACTTCAACAGCATTTTATCAACGACAATGCACACAATTTTCACTTCTTTTTTTAAGCCTGAAAAACGTTGCATTCTCAAAAAGGATTTAGAAGATGGAGAGAACAAAAACCTTCAATGCTCACATATCAGTCACAAGTGAGGATGTCCAGTCTGTGTTTTCAAGTTTTGGTTAAAATAAATGTCCTTTAAAATCCGTCCTGTACATGATTGTCACTTTTTGTATTTTCGTTACAGGTTTTAAAATGTTTATTTTTGTAACCAGACACCAATCAACCATGACAAATGATTTTTAAATCACCAGCAGACATTTGTGCCAAGTAAAGACAGGCTGAGTCGCCTTGTTATCCAATTATTACCAAAAACAAAAATAGTGTCACAGTGGGTGGCAGGAATGAAGAGATGCATGTGTTGTGTGTGTGTGTGTGTGTGTGTGTGTGTGTGTGTGTGTAGGTGTGTGTGTGTGTGTGTGTGTGTGCTTCTGTTAGTACAGAAAACATCATTATAAGCTTTCATATTGTGAGACCAACCAATGGGAGGATGTCGACGATTGGCTGAATTATACAGACAGCTCACGGATACTTGTATGCTGCACTTAACCTCTAAACAGCACCAAAGATTTGATTTTTGGGTGTATCTCTAGAGTTCAGGTTGCGAGGAATCTTTCTTATCATCTTTAAGTTAAATTATTCATTGGCATAGACCAGGGGTGTCCAAAGTGCGGCCCGGGGGCCATTTGTGGCCCTTGAGTGGATTGTTTGTGGCCCTTGACTTCGTTCGAAGAATCAGAAGATTTTGGCCCCAGGCCTCATCAGATGGCATATTTTGTTCTTTCTCTTTTTCATGTTAGCGAGGGAGACCTACAAAAGCCTGACTATTCTTTCCAAAAAATTAGAACACAACAGTTTCCCACTGCAATTAATTGTGTATTTATTTGAAGTGGTAAAAATACAAAAAGTTCCTTCCAATATTTAAAAAAAAAACCCAAAAAAAAAACCCTGTGGCCCGTGAGCGATTCTAACGCGACAACTTTGGCCCGCAAGAAAAAAAGTTTGGACACCACTGGCATAGACGATCAACAAAATGGATTAAAGATTATTCCAACTGTAACTACATCATTCCTGTTTGAACTAATTGTTTGATGTAGTTGTTAGTCTGTTGATTTTTCTTTAATGCTCCTGAAACAAGTTGTAAAAGGGGTTGACATTATGTATGCTTCTATATGAGCTGCAAAGCAAACCAGACCATATATTCATTTTGAATACACGTTACCGCTGCCTCCATAGTGTTAGACAAGGTGATAAATGGCACCCTGCTGACATGCCTCGTACTTTTCCCATCGCAAAGGTAGAAAGTGAGTGATTTTCAAAGGTTAGAAGGAAGCAAGTTGAGATTTGTTTTTTTCCTGAGGGGTTGTCAACATTGACACAAAGTTTCTCTTCAAACTTTATTAAAAATAAAACTTAAATCAAATCAAATAAAGTTAATCCCAATGCTCCTACTTTTTGGGATGAAAATAAACTTGAATGTTTATGTTGATAAAGTGATGGAAAATACCATTGTGAGTCCATATATTGCGTTTTATTTTGAAATTGACCGGACGCTCTGTGCATTTCCTTGTCTGACTTGTGAGGGCCTGCAGCTGACTGTGGACATTGAGGGTTAAAGTGTCCTTGGGTATGACACTGAAATTGCTCCCACAGCTTCATTAGCTGTGTGTGAATGCAGTAACAATTACTAAACTATCGTGTTTATGCTTGATAAAACAAAATTACAGTTGATTTCAAAGAGTACGCGCTACTGCGCTAGACCGACCCACAGACCTCCCTTTGTGGACTTTATCAGTCAATAATAAAGTCGCCTTCCTTTGCTCCCATCACAATAAATGCAACTGGAGGCGTCTTGTCACTTGAGTGTAAACACGTTGTTTCAGGGCACTTGCAAAAATGGCTGATGCTGTTGTTTTCCTTTGGAGGACAGTCTCTCCTGAGGGTTTCATGTTGTGAGAAAGCAGCCTATCATGGCTAAAAGGAAATCTAAGTAAAGTGACTCATAGGTCAGTGGAGTGGGACTGTCAGAGAAGCAGATATCAATAGAAGGCCTCAGGCTTGAGACCAAACACAGAGCAGTGAGTACAGCAGGTAGAAAGCTCTGATTCCTTTTCCCTGCAGTGTTGACTTACTGGTTTCAGCTGTAAAAATAAAGAATTTCCAGTTGTTTACAGCTCAAATTGAATAAGTTATGTTAGTTTTAAACTTTAAATTCTGAGCCATTTTTCTTCACTTTTTGGTCAATAAAGTAAAAAGGCTGTAGTAAAGAAACAGACAGTACATTTGGCAGTGCCTAATGTAACATTTCCACTGCAGGATATTTGTTTTAATGACTCATCACTTATATCGATTGTTTTGAAACGGCATGCCTCCCTTATGGACTCTCCAAAATTGTCTTTGATTGTCTCTTAAAATCGTCCTTTATACTCTAAAAAAGCAACACAGGCCTAAACCTGTTAGAATTGTAAAATGTTTTTTTCAGGAATATTTTTCATTGATATCTTAGACAAATTTACAAAATGCAATGAAACTCTTGGCAGGTTGTCTGTCTCTGTATGTTTAAGCATTTTGATTGACAGGCGAATAGTTCAGGGTGTACTCCGCCTCTCGCCCAATGACAACCAAGATCGTCTCCATCCCCTCGTGGCCCTGAACGAAAAGCAGCATAGATGATGAATGGACAGACAATGAGATTTTGCATATACTGTACAATGATTTAAGTTACATCTATCGCCCATTCTCTCTCTCTCTCTCTCTCTCTCTCTCTCTCTCTCTCTCTCTCTCTCTCTCTCTCTCTCTCTCTCTCTCTCTCTCTCTACCAGGGGTATTCGATTCGATATGATTTCCCTTCTTGGGGTCGTGATTCAAAATTGATCGGCAATTCAAATCCCATTTCCTAATAGTTACAAAATAGTGATTATTTCAGGATGTACTCCAGTCTGCTGTACGCTGAGAATCTTTTTATCAGCTGAACATGAAAGTACACAGAGGAAACCTTCAAACAAAGATAACATTAAATGATAGTAATCCATTAAAATACCATTATATGAATTACATTTGTTGGCGTGTTCAACTTTGGCTGATCCCCATTTCAAAACAAACATATATTGTTACAGTGCTGGATGCCCATACTAGACACGTGCAAAGTTTCAGATCACGAGGTAAACATCTGTTGGATTAATCTTTGGGTAAATCCGCAGAATGCCTTAAACTTTTTCTGCAAATCACTTGATAGTT
Organism: Symphodus melops; assembly: GCF_947650265.1. Taxonomy (NCBI): domain Eukaryota; kingdom Metazoa; phylum Chordata; class Actinopteri; order Labriformes; family Labridae; genus Symphodus; species Symphodus melops. The sequence goes on from NC_136693.1 coordinate 4,765,656, forward strand.
TCCCAATTTGAAACCAATGATTTAACGAGACGCCTTCAAGTCTTTGCCTTAGCCTTTAAAACCACAGGCATAGACGATCCTCTCTCAGAGTTGTCGAGCAGCCTTCCCCTGGTAGCGATCTTGAGTCAGTTTATTGTGTTTTCCTTTGAAGCTGACTAGATGCTTTATGTGTCCCTTGTCAATCTGCTCTGTTAGGCTTGACCCGTACTTTGCAGCAGGCTCCTTCGTAAAAAGACTTGGCAAATATTTGGGGCGAAATTTGGCCCTGCTGGCACATGCCAGAGATAGACTGCAGTGTGTGAAAGAGAAAGATGGCCATTGACAAGTTCAGTTTCATTCAGTTTAAAACTTCAAGATTGACGGTGGAGCAATAGACAAGTAAGAAAGGGCGATATATAAAAGATCAACCTATGTAGATTCAATAAGTGATAAGTTAATGTACAGTAGAGACACACTGTAAAACCAGATAAGAAGGGCAGTGCTTCTTTAAATTGAATAAAGGTACTGAAAGTATACCAGATTAAAAACCATGCAGCCAAATTGTTTCTTTAGTGTCTAAACACTTTTAAAAAAAAAGGAACATCCATTACATTCTTTGATCACTGGTGTATTGTTATTTTATCCCTGTTTTATAGCAGCTGTTACACATCATGAGCACACTGTGTGCTCTCATGTCTGTAATGAACATCCCAAAGAACGTTCTCTTTTTTGTCTCTTTGAGTGTGAACAGTGCCGCCTCCCTCACAATGGATCTGTTAATGATTTCACCCAGCTGTGCAGGTTATTGCTCCATCAGATCATCGAGACTTCCTTCATATTTTTTCTAAACTTACCTCTCCAGGTTTTTCCATCAAGACTGTTCTGTGATCACTTTGTAATCACGGGCCTGACAGCTGCTTCAATCGTTAACTCTGACAGATTGTTAACTGTGCAATCATTGACACATTGGTTCATTGTTGCCTCCTGTAATTTACTCCTGAGCTGACTTGTTAAAACGCTTTGAATCTGTTTCAATGATGTACTAGAGGTTGCCTTGATACAGATCTTTTAGATTTGATTTCTAGATATTTCCCCAATGGGCTACACTGTCACAGGCATTTGCTTGCTGCACAATACTTTTCTATTGATTGTCTCATTCCAACTCTTCTGACTCTCAGCATCCATTTGTATTTTATCTCCTTTAAACCAATCTCAAAAAATCTACATGTGAATGTGACCAGGAAACTTTCAAAATGGATTGAAATCCAAACACTAAAAAGACATATTTTCACCACATGTTCAAAATAGATAACAGTATGCATCTGTTCTTCATTTATGCCTACGTAAGCTTTCGCCCTCCCATCAGTGAGTATTTAGTGAAAATAGGCTCTGCAGGGTCTTTCCCCTAAGATAACAGCAGCTAAAGCAGTTTAATTCCACTGAATTAGTTCTTATTCTCTCTCTCTCTGCTGAAGCGGTAAAATAAATGCCTCCAGTGACTTCTACACATATGGTCTTACTGAAGGTGCACTGAGGTGTTGGAGCATTAATGTGATGCCTGATCAAAGCAGCCAATGAATGATCTGAGTGGCAGAGGAAGTGACAACTGTTTTTATGTTGATCTTAACTGATTAGATGCAAACGTTTTATTACTGACAACTCTACAGTAGGAAGCATAAATAAATAACCCCTTCTGCATTAAATCTGAGTCCTATTCCCATCAGTTATGAAATTTCTAGCTGTTTTGAGTGATTCAGATTATTTAAATCAGCCCAGCAATAAGAGTCGGCTTTTTTGACCCGTGGTTGATATCTCTTATTGATTTATTTAAAAAATCAGTATAACCCACTGGCTAAGGTTATATTGATGTGTTTTTAGTTGAGTTTGTATAGAAGACGCCCAAATGAAAGGTGTAAATTGGTGTGCTGGTTTCATTTGAGAGGCCTTAGTATCAAGTGTAGGAGCTTTTGTTAACCCCATGTCATTAAAACCACTATTCTCAGTGTTACTAATTATCATCTGATAAATTCACAGCGCAGTAAGTGCTTAGTGTTAGTGCTGCTTGACCTAAACCCACCCTCAGATGTGATTAATTATCTTGTTGTAATTAATAGACTAGGAAATGAGGTTGGTATTTCCATGTCTATGATGGGCTTCTTATTGTTAATCCCAAAACAGAAACTGTTTACTCTCCGTTGCTGATTATGCGTCTCCATGCTCCGTTCTGCGGCCCAAACTGTTTTATTTAACCTTTAGGTCACAGTGTTTGTCAGCAAGCTTCGTCTTTAATGCTTCGTTAGCATTGGTCAGTGCCAAAATGTAGATTTAAGTTGCCATTACTAAAAAAAGGATGTTTTATAAATGTTTAAACCCTCAGCAACATGCTTTTACCATCTTTGGCACTGTGATAGCGTTGTTTTTGCTGTTACAACATGGAAAGTCTAATGTATTTTTAAGCACTTAATACATCATCTACTTCTACAAAGAATACTACAGTAGAAGAACTGAACAATTCAAGTCAGCGTCTTAGGGGCAGCATGTGCACAAAACAAATGGACCTACAAACTGTAACAGTCCATCCTCTTTGTTCTTTTCTTTATCTAGATTTCCTTTTTCCATGGTGTCTTATATAATCATTTCCTACCCATTTCCCAGAGGTCCTTGGAGTTCCAGTCCTTTCACCATTACATATACTGTAGCCATATACCTGCCTGTTCCCGCTTCGCTTGTCAACCACACTACTTGTATCAGACCATTTCCTTTGCCTTATTGCCTTATTACCTGGTTCCTGGTTCACCTTGTTGCATTTCTTTCCTGTTGCAGTAAAAAGAAAAAAGAAAAACCTCTATTGTTGTTGTTTCATCATTCCTCCCTGTTTGCTTGCCAGGCTTTAGCATAAGTGGCCTTGCTCTCTTATAAATTCTTAAAGTGGGGTTCACATTTTAAGATAAATACGCTGATTAGAGGCCTGATTCACTCCTACAACAAAAAAAAGTCCAGATTTAATTTATAGTTCTTGAGGTTATCCTGCCAGATTGTCCTGTTGTGTGAGGATTATTCAGAGTGATTTTACCCATCTGCACATATCTGTTCGGCCGCAAAATAGGATGAAACGATGGCCAAGTGAGACCAATCTGACTAATGAAGGAAACATGACTACACAGCAAATCAATTTTTAGTCTAGAAACTATCATCACCAATTCTTCCCGCCTCTTGTCTTCCGTGTTTGTTCGCCCTAAGGAAACATGTTTGGTGGCCATTAACAGAATCCCATTTATTGTCATGTGTGGAATCAGCTAGGATTTTAAAAGTGTAGGCCACACTTCATCCTAAAGGATGATTATGATGATGGTTTTGTTTTTTAAAGGTGATTGTAGGATGGTTTCGATGTTGATTAGAACTCTCAAGAACAGCAGTAAATTATGAGCTTTGCCTCACTGCCTTATTTGGCCCTGTCGGCACCTGTGTGTGAGATCAGACTTAAAGCTTTTGATTTGTACTTTCTGATGTTGTTTCCTCCTCTCTAGATCCTTCCTTGTGTTGTACTTACTCACTGATTTACGTCGCTTTGGATAAAAGTGTCTGCAAAACAGAAATGTAGAATCATAGAAGTCTGCATCTTGTTCCTACCTCCTCTTTCCACTCTTCTGACCAAATTGTGAACCTGACAAATACAGCAGAAAATAATATTTGCAAAAACACCTACAGTTAAATGAACTGATAACACTTTGAAAGCACATCCAGTCTGAAAAAAACAGCACTGTACCTACAGAACATTTAAACTGCAGAGAGGATAAACATTTTATTATAGCGGTTAGCTTTAGTAGCAGGTAAAACTTAACGACTCCCTGATGGTAACAGAGACAATTTAAATGCGAGAACATGTCTGGAAGCAAATATAGTATAAAGTGAGGAAGGAATCTTTAAACTGAAGTGGGAGAAGGAGCATCTGTCACCATATGAAACAGACATATGGGAAATGTCTGTCATGTCAGGGACTGTTAGGGTATAGCTAACACCGTTAGTCTGGTTAGTGCCGATGACACAACTGTGCATTTCTCTGATACTATAACTTCAAACACCTAGATCTGAATTGATGTGATGTGAGTTAATTAATGTACACATATTTAGCAGTACACTCGAAAGCAGGAAGAAATGGCAGAAATGTAATATGCAGAGCTCCAGTTACAAGACCTAGAGCCAACATTGAATTAAACATGTATTCTGCCATCTTTTAAACCCTTTGCCATTAAATTCGGGAGCTTACACGTCAGATCAATAGTCTATAACAAGGGATCAAGGAATGGGGATGTTGTTACTGAGCCCTCAAGGACTCCTGTCTCCCTGGTACGTCAAAAGCGAAGTCATTATATGCACTTCACCTGTATCAAGTTCCTCCACCCGACTTTTCAGCAGCCACTCTAGTCTGCTGCTTTCACTATGATGCCCCGAGGCAGTGCTGATGCGGTGAAATGTGCTGTGAAAATGCTTCGGAGAATATCCACATCCCTCTCGATCAATACGATCCCCCCCCTCAAAAGTCTACCACTGTAGGGAGTTAACTCCGGTGAATTTCATTATAACGAAGAGCAACACGAGTAGTTTGAAAATCTGTGGCAAGGATATTATCTCTGACCTTTACTTTTATCTGCACGCGGTTTCAAGGGAGCAGTCAGTCTCTCTAGATGATCTGCGTCCTGAGAATTTGTCGGATAATAGTCCTGTTTGTTAATAATTCTTTTATACGAAAGTGACATCGTCCTTGCTCATTGTTGTCGTATGAAAGTAAAAGAGAGAGAATAGATTAAAGTGACCCTGACAGACTCACAAAGACATTGATCCTTGCTATAACCTCAGGAAAGTGTAAAGTCGCCATGTTTTTAATATTCAAGTGCAACTTGGTAGTTGTAATTTTGGTGAGGATTTTTTCCACGGTATTTTGAATAAGAACAAGTAATCAAGGGCACTGTCTGCCAGTCCAGCCTTGAATTGTAATGTGTTTTGCACACAGCGAAATAGATGGGCATGAATGACTTTGGCCTTTTCCCCCCTTTCTAATTCTCCTTCAGCATCAGAGAAAATTGATAAGGAAAAAATGCCAAGTCACTCAAGCTTTTCTTGAAGCTTTGTTACAAAGACTCGACAGACCTGTTTTGAATGTATTTAGTCCTTCAAACTGTCAATGTATTATGATGAAATGAGCGGAGATGCAAAGAGCTTTACAGGTCACGTTTTACGTTAGTTATTGTTTAGAGTGTTTTTGTAGCTTATCTTTATTAATAGTATTTTTTACATTTTTTAAAGAGACAGGACAGTAAATGAGAGAGAGAGAGAGAGAGAGAGAGAGAGAGAGAGAGAGAGAGAGAGAGAGAGAGAGAGAATGGGGCATTATATGCAGAACAGGAGCCAAAGGTCTGCTTAAAACCCGGGCTGTCTGCTTCAAGGACTACAGGCTGTGTACATGGGGCAAGCAAACAAACCACTCATCCACCGCTGCCCCATGAACTCATTTTCCAATCCCCTGATAAAATGTGATCTCTGGGATCTTTAGTGTATATAACAACACAGTTATGGGTTCAGGACTTTAAATTTAATTTAAAGACCAGCAGAATGACTTATCACAGAAATATCTCTTAATACATAAACTACAGTAAGTGGACTTTCAATGACCACCAAATCAACATAAAGCATTAAAGGAGGGGGCACTGGTGGCCTAGTGGTTAGCTTGAGCACACAGTAAAGACATCCACCTCAGTTCATTTTGTCCTGTACATATACAAATACAATACAGTACAAGCACATATAAACATTAAATATACATACAGTATACTGACACTGCCCTGCTTCTTTGAGCCACTTACGCACTAAGCATGAATAAATCCACAACTGGAAGTAGTCCCTTATAAATGCACAAAGCACTATTTGATTTCAATTTCAGTTATGTTTGCTGAAAAATTAAGTACCGTAAATTCCGTACTATTGAGCGCACCTGGATATAAGCCGCAGCGGCTAAAAATAAGTAAATAAATGTATTTGTACATATATAAGCCGCACTTGATTATAAGCCGCAGGTGTCCACGCTATAACAAGAGCTATTTACACAGACGTAGGCTACCGGTAACATCCGCAAATACTGTAGCGTCCGTACGGACGTTAAAGGACGACGAGAGCGTTCAAATAATAACTTGTGACCACGCCGTTTACAGCAGAGAACAACACATAACTTGCCGTAACAATCCAACTCTCTCCCCCAGCGTTCTCTCATACAGCCACTCAACACGTTCGCGCTGGTGCATTCACTGACTCTCCACATAATCGGAATTATGAACACATTATCAACTACTGACTTTACAACATGAACCGTTACAATACGAAGCCTAGCCGACGGTGTCTGTAACACGGCTGATGAAAAAGATGACCGTAATATATTTCACAAGAAAAAGTCCATCCATTCACTGCCTCAGAATGACTTCATTACTCACTTCCTCAGTCTCTGTTGTCGCTGTCAGTGTCATCTTAACGTGCAGCAGCTCTGTTAGCTTCTTTGACAGCCAGGTCGATCGCCTTTAACTTGAAAGCTGCATCATATGTATTTCTCCGTGTGTTTTCCATCATGAGGGTGCGTGCATGAAGCGCAAAATGACTGATATTAAGATCCGACGTGACGAAGTCAAATGTTTTTGCGGCAGAAGCTCATTGTCCCCCATAAAAAATCCATGCATTAGCCGCACCGGAGTAGAAGCCGCAGTGCTCGAAGTGTGAGAAAAAAGTAGCGGCTTATAGTCCGGAATTTACGGTACACACTAAATTTCAAACTGAAATGAAATCCATGTTGATATTAACACATACGTTTCTGCACTTTGAATGTGTATTTTATTTCATTTTTTTCATTTATGGCCAAAAAATTGAAAACATCTTGTTCATCAATTACAGGACTGTTGGTAAGACATAATGGAGGTTGACAGCTTGTTTCCTAGCAACAGCCTCCTGTCAGTCTAATACTGCCATGGGAAATGCCCACAAAGAGTATTGAAGCTCAGATAGATAGATAGATAGATAGATAGATACTTTATTGATCCAGAGGGAAATTCAAGGCATCCAGTAGCAGTATACAGACAGGCAGGACACAAGACATTAGTTACAATACACACCCGCTGTCCCCCCTCCCCTCTGTATACAAATCCCCCAAACAGATTTAGCAGCCCCTATGTGACTAAGAATAAACATAATTATATGTTAAACCTGTGCAGTTAGCATTAGCAGTTAGACTTAAAACTAATATAGCATAATGTACATAACCTGTGAGGAGAGAAAAATATGTGTTGGTTAAAAGAGACCTGTAAACAGTTAAAGAGCCTTAGAAACAAAGTGCTGACCTTTAGAAACTAGTTACATGTGCATGTACAGAGGTGTTTGAGCTTATGCCAGAGGTGTGAGTACAGTCGTTAAACAGTCAATGCAGGAATGTAAATTGGCTCACCAACTTAAAGGAGCAGTGATTTGCATTAAGTGACCTAGACAATATGGTGAAACCAGGAGTGCTTAGGGTAATTATCGTTAAGTACCCAACTATTGATGGGCAGATTAGCATTAAGTGTTGGAGACAATAGAGTGAAACTTGACCTAATTAGGGTGATCATGTCAACCCTTACAGATGTAGCATAACACAACAGTAGGATGAAACCAGACATGACTAGGGTGATTATCATTAAAGTGACCAGTGCTCAGTAAGGTGACTATCAATATGCATTTAAAGTGTCCAACTGGAGGCTGACTCTGAGGTCAGCAGTGCAGGTGAGGAGTGAGAAAAAAGTGAAAAAAGATTCCAGGGATCACCGTGCGCTTCTTCCCTGCCGTGACAGTGAAGTGTTATACAGCCTTATTGCCAGGGGGACAAAAGAGTTCTTGAGTCTGTCCGTGGAGCACGACTGTGACAGCAGTCTTTCGCTGAACATGCTCCTCTGGCCGGTGAAGGTGCTGTGCAGAGGGTGGTGTGTGTTGTCCATGATGGAGAGCATTTTGTCCAGAGACCTCCTCTCTACCACTGTCACCAGTGAGTCCAGCTCTGTGCCCACCACAGAGCCGGCCCTCCTCACCAGTCTGTCCAGGCGTGCTGCGTCCCTCTTCTTGCAGCTTCCTCCCCAGCACACCACGGCGTAGAAGAGGACGCTGGACACCACAGACTGGTAGAACATCTGCAGCAGCTTTTTGCAGATGTTGAAGGACCCCAGCCTTCTCAGGAAGTACAGACGGCTCTGTCCCTTCCTGCAGGTAGTGTCCATGTTAGGCGACCAGTCCAGCTTGTCATCCAGCTGCAGCCCCAGATACCCGTAGGTCCTGACCACCTCCACATCGACCCCGCCGATGGAAACAGGTTCTAGATGTGGTTTGTTCCTTCGGAAGTCCACCACCATCTCCTTGGTCTTGGAGGTGTTTAGCTGCAGATGGTTGGCACTGCACCACGTCACGAAGTCCTCGATCAGGCTCCTGTACTCCTCCTCCTGTCCATCCCTGACACAACCAACTATTGCAGTGTCGTCCGAGTATTTCTGCATGTGGCAGAGCTCAGAGTTATACTGGAAGTCCGAGGTGTACAGGGTGAACAGGACGGGGGAGAGCACGGTCCCCTGTGGTGCTCCGGTGCTGCTGACCACAGTGTCAGATGTGCAGTCCTTCAGTCTGACGTACTGTGGTCTCTCTGTGAGGTAGTCCGTGATCCACCTCACCAGGTGCGAGTCCACCCTCATCTCGGTCAGCTTGTCTCTCAGTAGGAGGGGATGGATGGTGTCGAAAGCGCTTGAGAAATCAAAGAACATGATTCTCATCACGCTGCTCCCTTTGTCCAGATGAGAGTAAGCCCTGTGTAGAAGATAGAGGATGGCATCGTCCACGCCCACCTTTGCCTGGTATGCAAACTGCAGGGGATCCTGTGCGTGTTGGACCTGGGGTCTGAGGTGTTGGAGCAGCAGCCGTTCGAAGGTCTTCATAACGTGGGATGTCAGAGCGATTGGTCTGAAGTCGCCTGGTTCACTGGGGTTCTTCTTCTTGGGGACAGGGGTGAGGCACGAGGTCTTCCAGAGCACAGGAACCTTCCCGAGCCGCAGGCTCATGTTGAAGATGTGCTGAAGTGGCTCCCCCAGCTCAGCAGAGCAGGCCTTTAGCATCCTGGGACACACCTTGTCTGGGCCTGCTGCCTTCCTGGGGCGGAGTCTCTTCAGCTCCTTGCTCACCTGGTCTCTGGTGATGGTGGGGGGGAGGGGGGATGGATTGTCACTGGAGGTTGTATCTGTTCTGGTGGAGGTGTTGGGGGGAGTGAGAGGGGGGGAGGAGGTGTGTAGGGGGGTGCTGGGGGGGGGAGGAGGGGTGCTGGGGGGGGAGGAGTGAGAGGGGGGGAGGGGGTGTGTGGAGGGGGGGAGGGGGTGTGTAGAGGGGTGCTGGGGGGACAGGCACTGGCTGCAGCGACGGGGCTGTCGAACCTGTTAAAAAACAAGTTGAGCTGGTTTGCTCTCTCAGGGTCCCCGTCTTCTGCGTTGTTGTTTTTCTTCCTGCAGCCTGTGATGGTCTTCATGCCCTCCCAGACCTCTCTCATGTTATTCTGCTGAAGCTTCTGTTCTACCTTCCTTCTGTACTCCTCCTTTGCCTCTCGGAGTCTGACCTTGAGTTCCCCCTGCACCCGCTTCAGCTCTGCCTGGTCTCCCTCCTTGAATGCCCTTTTCTTCCTGTTAAGGATCTCCTTGACATCGCTGGTGATCCAGGGCTTGTTGTTCGGGAAGCAGCGCACAGTTTTAGTGGGAACCACAACGTCCATGCAGAAGTTCATGTAGTCAGTTGTGCAGTGTGTGACGCCCTCAATGTCTTCACCATGGGTCTCTTGTAGGGCACTCCAGTCAGTGGTCTCAAAACAGTCTCTGAGGGCCTCCTCTGCCTCGGGAGACCACTTTCTGAAGGTGCGTGTAGTTATCGGTTGTCTCTGGATCATAGTTTTGTACTGTGGCTTGAGTAGGACCAGGTTGTGGTCGGACTTACCCAGAGGTGGTAACGGGGTGGCAGTGTAGGCGTCCTTCACGTTTGCATACAGGAGGTCTATTGTCCTGTTCTTCCTGGTGGGACAGCTTACAAACTGGTGAAAGTCCGGTAGTGTGGAGTTCAAAGTAACATGGTTAAAGTCCCCTGAGATGGCGATGAAAGCATCCGGGTGCAGCGTTTGTAATCTTGAGGTGGTCGCGTGGATGACGTCACACGCAGTTTCGGCGTGTGCCCGGGGAGGAACGTAGACGCAGAGCACGATCGCGTGAGAGAATTCCCTCGGCATGTAGTAAGGACGGAGACTTACCGCCAGCAGCTCGATGTCTCTGCTGCACGTTGCCTCCTTCACAGTAACATGTCCATGGTGGCACCATCTGTTGTTAATAAACAGCGCGAGTCCTCCTCCTTTCCGTTTGCCGCTGCGTTTCGTGTCTCTGTCCGCTCTCACTGTAGTAAAGCCCGGTAGATCCACGTTAGCGTCTGGGGTGTTTTGAGTCAGCCAGGTTTCTGTGAGGCACATTAAACTGCACTCTCTAAATGTCCGATTGTTCCTCACAAGCGCAGCCAGCTCGTCTGTCTTGTTTGTTAGACAGTTTACGTTCCCCATAACTATCACCGGAACCGAGGGCTTGTACCTCCACCGCTTAGCCGCGAGCTTAGCCCTTACCAGGGCCCCCGCTCTACAGCCTCTGTACCGCCGCCTCAGCTCCTCTGGTATCGGGTGAACGATGCCGGCTTGTCCCGCTGACCGGAGCGAGAGCAGCGTTTCCCGTGAATAGGAAAGTTTTCCGCTGCTCTTTCCACGAAAACACGAAAAAGTATCCATAGGATACATAAAGTTATACACTGAAGGTGTACTATAAAAACTATATAGTATAGTACTATAAAAACTATATAAACTATAAACGTAGAAGTTGGCACAGAGCCACAACAAACGAATAACATATCAGACAAGTACGACAGGGACGGAGCTACTGAATGTGCGGCCACTCACGTCGGCGCACAGGTGAGATGTTGTTTCACACAACTATGCCCACTACAGCTGCAGAATCAAAACAGTAAATATATGTTGTTACATAGCTGTGGAAAATGTGTCTCCGCTTTACAAAATGAAACTTTGTTTTATAAGACTTGTTTACCTCTTTAGTTAAAATAAAATAATAATACCTATTACCAAATACATTAGCATCAAAAGTAGAAAGTTTCCTCCTTGATCTTTGTGTTTAGAAAATGGATATTCGGTCGAAAGACAGTGGGAAAAACAAGCACTCAATACCTTTGATGTTATGACATCCTGCTTATTATTCAGCGGGCTGTCCATCTGCTAATTTCAATCATATTAGAGTCACAGTGAGAAAACATCCATCTTGTATCATCAGCAGCTACATCGCCATTGATTCTAAGTGCTCTCCTGTAAGCAATTACAATGCATTAGACACCTATCTCGAGAGATACACAACAACTACAGTGAGAGCAGCTTAACCCTGCAGAAACACGACACTTCAAAGAACTCCGTATCCCAGTATCGAAAACAGGTGGGGGTGCTTGAAAAATTGTGCATCGATACTAATGCTCCGAAAGATCTGAATGTACTTTTTTTTCTATTTAAGATCTATTTAAGTGCCCTGGGTGCACAGGAAATAAGATCTGCCTGCATGTATATTAACCTCATTGTGATATAAGCTCTGTACCTTTTTATTAGACAAAAGTTACAAAGATGTCTTATTTTTATGTCTTATTATTATTGTCTTATTTCAAAATAATACATGTTCTGCAATTTCTATACCCTGTATCGAACCTCTTTGGTTTGCCAGGCTGCAGTGGCAGAAATGTGCACTGCAATGAGGCTATAGTTGTTTCATTTAAAGGAAAACTCCCCTTTTCAAAAGAAAATTTTAATTCATTTGAAATTTGATTTTGATCCCCAAGTTAAGGCTGCAACCGTCCCAGTGAGTGACTAACCCCCTGCACACAGGATGATGATTTTTGGTGATATTTATGATGTTGGTCTATTCTGGGTGTCGCCCTGCTTTGGATTGACGTAGTCTTGATCCCTACATGTCTTGGCCTTGTCTCAATCGCTGAGAACTCTGGTTTAGGTTGTGTCTTGGTCTCAAGTGTTGTCTGTACTGCAACACTGTGATCAGAGGACTAAGACACTTTCCCAATGTAGCATGTTCTTTTGTAAACACCGTTAGCATTGAAAGACAGCCAGTAAAAGCGACTGTGTCAGTGACAGATCAACTACACTCACAAATATTATTAAAGTGGTTTCAACTAAAGACAGACGGAAGTATTATTAAATATCAAACACTTAACATGGTTGTAAAACGCTTTGATTTGAACTACAGAAGGATGGGCAGGAGTTAACTTCCTTTAACTGTGCAATAACATGTTGACGATTAAATAGAATCCTTATGTTGATATTGTCTTCTTTGATCGTTGCCTCAATCAAAACTTAAAAGGAAGAATAACAAACTGGTTAGTGAATTAATTATAGCTTTCTGCAAACCCAATTCAGTCATGTAAACATGCACACACTGACATAGGAATATTCCTCCACTGGCACGGGACCATTACACCATATACCTCCAAGGTTGTTATTGATTATTTCAGGTCTTCATTCAGACTGCATGTACATCCAACATGACAGAGACAGGAGGATAGCTGGTGCCAGCTGGCCTTGTATCCGAAGCGTGCACCCCTGGTCCCAGAAGGACAACACATCTTGTTGAAACAAATGAAGAAGAATATTTGTTTTAACCGTCACAAACAGTGGAAAACAACAACCACCTCAGGTTTTTAAGAGCGGAATCTCAAATTAACTTCGACCAGTCTGTTTCCCACTGCAGCTTCCTAATAACAAGTAGAGATGTGCATCATTAATTCATGAGTGGTGGGGGTGGCAGTTGAGATGTGCAGATGCCTCAGAGGAGGGTAATTAAACAGATAGAGCTGTTTCCGTGCAGTAAAGCGCGCTTGCACTGCGGTGCCACGGGAAACGAGATACGTCTGTTGATGCTCACGAGAGTTACTGCAATTTAACGCAGTCCTGAGACTTTACTGTTTGTTGACTCAATCTACTCTCGACTTCAAAGAATGCATGATATTGTGTTTGTGTTTGGTATGAGGGGGGTCTGACGTGTCCTCCTCTGGGGTGTTTTGACAGGAAACGTGCTCTCAGCTTTTCACGTGATCTTCTTGGGGATAATCTCCTTCGCACAACACCAAAGAGAATATTCAATGTACTGATCATTTACATATATACTGTTTATGTTTACATTTGAACCATATGAAGATCAGCAGAGGTGTATAGTATTGCTCTAAACTTTACCACTCGTCTTGGAAAAAATGCTCTGTGTGAAGACGCAAATCAAAAATCTGATGCCCAAATTCTTCAAAACACTCGGGGCTGCAGTGGTTCACTTTGTAGTGACTTTGGAACTGAGGGGTCGTTGATTCAAGTCCCTGTACAGACCAAGTGTGGGATTTGTGTCGGTTGCTGGAGAGATGATCTAAACTCTGCGACCACTGTTGAGATTCGCCCTTGAGCAAGGCATAAATCCCCAAAAACTTAAGATTTACCAGATGCACCGCCATTTGTTACTGACCCTTAGGATGAGAGTGCATTCAAACAGCACATTAGGGCTATTAAAGCTGTGTCGATTATTAATATTGATAAATAATTTCTGGCTTATTAAACCCACTGGCTCCTCATTTAAAAAGAAAAAAAAAAACTTTTCCACATTTCCCAGTCTTAAATTCTCAGTCAGCTGCTTAGTACATTTGTGTCTTATTTTGAAGCTTTAACAAATATTTAGACTGATTAAGTGTCCAATAAAAAAAGCTCTTACTTGTAATCGTATTGTGAGATGCAATAAAAGTCAGTGTCATAGCAGAGTAGAGAAGAGGTCAGCGCATTAGTGCAACAGTGACTTTTTTTTAAGACTGAATTGCATAGACATTTAGGAAAAAGTACAAGCAACAAGCTACAAGATTAAGCCCAGTTTAAAAGCCTTACAACAAATGACTTATTTGAATTCATCAGCTTTTGTTCGACTGCATCGGAGTCGTGTTGATTTAACTCAAATTCTGAATGAGAGTGTTACTTAACAGGAAAAGGTGCTGGGTACAAGGACTTCCTGTCAAAACAGCTTTGAGTAAGTTTGAAACACTGACTCACTTATATAATGTCTTACATTCTTTTACAGACTCTTGCAGCATAATTCACTTTGTACCCTCATCCCAGTTTGTCACAATGTTATGAGCAGCCAAATTTCTGATAAATAAAACCTGTATTGTTAGATAAGAAGAGAGATGTCAGCCAAATCTTTAGAAACGCTTGTAACATTTTAAGCTTTTCTGATCCTCATGATGTCGATTATAAAGCTCCTGTGAGCATTTTCTTTCAAGGTTATAAAACAGACTTAAAATATTTTGATGCTTCTTAATGAGTTAAAAAAAGCAAGCAACACTTTCAGCAAAATGAGTCACTATTTCTGTTCTTATTTTTTAAGGCCTGAAACTACTACTGCTGGGAAGGTTTGTTTTTTTTACATTTACTGTGTAAAAGACTTCTGACGAATGAATGAATTGAGTGTCAAAAGAAAGCAGGCTGGTATTTTTGTGTTCCATAAACATTACTTACATATGAACAGGACTAAATCAGAAGAAAGGGTTCCACTTTCTGAGGCTTTCTCACAGGGGCTTTCAGCAATAGTTGAGGTAAGGATATAAAAAACATGGTTAAAGTCAGGACGAGTCTTTACAATCTGAAATAAACAAGATGCCCTAATGAAAGTCAAGAAGCCCCTAATCCCAATCAGACCCCTATATGCCCTATGATTACATCATCAACCCTCTGGCACTGAGTTGCCACCACAATTGAAGCAGCATTTCCAATTGTAACAGATCCAGGCTTTGTTTATGTAGTAGTGATGATTCTGCCCACCACATGGCCCCTACTGGTCCCCGCAGCTCATCTATGTAGACAGATTGGCAGCCAGATCCAGGACATTACTGAGGAACTCTCTTCACTGCTGTTTTGTCCAGTTAGTTTAATGTATGTGTATACATACAGTGTATCTTCTTTTAATTGGTATTTGGACGTAACTAAGTCACTTTTTACAGCCTTGGCTAATTTTAAAGTCAGTCCATAGATGGAACTTCAAAATAACTAAGACTCGTCAAGACATACATGCATGTTTGTAGAGGCTTTCTAGTTTAAATTGTGTTTTGTTTTTTTTAAGTACAGTTTCTGATTTTAATGATTGGCTTTCGTCACCTGGCTAAGGGCATGTCAAATAGAGAGCGGATGGAGCAGCTGGCCTGGAAAAAAAAACTGGCAGACTAATCTTCACCACTGCAGACTATAAATTTATCACCTGGGTAACCGGCACAAAGTACGTTCAAGGGGTTGTGACCGCTCTAATCGGGGACAAGGGGAAAGCTAATGTTGTGGAGAACCAGTGGTCATATGGGTCAAGAGTACCATGGCATTTAGCTGAAGAGCCCTCTGCTAGCTGAGTTATATTGATAGGTAAAGATTAATGTAAAGCTAAAGTGTCACTAATAAATTAAGTTGAAAGATAATCGACTGGGTCAAATGACTACCACAGACACATTAAGAGTCAGATCTCTCTTGCAGATTGATTCTTGCTGAGACAACCTAAAAAAAAATGCATCAGCGTTGAGCTGTGGTGTAGCGTCACTTTGATGAATTAGATGTGCCATGAAACATTATTTTTCTTTGATGCGTTTCAAAGCCATAGGTTCAGAGGCACTTCGTCGTCGTTGCATTGCACCAACAGAAACTCAGTGAAAGACACATTTTTTCATTGCAGCTCAGATTTTGATAGAGGGTAAACTGGAGCACAGTCCAGAGGTCCACTGGATTGTTTCATTTTCAGTCTGAGAAATAATGACCATCAGGGAAAATATATCCCGTTACATTTTTTTTTTCAAATAAGGTTTCAAGGTAACTTATTCAGCTTATAAATAAATGGTTGGATGTGTCCTCCACTAGCTCCACTTACCTTTCCCCTGATACACAAAACCTTTCAAAGGTTAAATTGGTGGTACATTATTTATCGTTGGAATCTTAAAATATTTAAGCAGAATTATTAGCTCTAGATATTATGACTCTATCGCTGATTTGATAGATAATCCCTAAAAACAAATTTCAAAGTGGCACATGGGTTTGTGTAACCTGCGGTGTTAAAGTTCTTTGGGTAGTCAGAAAACTATAAAAGTGCTATACAGGCTCAAGTCCATTTACCATTTGCAAGAAAATAAATAAACAAAGCACTGGACTGATAGGACACCACCTACCTGGTGTCAAAGCCACCCTGACGTCCTTTTCAAGAAGTTGTGAGCAGCACTATATAACGTTTTACTCAACAAAAGTGCTTTCAACCACTTCAACAAACAACCAGTGTTGTAGTTCTCCTGGTAAGGATGTTCATCATTAGTAGACATTTCTGTCAAACAATGAAAGCTGCAAATGTTTCTGGGGCATGTGCTGTGTGTACCTTCTTCAAATCCTGGCTCTGTGCCTGCAACCTGACCATCTGCTTTTCAAAGTCCTTATGCTTTTACTATGAAAGAACAAATGGAAGGCACGATTGCACAGCATTTTAGAATAACCTCAAAGAGAGGGATACTCTCCAGGGTTGTGAGGCAAAATGTGAGGTTATTTGCTGAGATTTTATTGGTGGATGGGTCATCGTATTGGTGGCTTGGGGCCCCAGCCCATCGGAGGACATCAGAGGGCTGACAAACTTTAAAGCATAGCAGTGCCTCAAAATGTGCAAATGTGCTGTTATTTACTGTTTGAAGTGGCTACATGCCCTGTATCACAAAAACAACAACCAGGCTCACTAAATTAGTCAAAATTAAGTCCTCGTCACAGACTGAATTTGTTTGGCGAAGGTCACTAGCTTAGAGTTTGTTGTTTTTTGAATATTAAAGATGGAACCAAACAGCGTGTAAAAAGGAAGTGAATTTCCACTAAACTGGTGGCCATGGCCTATTCATATGGTATGTATCCTCTGAGTGTACCTACTATACTTGGGCTATATTTTTCATCTGCTAACTAAGAGTATGTGACTTTTTCTGCAAGAAAGAACTGCCAATGGAGAAGCTTTCTTGCATTGGTGCTATACTATAACCCTGCTCCTCACATCTCTTGCCCACCCCTTAAGAGTCTCCTGCAGAGATCTTTATGGAAAAGCTCCACAGATCTCGGCGTGCAGAGAGAGAGGTCATCTGCTGCAGCTTTTTTGTCAGACTGGAATAAGATAAAGGAAAGAGATTCAAATTATGTTGTTTCTAAGGAACTCTTCCCATGGCACTAGTGACTTTTTGTATTTTTTGTTTTTTTGTTTCTAATAAGGGGACATAGATCTTTAACATATATATATTCTGTTCCTAGCATCACTTAAGGATGGGCATTAGAGCCTAAAATATTTCTCACCATGGGATCACGTGTAGCTTCTTTGCATGACTTAAGATGAATTTGCCTGATCGTCACAGGTGTTGTAACCTTGGTGAATATACAGATAACAAAGGGCTGAAGAAACCTTGTCTTTCCTTGAAGACCTGGGTACGTTTGGTTTTAAACCCAGATTCTGTTTCTGTTAATACCTTTCCCTATCTGATATCCAGATATTGATTTGTTTTTCATACTTTGTGG
The DNA here is from genome assembly GCF_947650265.1 of Symphodus melops. Lineage (NCBI taxonomy): Eukaryota > Metazoa > Chordata > Actinopteri > Labriformes > Labridae > Symphodus > Symphodus melops. The sequence continues at coordinate 4,783,354 of NC_136693.1, forward strand.
TTAATATGTGAACGCCAAATTTACATAAACAACAAGTGTCTTAAATTATAAGTTAGCAATTGTTTGGGCTTTAAAACTATTGTCTACTTTCTCACATTGTGACTCTCTGTTACAGCAGACTCTAATCATCCTCCATCCAGTCCTTTACCGCCTTTAATAGGGTGAACTGTCAAGCAGTGATGAACTAAGGTAGGGATGCACTTTCACAGCCTGGTCTAATTCCTCATGGAGGAGTGACAAGGGGATGTTGCAGGGAGTATGACAAAGCCCGATTAGGTGGCATTAATGGGCTTCTAATTTAAGTCTGGGCTTATTAGATGTCAAACACAAAAGGGCTGAATGGATTTTGAAGAAGAGTTAACCTGCCGTCACAAGAACATGACATCGGCTCTCTTGCTTTTCTCCTGTCATTGAGGTTCCGTATGAGAAGCTGCACTCCGCTCAAAAAAAGGCACAAAGCCTGGACCTGAACAAAATGCCAATCTCTTGTTGATCCGAGATGAAGAAGTGATCGAGAGCTCTTGCTGTGTGACACAAATGAGCTTTCTGTACTTCAAAGTCCTTGTTATCCATTAAAGCTTGGGGTTGTTGGTCAGTTCTGAGCTGTGTACACACCCGGCGTGTTCAAGCAGCATATTCACTCCGACAGCGTGAATCACAAGCACACAATGAACTCACCAGATGCCAGAGGAATGCATATTTAAAGTGCACTGTTATAGGCTATGTCATGGCAGTTAAACAGTGGACATAGAGAACAGAGGATTGCTCAGAAAGAGCATGTTTGATGGCAGTCATGTAGGAGCAAAGAGTGTTTCTGACAGAGAGAGTGCTGTGTGCTGTGTGCTGAGTGGTACAGGAAATATGAAACGGAAGAAATGATGTTGAGGTTCTGCATTCTGCCACACATTCTGGTTTTCTGCACAGGTATGTAAAAAGAATGAGTGCATCCATAAACTGAAGACATCATGACAATTATTGGTTACATACCTGTAATGTTATAAAAAAGATTGTACATCAATGGGTTGGTGATGGCATTAACAATGGATGTAACTATCAGGAGCAGAATGTAAATATGGAGTTCATCTTAGGAAGATGTGACTCTAAAGTCTAGGCACATAAACAAGTGAGCGTATTGATGCATGCTTGTCTATAAATTATGAACCGCTTTTGTATACATGTTAATATTAAATCTTAATCTTAATACTATGTTCTTATTCTGCTACAAACGGAGAACTCTGGAGACAGAAAGGGTTATAATATGTTAGCTGAAATGTTTCTTCTCTATTTGTTCAGTGATGAAATCATGAGACAGACTGTGGATTATGCCCCAAACTCCTGGAACGCCCTCCAGCAAACTCTAATGATCTGATTTCTTCCCTCTCTTCCAGAGTTTAGGAATTTGAATTCTTGCCACTTTGTTTCAAATTGTAGCTGTTTTTATTGGCTCTCAGTGGTTTTTTGTCACTGATTCTGTATGTCTTTGTGCTTCGCTTGTTTTACTGTGCTTCTAATCTTGATGACATTGGAAATTAGGGAAACCTCAGTGTGTTTTTGAGAATAAATAAAGGTCAGCCGAAACATTTGCATGAATGACTGTCACAGTTTTCATGTTCACTGTCCTATTCTGTTAGCAGGTACCAACAACACATTCCTTTTAATTCAGGTAAACTTCTAATAGGCTAGATAGAAGACAATACCATCACTTGAAACTGTCAGACATTTCTTCAGAATCAGCAAATCATTGTTTTTTTCCCCACACAACATACACATCGAGATCTGCTGCTGTGAGGTTTCTAACGCACGTGTATCACAGTGACAGACCTAAAAGAAGAATTTACCCTAAGGTGGTCCTACATTTATACTGACATTGTGGCTGTGGCATCTTTTCCAGGTCTTGACCGTTGTCTGTTGTGACTGCAGCTTTGACTTGACTTGCATACAGTGGTGATGCTAGTGTGTTGCGGCCAGTGGCAAAATCAATGGAGGGGCCCTCCAGGCATCATGTCTGCCGGTGTCCAGACCACAGACTGAGTGATGTCATGTTTTCCTGAAGGGAATTTTCTTAGCCGAAAATGTTTCTTTTGTTTGTTTGTTTTTTTTCCGTTTGATATGCATTCTTTAGCTATTTTAAGGAATATGATACATGCAGGATTTTAAAACAAACGCTCAACAAAATGTAAAAGTGACAGAGTAAATAAACTCATTAAAATACTGTGTGTAACTGGGAGGAATACCGTCTTTTTTTCACACTTAGTTTGATTACATCTTTCACACTGATAAACTGGGATTGACAACTGCTACAATTTTCTGAAGTATGACAATTATTGAACAGATTTTTATACATGAAAAAAATTATTGAATATAACAAAAGTCCTTTTTACCCACACTGCTAGGCCTATAAAAAGGTATTCAGTATTCAGTTTAGACAGAGAGTAAATCCCTTCCTCTTTTGTTTTGTTTTGTCTCTTTGTAATCATATGTCGGATTATTATTACTGAGGGCACAGAAGGAATCATGATTCCAATCATAAACGCTAATAACACCATCATCTTTCTAACAAAAACATCTCATTTCCAGTCATGTCGAGTGAATATTTTCTCTTTTTGTTGTTTTGTTTTGGATCCAAAAGCATTGTGCTAAACTAGAGAAAATTGCAGTTCAAAAGACTGAGCTCACTGACCATCTCTGCTTTGATGAGAGAGCCTCGACCTTAAATTGATTGGACAGTCAAATGTGTGGAGGGGAAAACATGAAATCATTGATTGCTCCTGCACACTGCAATAATTAATATGCTATATATTCCCAAAAGGCTTGAGTTTTTCGGTTTGAAGTTTGTTTTTGATACAAAATAATTAGCCAGGATTTTTCTTCTTTTTCACGATATAACTCAATGATCAGATGAAAAAGCAAAAAAACAAAACAATCAAAGACTCTTTTCCCTGTTTGCTCTCTGCAACATTAACATCTGTTCAAACCAATTATTTTGTCAGTTTTCACACAGGAATTAGAATTACCTGGGGGGGCTTTAGGAATTTTGGGAACTCTAAAGTCTATAATTAAACTCAAATTGACTGACATTTCTGATTGGAAACGTTGAGGATGAAGTTAAGAAGCTATACCACACAGTTTACATTGAACCAGCTTTATTTATATAGCGCTTAACACAACAAGTGTAGAAAAGAAGAAAAGAGAGAATCGGTGATGGATAGATCTAAAAAATGAGGGTTTTTTTTAAATAATAATCACAGTTAAATCTAGTATAAGAGATACTAAAAGTGTACTTTGAGGACTTCTAAAAATAGATGATAGATAGATAGATAGATAGATAGATAGATAGATAGATAGATAGATAGATAGATAGATGCCTAAAGTTACTCTCATTGTTTGAACCTTCACAACATCTGTTTGAACCTATATAGGTATTTGAAAATTGAATATGATCCTTGTTACTGCTTCCCACTACTTCCTTATTGCATGCTGCAGAGTGTGTCATCCATCTAATCACTCTTTAAAATCTGGATCTCTTGGAGGATTAGTTTGTTCTGAAATATGGTCGGTCAATTGCCCTGAGAATTTCAGGGGGATTAAAAAAGTTGGAGGTCCTCCACAGTTATTACAATCATCAGTGGTCCCCAGGTAATATTAATCCCATGTGAACAGTGTTTTTGATAGCTTGAAAATTAAAATCTAAAAATAACACAAGTGTTTAAAACAGTTTCCTGACTGCTGAAGGACAGTTACAGAGCTGCCTCCTAGCCCACATTTCACCTTTAATGTTTATTAACAAGCAGCTGCCAGGCTTAAAGTCAATTACCTACTTTTATTTTGTAAATGAAATGAAAAGTGCTTTGATATGAATGAGTCTGGAATTCGTTTCATGATACGAGCACAGGAGACTGTTTCATGCTGTGTGAAAACCTCCTGGCTGGAATTAAAAAAAAAAAAAAAATGATTTTCATGTTTTCACACCTTTTGAAACATCAAATTAATTCCTGTGTTCTGTCTCTTTAGCCTCTCCAGCTTCGTGAACTTCTTGAAGTCAGAATTCATTGATAATATTTCAAATATGCTTTGTTCTAACTAAGAAAACGAGACTCTTCCGTCTCCTCACAGAGATACTCACATTTGGTCGCTTCCTATCGTTTGTGGCTGTCAGTGTTTTTTTTACAGCTCTTTTTTTTTGACAGACTTTGAATACAAAATAAATGTCTTTTTAAATATTGACAGCATGGCTGAAATAAATCCTTGACTTTACTGTCTATTTTCACAGATCTGCAGACTTGTTGCTCTCGAGGTCACAGCTGAGGAAATTTCAACTGAGTATGCACATGCAAAATTGAAATGCTTTGTAAAATTGAATGCCTTTCTGATTGCCAATGGATTTAGAAAAAAAAATATTGATGCGAGGGTCGTGAAAAAATCAGATTCTGTCTCTATCTGTAGCTGTGGGTTGAAGCCAACAGCACACCGAGGAGCCTTACAGGGAATAGAGGTTTTTGATCATTGGAGCGGTGGCCATAACGTATTCTATGGATGTACGTACAGACTCCAAACAGGATTCCCCAAGCTGCTTTGGGGAGAAACACACAAGCTCCCTGTGATGCAAGGAAATGAATCATTTATCCACCTAACATCTTATGTTAAATTGATGAATGAGAATGTTCTATTGAGAAACGTACAGTGACCCATGAAAAATTGAACAATCCCGGAGTCAATCATTAATATTTCCCAGTGAGGGAGTGCTGTCTCTCACCAGTTTGCAACACAGTCGACATTTAGCAGTACAGAGCCTACGCAGCATATAGTGTGTGATAGATACAGAGGAAAAGCTTTCAGATTTTAGATGTAACTGCATTAGACAGTAGCTACAAACCTGGTGTCAGGAATATATGCTGTACCTGTTAAGTATCCAATTTTTTCTCTCCTCTTTGCTTATTTCTTGTGTTATTTTATATTTTTTCCCATGCAGGAAGTATTTGAGATGAAGTGGTCTGTGGAGACATATTCAGTGTCTTGGGGCGGTAACTTTGAGTAATTATTTAGTTAAGACTCCAGAGGAGAAATGACAACAGCACACATGCTACAGTGTCTTCCCAAGCCAATTTTGTCAGTTCAGTTCGATGCCATTTGCAGCACTTTTGCTTTAATTATCAGAAAGTTTCTTTTGAAATTGAAAATTCTGGTTTTCTTCTTTAAAATATGTACAAATCATGTTATATTTCAATCTGCTTCCGAACATTGTCTCAGTTGCTGCCTTTGTTCATTGTTTAACAGCATTCATCGGAGCATTGAACTGTTGTTGGCCCTGAACTCTCAGTTTGACCTGTTTTATGATTTAGAACAGAAGCATGTTAGAAATTTAAAATAGAGCGTATATTGTTACTTTTGCTGACCTTGGAGGTTGAATAATTGAAGTCTAGTTTTTCTGTACAGAGATTGTTCTGTTTTTACATGAGTCTCAGAGACATTTTAATGCATGTGTGCTGTTCAAGTCGTGTTTCCTTCAAGGCAAAATGTCCCTTTTTTAAACATGATTCATTCATCAACTACACATTTTTCCAACTTCTTGACATTTAAACAAGTATATCTGAACATCCCAAACTGCAATTTCATGTCGTACATGCATGATTAATATCCGCTAAGATGCAAAACTGAGAAGGTGGGTTCCTTGAGTTTCCTCTTTAAGGTTTCTTTTGATCAACAATGACAGGTTAAAGACCTTCAGATGCTCTTTTTGAACATCCTGTTCAGGCTTTTACAAACATTTTTTCCATTTCTGAAGCACTTATTATTAAGAAAAGCTAAAAAGCACAAGGCGCATTGTAAGCATAAGCACTTCCTTCCTCTCCATCTCTTTCTTAAGACTCGGTTTGCCATTACTCCAAGACCTGGAATGTTCTGAAGTCAAAGCCTCTATTGGTTATCTTTGTCAACAGCTATCAGCAAAATGTCTGTTTCTGCATCAGCAAATTAGTGTCAGGTTCTTTAAGTCAGCATTTAGCTTGAGTGTCAGCAAGATATTTAATTATGTCGGACCCACCAGTGTGTTAAAGTATGCCGTGAGAGTTGTAAAAAAACGAGTAAGGGCAAACCAAACGATCAGGCTCAGAAGTGTCTTTAGCTCTCTGGTAAAGGTCACACCAGAGTACCGTTAATTTAGGTCTCATAAGTGAACATTTGCTGCTGATGCTGGAGGATTTATTTAAAACTGGTAGAGGCCTTTAGAAAATTCTACAACAATTAGAATGTATACTGAGTCCTTTAGGGTCTTGTTGAAAGAGTTAGGGGCAATCATTAACGATGGCTTCTGTTAAAGGCCAAAGGCCAAACGGTACAACAAAAACAAACAGCAACCTTAAGCTGTATTGATGTTTTCTTCTGATTTTATGGTTATTTTGAAGAAAAAGAAACAAGAGGCAAGTTATGCTTTAAACCCTCAAAACACTGTCTGGAAACTGAACGGAGTTGCACATTGTCATCACTTACGTGTCCATTTAACTTTCCCTGCCTATTTTGCTTCATAGCATTTGAAGGAATCCTTTAGTGCTGTGAGCTTACAGCAGAATGTGGACAGGTAGACAGGTAAGCAGGACAATGATTACAGCCCTGTGATAGTCACAGATCCCAAAACAGTTTGTGTTTGTATAATATCAAGATATACTCCAATTCTCTTTCTTGAGTACCTGTTGATTTGTGATTGGTTTGTGATTGGACTTTTCTTCCTTTTTTCATGCTTCGCCTTTGTTAACAATCCAGCAGCAGGTTGAGATGTATGAGGTGAGTTGGTGTTGAGCAACAACATTGTAAGAAATCTTTTGTTTTAAGACATTTAATGAAGCTAAATAATTGTTAGATTATGGCCCCCTTACTTGTGTTGTGATGGGTTCATTGTTGCCCTCAACTCTCTTGTTTACAGCAAATTTTCCATTGAAACACTACTGAACAATGCTGCTGATTTTACAAATGAAAACAGGGACACTTATGATGTGAAATCCAGTTCCACACCTTCCACACAAACCCTGGATAATCTCACAAAATATTAAATATCCTATTACCCATTGATGACTTTAATTTACTTATAACATGAACCACACTTAGCTTAGCTTATGATTGTTTATTTGCAATTTGGCTTTTTCTTTGCCTCTCAAAGATACCTCAAAGATTATCAAGTCATGTATCTCGTTTTCAGTTCAGCATGTCTCGTCAGGAAACAACTTTGAAGATGCAGCTATTTCTGTTCAATCGATAAAGACGAGTCCATGCTCAGCACCGTGGGGTGTCTTCGGAGATCTAGAGCAAACCAGATTATATCAAACTGTGCTTGTGAACATCTGCCATTGACTTGTATTATTAAAAGAGTTTAAAGTATTTCTGCATGCAAAGAGAGGACTAGTAGAGACAGTTTACAAAGTCAAAGACAGCAATGAAACCCAAGCAATGAGACCAAAGTGTTGAAAGCAGAGGGGGGCAGGATATTGCTGCTCTTTATCATCAACTGTTGAAGAATGACTACAGTAGCTTCAAAGAGCTTCTCTCAGCATGAACAGGATACAGCAGATGATAACATTTTTTATGGGCGTTTGATGTTTTCTTCCTTATCCTGAGTGCATCAAAAGATGTAAGTTACATTTATCTTCATCAAAAAGACTCACTACACCTGTCACTCAAACTCCTGGACAGACTCAGCAGGAAGTGTCAGCTTTGGGAGTTTGTCTTCTATGGCTCAATAAATCACCTCAGTGCCAAAATCTGTTCTCTGAAGACACACTGTACGAACAATATCCCTCACTGTATTTTATCAACACAACCTTAAATCATCTTAATAAAAACTCTATCACTCTAAAGCATAAAGAAGCCCCTGAACTTTACTTCTAAATAGCTGGAATGAGGGTGCACTCACACGCAAGATTGCTCGTTCCCCTGCTGGCCTGCACTCACACTGGACTATTGGGCACAAATGATCGGAATTAATTAATAAATCAAAAGATTCTTAAACCCATTTGTCTATGCAGTAAAGCTGTCAGAATATCTGTAACATGTAATGTCAATAAAAGTTTTGGAAAAATGCATTCATACACAACAGTTCTCGTGTATTATTTTAAGAGCCATGCTTTTTGACAGCTTCTGCTGTTTTTTAGCAGGTAATTCTTCTTTTATCATGACGTGCTCTCAGTTGTGATAGTTTTATAAAATTGGTTTCTTTTCATCTTAATGTGTCTGTTTAAACGATTGTCTATTTCCATTAAATTTAATGAGAAAGCTGTATGTGCACAGTGTGACTTCTTTTGCCCCTACTAATCAAACGTTAATACAAAAACAAATCGCACCAGGGATGATTAATGTCGAGTCCCCAGCCTGAAGAAACAGACAACTAAGTCACATTTTCAAAAAAGCAACAACCGTAATTTGGAGCAGAGACTCGTTCGGAAACATCTTATCAGGTGAATTATGAAAAATGAAATATGAAATGCAGTAACATATGAGTCACATGTGATAAACAGTAAGAATCTCATGTTGGGCAGCAATTGGGTTTGATTAAGAACTATGATTGACTGTGGAAAAAGAATCTGACTTGAATCTACAGGTAGCTTCTGTATGCAAACAATGTTGGATGCACCCTGCATACATTGATTCTCTTCCCTTTTCTGCCCTTGACTTTAATAAATAACCCGACCCTGCATGGCTTCCTCTCTGTCTCCTCGTGTTATGGATTATCCACTCCTGAGTCTTGATGACAGGGGTCTGAGCCATAGAGTGCCCCACGTTCCTCTCCTCAATTTCCCTGGAGGATTCTTGTTACAAACCTTCAATCCCCCAGATATGCCTCCAACCGAACTCCCCAAAGACATTTCAGATGCTGGGGTCCTGACTACCTCTTCAAACATCTTTCCCTAATTAGTTTCAAAATGACACATTTTTGTGTAATGTGTTTGATAAAAACACACATTCTCTGCCATCCTGTTTTAACTTTTAACATGTACGCATGTCCTCATCCGTAAGCACAGGAAAAAGACAATGCTATTCTTGGATTTGTTTTTCTTTCTTTTTTTGAAGTTCCTGTGAATCATGACACAAAACTCCAACACGCCATTTTTACCAGACTATCTGCAAGAACAGCCGACTCCACAGCAGCTTCACTCAATTAACTCCCAAACTAATTATACAACAATACCTGAGAGGGTGCTGTACATGAAGGTGCTGACGTTGGTATCACTGACCACATGCAACCTTTGGTGCATTATCACAGTACATTTCTCAACAATGCATCTCCTCTGTACTTTATTGAAGCCCAGCAGCGCTAAAAGTATACAAAGATGGAAACTTCACTTCACAATTATGGATTCTTCGTGGGTTTTTTAGAGCTTAACCTTCTGGGCAGTGCTTTACTTAGCCCTGCAATTAAGAAATGCTTTACTTTTTCCAGGGAAGGAAGTTTTCTTTTGTGACCCAGGAGTTAAAGGTCAACCATCTGATTAAAATTGACGTGGGTGAAGGCCACCAATACAAAAAAACCCACAAAAAAAACAAGCTTTCAATATAAAGCTTGTCAGAATTTCCTCTTCCCATTCGGCTGGGTTGTTGTTAGAAGGTGGCACTATTGTTTGGGTTGAATAGGTTACTGAGGCTGTGAGATGTATCAGGACATAGTGGCCCGATTGTGATGGGGTTTTTCACTGCTTCATTTCATTAGGCATCAAGTGTTCAGTGTTTACTTCAAAGTCTAAATTCATCAAAGTCAAAAAGAATTTGATTCAAAGAGAAAAAGGGAATACAAATCTACTCACAAATCACTTAACACAAAAACCTTTTCTGTTACAAAATTTCAACTTTAATGGGATTACATCCTATTAAAGAAAAGATTGATACATTTCAATATTGAAGTTTGTGCTTAGGCTTGAACCAATTGCATTATGCGTTATGTTGAGTAGTTAACATGTATCAGTTATTGGAGGAAACTGTGTGTCCTCACCCAAAACATGGGACTGTGGTAGTTGGTATTATCATGAAACTGTCCTCTGCCTATCATAGTCCGGCTGAACATGCATTCAGGAGTCCTTGTGAATTTACATCTTTCTGAGTCTCTGGCTCATACAGAGTCTACACACGTCACATGGTGACCTCTCTGAGCGGTGCGTGTTTTTTGTCTTTTTTATCTTCCTCAACACACCAACAGACGAAAAGCATGGCGAGGAGCTGATCTCTGATTCCCTCAAAACAGACCAATCTGTGAGATGCTCGGTTAATAAAGGTGATGCAGTTTTTAGTTGAAAAACACACCAGCCTTTTTATCAGTTCTTTTTCCTATGAACATACTGAATTTCATTTCTCCTTTTCATCACGGCTCGGTCAGGACCGGGCTCTGAATCTTTATCTAGACTTTTCTTCAAAGGTCACTGCATGGAAAAATATTAAAAGTTCAGCTCGGATCCTCTCTGCCTCTTTCAGATATTCACATAGTCGAGTGATTTTGACATGTTGCTAGGTTACCGGTGTCTGATATCTCTGACAATATACACAAAGAGGACTTATACTTTTGCAGTGAGGCGTTGCTAGGTTACAAGTCCCATTGTGAGGAGGTTTTGGAACTCAGTAGAAGGCTTTCAAACGGAACAACCTGATGTATAAATTTTCATCATCCTTGAAGGTAGTTTGTAACCACAGTTTAAACTGAAGCCACGTCAGAACAGCTCTTCCAACAGGAAATGAAAAAAGATTTTAACTCTTCTTTAAGCTGATAGGAGGAGAATATCGAGAGTTGAAGATTTACAGTATGGTGTCATGTTTGTCTCTACTAATCAAAGGGTATACCGTACTTTCTCATCCACCTCTTGTAAACTTTAAAGTAGTTGGAGGTCTCCCAAAAGGGTTAGCAGTGAAGGCAAAACATTTCACGAGAAAGGTGCAAATATTAAAGTGGAACCAACAACATAGACCTTCTTTAAAGAACACATGTTGATAATTAACAGTGATTGAAGCACCAGTACAGACAAAATAATGTTGAATATTATGTAGTTTTGGGAGTGTCTGTATCAGGCTGGTTGCAGAAGCACCTGAATCACAAATAGCTTACTCACTCCACAAAAAGACAGTCGAAATGAACATGTTCACAGCCTGGTAAATAAAATGAAATAGGTCTGATTAGCTCATGTCTTGAGTTGCACACAGTCCAATTCATCCATTTTGATTTTTATGCAGGGTAAGCGTTATTCATAATAAAGTGTGTAGCTGACCTGACTGACAGGTGGCGCAGTGAAACAGTTTGTCAGGAGGCGTAAACTCGCCTCAGCTCCAGCTTGTTGTTAGGATGACTGAAAGTTACCTTTTCCATCATGAGGACAGCCATCCGTGGGATTCCCAGCCCCCTGCAGTGACCTGTACACTTGTTGGATTGACAAAAAAAAGAACAGCCTCAACTCCTGAAGAAAAGTAGTCTTTGCAGCGACTTGTGGGACTTCTTGTCATCTGGACTCCTTTAGCTTCTTATGTTGTTGTAGTTTGCTGATGTCGTCTGCCTCTGCTTTGTTTACATCTATTTCACCATAACTTACCTATGACGTCATCGAAGATCATGGGGTTCTTTGCGTGGTCATGATTTTCAAACTTCTCTCGTCTGAGGTCTTAAATAATAACTTTTGAATGCACCTCATTTTGTATTTTCATACTATGTCTTATAGACCATGTCTTATAGAGCAATGTCAGAGCTCCCTTCTGTGAGAACCTTACACTTCTTCAGTTGTAAGCAACGTAAACCGTCCTGTACCCATCAATTGTGAGTCAGAGAAGACAAAATTTCCATTTGAAAAGGATAGTGCGCCTGGCCAACACGGAAGTGAAAGATAAAAACAAAATGAAAACAGAGACAATAAAAAAGGTGATATGTTTGAAGTCGTAAGATGGATATCCCCTTTGACTCGTCAGCTGAGCTGTTTGAATTGAAGTGAAATGAGACATTAAAGATGCAGAAGTGTCATCACCGTGACTACAGGGAGCCACTGTGGAGGCTTAGTCACAGTGAAACTTAACGAGACGAAACAGAATGTGATTAATCAAGATTTTAAAAACCAATGTATTCATTGAAGACCTTACTTTATTGTGATTTTTTTTTATGAATTAATACTGAGAGCCCGCATTTTAATTAATTGAAATGATGGACTTGAGATCCAATTATTCAACCAAATCAGCGAATGATTATTTAGCAGATAATACTCATCATGAACATCTAGCTCTCCCTGCTTTTCAATGTTTACATACGTCTTTTTTTCTTTCTCATTTTCTGGCTCACACATAAACATCATCTCACCCATGAGAGCCCTTAAAATCTTTATTTCCCTCGTCATTTAAAGCATTGTGCTGTTGGTCTACTCCTCACCAAGATTTTTCTCTTAACATTAGAATTCTCTCAACCATTGGAACATTATATTACTTTAATTAGGTTGGCAATAAAGAGCAATAGTACGTGTAGTGATCACACGCAGATGGACAATTATTTCTAAGATATTGCACTCAAAGAACAGGAAACAAGAGAACACTTTATCTGAGTGCAGAACATTATTATCCTGTACTTAAGTTATTTTTGACTTCTCTGTATCAAGAGGGCAGAGGACTTGAGAGCGCTTCACTCGTCGAGGCAATCCCTGCAGACGAACGACATTAGACTGTAGAATGAAATGTCAGTCTTGAAATGGTCTTATGGTGCTTAAACAATTGCCCAATAATCTGAGTGTACATTTCAGAAGATATGAATAACGAGCGGATTCTGGGTTTGTCAGTGATTTAAATTGCTGTTATGTCTCTCCAGGGGATAATAGATATGAGGTAGGACCTGCCAGTACTGTCAACAATGAGTGAGAAGCATAAGTCCCGTCGGCTGACTCCTCCGCTTGCTTAAAGGAACGAAATGAAACTTTGTTAACCAGTAGATGTCACCTTCGGTCTACAGTGTGAAACAAGAAACAAACTGCTGTTTGGCGACACCTCTGCCCCCCTTCAGAAACACCCCTAAAATCCTCCCCCACTCGTGTTCACCCGAAGGAGTCTAGCGCAAGCGGTGGACAAAATTGTCCTCGGATTGAGCTTCCTGTAGTCTGAATTGTTGTGTTAGCAGCTGTAGTTGCTGGAGTCGAAAACATTTTCAGTTTGAGCACTCGGAGCGGCCGCAAATAAATGGCAGAGCGCTCGTGAAAAAGACGCTGGGCGCTAAGGTTTTTAAGCCAGGCGGCCGCATTCGGCTGTCTACTCTTTGGACTGAAAAAAGATGCTGGCGCTTAGGAAAAAATGCAAGGTGGAGAGGTAGTCTATTGTGAGCCTATTTGTAGAGGTGCACATTAATATAACAATAAATGTGGCACACCCAGTTTTTTTAATCCACACCCAAAGTCTCTTTTCTGTCTCTGTTACATCAAAGTCTGTAATTCAGCAACAGGCAACAGTGGTTAGAAAGTCTCCTCAACCAATTACAGGCTGAAACACACTCACTTCGCTGGCAGGTAAAGAAATCTGTGAGCCCACAGCAGGTGGAGATAATAAATAGAACATCAGTTCTTATTTGTTCTGCGATGAAGACTGGACTCAACCAGAGCTGCAGACTAAATGTGAAATACACTGAAATACAAAATACACTGTAAAAACTGCATCAACATTGTTTTAATTAATAGGATGTTAGTATTGATACAGACTTGGAGCTTTTCATCAAAACCATATTCGCTAATGACAAAGTTCACTGAGTTAATATATCAAGGCTTACTCATTTTCTTATGCTATCATTGTCGCCCGATGCTAGCAATTAGAAAAACTGTAGGCTCTCTTGGATGCACCTCCAAATTCAGATCCAGAGGTTTCGCTGTCCTTTAGTCCCATTTGGTTTCGGTCATCACCTTTCAGGAAAACAAAATGGTGCATGTTATTCGCTTTAGTTTAACGACCGTTGCATCTCATACTGGGTCCTAAAAGTCAATGCAAACACATCATACAAACACATAATACCTTTCATTTTACAGCTCTTTCTATTTGTTGGCATCCCAAGACTTAGCCATAAATTTGAAAGTGGAAATATATTGGTTCATTTTAATATCTGTTTCAAGGGACAAGTTCATATTAAAATTGTTTTACTCATAAATTGTTTTTTATTGCAGCTTTAAATGGCAACATTTGAGTAACTTCTGTTTCTCCGATGGCTGGCTATATCCTCTCGGAAGCAGCAATGTAAATCCAGAAGCTGATGGCTTGTCAGCCACGGGGCCTGAAGACAGGACTATTTCTTTTATGTAAAGGAGTGTGGGCGTACAGTCCATTCCTCTGCAGTAATTTTGTAGGTTTGAAGGCTGAGGAAGAAAAGCAGGAAAAAGATGTGACAGCATACCAGCCAGCCAGGAAGTGCCTGTTTGACTAGTGTATGATTTAAATGTTTCACAGGCGACAAGTCGCAAAATTTGTCACTGATGCAAAGAAATGTAAGTTTCGACACAGACAACCATGAAGGATTGGAGCAATTATTTTATGGTCTCCACCTTTGCTGACACAGGCTCACACGGAGAATCAGATCCTTATAAAATCATCTCGGCTTCACATCAGCTGAATCAGCAGAAAGAATCTGTCGTTTCTCTCAGATGTGGAAATTTCTCATAACTCTGTGCCTCCTATAGGCTGATTAACTTCAGCTTATTCAGGATGTATCCTGTGCAACTCGAGGAAGACTCTCAGTTGAAAACGAGATAATTTCAGTGAATTTTTGATTTAAGCAAGAATAGATTTAATACGCCACTGTCCCTAGTGCTTATTAAATCAGGTTGGTTTGAGATAATGGATCTTTAAAATTCTACAAGCAGCTCTGGTAATCTGCTCTCAGTCTCCTCCTTCTCCTCTCCTCCCGCTGGACTCCGTTCACTCTTACCATATTTATTACAGAATGATTCAACTTTGAGGAAATGGAGGGAGTGAGAGAAAGAGCGTGTGAAAGAGATTTCCAATAGATAACGTGTTTATAATATTAACTAAGAGACTAGGAGAAGGAGCTGCAGGTGTTGTAAGTGCTGATGATTTCAAAAAAGCAGCAGAGAACAAAGATTAGGGAAAGAATAGCAATTCCAGTTCACACTGAGTCGACACAGTCAATAGCTCCTCGCTGGGCTGAAACACCGAGCAGGAAAGTCAGATAACTACATTGAAGTCAACTTTCTTCTTTGAGATGCTGCAAAGTTGTTAAATCTATAGCTGTCACATTTGATGTCAGTATTGATTCATGAGGATGGCACACAGAAAAAGAGTAACAGCTTCAAGGGATCCCACTGTTTAGCTATGCAAAGCTTGCTTTTTAATCCCACGGCAGGTTTAGGCGCTTCCTGCTTTGTGTGCAGTCCTGGCTCGGCACAGCAGAGAGTAGCATAATGTGTAATGATTGCAATATTGAACTACACATGACTAGAACTAACAAGAAAGAAAGTTTTTTTCTCTCTCGAAAGTACCTTCTCTGGGGTTGCATTTTCCTACATGGGAGGAAAATGAAATAGGTTTTTGCGAGGACAAAATCAGAAGCATATTTGTTGTTCAAATTAGTTTTTTTGTGTAAGCATTTTGCTCTGCGGCTAAAGTGAAAATAAACGTGGAACATAGCTGAGAGACACAATTTGACAGGCCAAAGCTAATACGTAGTTCAGTGGAAAATATTTGACAGCACCTTACAATAATACCTGAAATAAGAATACAAATGAAGGTGCTATTTGGACTATAATCTTTTCAAGGTCATTTCTGTCCTTTTCTCTTTCGAACTCCAAATCATCTCTGAAATGGCCACAAGCTATTTTTTTTTTCTGATGCGCTTCCATTAATGCGTCTGCCCAGCGTGTGATGCTCTTATCACAGTTTTTACATCTGCCTGTCATTCCAAACTTCAGGCCTCCGAGTTAAAAAAAGCTCAATCATTGGAGCGACAGGCCTACAGGCCAAGACGATGTGCAGCACTGTGTGATGAAAACACCCACTTCTACCCAGCAGCATCATTTCACCCTTAAAAGAAAGCGCCAAGCAATTGTTGTTCATGTTGCTGGATGAGGCCTTTGCATATAAAACCTCACCATTATGGACAGTCTTTTTTTTCTTCTTATGTTTCAATGACAGCCCAGTGTGCTCAGATAGACGGGTTGGCACCATGATAACTACCCTGCTGGGCTGATTTTGACTTTTTGCACTCTCTCTGTGTATTCTTGAGATTTCTGAAACACTTTAATCTCTTTGAGCAAGAACACATCTTGTCAGAGTCAGTTTGACTGTGTGTGGGCGTCTGAAGTTACTAACATGAGTTTCACATTAAAAGCCACTGTACCTTTAGGCACAGTTGATTCTGAAAATGTTTCATAAACAGTTTTGAGGCGTCACCTGTTAGAGTGAAGGTCATGACGATTTACAGCATGAGGGTGTAGTTTAGTGTGTTTTAGTTCAACAGCAGAGCACTCCAATAGTAGGAGGTGTTTCTGAAAAATCATTGAACACAAAACATTACATATTATGACTTCTTTTGAATAAGATTAAATACAAAAATTATATCACTGCAAACAACAGACCAAAAAATGACCAACTGCATATTTTCCACCAATAGGAGGGGGAGTGACGTTTTTGTATTGTGACTGTTGCACAGTGCATAGAGTGTCTGTATGCAACCACTACGATCTCCATGCACATAATTACATTTCTGTTTGCCAGTATGTTGTTCTCTGCTCATTTGTTGATATTGTCCTTCCATTGAACTACACTTTATATAGAATGGTATAAAGGCGAATATATAGAGTTGTTTTTTTTAAGCCGCTTCTTAACCCAGGAGATCCAAATTCAATTAAAACAAAAGTTTTAATGTTTAAAATGTTACATTTTCTAGGAGACTCAAACACATGGCTTAAGACTGAAGGAACAAGCTCAGAGGTTAACTTACTGAGATGGCATCCCAGAGTTGTTTCCTCAGTTCTCACTTCTGTGCTGGCTCAGCCCACTTACACTGTGAGCATTCATCTATAATAAATCTACACCTGTAATTGGCCACCTGCCCACCAGGTGTCATCCGACTCTAACGCCAATGCGGCTCACCTGTGTAGACGCGCTTTTCCTCACCTGTGGACTTACCTGCCTCTCATTCTCATATAACCCCTTCAGTTTATACAAAAGGCTGAGGGGCTTCCTCGTGTTTACCTTGACTTAAAATGCCTCTTTCTGTTTTTGTTTTGTTTTTTGTTTTTTTTACATTGTGTAAAAGTATAGCTGGCTGCCTTGACTCTCTTGAACAGTGGGCTTGCTCAGTCTGTCGTCTCATGCCTGACTAAAAGCTTGTGGATTAGAACACTGTTTGGTTGAGTCCTTTTTCTTTTTACAAGTTCTGCCTCTGTGCCTGAATTTGGATGCTAAATCATATTGCTTTGTAAACAAACCCTTGAAACGCAGTGTCAAGTCTTCAGCTTCTTTAGAGTCATGTTTTCTATTTAACGTTGTTATCCAAACAAAGGCTTTCAGTGGAAGCACATTGGTGTCAGCCACCTAAAATGCAATGTATTTTTAAAGTGTTCTTATTGAATTCAGGACTCTGATTTACTTGGATTTTTCATTGATGCCATAGTTTTGACCCTTACGATCAGAGCTTCTTTTGTTTAAGACTTTGTTTTAATTATTTTCAGTCCTCTATTTTTGCTTTTTTTTTAAAACCCACTAAACATTGATTAGAACATCAACACACAGAGATGATGCTTGAGATATAATCATTGAATTCATAACAGCTCTTT
This sequence comes from Symphodus melops, assembly GCF_947650265.1. NCBI lineage: Eukaryota > Metazoa > Chordata > Actinopteri > Labriformes > Labridae > Symphodus > Symphodus melops. Next base: position 4,801,113 of record NC_136693.1, read on the forward strand.
TTGTTGCTTCCTCCATTATTGCTGTGTGGCCTTGCCCATCAGCATAAATTGATGTAGCAATCTTGGCCGCATTATCTAACACAACAGTAAGTCGTAGAAACACAAAAGCAGACAAGATTTGCTCTGCAATGGATTACCTATGGTTATTCAAGCAAGTTTCAAGGCTCTGCACGCTAATCTTCACACCTTAAACAAATGCAAATGCAACACAAAGCGCAGGCTGCCTTGGAGCTGAAAAAGAAAAATCATAAATCTATACTTCATGGATTGGTGGGGAAAGAGGTCAGCAGCAATGTAAGAATATCTGACTCGTAAGAAATGGGAACGGGACTGACATTTTCTTTAACTGTAACACAGACAAGTTTTCCTCTGCAAACACTGGAGGCCACACATACGCTTACCGTGCCACATGAGACTTGCTGAACTAATAAAAAAAACATTAAAAGAACAGTTACATATATTATAGTGTCCGAAGCATTAATATTAACCTTGTTTGGGAGGGAAAAGACACCAGTTTATCCTGTGTTAACATTCCTCTTCAAGAGAAGGAAAACAATGAAAATTCCTACCACGCCCTGTGATGATGAAGTTAGTCATTCATTTGATTCATCGGTAGTTTTTCCATTGCAACCAGAGTGCTTTACAAAAGATGAATTATTAATAGAACATAACAATAAAAGGCAAGAACAACAACTCATAAATACCACAGGGCAACACTCAGAACACAGCAATGGGCTGGACATTTCAACTCAGTCACAAACAGGGTTGGAGAAGTAAAAGCCTCGCAGTAGATCAAAAACAATGGCAGGAATACAATCATGAGAAATCAAGGCAATAAATAAACAAAATAATAAAAGACAGAAATAAGACAACCTCAAAGGATTAAACATTAACCCAAGCACTTCTGCATGCTTTCAATACCTGCATGGTTTGCAGGTTGAATATTGTTAAATGTATTCTTCAATGTACCTTAAGCTCTTTTAATATGTTACCTCAGCAAAAGTGTCCTTATTCTTAAACAGGACAGTGCAGGTTGTGTTCTGCCCCAGACAGTATCAAATCGTTGAATAAAGGCAGTAGGGCCTCGTGCCACTTGTACTGTGCCCTGTGGTACGAAGTCTAACTGACCAGGCTCCTGGAAATAATAACATTACTTCTTGTTAAATTCAAACACATGCTCCGTACATAAATGAATGAAAAGCATGCATGCACCCCGTCACTAGGATTAGGTGAGGGCAGGAGAAGAAAATGCAGAGGTTTGAAAGTGAAACAACGGATATAAGGGTACATTGTGTTGGTTAAAGAAAGGCAGATGTATTATTCATGTAATGCCACAAAAGAATTTCCATCAGGATCAATAAAGTATCTATCTATCAATCCATCTATCTATCTCTATCTAAGTGTTCTCAAAGTGTGGAAAGAAATATATGATTGGCTATTTGCCAAATCATCGGTGGGGTTTATGTACAAATTAAATATTCTGTTTATTTTCAACAAGCTAATGATAGTGCTTTCAGTTGTAAATCAATACGTTCAAAACTGGCTAACTTGCAATAAACTAACATGCCAATAAGTCTAATTTTGCTATTAGAAAATGTTTAAGAGTTGGCACACAATTTTCTAAGTCATTGAAATTGCACATTGATATTAGTGGGGATGGGAGTGGTAAAAAAATATGATTAATTTGCATGTGTAGAAACATCATGCCACCCCTGCATGTCAGTGCCCCAGGTGGGCAACCTCAGTTAAATAGGTCTAGACACATTTTTATTTAAAGTGTTAACAACTGGGCCATAGAGATTTCACATGCAGAGAAAAGTGATGCATTTCACATTACCAGCAGTGTTCAGTATACCAGAGGGGCTAATGCAACAGATGACACACTTGTCTTTATTTTTTTCGGTGAGAGAGATGGGTAGCTACGATTTCCTGAAACACCCCTACAATTACTACGTATTTAAAAAGTTCATTACAATGCAATGACAGAGCAACGACATCCAGAGATAAGAAATAGAGACGTGCTAAAGTCCCTGGAAGTCATTTGCATAATCAGGGGAATGGATGATCTGATTGGCAGGTGGTTGATAAATCAGGCGGTTAAAGCCCACCCTCTCTTCCACTTCTTGCCTGTTACTAAATTTAATTTAAGTTAATTTGATAAAGCATGTCCAGTTTATTTAATTTATACTGTCTATGTTTAAGACACAAATCTTAGCTGGAGTTAGTTGATTAAATAACTTTATATTCCAAGTGTTCAAATCTGACTTCTCTTCAACTTTCTGCAAAGTCAAAACTTGTTTTAAACAAGAGATAAATTATACAATGTTCCTGATTACCTTTTGACTTCATCCCATGATGTGTTTCTATGCAGCAAATGTTATCCAAGAGTTTTCACATGATGAAGACGAACAGAATATCCAGTTATGCAATGTTATATTCATACCCACACACTGGCTGGTCTCATAGGATATTTGTAGTGATCTGTATTGATTCAGTGTCATTCTAAATGAAAAACACTGTACAGACATGCCAGAAGGATGTCAGATACCAGAAGAATTTTCCTCCACTTGCAAACCAGATTTTCAGTGAAAACTTAACCCCAGGTCCCTTCTGGAGAACAATACAAGTAATCCAACAATTTCAATCGATGTGAGCAGAGCACGCTGGCTGGGACTGACATGGACACAATCTATTTTACAACAATTATTAAATGATTCCTTGTCAAGAATGCAGCAGTCAGTCAGTGTTAGCCGGAGGAAAAGATATGCTGAAGCCACAGTGAAATGTCAGTGTTTCAGACAGCTGGGCTGCATTGCTGCTTGATGTACTGGCTGCAAAAGAAGGTTACTCTCAAATGATTGCTAAAATGTCTGAACTAATGGGATTTTAGTTTGGTTTGGACTCGTCTCTTTTTGCTTCAGTGCCATGTAGTTCTTCAAATGTTTGCTTTCTGTAGAAAAACAAGTAGAAAGTCAGGGTAGATAAATCTGGAATGGGGCTTTGACAACTGTCAATTAAAGAAGTCAGATCTGTGTATTTCAGGTGCTCTATATGTGAGATTCAAACACATACTGATAATCTCTCTCTCTCTCTCTCTCTCTCTCTCTCTCTCTCTCTATCACACACACACACACACACACACACACACACACCAATCACCATTAGCAGCTAAATCATAACAGTTGACATAACAAATGTTTGCTGTTGGCTTGAGGTCCATAGACGGTTCCTCCCAACGTTTCTTTTATGGTCTGAGGGGGAAGACAGATACAACAGGCATGCCTGCTGTTGCCATGGTGATCGTCAATGCTTTGGGGGAAAAAAAACCCATCAAGTGTAGTCGTTAACCAAAACTTCAAACATGCCAGAAACTCATCCAACTGGTTATAAATAGCTGATGCACAGAGCAACAGCCTCAAAAAATCGTTTCTTAATTGGATTGAAAAAAAATATTGGATACCTTGGAAGGTAAAATAAAAAAAATCAAAGCATCTGGACTCTTTTAGATTTAATTCATTCAAATTATATATTATAAACTAAACGGGTATCCACCAAAACATCCAACATTTCAACCTTATGTTGTTAAAAATTCCCCACTGAAACACCTCTCCATTAATACCTCACACAAAAAGAGAGAGCGTATGTTATGTGTTTGTAACACACTCTTTTTAAGTGTGTGCTATTTAAAATAAGTACCGTAAATTCCGTACTATTGAGCGCACCTGGATATAAGCCGCACCGGCTAAAAATAAGTAAATAAATGTATTTGTACATATATAAGCCGCACTTGATTATAAGCCGCAGGTGTCCACGCTATAACAAGAGCTATTTACACAGACGTAGGCTACCGGTAACATCCGCAAATACTGTAGCGTCCGTACGGACGTTAAAGGACGACGAGAGCGTTCAAATAATAACTTTTAATAACCCGATCACTGTCGGCCGTGACCACGCCGTTTACAGCAGAGAGCAACACCATAACTTGCCGTAACAATTATTTTTACAGTCTATGTAACAATCCAACTCTCTCCCCCAGCGTTCTCTCATACAGCCACTCAACACGTTCTCGCTGGTGCATTCACTGACTCTCCACATAATCGGAATTATGAACACATTATCAACTACTGACTTTACAACATGAACCGTTACAATACGAAGCCTAGCCGACGGTGTCTGTAACACGGCTGATGAAAAAGATGACCGTAATATATTTCACAAGAAAAAGTCCATCCATTCACTGCCTCAGAATGACTTCATTACTCACTTCCTCAGTCTCTGTTGTCGCTGTCAGTGTCATCTTAACGTGCAGCAGCTCTGTTAGCTTCTTTGACAGCCAGCTCGATCGCCTTTAACTTGAAAGCTGCATCATATGTATTTCTCCGTGTGTTTTCCATCATGAGGGTGCGTGCATGAAGCGCAAAATGACTGATATTAAGATCCGACGTGACGAAGTCAAATGTTTTTGCGGCAGAAGCTCATTGTCCCCCATAAAAAATCCATGCATTAGCCGCACCGGAGTAAAAGCCGCAGTGCTCGAAGTGTGAGAAAAAAGTAGCGGTTTATAGTCCGGAATTTACGGTATATGTCAAATATTTGTTTTGTTTATGACATTATACTTAAAAAAATGTTGTAATTTTGCCGCTATGTTTCTTATTTTCAACAGCACAGAGATAAATTCAATGAATGTTGACATTAACTTAGTGAGTAATTCTGATTCTATTTCTTCTTGATCAGTTAAATTAAATGTGATAATGCAACACTATAGTCTATTTTTCTCCTTTTTATAGTCACTTTTCTCATTTTTGCTAATTTATTTTGTGTTTATTTTAATCTTCTCCGCAGTCCAGTCTTGATGCCCTTGTTGCTATAGAAATAAGAAGCCTTGGATCTCAGAGAAAGCGTGCACAATCCAGCAGGAGCTGGCTCTGTGTTGACAGCAGTGAAACATCAGCTTGGTTAACAGAGCACACAAAGAGCTGGATACAGATTTAGAATTGAAAGTTGGTGTTTCTGCTTCATTATCCTGCAACAACTGCATGGAAAAAAATGTCCTTGATCTGCCCCTTGAGACAAACCAGAGGAGCAGAAATCAACCTTTGACAAAGACCAGAAACTGATACAAAGTTATTCATTAGGTCCAAAAAATGACACAAAACACAATGAAAATAAATGCATTGATAGTTTAACATTAAAGCAGCACTTTTATAATAATAATGGACCAATTAGGGAGGAAAAAGCTGCAAAGTCTAATAAGCCTAGAGCAAAAATTTAAATGAAATAATTGTAATTTATCGAGTTAACGTCACAGTAAAACATGCCGTTGTGTGTTAAATTAATTTCAGACTAAAGTTAAATTTTTTAAAGGTCACATTTTTGCAAACCACACATTACCATGATTTTTCTAACACAATATTAACAATAACAATATTTGCATTTACGCCAATGCCTAAAGAATAATGAAGTTGTGTTCTTAGTTGCACTGATATTATAAATCTTTAAAATGCTGAATTTAGTTCTTTTATTATCTATTGTGCCTATCTATTGTAAACTGTTCTGGTTCTGGGTTAAATTCAGATAAGTCACTTGAAAACACAATACCAAAAAACCCCTGAACTCAGAGAATCCTCCGAGCTCATGTCGGTATCTCATGGCTTGTTTTTTTTTTTTTTTGCATGTACAGCACAAAACCTCTTATCAGTCAATACTGTATATCATATATTTAAAAAAAAGTTGATTTATTGTGTTAGCCCAATAAAATGTGTTAAAAGATAACGATTAAGAATTAAGAGGAAATTAAAGGGTATCAAGAGAAGTTATAAAAGACTAGCAGTATTTAGGTAGAACTGACAGAGGCAAGAAACTTTCTGAAAAAGAAAGTAAACTACTCCCTTTTTTCATTTAAGTGTGACTAATGCCTCCTTTGGTTTTTTGACCATCCTTTAGTTTTTCAGACGGCGGATCATCAAACATAGCCTTGTTCATCAGTCTTCTGTTGTGTATCACGACCAACCAGGTTTTAATTTAGTTCAGCTGAGAGGCATGTAATTAATTCGCCATAAGCAGTAATGAGTTGCATTGTAATGTAGCATATAATCACATCCCGTCTGAAGAAAAAAATGCTCTTCTGTTTGCCTGGGTGTCTAGATATACCTTTCTTTAAGTATTTGGTGCTGAAATAGATTCAGCCTTAGCAGCTCAAACTTTGAAGTCGTTCAAAGGCATTTCTCTCCCCTTATTCAGTTACAGAGGCATGAATATCGAGGGAGGAAGGAGTATAAAACAAGGTGCAATTGGTTTGATGACAGCGAGGGAGAGAGCGAGGGGAAAAGGAGTATCATCCTCTGCATTGCAGGCCCCAAATAGCTGCGAGTGTCCTGGGTGCACTGGGCTGTGGCAGATTTTAATCAGCTCCTTGTCTCCGACACAGGATGATACGCACCACGGGAGCTGTGGGAGCCAGACACACACACCACTGACACACACTGCTCTTAATGGCACTGAAAGTGGCTAATAATGCCGGACATCAATTATCAATAGAGGCACAGTGCAAACACTGATTGTTAACTGTGTGGCATCTCAAACCACAGGAGCACTTCAATAAGTATGTGTATTTATTTCCACTCGTGCAGAGCGAGTGTAAGAAAGGATTTCAGTGGCTGTACAAGCAGAAGCTGTAATCGTGTTTGTCACACACTTTATCTTTAATATTTGAGCACTGTGGCCACGATACAGCAGGATGAGTTTAAAATAAAACTATCAAACACTAATTAGCTGCAACTGCTCGCGTGAATTGTGTACTGCCGGGGACATGTAGCCGCGCTAGGAGCCGTCACACTCGTCTTGTGGTGTCAGCGTTTGCTGCAGTGGCTGCTTTGCAATCAGCTCAGAGTGTCAGCGTCTGTGCGGGCAGTTGCCACACAAGACGGGCTTTCAGCATTCAAATGATAAATGGAGGATGGCTGCTGCCTGTCTCAGACTTTTCTTATGGGGGTATCAGCACAGGAATCACAAAGCATTGAACGCTATGAACACAGTTAGAGCTGAATCAGTTACTGACCGCTGAGGCTCACCAGCTAAAACTGCAAGATTGCAACAATAGGAAACTGTTGCTCCCCCTCCATTTGCAATATGTTGTAAGACATTTGACCTTTATTGCAGGGGTGGAAAATTATGCATATTTCTTTACAGCTGCATTAATAGATCATATAGGCCATGATTCTGTGATGACAAACTCAGGATTGGAAACTCAAATTCCTATTTGCTAATTAAATAGATGACAAGAATCCGACAGCTGTTTTTTCTTTCATTGCTTACTCAAATTAAAAAAAATAGTACTTAAATAGGCTAACTTCAAATTAATTCATATTCATTTTAAGTTAGTCCAGGTTTACATATAATAAAATGTGTAGTGAAATGTTTCTGCAAAACCTCAAGAAATGACAAATTAAAAGTAAGAAATACTGTATGTTGTATATTATAGTTAAAGATGAATGTGCCAGTGCAACCAGAAAGGTTAAGTGTATGGGAAGTACATATTATTTTAAATGTGGATGTGTGAGTGTCATGTACAGCTAATGACCTAAAGACTAATTTAACATTGAAGCCTGTTCCCATCTTTTCAGTTGTAGATGTATGTCTGTTGTTTGGTTGCTGTGGGCTCATTTCTACGTCTTGTGAAACAATTTCCACTTTACTGAAAGCCTGACCGAAAACCAAAATTTCTCATTAAGTCATACATCTATACATTTAGCCACATTTGGCCTTCCTTAAAAGCCATACACATAGCTCGATGTTCAGATTACAATTTCTGAGGCACATCCCAAATCCACGCTGTTAATCAGCTGAAAACTGTCTTGGCAGTTCTGACCTTTCAGAGAACAGACAAAGCAGAGGGTAATGATTTTATATTAGCTGTGTCATACCTTTCATTTTCACCTTTCATTAACCCTGCTCTGCCAGGAAGTAAACTAGCCTGCAAATATATTATATTCCGTTAATTTGATTACTGGTAATCATTTCAACTTAAAGGGCATTTTTTTGATTGTTTAAACCTGGCTTCTATCTGAATATAGTTTAGTGTCTGAGTGATTTATAGGTACAAGAAGTTTTGGAATAGGGGGAGAAGATGTCAGCCAGCGATCGTGAAGCATGCTGCAACATACAGTATGTCCTTGGTTGAATGTACTTTCACTGTTTAAGTTGTTCCGTTTTTGTCACAAAAGTGTCAATTTGTTGTTCCAAGTGTTGGACCAAATCTAGAGGATGGAAAAATAAAGCATCCCACCTACCCCATGACCACAACAGTCTTAAACACCCTCATCTGCCCAAATGAACTCACCTCTCCTTGGGTTTGACTTTTGTTTGTAGTTCAACAGAAAGGATCTGACTCTTTAACCACAAGGCACATCTGTGTATTGATCTCTTTGAAATGCTGTCAGACACCTCGATTAACAATTAGAGTCTGTTATCAAAACAAGCCCTGTTAGTGGAATTACTTTAATCAGGTGTAATTGCCTGCAAGGATTACTTGATATTTCAAAAACTTTATGTACCATTGATTTGATAATGATTTAGATCCCAAACTATGGAAGAAGAAAAAAAATTACTGGTGTTAAAACAAACCTGAATTAACCTGAAAGCTTTCGTACTTCGAAGGTTTTTCTGTCCTTGCTGATGTGAAGAATCTCTATTGGGGAAACAGCTTGATCTGAAACCGAAGCACTGAACTCAAAGAGGCTGAAAAACTCTGTAGATCTGCAGAGTTGTGTGCTCAGTCTCATTATGTTTGAGACAGTTTAAATGGAAATGATATTGTACATAATTAGTGTTAACAAGAAAGAGCTTAAAGCTCCTTCTCTTAAATGTCAGAAAAATTATAAAGCTGCAGAACACAGCTCATTGAAACCACAGAAAACAGGTTTTGTTTTAGCCGTGTTGAGGTTGAATGTTATTTCTTTCAAATATTTACATAATCTTAGCCCGTTTTTATAGCCTCATGTTGTGTACTTTATGATCATCAAAGAAGATGCACACTCTAAAGTGTCAGCGATGATCATTGTCTTATGCAGATGTCGTTTTTTCAGTTTTATTTTTAGCATTTTTCATTTCATCTCCTTTTCCTTTGTGATAATAATGTTGGTTTTTGAAAAAGACAGATTTTCTTTTCTTTCTTTTTTTTGAAAACCCACGAATAGAAGCCATCAAAAATCAAGACGCTGTGAGTCGCCTCCCTGCAGATTCACTCAGGCAGCGGCTCGGCTGGACAGATAATGGGATCCACTGAGAACGCCTGCCTCTTTGCATGTGTAAGATTGTAAAGTGTTCAGCCAGAGCACTTGTGTGTCGCACAATGTATTCTTTTAATGAGTGAACTCCACAGTGAGAACGCAGACATCCTGGATGATAATGGTGATAATGAACTGGGAGCATGCAGAACCTCAGCTCAGCACTTCCCTCCTCTGCTGCAGTCTGGCATATGGCAGGAGATTTCCATTCCTCTTCAACATTTGTTGACCTTCATTTGAGCCTTCCTGCCTCCCATACATAATTAGTACCTGTTAATTTCTGCATTCCTCCCCAGTCATGTTCAGCCAGGTGCCAAGTACGTAAGCAGCCTTCCCTTTGTTGCAGACGGCAGTTTAGCGGCGCAGGTGGTAATGCTGACCGGCTAGCTTGCTGCCGCTCGCTGTCTCGCTGACTCACTTAGCTGATCGATAGCTAATTCTCTTAAACAATCAAGGGGCCTCTGAGATGGGAATGTGGTGGGAGGTGTGATAATTGATTACTTTTGCTCTGCATTTTCCCCAGTGAGTTCACTCAGTGCGATACGCAGCCGCATTTTTCATTGAGCTGTTCACGAGATGCTGAGCTGTGCACCTTCCATGCATCACATTTGGTAAGAGCCGATACCAAGATATAACTCTCCTCTGCTGAGATGTTTACTTTGGTGCAAATCTTGCTGGGTCAACCTCTGAGGCCTGTCTGGCTTAAATCTTCGTGCAGAAATGCAGATCTGTTTGCTTTCTACCCTCTTAAGTTTGTATTTACAACATTGGAGATATGGTGCCACAACACGGAGCCACATTTCCTCCTCGTCGTCATGGATGTAAAAGCTTCTTTAAGGCACAGATTTAAAAGCTATCAATTCACACAAAAAGCAGTAGAAGTAAATCAAAGTTACCCAGAGGAGAAATCTGGTTTGATTATCTACAGCTCCTTAAACAACTCAGTAAATGATGATCAAATAGACCATGCGTTTGAGAATGCAGAAATAATAGGAAATACATTACAAAATAAACAGTAGGTGCTAAGACTGGTTGAGTTTATGTGACGAGTTTGTTTCAATGTCAATTATTCCTCAGTCCGTCAGTAAGTGTTTTATAGTTATTTCTTACCTTAGTTCTTGGATTGTGATGGTTTGGGTAGTAAATTGTGAAAAAATTGGGGGGAAAAAACAAATATAATGTACTCTCATTTTGGGGACTAACCCAATCTATCTGCTGATCCTGTCCTGTGTAAACATTAGTTCTTTTTGCTTTGACATGTTGAATTCATGCACCACACAATGTGAAACTTTTTCAACATAGGCATCTCGAGCTGCATAATGTTTAAAACTTCTTTAGACACCGATCTGCAAGCATTAAATAAAACCATAGATAAAGTCGTTCTTCTCGCTGCTGGTCACATGCTGTACGAGGTCATATAGAGTATCATATATCAGTTTTAGTATCAGGCTGTTTCAAAACTACTTTAAAAACTCCTCACAGTTAAACTACTTCCTATATGGAAATACTAAAAGAGTTTAACTTTACACTCAATCAAAAGCCTGCAGTGTGAATTCATTAAAGAGGTCACAGAGCTATCCATGACGTTTATCTTGGAATGTAATGAAACAGATATTTGTGGATGATGATGTCCACAAACCCATAAAAAAAGTTAACAGTATCACTCTGCAAAACCCTGGAAAAAAAACATTACATCGTGAACCTACTTAACCTGAGATAAAATTTTACTAAAAATGTAATCATTAATGCAATTGTTTTTTCACTTTAATTGGCAGACAACAAAATTGCGCTCAAGGTTGAATAAATAAAATAAACAACATATTCAAGCTGCTCTGATGTGAGATTCTGGATTCAGCTGTGCTGCTGAGGAGACGAAGATGAAGAGGACCAGAGGCAAACTTTCTGCTTGCCTTGCACTTCTCCCGCCTCAGATCTTCTGTGTGTCAGCCTGCTTGTGTGTTTGTTTATGAACTGTGTGTGCATGCATGTGTGTGTGTGTGTGTGGAGGCAGGAATAAAAGTGGGAAAGTGGAGAAATAACATTTAGCTCTTGAAGAGACACTTTGACTGGCACAAATCATCTGTTGTTTTATTCTGTTTTCTGTTGCTTGTTTATCTGCCAAAAACCGCAAAACACTGTCAGGAGGGCGAGATTTAAAGAAGCAGAGAAGTGCTCACGCTTCGAGCCAGCAGACAGTAAACACCACCGACAACCGCAGTCTCATGAGTGAGCTCACATTGAGTCATTTCAAGGTGTAAATAAGTTGGCTTGGACACATTTGCCAACAGTCTCTCTGGAACTCTGTTTGAAATGATGAAGGTCACTTTTATCTCTGTTTAAAATGTATTTACTCAGTGAGGGGTGTAATCAGCACGGAGTTATCAATCAGCAATGTGTTCAGCTATATTATGCAGATTTCAGCCTCTTTCATGCATCTTTCAACAAGGGACTATTTGACAAAGCAATCCCACCTCAAGGTCTATTTTCTGCACTACCTGATCTCCATGTTTTGATCATTTCATAGCTTATTTGTCGGCAGATGGAGCTACCTCTGTTGCCACTTTGATTTTTTAACTTCAAAAGATTCACCTGACTCACTCCGTCTGTCCTCGTGGTGTGTTTTTAACAAGATATTAACACGTTTTCATATTCCAACTGGAGATATTAACTGTTTCGAGGATTACAAAGGCCTCCTGATCCTTTTTATGTAATATGACCTTTATTTATCACAGCCACATTTTTGTTGTGAGTTGTTGTTGTGTGTTGAATGTGTTTTTAGGCGACTGTTCGAGACTCCCTGTAGAGTTATTTTTTCTAAAGTTCTGTTTTCTCACCAGATGTTGTGTGAATCCTTAAGATCTAAAAACCTAGCATTTTATTTCATTACCATCTATGGCCATTGTTACTATAACCACCATCAGTGATCTAAGTCAAAACCAACGCCCGGATGTAAAGCTTTGGCCAAGTAAATCGCGGTCCTCCAAAAAAAACGTTTGATGTGGTCAGAATAGATATTGCACAGGGTATCTTTATTGAGATGTGTGTGGAGAGCTAAAAGGCTAGGGTCTGTTTTCATAACGCTAACAGGGATCCTAATGCATGGAGTATGAAGAAGTGGAATTATTGATGTTCAAGTTTCCCTTTTATCTTTGTACTTCCAGGACTTGTCATCCTTGTTCATTTAATCAAATTTGAATGGCAGCCAGGCAAACTCCTTCTGATGAGGTTCACATTGTGAGCAAAAAGACACCCAAACTGCTGTTAAATGGCCCATCAGGTGTGGAGATTTTCTCAAAAAGAATATATAAATCTCCAAGTTTTTGGTAGAGCAGGCCCTTTGGTAGATGATATGCTCCTTTTCACAAGGTCACAGGTTGGACTTCCAGTCCTGTCACTATTTACTGCATATAATCTCTGACTTTCTTTTGCATTATTTCCTGTCTCTCTTAAGCTTTCCTATCAAGTAAAGGCAAAAAACTCCCACATTTCTTTCAAAGTAGTGCGTGTTTCGCTAATATTGAGTTGCAGCCGTTATTAGCTCCAAAAGTTGGGCATTGTTTGCTCCCACTGTCTCCTATGTCTCAAGGGCTTGTTTACAAAGCACTAACTGCTACTGATAGTCAGGCACAAACACACCCAAAACGTTATCCCGCTCCGTCTGCTCTTGTTATGTTTGAATGAGGAAAAATGTCATCTACACCTTTATTCTGCACAGAGATGAGCTCTCTTTCTGACGGTGCAGTTTAGTCAAAAGACATGAAAAGCTAAGAGGGAAGTTTCATTGCTTTGTACAAAGCTTCCTCCCTGAAAAGAGCAAGCAATGGCAAAACAACACAGTCAGCCACACTGATTTCATCACTAATTGTATTATTAAACGTCATGTCAAAGTAATATTTACAGACTTTATGTAAAGATAATTCATTTACAAGTCAAACAGTTGGAGACTGGATTTCCCGATGAGAGTTGCAGGTGACATCTTTTCATAATACTACATTCTACACAGTAGAATTACTACTTCCTCTTATGAGAATTGTTTTTCTGCATATTAACTGGAAAGCCTCCAAAACAACAGGTTTACCACATAGAGTTAATGTGAGTCGACCATTCTGTCTGTGAAAACATTCCCCTGTAATCCATTCAATTTAGCTTCTATAAATCTATTGTTTTTTTAATCAACATTTCACAAGATGACTCAGTATGTCAACATATTCCTAAACATACGTTCCTTTTTGTTCTTGTTGCAAAGATAATAGCCTCATAGTTTGATGTTTCGCCCAGGTAAACTGGTACTTCCTGTTCAGATAGAATTAATAAGCAGTAGCCACTCCCGTCATGACTTATTATTCATGGTAGTGACAATAGTGACGATTATAAGTGCATGCCAGAATCCAGTTCAGATGAAACCAAAACATTCATCCCAGTCTCCATCCACATCACACTGTGGTCATTATATATCACACTAGCACCTTTTTTTTTAATCTTATCCATATAATCCTAAATTAACATTCTTAAGACTTCCTCCAGATTGTTTTTGGCATTTACATTGTGGAAAACCCAAACAGTGATGAAGTAAATATTAGGGTATTTAGACCCACTGTGCAAACATCTGTCCACAAAACACTGGGATTATTCTGCACAAGCTGTTCAATTGAATTTATGGATCATATTCTAGTTTATATTTTAGAGAATTGAATTGTAAGAATTGTTTTCTTGCACAGAGAAAAACTGTCAGAAAGTATTTCAAGAGCGCAGATGGTCAAATGGCTCAGTCACGCCCCATGTGTAGAGGCTGTGGTCCTACGGACGGGTGGTCCTCTGGTTTAGGTCAAGCCTGTTGCTCCTTTCCCTCATGTCATTTCCCATTGGTCCCTCTGTCTGCTCTGCCCACTGTCCAATCAATAAGGGCCAAACATCCACCATGAAGTACATGGATATAAGTGAAGCAGTTTGCTGCTTGCTAACTTGATGAATTAGTGTGTGATGTAAAAGGTCAACCAGAAGGAGGTCCAATAAAAACTATCCGAAAGGGGTATGTAGCCACCTACCGTGTTGAATGCCACAAAGATATGTCTTAGACCAGGGGTGTCCAAAGTGCGGCTCGGGGGCCATTTGTGGCCCTTGAGTGGATTTTTTGTGGCCCTTGACTTCATTCGAAGAATCAGAAGATTTTGGCCCCAGGCCTCATCAGATGGCATATTTCGTTCTTTTTTTCTTTTTCATGTTAGCGAGGGAGACATAAAACCCTGACTATTCTTTCCAAAAAATTAGAACACAACAGTTTCCCACTGCAATTAGTTATTGTGTATTTACATTATTTTTTGAAGAGGTCAAAATACAAAAAGTTCCTTCCAATATTAAAAAAAAAAAAAAAAAAACCCTGTGGCCCGTGAACGATTCTAACGCGACAATTTTGGCCCGCAAGAAAAAAAGTTTGGACATCACTGTCTTAGACAAACACAGACCAAATTAAGATTCCTTGGAGACCAGCATGTGTGTGAAGACTTGAGACTTGGCAAGTACTTCACTCAGAGGACTGAAACAAAGATCTTCATGTTGTCATGACTTAGTTGGACCCTGCAGACCAGCTCAGTCCTTTTCAGCAGACTTCCACTTGTGAAAACTTACAAGCACCAAGTCTAAAACCTGCTTTACTGGGACATTAACATTGTCACAGTTCCATTGTGTGAAACATAATCTGACTTGTTCTGAAAGCAGGCAAAATAAATGACCAAAAAGGAGACCCATTTTTTTCCTATAATCATCTCTTTTTATGCCTGATTGATTATAAGAGCTTGATGAAAGCATGAAGTCATCATCTTTGGCTGCAAGGCTTTATTATAGGTCCTTGCATCTTTTAATGGAATTGAAAGGCCACTTATCAAAGTACCTTTTATACAAGAAAGTCACTTTTTCTCTCCAGGTTCCTTTTAGTAGAACATCCACTGCTGTGCTTTTATTTATAAGACCATTCATGGCCCATTTTCTGTTAAATCTCTGGAATTATTCTGGTCTAAATTCTGGTTAATGTTACAATCAAATTACTTTCATATATTATCCATTTGACTTAAATACCATGTGTAGCTGGATAAAAGGACTTTAAAAATACTCTTAGTTGGATGTTACCACATAATGAATTCTGGATATATGCGTCATTTGGAGAATGTATTAACCTCACAAAGGGCCTTGATTATTTCCTTTTATGCATTTGCAAAGTATCTTTCTTTGTTGGTCATGTTGTTTAGGTTACCCAGCCTTTTCAATGTGATGTTTTTATGTGGTATAGCATTTCAAACAGTTAAAGCAATGCTCATGTTTACCTTTTATCTTGATCAAATCTGGACAAAGTTTACTCCCACAGCAGCACTAATGCCATCAGTGCAACAACAGTCACGTCCAAACTGTCCTTTCTCAAGCGACACTGTTTGAGCAGATGCCCAAAGTTGACATTGTT
Organism: Symphodus melops; assembly: GCF_947650265.1. Lineage (NCBI taxonomy): Eukaryota > Metazoa > Chordata > Actinopteri > Labriformes > Labridae > Symphodus > Symphodus melops. Next base: position 4,816,848 of record NC_136693.1, read on the forward strand.
TATTTCACTGTGGCAGAGCATTATAGCAGCAGAGGGATAGAAAAATGAAACGTGTTTAATTCTTGTGGCAAAAAAGAAAGTAACCCGAAGTCGTCTTACACTGTGAACCCGCTGCGTGAAGCTAACTTGTGAAGCCTAGCCTCACTGGTCACTTGTTGGCATGATTTGAGGAGTCATTTCAATTACATAAGCAGCCCATAAGGTTTATCTACTTTTAAGTATATCGCAAGTATATTAAGAGAAAAATCTGTTAGACAGTAGTTCTGCCAGCCTTGTCTGTTTTGCTAAGTATGCCAGGATGTTTGAGCAGCAAATCGTCCGTTTACGGCACAAAATGAACAGAGGCAAATTCTCTTATGCATCAGATCAGTTTCAGTGTTAAAGCAACAATGACCATATAGAGAGAGGTCAGGTTGATAGAAGTCAACTTAATGTGGGAATTTAAGCAGACGGTCAATTAATTTCTGCTTCTAAATTACTGACATACACCAGAGTTATAATATCCAAGTCAGTGAACCGGACATTAAGCCTGCATTACCCAGTCAGCCTCATCCAGGTAATGTCCGTCTAAGCCAAACTGCCTTTGAACACAGCAGTTCACAGCTAGCGAGTGGGCGTGTCCATGATGTTGATGATGTGGCACAAATAGTAATGTAGTTGCTTGTATTCTTTTCTTATTGCCTTTGTATTGTGTTCCATTATTTTATTGAAACTGCAGAAACAGAATCAGTATACATGTAGTGATAAGAGTGTAACAGCTGTCATCATGACTAAGAAGTCCTCTGTACATGATTTGCATGCTGTACGCATCATGCCAACCATCATCTAACCATCATCTAACCAAGGCAATGCCCTGTCAGAGTTTCCTGACAGGGCATTACTGGACAATGTCCAGCTTTGGTAGATGCAATAAAACATCTGGAAATATTAACATTACACATTCTATACTTTATGTGGCCACTGCCAGGACCTTATAAATTAAAAGAACCTCAAAACATAGGCTTTATTGAAAAATGCAGAAACAAACATTTCAGGCACAAACAAATAAAAAACAACATTTATAGAAATGAGTAAGTGTTAACATACTAACACCAAAGTGTGCAATTCAAATCTCTTACTGCCAAGGTCCTTTGGGTAAATGACACAAACTAAGGCTCTTTGTTTCTTTTCGCTTAGCAGCTTTGTTACAATGCAAATACGATACAACACTTTACTATCCCCTTGGGGGAAATTTGTCTTGGACTCAAAGTGCTGCGAACATTCTGCTTCTTCCACTCAATCGATAAATAAAAACAGTAAACCAACTGCACCCACACATAAACAAAGAGGCACATATCAATTATCAAAGGTAAGAACATACAAAAAAAAGCGTACAGGAACACCATGACGATATTGTTTTATGTAAAACGTGTTTTATGCATTGTATTTATGTATTAAGTTACTTTTCCCAGCTCTTTCCTTATGCTTTATACTGTTATTGCAAATTGATGTCAGTGAGTTAAGTACGGAAAAACTATGAGAAAGTTAGACTGTCTTAACTATCACTTGCGATTACTCCCAGAGGGTTTATTTTAAGCATTGAAAGAAAAAAAAACCTTTGTCGTGCTTTGAATACTTCCCCCATCTTCCCACAAGTTTACAGGTGTCTTACTTTGCATAACTGATAGCAGAAACCCTGCTCAGTTTACATGGAGCTCTTTAGTATGCATTGCCTGTGTATGCAAATATCACTCCCCCGTCTCGTCTGTATATTTGGAATCCTTTCGTCTTTGTTTATCTTGCCCATAACGGGCTCAGTCAAAGGTGAACGCTGACCTTTCAGATCCACCCCAGTGACCCAACAGCAGCAGCAACTGGTGTGGAAAGATCCCTGACAGACAATCCGCTGTCAGACACATGGGTAATGTATTAGCTTCAGAGAGTGGGTGACCTGTGCCCCCAGAAAGTGACAGAGAGAGAATGTTAACCTGCTGTTTGGCCTCATTTCTCTTTCTCTGTCAAATCCTATTGAGCAAGCTTTTAAAAACACCCCAGAAACCTCATTTAAGTCACAACAGTCTGAGCTGTAGGTGTACTTTTTTATATGCTGAGCATTACCTTTAACCGCAGCACACACTGTGTAGTAGAATACTTTGAGGAATATTAAACATTCACTCTGCTTATTCCCTGTAGGCCTGTCCCAGTTTGCCCAATTAAGGCAAAATCCAGTGTTGATCATTTTGAATACTTGTGCACTGACACAAAATATGTAACACTAGTTTTGTGACTCATAATGTTTCCCCCCAAAATACTGTATTCAAACTGATGTACTGATGTTCTCATTTTCTGTATTCATGGTAAATGGTAAATGGACTTCAGCTTGTAAAAAGCCTTTCTAGTTTTCTAACTACTGGAAGAGTTTACCATCGAGGTCACACCTACACATTTATACTCATTCACACACTGGTGGCAGCTGACCCAGCCGCTGATTGAGCAACAGGACCAGGTCTTTCACTTTAGGGACATTTTTGGAGCGAGCTACACGAGTGAAGGCACATCGGCAAATTTCACCTCAACTCCATCCGCCAGCGCTCTAGTGAACTCTCTGCGTTATAAAAGTGTGAGCCAATAAGTGTTTGTTGAAGTTTTTCGCAGTTTTCTGTATAGCATTTGTGCTAAGCTAGAAGAAATGGAAGCAAACAAAGTAAGAGCTACTTAAAGGTTTGTTTTTTTCAGTCTCCTGATATGAAAGGTTTGTGGAAAATGTTAAACAACATGCAATCGTTTGATTATAAAAGCTAGAATTGGGCTCACAAGTGACATTTCAATTATTAACGCGCCCATAAAAAAAAAAAGTCATAAATGAATTGAATGAAGTCATAAAGACACATGAATATTTCCTGAGAGTATCAAACTCTGTATCTGTTCAGGTGTTTCCAGCTGTTCCCTCGCTTCCCGTGAATTGTTCTCTGTGGATTGCTTTGGCAGGTTTCACAAGAGGCTGAAACAGCAGCTGCACATCAGCCTCCATATGCTGCAGCTTCCTGCATGCCTCCTAGTTATTAACTAAAACTTGGGGACTTGAGGTCTTTGAGGACATGCTGATTTTTTATTCATAATCCTGATGTGCTCCTTTTCATCGTATGTTGTTCATTAAGTTTAATGTGGCTCATCAATGAAAGAAGAACAGACTGTTCCCATGATGTTAACTCATGTCAGACAATATACTTATTCAGACAAATAGCATCATTATGCAAAAGCACAGCATCAGACACATAAAAGTAAAACTGAAATCTGAATTTTCCGCATTTTTTGATGTCACCAAGCAGCAGCATTGATGTTATCCCAGCTGTTGTGTATGCTTTTCTATTTTCAAAAGAATAATTGCACACTTGTGGGACATGTTTGTGTAAAAAAGCTTCGAGGCTTGAAGTCTCTTGGGGTTGTTTCTCCTGGGTGTGGCTGGCTGACAATTGAGGGTGGATCTACTTGGATAGATATCTTCCCAGATCTGGCCCAGAAATAGTCCAACACGTCAGCTTGTGAAAGGGCAAGCTGACATTTTTACAATTTGGTTAATGTATGAGGAAGCTGTACAGATGCTCTCCTTTGAGTTACCATTGAATGGAGCCAGGCCATCTCATGTTTCCAGTGTTTGTGCCCTGCTGAGCTATACGGCTGCAGGCTCGCACTCTAAATTTACTGTACATTTGTGTCAGTGGTACAACTCTGTGCCTCAGGAGTTTGAAATGTCCCTCAACAATGAAATTGAGCCGTAAAAAAAAGCTGCAGGTCCATTTTATTTCTGTTGACTCAGCCAGAAAAAAATATTCATAACTGTCCATAAACTATTTCATGACGACATTTGTCACTTCACCATGTTCACCTCTTATTGCTTTTAGGCTTGGAGACTACCTGTTAAGAAAAATGGGTATGGGTTAAAGGAGCAAACCCTCAAGACTTATGTCTGCAGCAGTCCTGTTTTCAGATCTGTTCTGTTGTTGATTCATTGAAGAATAAGTGACTTGTACGTCTGCTCTTGTGAATTATTTATTTATTGTTGTGCTTTGTCTTTATCTTGAATTGTAAATGAAGGCAGCCTTGATGCTTTTTTCAAGGCTGGGGTTTGGATGAATAAAAGAAAAGAATTTAAGAACTTAAGTTGTCAAAATTCAAACTTTAATGTTATATGAAGATTTAAAACAGTAATTTACATAATGACTGTTTGACGCAAAATGTTCTCCCCGTAGGTCAAGGCCTTTCTGTGTGGCCTTTGTATGTTCTCCCTGTTCATGAGTTGGTTCTTTGCTTCTTTCTATTACAATGACGTGCCCAGGAAGTTAATCGCTACCCTAAATGGCCTGTAGTGTAAGTGTGAAAGTTTTTTCTGTCTCTGTGTATTAGTCCTGTGATTGACTGGCTACCAGTCCAGGTTGTATCTCTCCTCTCGCCCAGTGTCAGCTGAGGTCAGCTCCAGCAACACCAAACAGGACAAACAGAACAGACGGTGGATTGATGGATGGATGGATGTTTGTAGCAGACTGATCTGTGAAGTCAAACACTCTGTGTCTGAGTGTTTTACTAACAGCTGAAAATGTCCAACAGCTGACTGAAAGTCTGCACATTAATTAGAAAACACGCATGATGCTCCGTGTGAACGTTTAATTGTTGTACACGCTCATCATCTGATAAAGACCCTGTGATTTGGGATTATTACATCAGGCTAATCTCATAGGTTAAACTAATTTCTGGCAACTTAACGTGAGGAAAAAGAAATTTAATTTTGCCAATAATAACTTTGACATAGCCTCGATTTAGATCCCAATCATTTAATTTCATTTGAATAGATTTCGGCTGAGCTGGAAGTGTAAATTAACCTTCCTAATGAAATATGTACATTCTTAAGCGAGGACTCAAAGTCAGTTAATTGATTTTAGCATCCTGCCAAACATCCTAACTTGTTGCGCTTAATTGAAACAGGCTTGCATCTCTCCGTGGATCATGTTTTTGTGATGAATAAAAGACACCGATCCTTACAGTAGCATGCTTGTTTATCTGCACGCTTCAGTGTGTGTATAATGAACACAATAGTTATTTTCTGGTAGAATATTTGCCCTGTCTCCTTTAGGACAACTCATGAGAGAGTATCAAAACAAGAAGACAACATTTTGGGTGTTTAGTTTTTTATTAAGGGATCATTAAGTTACATTAGAGCTCACAAACAGTGCTAACTGATGTAAAAGTGTCCCATTATCCATCTGGCCTGCATTGTTCCTGCAGTAATCACTGCGATTCTTTAACACTGCGACACAAAAACTCCCCTCGCTCACTCACACAGAATGCTTCTCGCTCTGATTGATGTCTAAAATTACAGCGGGGAAGGAAGTATAGACTTGCTGTTAGTGCCGGCGAACCATCTGAGCAAAAAAAAAAAAAAAAAAAGAAATCACACATCACAGAGTTATTGTTGGGTGTTTAGGCCGAGCGGAGGCACATATCAATCATAATCATGAAGTGTATTGATCGAGTGCTGGCTTCACAGGTAATGATGAGTGAAAGGACTGAGCAGGGCTGAATGATTGATTGTCAGGATGGATTTTCCCCTTATATACAGTTATGAAAGTGTGTGTTTTTTTTTTTTAATTTAACAGAAAAGTAAGAATGTTTTAGAAATAGCAATTGTGAAATTTAGTTAGACTTTATTGCACAAAGGCACACAATGCATAAAGAATAAAGATGAATACCACCCTTTCCCCTTCTTGATTATCTTACAGGTTGTCAACCAATGAAAAAAAAAAGGAACATCAGCTGTAAATATAACAACAAAAAAAGATTACTATGATTCTTCATATATGTTGTAAGTTCACTCCAGGTACACATCAAGTACCGCTATGTAAATCTCCAAGGGGCACGCTGTCGCTATGACGTACTAAAATCTGTCTGGACACTTGGAGGTCAGAAGATTTAAGCAGGATATTAGGATGATATAGTTGTTGCTACTGAGTGCTGCTAAGACCAAATAACACAACTCCCGTCCTGAATACCAAAACCTCTGTCTATGAATAACAAAACAGCCTCCCCGCCTCACTTCACCGCCCTCCCTCCCTGGTGTACGAAAAAAACAAACTCAAGTCTTAGTTTGACGGTTCAATCCTCACACACTGGCTGTGCCTACCAATTGTGGATAATCAGAAAGTGCTGTTCAATTTTAACTTCTTATTGCTTCCTTTAGGCTCTAACAGCAGGTAATTATTGATATGGATGGTGTTATTGTTCATCATGGCTTCTGAGTTTTGTTGCAAACGCCTCAGCTGGCATGTTTGTTTTTTTTTAAAGCTAGAGAACATCAGCACTCCTTGCCTTTCAAATATTTCCCTTCAGCACAAGTCGCAACCATTTCCCTTCAGTTGATCTGATTTCATGGTCATGCCTCTCTGTGCATGTCTTCGACAAAATTTTGTTGCTATTATTCACACGGATATAATGAAAATGAAACTAAAAACTGTAACAAGTATTAATTTATAGTCTCCTTCATCGACTGCAGAGCAGATTTTACATTCAAAAAAGACTTAATTTGATTCCCTTTGGCAACATACACAAATGGCTGACAGTTATTTTGGCTGGTGCCGTCTAGTTCAGACAGATTGCCTTCAGCAATCCCTCTATTTCATTGTAATAAATCTACTCAGCACAATGCATAATCTAACATAAGTGGCATTTGTGGTGGCTGACAACAGACCTTTACAATCTGCTCGCTAATTTCCCTCCTCAAATGCCACGTTCAGACAGTCTTATTTACAAAACTCCACATTATAGGTCGTCCATCAAACACCAATGAGCAGGACTGGCAGACTTTCCTCACAGGGAGTTCATCATTGGTTTATGGGGTCTTTTCAGTTTTTATCGGCTTCATGGAAAGTTGGTCATTTGGATGTTGTCGCCCTGGAGAGTCGGGTTGTAATAGGCTGAACCTCCAAAGTTCAAGTCCAAGGGTTCACTGTTGTCCAATCTGAGAACTAGAAAAAGAAAAGTTGACATTTAAAACATGTGTAATCTTAAACCTTTTATCATATTTTATTTTGCAAAAAAAAAAAAGAAGTAACCTAACAGTTCTCCTCTAAATGCTGGACGTTGTTTTTCAGTGGAATTGAAGTTGTATGTTGTATATTTTGCAGTAAATTTGATAAAGAGGTAAACGTTACAAACTGAAATACTTGAATAATTACTTCTACAATTATAAATGAAATGTATTTGAAACAACTGAAGGTCTACATGTTGTTGGTATTGGGTTGTAATGTTCCTTTTCCCACTTGTACTTGACTATCTATAGTGCAACGGCACATTGACACATTTACTGTCCCATTTTTTACAGTAGTATCCCAGTTTTACTCTTCAAGCCTCAGTCAAAATGTACTTCTCTGCCTCCATTGTATGCTGAAATTGAATTGAATCAATCCCAGAAGATCTTTCTTCATTTTACAAACATTTCCTTTGTTGTCCTCTGCAGCTTCGAATACAGCAGAGTCAGGCTCGCGCCCATTACATGGAGCTGTTTGAAAGTCTTTTGGGAAAAGTGGGAAATCACTACACCTAACAGCGCTGGGAGTAAACAAGGCAGGCTGAAGAAAGAGGGGACACTAAGGAAGTTACCTACACTTAACTTTAAATAACAACTGACACAACACATGGAGAGGGTTGTTAGGGAAGAAACAGAAACTACTCAGGAGATTTTGCCTCAATTATAAGAAGAAGAGTAAATGATTTCTAACTAATTCTTTGACAAGTTGATTGAAGTACAGAGGTTGACAGAAGTAATACAGTATGGTTGATTTATGGTAAATACCTTTTCTAAACTGTGGTGATTTAAAACTCTGAAACTGTGAACCATTGTCCGTTGGCAAATGTTATGCAGATTGGAAAAACCCAAGGAAAACAATTTTTTTTTTACATATAAATAGTCAGATCAATCCTTTTGTGAAAATCAGGAGTCCTGATTTGTCTCATTATAGAAACACCTTATTTTCCTCTGTCTTGACTCTTGGTAAAGATATAGATAACTCCCCCTAAAAGCCCCCGTTGGTAGTTGGCTGCGGGTAAAGCAGGTTTGTTTGAGAACGGCTGCAATCAGTCCAGCATTCACAAATGAAAGTATAAAACTCATGTTTTAGCTAAAGTACACTGTATAAACTTGAGTCACATGGTGACAAAAAAGAGCTCTCTTTTTGCATTAAAGCCTGAAAACCTTTGCAGATGATTGTGGCACTCAAGTGAATATTAATGCTGAAAAACTAAAAGGGCAGGCTCTCTCTTGGTTAGACAAAAAAAACTTTTTATACTTCTTTCTAAGCAAAAAAACTTCTTGTGTTGAGCATGTCATTTAAGAGCTTGGCTGTGAGTGTGCATTTGCTTCTCGTGTTGAATATGAAATGGTACACTGGGAGTTAAAATTCAGAGTGGAGCCGTTGCAGTCCAATTCCCCTCACCACATTGTTGAAGGTACGTTGTGTAAAATTGCGGCTCTGTTTACTACAGCAGAGCTTTCCTCCATTTTTTTTTACAAGATTGCTTTCGGGCGTCTTCTTGATGTTTTTCAGGGATCAATACTCGTTGAATTGCATCCTGTTGCTCTTCCAGTGTTTCAGAATGTACTGCATATAATGAGCCAAAAGCCTTACCTTTAAGATGAGATCTGACTCATCTTAAATATGCTACCATACCTGTCTGCTGCAGCCGAACCTAATTTTAGAAACACTTTAACAGGAAGGTTAAAAATTAGGCAAGGTGGAAAAACCATGAAAACAAAATACAGTTTTCATTTAAATGAGGAGTGCGAGACAGAGGGTCCACATTTACATTTTTATCGAGCTACAGCCAGCTCATAAAGAATCTTTGTGTAAAAAAATGAAGGAAAAGATTTATTGAACAATACCCCTGAAGCTCACTAATAAAAAATATTAATCTGTTGTTGTTTTTAAGAGGGGATGTAAATCGGGATATTGTAAGAGTCAGGAGGTTAGCTGTGCTACTTTTTAACTTTATGGACATTTAATTCAATCAATTCAATTAAAAAAAACTTTATTTTGGGGGGCAATTCAAAACTTCTATTTTGAATCTCAATAGACTTCCTCTATAGAGTTTTTAAATCTGTGTGGAAGGATGGTTTCTAGCTGCCCAGCACAGAATGAAACACTTCATCCATAAAATCGATTTGTTTAGATATATGTTCTGTACATTTTCCCCCATTGTGGTGATATGATAGTTGAAAATGAGAAATAAATATAGCTGTTACAAAAACAGCTGTGTCTGACATGTAGCCTACTTTCCGGGGAAGACCTTAACAGATTTTAAAATGTTAAATGGCTTCATGGCTGAACGCAAGTGGCAACCTCCAAATGAAGCCAATGTGGAGTGCAAAAAAAAAACTGCAATTCCTCAAGTGTCCACTTGACGCTGTCTCCAAGAACCAGGGAATGTTTACAGCCTGGTACTGAAAACCATTTCAGTCTGAATGGCTAATTTCTTGATTAATACACACTGTGCATGGGGATCAATTTATCCTCTGTTTTATGTCCATTAAGGTTAAGACTGATACACACATTTTAATAACTTGTGGCATTGCTGATTTGAAGGACGAGTGGACGTACTGTCGCTGTTGCCCTTAACGCCCTAAACGCAAGAGTAATATTTCCTTTAAAATGCTGACAAGGATTAGCATTTGCTGCACATTAGCTAACATACCTGGATCTGAAGGGAACTCTTCCACCAGTTTCCTGTGAGAGAATCCTTTCTGGTGTTTGTGTTTCAGGATGACGAAGGCCACCAGTCCCACACAGACCACAACTACCATTGTCCCCAGAATAGTTCCCCACGTTGAGCGTCTCTGATTGTTTGGATCCGACGCCAAACCTTTATTGGAGAAATAAGAGTCAGGGTTAGAATTAAATTGTCAACAGCAAAATTATTCATATCTGCTGCCGTCTTTGAGGGTTAATTGTCAGGTAATTACGGCTGAAATGAGCTTTCCTAAATCGTGTTTCCACTGGCAGCACTCTGCATCGACACACATCCCAATTAGTCAGCTGTACAGATTTGTTTAATTGACGCAGCAGCAATTAATGCAATTAACATCCCCAAATCATGATCATTTCTTGAATATATTTAAATATTTTGATGAGACTCTGCTCATCACGTCGAAAAATGTGAAACAGGAGTAAATATTTCTCCACTTTCCATCACATCAGCTGACCTTTAGAGTAATGCATTCATCACATAATTGTTCTAATGTCATGTAATTGTAGCACAGAGGTTATTGTGTACGCTCGTTAGAGTCTGTGGAAAGGTGTGAAAATAACAATGTGGATGCCACATCTATTTGGAGAGTTCAAAATATTTGACAAGATGAGATACGCATCTTTAAACAAGACTGACATTTAGTAACCTTTCCTCATCGAACAATCAGTGTGTCAGTGTGAAAAAGTTCTAGCTCATAAAGTGTGATTGTCGATGTCACTGACTGAACTTTACTCTTGTTTTTTTATTGACTATAACAGCAGTAGGTGGAAAACAGAAAGATTGTAACAGAGACCCAATTGTTTTCCATATCCTTTGACATAGAAATATTTCATCTGTATTTTGTCAGAACTCACACATAAATAATTCAGCAGCTCTGTTTATCTACAAATGGCTCAGTTTACCCACTTGTGAGGATCAATTTACCCCATCACCTGAGACAGGTTAAACAAAAAGACCCTTTTTCATTCTCTGAGTATCACTTTCTGTTTTCCGTTCAGTTCAGTTCGTGAGTTTGTTTTTTTTTCTCTTGCATTGGAAGCATTTTAGTAAAGATGATATGTTGTACCCAGATGAATGACTACAATATGTTCTCTACCAAATGTTACTTAAGGGGATTGACTGAAAACTAAAAAAAGTTTTAAAATAATTTTGCCACTTTTTTTGTCATGTGGGTTTGATATGAATTCAGCAATAAAAAAAATATTGATGAAACCATTATCAACCCATTCTAAATGTCTCGTAGATATTAAATGGAAGGTGATTTTGTTTTTGTTGTTATCAGATATAACCAGTTTTATAAATATAGATTCAAATAACATGTTTTTGTTGAAGGTAAAATTTGTTGTCTGAGTATAATTACCCACTGGGTTTTGAACCAGCTTTCATAATCACCATGTGGAAATAAAAAACAATAAACCAAAGGGCTTTTATACAATGCTGGATTTCATTAACCTGATGGTGATGTAGTTTTTAACTGGCACTAACAAACCAAGATCTCCATGCACAAGCTAATAATCTGCTCTTGGACCTTGGGTTTTTGTTTTTTTCAAGTTGATAGTACAACTTGAACATTTAAAATGCATGGCAAAGACCCCTTGGCCCAAAGTCCTTTTTGCAAACTCCTCAGCAAAGTTGGCCAGATGTTGGCAGATGGGTTCAAAGATTACTTTTTGATTAACAGCAGTTAACAGGATTCACACTGTACTCAAATCCTTATAAAAAGGTCTAAAGTCAAATCTAAAGTCAGAGTGAATGAATCCTTTTAAGAGTCATCAGTTAAAAAGGGAAAAAAAATTCTGAAAGTTTCATTCTCAGTTTCATGACTGTTTCTGTAATACTTTGCTAATATGAGCATGCTAACACATTCATTAAGTGATGTTACACATCAGCATGTTACATCATATTATGATCATATCTGAAAACTATAACGTGAGCATTAATTGGTTAAAATATAAAACTCAAACATCCTGAAAAACTTTCACAATGTGGCCATTCTATTTTCCCTGAGCCGAGTAAGGTCAGGCAGCTGGAAAGATAAGATGTTTTGATTAAAGTCTGTGAAGAAAAGTTGTGTTGTAGGCTCATACTTATAGACAAATCTGCAGTCAGCCGCCTGTGTTCTTGTCGTTTCTGTATACACGCTGTGCCTGTCATTGTAACTGTGGAGGATAGTTTTCTTTCTGCGTTGCCTGCAGTTTCACAACATGTTCCCTCTGTTTATTGTCATCATCTGTTAGTGTTATGTCCTGCTGTCACATCTGTCCGTGTGATGTGAGTTTTTATTTAATCCAAATCTTGCGCCAGCTCTCTGCAGGGCTTTTTTTGCATTTTGCCAATGTGTTAGAAGTGAGCTCACCCACATATTTCCCACTAAAAATTGTTTATCCTCTCTTTTTTATAGCAGTTAAGGTATCTTTCTGAATGGATAAATAGACAGATGAAATCGACAGAAAGATTTGCCCTAGTATGCACTAGTATGATCATTAAATAAACCGTTTTTTTTTTTTTTGCAGTAGTATGATCATTAAAGGAACCCTTTTATAGAACTATCTCCTAAAACCAAACGGTAGTCTCACGCCCTGCTCAGAGATAGAGTAAGTATCTTTGACCTCACTCCCTGACCAGCTCTTTCAGGTTTTCTATCCACTAAAAACAGGGTTTCATTGTCCTGCAAGGAGGGTGGTTGTAATAGACCCCTTTGCTCAAAGCAGCCACATCGATAGCGCCTGAAACCCAATCCAGCCTTTTCCTTTGAAAGAAGGGCTGTTTGTCCTCTGCCAGTGGGAAAATAGAAGCAGGTAAATGTGGGTCAGCAAAAGGGCGGAAAAAGCAATGTGTAAAAAACAGGAAAAGGTGATATATGCTTCTACGCTACAGGGATTTTGTTACAGTAAAACCAGGTCTTTACAGTTGATCTGTTAAGGAAGTTCTGCCTGATATGATGTTATGATGCCTTTTGCTTGGACATTAAAGTCTTCATATCCATTTAAAAACAAATAGTCAAGAAAATATATAATTTTGCTGTTACAACAAGATCCATTGAAGTACGTTTTAATTTTTAGAAGGGACTCAACATTTTCTTATGACTATGTCTGGAGAAATTTTACATGTTTCCACGCACAACAACAGAAAAATGGATGTTTGACTGAAAAACTACCTTGCATTTAACACCTTTTGTTATGTACTTTTGAGTGTCCTAAATTGTATCTCCGTAACTGCCTATCAAGATTAAACTTGAGAAACATTTTTTGACGGGGGTTGGCATTATGGCATTTTCTCATGTCGGGAGGCATAGGTGTGTTTGGAAAGGATATTGTGTTAGCCAATTAAATTTTAGTTTCTAAAATATGTTACAATGCCCTGTTAAAATGTCCAAATAGAAACCAAAGATAGTAGTTGATATTAAAGTCCTGCCTCTGAAAGACACAACAGCCAATCACTGTTAAGGATTTTGGGTTGGCCACTGTGTTGTCCAATCAGCTAGGAGACCTTTGAGTTGAACAGGTTGGTTTTTTTGTTTGTTTTCGATCTTTCTATAAATTGAAACCAAGCTCTAACAGAGACACATCTCGAACAGTTGTGACGACATGTAGACTTGTACCAGTTACTGTGACACCTGAAAGTGCAGCTTTACCTCTTTCTGAGTCGCTGCCTGAAGCTCCAGCTTTGTCTGTCTCATTGCCCCTCTCAGATGTCATCATGGTAGCGACTGTTGTTGTTGTGGTCTCAGGGTTTGTCACTGTTGTCCATGAATCAGACAGTGTTGTTGTTAAGAGGAAAGTGGGTGTATTGGTGACCTCTGTTGTTACTGTGGTGGGTGTAGTTGTTTCAGTTGTTGTAGTTGTTTCAGTTGATGTAGTTGTTTCAGTTGTTGTAGTTGTTTCAGTTGTTGTAGTTGTTACAGTTGTTGTAGTTGTTTCAGTTGTTGAATCTCCCTCTCGTGTGGTTGTTGATTCTTGCGTTGCATTGATCTCTGGTTCCAAAGTTGTCATATTCAAATCAGTTTGATTGGAGTAATCTGGAAAGCTTGTTGCATTTTGCCCACTTGGAAGAGTTGTGGAGTTCTGAGGAGTCGTTGTTGAGCGATAAAAATCTTCCTCGGCGTCTGTCAAGTTTGTTTGATCCGTAGTCTCAGTGGTTTGGGAAAAATCCATGTCTTCAAGCTCGTGCTGCTCGAGTGTTACATCTAAAGGCATAGTGGTGGTGAAAACAACCGTATCATCAGATTCATTAGCATCCTTATCTTTGCTGGCCACGTTCTCCTCTTCCTCATTAGACACTGCTATGGAGCCAGATGCTATCCCACTGTAATCGCTAGTCGACTCCATAGCATTCCCATCGTTATCCTGCTCAAAGTCCTTCTCTTCAGAAAGTGAAATGTTTAGACTTCCAACTAATTTTTTTGGAAATTCACGCTGCCACTTTCTATCAATTGTCCGTCCCGGAGAGTCAGTTGTGGTTTGGAGCGATGCCAGGCTGAAAGCTTGGGCGAGCAGAAGGAGACCTGCTGTGATTTTCAAACACAGTTTCATTCTCAGCCCTTTGGTTATACTCTGAAACACAAGAGAGAGCACAAAACATTTTATTTTGTGAAATAAATAGAGGCCATTGTTCTTTTCAGAGTGCCAGAAGTAAACACTGTGATAGAACTTTTAAATGTAGAGCTAGAAGAAAATGTTGTTTTTCTTATAGATGCATAATTACCAGCAGATTGTTCCCCTGATGTGACGAATGAAACAGAGCAAAATTAAAAGTCAGTTTATTGAGCTGTCAAATCAATTAAATGTTCGTTTTTATATAGTGCCAACACATAACACATGTTAAGACACTTAACAGAAACAGGTTGTTCTTTTTTTGTGTTTTTAGAAAGACCTATCATTAATCCACCATGAACACAGCCCTTGGCCGCATCTAAAGTGGTAAGAAAAGCAGCTTTGTAACGGGCATTTGTCATTTGAAAGTGGATTAGAGATAGATGCACAAAGAAAGAGATGTATAGAGACAAACAACAACAAATAAAACAGATTTATTGCCATAATGCCAGTTACAGTAGTATTACCAGTAGCAACAATGAATAATATTGTAACGGACATCATAATGAGGGGATGTCAGCGAGCTTTTTCAGGTGGACATCTCGAGCTGCATTTTGAGTTTTCACCTGGCTCCTTCCAATAGGCTGTCTATTTAAGCTGTAAGACTTCAGGTCTCTCCCCCGGCTCTTTCATTGCCAGCTCTGACCTGCACCAGTACTGCACTGTGGCTCAGCCTCAGCATCCCCTCTGAGGCTCCGACTGGGGGGGTTTGAGATATCATCTCATCACTCGTTATATTTCAGCATGTAAAATATAACTGCGAGGAGAGATGAGGTCAGAGCCTATAGACTCCAAACAGAAGCTATGTTCTGCTGCTGCAATGAATACTACAAACGAAGGCAAACTTAGTTGTCTGACTGAACAGATATTAATATTAGCAACTATAATGACAGTGAAATAGTCATATATGTTCAGTATTGTCTCTTTCAGAAATTATATCAACATCATCCTTAAAGCTAAGGTTAAAGGTTGAAAGCTCATCTAACAAAGGGGGCTGCAAGGTACTCCAAGAAGTCATAAAAAGGGTTTAGTAATATTTAGTTTGAACATTGTCAGGTCTACATTGGCTAAGAAAACGTTTCATCTCATTTCCTAAAGGACGTCCAAAAGTTTAATCAAGATCAGAATTATCCTGTTCGGTTTTTTAAGTCAGGATCAAATAATCCATCTTTTTTGTCTTTTTTCTTTCAAAGCAAACCTTGATTTAAACAACCTGATCCAGATTTACCAAATCTGTATTACTCTCAATGGGATTTTATACCGCATAGTTTATCCACAGGGGACGCCGAAGTGCAGCTGCTTTAAATGTATTTTTTTTCGTTTTGATATTGATGCAAATATTAAGAATTATTTTTCAGGGACAAAGTTTTGTTTGCATTTGGATAAAAACCTCAACTGGGTAGCCTGATCTAATCACATAATGTGATGATTATGTGTGTTTTGTTTTACACTATTTGAACAAGAAAATAATTGGCATTTCCATGACAACGCCTTTTATTATACTGATATATTTGTTTTCAATGTTTATCATAATAAGGATGTCAATATCATAATGTCTAAATACAGGTTTCAGTCATTGTATCAAAATCACTACAGAGTATTAATTCAAAAATATCAAATATAAAAGTCCTTTGTTTGCAAAAACAAAACAATAAATAATATTATTATTTTCTAAATATGAATTCTATCCTGCTTCCAACCATTCATAGATGCATTTACTGAGTGTTTGTTTCCTCTGCACTCATAGATAACCTTGGGAACAGTTTCAAAGTGCAATCATATGAAATTATATAATTACAAGTCGTTCACTTGTTATGATGAGTCAAAGCAGAAATTAATCAGGTTTAGACATACATGCATCAACACCTCCACTCAAAACTAAAAAGTGTATTTTTCTGGCTATTTTCTGTTTCCTGGGGGCCTGTGGAGTCTGTTTACAACCTGCCCGGGATAAACACCATCAGGAAGGAGCCACAGGTGTTAAGCTTGTGTTTGTCACTGCCTTCAAACTCTGCCTGACCACACGCAAAGACTCAGTGTGCAACACGACATCTCGGTCTGTTCCCATTTTCCAGGCGTGGAAAAATCACCTGCGCGGGTCATCTGCACTGACACAAGTCAAGATAAAAAACTCTCAAACAACTCGCTCTTCCCCACCTTATGTTTGAAGGTAACTGTTTAGATGATGTTGTGTTGAACGAGGGACATGAACGCAGTCATGCTTGCACTGTCACACAGCGAGTTGCAGCAGTTCAGCAGAATCTCCGTTGGGATCTGTGCCCTTCCTGGCAGCGTGAATTCACATAGGTGCCCTCTTAGCTATGTGTTCTCCCCTCGGCTTCACTCCAACAACTCAGATGACTGCAGCGCTAGTTGTATTCCCTGCAGGGCCCTCTCTCTGCGACTCACTTTGTTGATCGGCTTCTTTGTTCTGAGCTCATTCTTGAAACGAGCAGGGAAAAAAGGACCCGTCTACAGAGAGTAATGTTGTGGCCTGCAGCGCCTGGGTTTTGGATATGCAAATCTAGAGTTTTCACATTGCTGTCATACCATTTTAATGCTTTTTAAACAAGTCAATGAGGATGAAACTACTGCAAATGAATTAAAAAGAAGTACATTTCTGTAATACTCATCAACTCCGGGATAATTTGTCTTTTTTTCAATCTGAAATATTCCATATTCTTTAAAAAATGACATTAGGATTCCTTAAAAGGTGCGAGCAACTTCATACCAATTTAGCACCTCGAAAAGGTGAAACTGCTGTTCTGTAGTACGTGTGAAAATGTTCAGCCGTGTTGATTGTCAAGTACCAATAAGCAGGGTGTGTTCATCTGTGCTCAGTTTCTCACCAGGCTTGTTTATCATCCACACATCAGCCGTGTGTCTGTGTTTTTCTGCTCTGTGTGAAATAAATGGAAAAAGCTGTGGGCTGTTGATGCAGCAGCCTGCTGTGTGAACGCACGATCACTCAGAGGACTCATGTAAGTCTAGTGATTATCCCACACTTAGAGCACATTATTAAAGAAATGGCTCGAGATAGGTGGAGGTGGTAAATGATTTAGAGTGCATTACACTGCAAGAGTCAAAATAACTTTCAGGATTAAACTGACCATTTCTTCCGCACCTAAAGATTGAAGTCCACAGCTGTGAACTCGAACGAAAATTACCTTTTAACATCCAAAGCACTCTCAAGTTAAAGGTTAGTGTTTCGACTCCTCTGCCAAGCTGTCAGCAGACAAAATAGAGCTGTTTTCGGTTAGAAACATCCAACCAGTGCCTCAAATTCCCCAGCCTGAACTAGTATGGCGAGCAGGATCTCATGTTTACACTCAGCGGAGACCTGATACTAAAATGTACAGTTTTAATATGTTTCAGGTTTCATTTAATAACAAGCAAGCTGCGTTATGTTCACAGAGGCAACAATGATTTCACCGTGTACGATTCTGCTGCAGTTCAAATCTGTCTCACTGCATGCTGCCATTACTACAAAAGAACGTAAGCTCCTTCAGTATTAAAACCATTTCTACTGGCCAAACTGAAAAAGTGAAGACATCATTTCATGTCAAACAGAGTTTATTTTGTAAAAAAAATAAAATAAATCCTGGTCAATACTTTGTTGAAGTTACCTCCATGTTTATTGTGTTTAAGGATTATAGCTGTCACCAGTTCCACTACAGTCATTTTACTTGTTGGTGTGGCGTTATGAAGGGAAGAAGCTCTGAACAGACTTATTTTCTGTGATTTATTGTCCGTGCAAGCAGTTTGTACTCAAAATTTCAATCGACATTTCGTCTGGGACTTTATGTGGTCACAGTGATACCTACAGAAGTCTGTGAGGCCGAGAGGCTGAGGGAGATGGATGAGTGAAACGAACATAAGAACTCCATACAGTAGACCAGTGTGTGTGTCCTCTGTGTAGCTAAACATGTTTTCAGGTGTTTTACCCCCGTTATTAACCGACTACAGTTTGATTCTTAACTGATCCCTGTTCGTCCTTCATGGACCAATACTTGGCTCTTCCATTAGGCCAAAGGACTAAACCTCATGGGTTTATGTCAGGTGTGCATTATGTGAATCAATCTCAGCTAACCTCCAGTATCCAGTATTTGTTCGTCTTACATTCTTCCTTGCAACTTTCTCGCCAGGAGAGCCATGATTTAAATCTTTGGCGAATATTTAATTCTACATAAACTCAGCACTCTATAAATGGTCCCAATAGAGATTACCTACATGTTGTTTCTTACAGATTCAATTATTTGTGGTTTTCACATCCCATCCATGCTTTTTTCAAACTCTTTTTTCACATTCAGTGGGGGGCTGGACAATCAAGTTCTTCACTTCACAATGTGCATCATCTGGCTTTGTTCAGACTGCTTCAGAGCTCTCAGTGAGTTTATGGTTTGACTGTGGGAAAGCCCAATACTCCCAGGAATGTTCTTCGAGGTCTGTTAGATTGTGAGTGTGGAGATTTGGCCTGTACCTGACGCTTGTTCTCTCCAACAGTCGTGTACTAATATTATAGGAATCATTCACATCATCAGCATATACTGTTGTTCGGTATAAGGACCCTCGTTAACTGCAATGACCTTTGCTCGTTTCTTCCACTCCTCTCTCCTCGCATTAACTTCACAGTTCTTAACAGGCAGAGCATGTCTAGGTGTGGATCCTTATAATACCTACACCCTGAGGAGAATTCAAGAACAATGACGCTGGAGTGTAAATCTGGCAAGATATTTTAAAACCAGTTCATCAGGAAAGGTTTTGTTTTTAGTTCAGATTTTTAATGTGTGCATAACAAACAGAGAACAATGTCAGATCCTACAGAAAGAAAATTTAACTCAGAAATGTCTCAGGTGACATGTATCTATTTATATCTGCTAGAGATCAACAGCACCATTATTACCTGATATGATATGTTGTCCTTTACATTTTTCAAACAAGTCAATCCTGTTTGGTGGAAACTTCACAACACGTCACTTTTTTTCTGTTTAAAAAAAATATCCTTCCATCCCTCATCACACTGAGCATAGCTGTGCGAACCAACTCTCCATCTGTTCTCATGACATGACAACAGGTGAGAGAGTGTTTGGCCTGAAGCGTCCCACCTCTGCCCTGCAGACCACAGCCGGTCTAAGATGCAGGCAGAGATCACTTCTGACCCTGTGCACTCAGAGAGAGCGGCCTGTTGAAAATCGTTCCCACTCTGCTGGTCTGTCAGAGTCTGTAGCAGCTCTCACCTCAACGGCTCTGTCAGCCGTGACTTTACAAAGGTCTAGTCCTGCACAAACACAAACACACATCCTGTAAACACTGTAAACTCCTGCAGCCCACACACAGATGCCAACAGCCTGACACTGTAAACTTCTTAGTTGGTTCAAGTTCACCGCCGTGATTTTTGCTTTTCAATATAATGTCAATTATGTTATTTGCAGAGTTCAAGAACACTGTACTGTACAGAGAGTTGGCTGCTTCACTTTTACTCAGATCAAATCTTAAAAAGTAATTCACATAACATAGGTCTTATTATACCTAAAGGAGCTAAGGATGCTCTTGAAATGTAAAATATAACCTACTGTCTTTCCTGTCTAGTACGAAAGAATCTCCAGGTTGTTCAATGCCTGAGCAAATCTATGGCTGTGATGTGTAATTATTGCTCTCGCAATGATCCCCTGCATTTTAACATGCAGTATATAGAGTGTTTTAAAAATAAAGGTTGTAGACAGCTCTACTGTCGACTATAACATTTTCTCTAACGAGGACTACATAATCTCGGGCCGATGTACTGGCCTGCAGTTTAACGTTGTGGGACAGAAAACTTGGTTCTCCTTTGGTACCTTTTTTAATTTGTTTCAAAAATGTTCCTCAGTTATGGATGCTTTTTATTTAATGTAGCAAAGTCCAAAATATAGTTAAACAAACAGGACGCAAGTTCTGCCATCAGGGGGCTGTCAATCAGAGCATTAACAAAAGATGATATTAAAGCTTGCGGGTTCATTCATGGGAGTGATTCTCTCTCAGGCTCACAGCATGAGTTTTTATATGTTTTTTAAATTATTATCTAAATGATTAACCGAGCACTTTTGCAATTCAACACTCTCTATGTTTTCATGTTTATTTCCTTGAATATATTTTGACTCCAGAGTTTGTATTTGTAATGAATTATTCACTTCAGTTGTCTGAACTTTACTTCCAACATTTACCTTCACAGGTCAGTTGACTCAATGGCCTCATGTTTGCGTCTTTATTACTGTGACGCTGACAAAGGCATATGTTAAAGTGGGTCATGAATTCCCCTGTTTGAGTTATGTAAGGTCTCAAAGTATATGTGCCACTCATTGTTGGGATGTTTTGACACCAAAAACCAAACTCTTTACACATTCACAAGAGAATGAAAAGCACTTCTGCTTCCAACGCTCTATTTTGAATCTTTAAAGACATGAAATAGAAGTTAAGATGAAAGGCTAAAGCCAAATTTGAAGCATCTAGAACATTTAAAGGAGAATGTTTCACTGTTTCTAGGTTTAAGAATTACTTCAGAGGAGGTCTTTACAGAAAGATTTTTTATGAAATTAGATCAGGTTATTTTGGATTCTTAAATACAACAGTGACTCAAATCTTGTTACACATATTTAGACTAAAACCCTTCCATCCATTTTACAGCCGCACACATTTCCTGAGGAAAAAAACAAGACAAAGAATAAGATCCTTCTCCAGTAAATCCTTACCTTATTCTTAGGCTATATCAGATGAGAACAGGTGCGCAGGCAACAAAATCTCTTCCCTGAGCTGCCAGCGTTTGAGAGTGAATCATCAAGCGGCCTGTGGATGGAGAGAGAGAGAGAGACAGACAGACAGACGGACAGAAAGAGAGAGTCAGAGAATGAAGGAGGAGGGCCTGGCCGAGTGGCATTCAGGGAACAACCTGCTCAACCTGCTTCTACACCTGCCAGCGAAGGCAACACGCCCTGAACCACGTCCAGTTGCACACTAAACAAAAGGTTTCACAGGACAGGGATGGGAATAATACAAAACAAGAGAAGAAGAAGCAGGTTTAAAGAACTGATCATTATTTTGTAACCAGCTCATTTTCTCATCTTAATAAACTGATTGTATTGACTTTTGGTTGCAAGGGAGGATCTGTGAATTCCCAAAGTGGGCGGAGCCTCTTCAGGTCCTCTGAGGGGGGTTTTTTTCTTCCTCTCAAAGAGGCATTGGTAATGGCTGCTGTCGTCATGGCAACATAAAGGAGGCAGGCAAGCTCGGGTTTCATCCACACCTTTGTCTCAAGTCTATATCAGGCTACAAAGTGACGTGTGACTTTGTGAACTGGCAGGTTACTGCGTCAAACGATCCAGGATTAGTTTTTTGACTCATTCCTCAGTTAACTGAGTCACGCAGCACCTGAACTCATGTTGAAGTGTTTGTGTGTTGGATTGAGCTGCATTTGAGCTTTGGTGAGTCATGAACGACAAGTGGCTGTGCTTGTTTTGTTAATGAATTTTAAAAGGAACAAAAGCTTCACGCTGTGACGTTGAATTCCAACTTTCCAAAAGTACCCGAGTGAACAGTGCGTTCAGTCCTTTTTCAAAACATTCCCCGTGTTACTAAAAAACACAAAACATTATTTGTTTTTTACATAGGTGTACAAATAAGTCATGACAGTGTTCACTGTGAGTCAGCAGGAGCAATAGCAGGACTGAGACAGCAAACTGGAATTCAGACTTCATTAAGACAATTCACACATGTGCAACAAACAACATCAAAATCTGACACAATGAGAAAAACAAGTTTTCTTTCAATAGAATTAACAAATTTCACTCACAGGCCAAAGCAAATGTAGGATGCAAAAGGACAGGAATTAAAGAACAGAAACCCCAACGAAATAAGTGAGGCGAAGTTATAACACAAAAACACAGGAGAGAAAATGGAGTTTGCGCAACAGCTGAATTTCATCCTTGCCCTCAAACTAGGAACTAAAAGAACATAATACAAATGTACTATGACAGCACACCTCCAAGGACAGTTTACAGAACAACACACAAAAGAAGTCACAAACAATTTTACTTACAAAAAGGACAAAATTGTCACATTAGAAATGATTGACACACAGTTAGCTAATTAACAGCGCAGAAGGGACACAAGAAGAAAAGACAGATATGAGTGCATGACTGGTTTGTTTTGAGCCAAAGTTTGAGTTATCTTTTGAAGGTAAAGTTGTCTTAAGTTTTAACAGTCCATCTCCGAGTTGCACGATAACTTATTTCACCCTTTCGTTAAGTTGTTCTTACGGTCGTTCTTGTGTCAAAGTCTTGAGAGCAAAAAAAGAAAAAAACAACAAATTTACAAATGAACATCTGAAAGTAACATTACTTTAGTTCAGTTTATCTTTAGCTTGGCTAGTTTTTTTTTATTATAACCTCCAAATAAAAATATGCATCCAGACAGTCCTGTGTAGTGTGCCCATGTGCTCTGAAGTCCTATCTAAATGACCTTTATTCAAAGTATTGCAGTAATGGTACCACAGTCTGCAGGTGATTTGTTGATATGCAGCCATAAACCAGCGATCTGTTTCTCCCTGTTCTGAGCTCACAGAGTCTCTGACATCTCACTTGGCTCACCAGCGTTTGAGACCAATGGGATTGCGTTGCTTCATTGGGGACGTGAATAATAGAAACGTCTTAAACCTTGAACAGTTGGTGAACAGACAGAAGTGTACAAGAGGCATAACAAGTACAAAGGTGTGGCACTTTGGAACCTGGGAAATACATAATGAAAAGCTTCATAACAACAGCATGTCACATTCATGAACACTGAATCGAGTTTTGACGTCAGCCTTCACTTCAAATTTGACAATAGAAGTATCAACGCCAGCTCTACGTCTGCTTTTCCTTTTTCAGAGACAACATGCAGAAACAAAGAACATTTTCAGGTCATTAACAGGAGTAGGAAAAACTATACTGGCTCTGAAACTTGAAGAAAACTTCTGGAAGTCCCTCTCTCCATCAAATGTTTTGCCTGCTCCTCCTCTCAGTAGAACGAATAATATTCTCCTTCTATATATGTATACTGTGCATAGATAGAGAGGGAGGGAGCTCAGTTAAGGCAACAACAGCACAAAAAAATACATACTGTGAGCTGATATTTAAGATAAAACAGCTCTTGTGAATGTTAATCCATATTTGACATTTAATCCTGTTACATTTTACAAAGGGATTCTTAAGCCCTATGATATAATGCTCATTTAAATGTTGCCTTTGTTTATTCTAATTATTGTATCAAAAGCTTGAAGCTTGGACGTTTTTAACATAGAGTTGATTTATTAAGCACAAACAAATACGAGTGTTTTATTATCCATCCAAACACATTAATTAAATCTTAATTAAATCAGCAGGAGGATAAAGAATCTGTTTGTTCAACATTTTAATTTGCTGAAAACAATCAAAGTTTCTAATCATCCATTGCAAACCCCACCTCCTCTACGTATGTAGGTGTAATGTGTTTTCTTAATGAAATGAAGGAAACACTAAGGTTGTATATAAGCAGCCTCACAGCGTGCATACATACATATAATGCAGGTAAATACATGCATGTGACGATCCTTGTTCATAAAAAAAAAGACATGTCAAGAACAACCTTGGTCGTGTGAATAATGAGGGGTGTGTGGAGAGGACGTTATCTAATAAATCTGGTCCATGCTTTATGTGTTGTGCAGCCATGCACACTGGCTCCTTACATACAGCACTTAAATTACTCCTTCATCCATGCACGTAGGGCTCACGTGAGTTCTTTGTGATATCCAACAGCAACAAAATGCATAAACATTGCTTTAATATTGACACAGTTTACAGAAAATCAAAATGATGGCATCTATATATAACTAAAACAGTTCTTTTTTAAATATATGCCAACAAAATGAATCTAAAATGTTAGTCGGTGATGCTTGAAATTCCTTTTGACTATTCTTATCCCTTGACTATTTCTTCCTGACTGAGTGACTCACTGATGAAACCGATAACAAAGAAGTGTTTAAATCACTACTCAACAACTCTATACTCATTTTCAGGGTCCAGGGATAAGATTTGCCATGTAAGCTTAATGATTTATTGAAATTAAGATATGCACACTCTGATATCTTGTGAAATATCCCCAACAGGACATTGAGGAAAATGAGAGTTAATAACATGGGCGAGCCTGAGCAGAGATCTACTGCCGTCATGACTGTATGATGGGGACTATTTGGAAAATGGCTGCAAGAGGGAACATATAACAGCCATAATGGGGGGTAGTAGATACAGTATGTGGCTCTTATGAAGCCCACTTTGAGCTATTATGTATCTAAGGTAATTTCCCTCTCATTGGATTCAAACAAGCATAAAATTAGATCACAATGTGGAAGTTTGTGAGCATCTTGTTTGGGAATTATTAATATCGAGACATTTTTTATTCTTTTTTTTAATTATTTAAACAGCGTATCCAGTTGTTTTAATTGACTTTTCCAACTCACAATTATGATTTTGAATTAAAGTCTCATGCCAAGAACTGAAATGATTTTTTTTTCTCAGTGTAGTAAATTCTCTAAAATGAAGCTCTCAGACGCTCTGCATAAACATTAGATTTGATGACTGTTTTCCCAGTATGCTAAAGACGCTGCAGCTTAGTCTGAGCAGAAAACACTTTGCAAATCTTTTGAGAGATAATGAAAAACCCAAACTGCGCAAACCCTTGCTTATTTCCTCCGTTGATTATAAAAAAAGTAGATCATTCCTGTAAAGTCGTATCCTTTGTGATTTGCCTCTGGAGGTTTTGATGGTTTTTGACTGAGAGTCAGTAAAAATGAAATCTAGCAGTTAAAAGCCTCCAGAAGGCCCATCTACTGTATCTGAGGTAAACAACATATTACCACACTCCAGATGTTCTCTGTTTCACAACATGCTTGTGAGTGAGAGGTCAGCCCTGCACACTGATTCAGCCGGCTTTCAGGGGTGTTTACTTCAGCAGCAGAGTGTCAGCTTCCATTAAAAAAAACAAAAAGGTAGTCCCTGCGCTTCAAACTGAAGAACATGGCTGCAGGTTAGCCATGAAAATAAATGTTTCAAAGCTGGTTTTCAGACACAGCCAGGTTGTGTCTTTATATATTCCTGTGCTTGAAGCTTTCTCTCTGGGCTTGATTACTGAATACGTCCAACTGTCACGTTACTGCGTTCCCACAAAAAGGACTAATGATGCCCGCTTAAAGCCCAAAAGGAGCGTGTGATTTGTGCGTGTGTATGTGTGTGTGTGTGTGTGTGTGTGTGTGTGTGTGTGTGTGTGTGTAGGTGTGTGTGTGTGAGAGCCTCTGTGTATGTGAGGATGCTCTTGTGCAGGTCTGGAGAGGATACTTCACTGTCAGAGTTGAATTATCTTCTTGTCTGTCTGGCAGAAACCTGCGAGACCCAGAAGGCAGGAGAGAGAGCTGAATGGCTCTGGCTTGATATCTGTCAGCTTTAACCCTGAGATACAAACTGAACACAATCTGATGTTTCCTATTTTTAAACCACAGGCTGGCATGTTTTATCTTTCCTTACCCACCTGACACGAACATCTACTGTGAAATTATTATAATAATGCATTTTATTTATAAAGCGCTCTAGAAGTTCACAAGACACTGTACATTAGAAAATAAATAGTTGGATAAAAACAACATGAGCGTTAACATAACATACATGGCCACACTACACACAGGTCAGATAAAGAATAACATAAAGTACACTTAAGAAAGAACATAATCACACAATAAGAGCTTGCTTAAAAATGGTCTCAAGCTGTGATTTGAATGTGGACAGGTCAGTCGAGTCTTGATTATGTAAAGGGAAGTGAGTTCCAGAGGAAGGGGACATGGACATGGACCTATGGACAAGGTCACTCTGTCCCCCCTGGTTCAGTCTGAGACCAAGATGAGACCCTTAAAAAATACGATTCCGAGACGAAAACCAAGATTTCGAGTACCACAACACTATTATTTATCCAAATAAATCCACAATGATCCACGTGGGTCTGACTGAATAGAACCAGGTGGTAAAATAGGCTTACTTCTTGGTTGATTTTTAACATCAGCAAACCTTTTCCTGGTAATTGTATGATTTTTTTTATCAGCAGCTTTATGATTTGTAGATACAGCATGGTGTTCATTTTGTCAAATATAGCCTCATTCAGAGTGAAAAAAGGTAACAAAGCAGGGCGTGCTTTGGGTGTTGTTTCAGCCGATCAAGAAAAATAAAGATTTAATGATGGTTCTCCACCCTCTTGTCCAAATAAGGTCATTTTCGCTAGCAGAACATTTTTAAACAATCTTTATAGTGAACTAAAGGAATCAATTGGGACGTTCACAAACCGGCTGTACACAGTTGAAGATTTATTTCATATTTACCAAATTTCCACCGACAATGCTGCTTTCAAAAGCAGCCTGCAGTATAATATCAAGCATCACTATCTGTTTGACAGATCTACAAGGGAATAAAGACTCTTTCAAATGTAAATGTGGACAACTTGACATTGAATCTGCATCTCTTACAACTGTTTCACTCGTTTGAATTGTTGGATTTTAATGTATCCCTGAAAAGCAGTCCTGGTACTGACTGTGTTAGAGGAGATTGATCATGTGGACTTAAAGTTGCATTGCAGGAGTTTGTTGTGTTTTGCACACTGGTCTTTCAGCAGGTCAGAAAGTTTCACACAGTGTTATCAAATCAACTCAAAATGACTTCCCAGTGGCCAACATCCTCAGTGTCTTTCTTTTCGCTTTTTCTATATTTGGATCCACATATATAAGTCCCATGGTGCTCATAAGGGAAACAGGCTTAAACCCCATTGGCTGCAGCTTATTAGCTTTTCATTATGAATAGTCAATAAAGGCTTTATGAGCCGACTTCAGAGTTTCCTGGGCTTCTTTTTTTTTAACTTATGAATATCTTTAATATCAGCAAAACACTCACAAGCTTTTCTTACTATCTGTTCCAAAAATCAGAATTGGGGGAAAAAGAAATTAAAGTTTGCTGCTCCCTTTACTTGGAACGCCTTACAAAAAGAGCTGAGACATAACAGGCTTGTTGCTGGATGCTTTTAAGAGGATGTTAAATGGCTTGGAGGCGGATACATCTGGCTGTAGCGGTTCTCCCTGATGTGTTGGTGGATGATTTTGACAAACATTTGCTGTTCAGATGTGTTATTTGTGTATTTTAATGTCTAATGATGTGTTTTTGTACTTGAATGTTTGGCTGCTCGTTGGTTGTGTGAAACTCTGTTCATTGTGCTGCTGTCTGTCTTGACCAGGACACTCTTGAAAAAGAGATCTTTAATCTCAGTAACTTTCTTTTTATTATTTTTTATTAAATAAAAAAAAACTTCTCTAGGTTTTAGTAGAAAGATTTTTTTTTGATTTTTTTTTTACAATTTCAGTGGAAAGAAGAAAATATTTTCAGCTCTGCTACCAAATTTCAGGTGCAGAGCTGTTATGATCCTCAGTTGTACTGACAGATTTGGTTTAGCTGTCCCATTTGTTGTGATACAGAAACATCTTACACTTACGTTATGTTATGTTATGTTCTTTCATTTAGTAAGATAGCTTTTCTTAGTTACAGCCTCTCTTGACAACAATCATTTCTTCTTATTATAAAGCGTATTTCATATTTTCCTCTTGTGGGCAGGTGTGTCCTTCAGGTGGCAGAAGAATAATCTAGTTTTATTTAGAAAGACTCGGTTAAAGGATGTCGTGGTTCAAGTAAACAGCTTAATGGGAGAACAGCCAGATTAGCGAGGTTAATCTCATGCACGCAGCCAAAGGACATGTTTGCATTAACACTGAACAAGAAATGATCATGTAAACATCTCAGAATAATTGTTATTTTCCTGCAGTCAGATCATGTATTATTAAAGAATCATTTGTTCCTTTATTTATTTGCTCTGCCCATAGGGAGCAGAACTTCTCAACAAGCTGCAAACACATCTATTTATAAATCTGCTTTGGATAATGTGTTAGCTAAAAAGTGTTTCTTTACACATCCAGAAGACACAGAGACATTTCTTTAAGAGCCTTATTTGACCTCACCAGATGAATATAAGTACAGTAAGACTCTTCCTCCTTGTTCAGCCATCAGCGCGTTCAGAGTTTATTTAACTGTTTTGCTGCTTCCTGATGTGCGTGTATGTGATGTGTTCATTGTCAGTGTCAAACAAAACATTTCAACCAAGTCTGATTAAATCGCCCCCTCCTCCCTCGAGTCGATGTGCATGTGGGGGCCTTGTTGAGGATGCTTGAATCAACTCTGCATGAGAAGCATCTCCATTATTTATCGTAGTTTAATTATTTTTCTGTTCATGGAGATTATTATAAAAATTAAAAGGCTTTTCAGGTAATCAGTTATATCTTAACCAATTTCGTTGCCCACTTCTATCGCTGTAACACCTGTTGATGACCAGAATCGAAACTTATGAGGAGCACAAACTGGCTGCTGCATTGTTGACAGAGAAGTCAGCGCTTTAACACAGCACGTTTCCTTAATGTCTGAGGATATAGTGGTCGTCTTTATTTTTGGGATTCTGTCGATATTTTACAGATTGGACCTTTAATCATGTATTAATGTTGTTAATCCCCAGTTTCTAAAAAGTTAGGTCATTGTTTAAAATGATTTTGATGCCAAAGATGCTTTTAAAAAACTTGGGACTGGGTGAAAAGTACCCCTCTATGACCTCACTTTATTTATTTTGTTAAATAAATAGTCTGAGTGTTTTAGCGGCTGAGGAGACCAGTTCATGTAATTTTATGTTTTACCATTCTTGGTAATGTGAGAGCTTTTGGAGTTTTAATGTTTTGAAAATCATCACATTTGGTTGTTATTTACATTTTATTCAGAAGTTTGTTTTTACACTTTTAATTCAGAATACTGAATACTACATCTGTTCATTCATGTGTTCTCTTTCACTTTAAGTGCAGGATGTGTGACAGGTGTGAGCCTGTGTGCAAACAGATGTGTACACTGACAGACAGCTCTTACAGCTAATTGACTGATGACATGCTATAGTATTTAAGGAGCTGAAGTCAAAACCTGTTTCTATTGGTAACCAGAGATGAGGCATTGTTCCAAAAAATAATAATCAAGGGCTGTCAGCATTGACTGGTTAATCGCCTTTAATTAAAATAAACACGCTGCTGCGCCTTTAAATGGCCGTGTTTCTTCATCTAGTTAATCACTATGAAATAAGGATAACATTTGTAACCTTACTTATAGCTGTTCAGTTTAGGATCTCGCAGAAGGTCCTTACTTTATTTCAAAATAAAAGCGGGGTTGAATTCAAACAGCATCTTTAAGGGATACTTAATGCATTTGCATTAAGTGTTGTATCATAAGAAACCTGGTAGTATTTTTGAATGGCCGTGCATTGTAGTTAATGTCTAATAATGCTGCATTCAGGTGCTGCTTGGGTGGTCCAAGTTTCCGAGTTGGGAAATCGTTCTTCCGACATCGTGTGTCCTCTCATTCTTCATTTAGTGGTTATGTTGTCCGTCCCATACACAGAGGCTTTAGTCTTAAACACAGCGACCCAGATTTAAATCCAACCGCGGCTGCATGTAATGCTGCACTCTCCCCTCCCAACCTTTCCTTTCTCTCTTCAGCTGTCCTCTCTAAAAAAAGGCAAAATGGCCCTAAAAAAATGTTTAGGTTTCAGGAGGCAGTTCATGAAATAAAGAGAACGACAGTGAAGTGATGAACAAAGCCACAAATATATCAGTGCTACATGTGGTCCACCAGAGTCAGAGTATCAACACAGAGAAGATGACACTGGAACTGGGAACATGATGAAACAGTGTCATTAAGTGCATGAAGATCACAATGGTTGTGTGCATAGTCGTGCACCTGTCATATTTCATAAACATCATCACCTCCACCCACTCGTTCACGGTTCATCTTCCCTGCTGCATTCTCACAAAATCTCACCTTGACTTGACGTGAAAAAAAAAATGTACCAGGGGGGCTGGAAGGAAAACTTCCAGGTAATGTCGGAGCTCACGCTGAAAACTTGATCACAACAAGAGTTCAAAAAGCTTCACCAAACAGAAACAGTCTGTTCATGAGATAAAAAGTCGACCTTTGTCTCAGGACAGCTTCGCTAACTTTCAGTTAGATATCTGTTATCGGCCCTCATATCCTACACATTTATGGCTGCTGTATAAGAGGCAGATTTTGTTTGCACAAACACACATCATGTCCCATGTTCTTTACAGTAGCACCTCTGAAGTGAATTTACACTGACTACGAAATTAATTCCAGAACAACTGTGCCAGAAAAGACACACCTTACATTACGTGTTCAGCGATTTGTTTCATGGAGCGCTGAGTGACTGTGGCTAAAAAAAAACATCAGTGCTATTATGTGATGTTTGATTATCGTCCGTTGTCCTTTGAGACTCTGAAAAACGGCCGACAGCAAACATAATGGCTTTGAATCACGGTGCCAACCTGCACTTTGACAGGCTACAGTCCATATATCTGTAGATTCTTCCCCCAAACAGCAATCTTCACCCTGACTGATGGAGGCAAACAGCGTTTGAACCACAATTCAAAAAGAGGAATTATCAAGGAGACACCCAGGACAGTTGAAAGATACTTTAAAGTTATTGAGCTGTCACCATCTAAAAAGCCATCCGCAGAGTTTCTGAAGCGGAGAACTGAAAGTGCTTTCTGTCACTTGTGTGGCTTTGATGTGACAAAAAAAAAAAAAAGATGAGGAAACAAATCACGGGAACAAGTGGGTTATTAACATCTGACAAATCAGACTGAGGAAAAAAACAAAATTCCCTTTGAGAACATACTGTGAAAGTTGGAGTTCAGGAAAATGTATTATCTGCTCATTAATAATAATGTTTAAGTTATTTGGTTTCAAATAGTGGTTCCAAACCTTTTTTTTTCCCCACTAGCTTGTATCTAAAGCAAACAGAGCCCTGGCTTCCTACAAAGACAATATAGTCTTTAAAACAATACAATGTACCATAATTTAATAGCTTTCATCTGAATCTTTACAATACAACGTTGGATTGCCTGGTTGGTTATGTTGCTGCAGACTCTCAGCAGTCTCTACATTGCTCATGCTCTGTCCAAATCCTCCTTTTGATCAAATTGTTCTCAGGCCTGCTCTTCCCATCTCTCTTCAGCTGTCCCAACCAATAAACTCAGAAAGACAGAGAACTTGTCTTTTAAAAGAAGAATCTTTATAACGGATTAATGTCTCTCTTGCTCTATATTTTTCTGTAACATCCTTAACGAAAAGGCATTCCCACACTCGTTGTTATGGCAGGGTCAAATTCGCACATCTTTAACTCTTGTTTTATACATTCGCTAAAATGACACAAATTACCTTGTTATTGTCCGTTTTATATCTGTTTTTAATGACTTCATGATGCAACTTCCTCTTGTTGCAGTTTCCCCTTCTTCTTCTGCTGGATCTTTCTTTATATTTGTTTTGCTCCTGCTTTTTACCTTGTGTACAGTTCCCTGTAGGAGAGGTGGGTGTCGGTTGTTTTGACTAAGTTTTTTATCCATATTGAATATAATGTGGGATTTTGGTGCAACATACTTTGCTTGAAATAGCTTAACTTGAAGCATACAAGATTTTTTTTTTAAACGGTTTCAGGATGGCACTCTCGTCTTCTTTTTTCCAAATAAATGTGTAATCTTATTTCCAAATGTTAAGTTAATTTAGCCCTCTGTGGTTTTACAATAAAATATGACCGTGTCTAAATGTCAAATCAATTAAGTTGTGGTTCTTGATAAACTGTCACACTAACTAAATGAAACATAAATAATGCAGATTCCTGTCTTTATGTTTCAATTCAAAGACAGGACAAACACAGGAGGCTTTATTTTGAAGGTGACTCACGGTCACCTGTGGTACCAGAGACATAATGACTAGTTCAGGGAGAGTAGGAAAACATAGCTAAGATTCATTTGCCTAATCTTGTGTCAATTATGAGCACTAATTTGTTTATTTTGGTGATTGTTTTCCCCTGCAGCAGTGAACACACAGTGCTGATGTGTTTTCCACCACTAGATGGCAGCATCAACCAGCACCTTCACCTGTGATCACAGCGTGTAGATGTTTGATAAGGATAGACTGGTCTTCTGAAAATCACAATGGCATGGCAGTGACCATGACTAAATCACTGACAAATAAATTACTGGGAAAAGACTTTAATCAGGAAGAGGAGCAGGGGAAAAAGACAGTTTGGAAAGAACTGCAGAGTGGCTGCTCTGCAATGCACTAGAAATAAAATGACAGAAATATGATACAAGGACTAAAAAACTGCAGGGTAGCAGGGTCAAAATAAACTTTACCACAGGGGATTCTGAGTATAAATAAAACATGGCCGATATTCCAAAAGTGACTGTAGCAGCAAAGAGGGCAAATCACAAATAGGTTTTGTTTTCACACATATTCCCTTGACAAATATAGTTTTTTCTACCCTCGCTGCGTGTTGGGGCACAGTATGCAGTGAGCCAAATATTTTACCATAAATGTTTAGGAAAAGAATGGCAGAAGAATTTAAAAAATGAACTCATTGATAGTGGTGACGAATTACAAAAGGGGTATATAGATAATTAATTGTCGATTGAGAGATTAGTAAGGAAAAATATTTAAATCACAGTTCTTCCACAGTGGTTTGATGGGTAAAATAAGTCTTTATTTAAAAATGAATTTTGACTTAATGATCAAGATAACTTTGTCTCAATCCCGTCGGTTGTCTTGGGGCATTCAGGTCTTGGGTATGTCTTGGTCTCGGTTAGGTCTTGACTGCAACACTACTGTATGTGCCTTGGTCTTATTTTTGACTAGATCTCGTTCCCTAAATGTTTTGGTCTTGTCTTGGTCTCGGAGAACTCTGGTCTCTGGCATGTCTTAGTCTTAGTTAATGTGGTCCTGACTACAACACTACTGTAGGGTACGTGCACAACATGTTACGATACATCAAATAAGTATAAGATACTATAAGATACGGTACAGTGCTATAAACAATTTCTACAAACTTGTGCTGCACACATTGAGCCTAATAGAGAAAAGCAATAAAAGCAACCCGTTTTAATGTAGACCGAAGCACATAACAGTAAAATCCCCAAACAACATACACTGCACATTATTCATTCTGAGACAAATACAGATGAAGAAATCATAAAAAAGAAATTAGATCTGAGGTCAAGATCAGCTCGTTATTGTTGAAAATGAATGAAATACAAACACAGCTTTTTCTACTCTATTTGGTGCCTAATGATGACAGAGCTCTCCTGTGCAAGTCTGAGACTGTGTTACAGTTATGTCACAAGCATATGAAGTAGGTCAGCGCTCCTTCTAAAGCTGAGTGTGTCTTGTGTCGAAGGATGACGAGCAGATTTTTTCCAACACCTTCTTTTTTTTTCTGCAGGTAACAGTGTCTCTTTGTGCAGCCTGCTTCACACTTTTCAACGCGAGTCAATGTTGTGATTCTCCTTACAACTCCAGAAACATTACAGCGTGTTTAGTTTGCTCTTCTCCCAGATCCTGACCTAATAAAACACGTCTGACTGAAGGTGGAAAAGGATGTCTTTGGCAAAACTGTGCTGACGTTGAACTTTGTTTTAACAACATGTTACTTTAACTTAATCATGGAAGAAAACGCATTTATGAATCTATGACTTACAATATTCAACACCAGAAACTCTGAATGAATAAATACTGTTGCAGAGTTTTTGACAGTGGACTGACATCAATCTGTTTATTTCTCACAATCTCTCTGTTGTTCTATTTGACAAATATCATTTGGACTCAGACTTTTCAATAATGTATTGCAGACAGTACAGTCCTTGTTGGAGCAGAGCAGAGAAACTGAAGACTTCCTCAGAGATGACTTCACCCTCCAGTCATGAGCAGAAATGTCTGCTGCTCTAAAATCCAGACTCCCACAGACAGTGAAGAGGAAACAGGCACAGAAACACATCACTCACGAGAAAAATCCGACCTGTGAGAAAAACATCCTGAAAGATGCACAATGGAATTCATTGATTTAATAGCATTGCTCCTTTGACATTTCTTGGACGTTGAGTATGTTCAATCTGTGTTGGAAACGATTCTCTGGAATGAGCTTCTCGGTGTAATCCGTGACATTATTCACTGTGTTCAAATACGTCATTGTCTGATTTCCTCTGTGTAAAAAAAGTACAAGTACATGACGTTTTCCCTCTTAACAATCTGACAAATTAGCAACAAAATATAACATTTAATTTTTTGGACTGCATTGCGTTTGGTGGCAGAAAGCCTTACACGGTCTTTAACATGTGCCAAAGGCATTCTCTTAACTGAAAAGCCCTGTTCTGTCACAATTTTAAATATGAAAAAAAGTTATTTCTCATCTTTAACCAAATCCAGTATTTCCATCAAGACTTGTAAGTATCATAAATGTTTTCACAATCACACAAATAAGAGTTCAGCTGCATGTATGAACACACAGGACACATTTTTCACCCTGACTTTACCCAAAATTTTGCAGGCTCCATGTTAAACTTTCCGTGTGAACTCGGGGTGAGCTGGTGTGAACGTAGCAGGTAGATGTCAGGAAAAATTCCCCACAAGTAAGCAGTTGATTACTTTCATTTTGCATGACCAGAGAGCGGCTGGTGCAATTGTCATGCATGTAAAAAAGCAGTTTTTCTATTCACCAGTATGTTCTTTTGCTCCTGTTTAGTTATACTGTGAGCATGTACAATTACCTAGCACTTATATAAAGCTAAAAAAAAAACCTGTCATTTTAGTGTTAGATCACGTGTCCTGTGGGGCTCCGGTGGCCTTGTGGTTATGCTCGCACTCCCTATGTTCAGCGGCTGTAGACCTCCAGGAGGGCAGCCCAGGTTCAAATCTGACCTGTGCCTCCTCTCCTTCATCTCATTCCCGACTCTGTCTTTCCCTGGTTTCAGACTCTGTCCACTGTCCTATCTCTACTATAAAGGCTCTTTTGACCCCCCACATCCTGACAGTGAAACCTTCATGCTGTGAGTTAGAGACATACTTATTTTAATAAGCAACTCACAAGGATTTCAGGGATATTAGCTGCTCTGAAATGTTCTGGAAATGTTCAAGAGTTCATCATAACTTCTTATCTTACCTTATCAGGAAAACTCCTAAATTAAAGAGCACAAACCGTCTCACATCTGTTTTGAATTACCCACAAAAATGAATTCAATTCAATACATTTACTATCATCATTAATTTATCATGGCATTTTGTTTTTTGGTGACATAATGCAATGTCGAAACATTTGGATCTCAGCGTCTACAATCTTTATGAAAAAAGTTTTGCGCCAAACGCAATCACTGCTGAGGAGACTTTCCATCCACAGTAATCCAAAGCAAGTTTCAGAGTGAATTAAAAAAGTTTATACACAGAAAAAAAATCTGATCTGGACCAACTTAAAAGCAGGTTTTTGCAGGTTGAAAAGTAACTTTTCACACATACCTCATTGGAGGTTGCATGTTGGGAGAAAAACTCGTATGACTCAAATCTGAAAGCTTATAATGCATCATCCTTTAAAGAAACATCGAAAAACAAAGCTGACGTCTTTATATCCAGAAATGTCAGGAAAAGGCCCAAAAAATACAAACCTTATCCAAAGAGGATGTCAAAGGAAAGTGGTTAAAATAATCTATACATAAAAGAAAACAATATTTAAAAAATGTGGTCACTGCTATTTAAATAAAGAAGAAACTTGAATATGTTTATTTAAACAACCCTATAATGTTACAACAACATCATAAAGGCTTTCTGTGGCTTAGTATGTTTGCTACCAGCGTAATGTAATCCTTTGGGTAAATAGGAACATCTGTCACTTCCCCAAAGCAACTTTTTTGAGATCATGGATTTTTTGTAAATTTGAGCCAAAAGTAAGATTTAATAGGTGTCAGAAACTCAGGATTACTCTCATTGCCAGACTTTGCAGATTTACGGCGATGTGGAACAGAGAAGCCACTGGCTTACCTCTACAAAATCTTTAATCTTCCCCCTGGATACCACAATGTTCACTTCAAGGAATATTTGCCCGGTGATTAGATAATCCTCCATAAATGAGCTTTTGACATGCCCAGATACATTTTATGTGTCCAGGAAGCGTCCCAAAGGTTAAAAACCTGGAGTCTTTGAATGTTTCGGTGACACAAGGAAAGAGTTGCGTATTCAGCACCTTTGCATTATAGGAGCAAAAAAAAAAAATTGAAATGCTTTGTTTAATAACACCAAAGCCACAATGTTTATTCCATGTGCTCCTTTTTTATTGTTACCGTAGAAACCCTAGTCCACATCATTGAGCTGTGCGGTGTGTGACTTTATGGCAGTTTGAGCTTCAAAGAGTGTTTACGACTGATGTTAAAAAAGGTATTTTTACATAACAGAGGAAGGAAAATACCTCCCAAAAAAAACAAAAAAGGAAACAAATTACAAGACCAGAAAACCCCAGCATCAATAAATCTGACCAAAGCATATAAAACTGCTACATGCTAAGTTTATTATATAACATGGGGGCTGGGAGACGAAGACTGGAATAAAATGACTGAATGACCAAACAGTAAAAATGGTTTAAACTAAGTGTGGGCACAATGGGCACATTTTGAAGTGTGCTCTGAGGCTGGAGCACAGATGGTTAAGACAGCGTTTAACATTTAATTGCCAAATGTCCAAATTTAGAGAATAACAGCTATATGGTAACAGTTGGCAGCCTTTTAACACAGATGTTACATAACGCCGCCTATAGGATGGAAAAGAAGTCATTTATGCTTCTTAAACATTCACTAAAATCTCTACCCAGATACCAATTATCCAATCATAGCTTTAAAACCATTACCAGGCACAGCAGCTCTGTGAAGCTTGGATTTTGTCCCATGCTGAAGTGACATAGATTAGTGGTTAAATTGAATAAGGGAGTTACTTGTTTTCCTTTTTAGAGTGTTTGGATGGTGTCTTTTATAGCCTTTCCTAAAACTCCTGCAACTAACAAAAAGAAAGGTGTGAGGAATAAACCGGCTCAACATTGACTCTACCATAAGATTATATAATTTTTCTTGGAACCAGAGGAATTCACAAGATGTTCTTTTTTATTTGCCCTGGCAGTTGCATTTGTCCCCCACCCAGACAAACGTCCATAGACTCATACAAGTTGGGCCCATCAGAACCATTAATCAAATATGGGCAGTGTCATTATTGCAAGTCGGTTCAGAAACAAACAAGATCGCTGCCAGTTATTGCATTAGTTATAATCAGGAAGTTGTGCACTCTTACTCATACAAAACTGATGTTTGAACTATAGCTACCCACTGCCACGTGACATATTTTGTTTTTCTGATATTTTGGTCGGCCCCTGTTGGTAAAATCCAAAAACAAAATAAAATTGAAGTTAGAAGTTCCAGAATAATTAATGTTTGGGAATTGGTCATTCCATGTCAGGCTAGCACCCTAAGTGTTGGTTGGTTTATTAACTAATCAGTTGCTTGGTTGGTTGGCAGGACTTTAGAGGCAGATAAAGTTTGACTTGCTCACAGCCGCTCTGTTTACAACTCAGAAATTAAAGACAAGAATATAAAGTTACTCGCATTGGACACAACATTTTAAATGCTCAATCTCTTTTAATGATGTATTATTCTGGTAATCAGATCCATATTCCATATCTCAATTGGTTGTTGTAAAAAAAAAGTGTTTCCTTATTTAAATATGACATGTATGTGAGATAAGAAATTTAAGATATTTTGCAAGAAACAGGTCTGTGCCAGAGGCCAATATTTTATTGGGTATCAAATAAAACAATAACATGTTTACACATTCAGTAGGAAACAATGATTTTTCCAAAGGCCAAGAGTCACATCCTAAACTGAGTACACGGCTTATGGACTTCAAAGTTACACGTTAAAAAGCCCATTTAACAGCTCACACGTCAAATATATCGTATTTTTTTCAGGGTGGAAAAACGAGCCAGACTTGTGTTAGCATCTCTGCCTGATCATTTATTAAATACGGGGAAGTTTAAACTGAATCTGATGTGCGTCTTGGCCAGGAAAATACATTTCTATCTCAAGGGACCTTCAGGTTAAACTCTAAGGTTAAATAATAAAAAAAAACAAATGTAACTGGTAATAGAGTTTTGTTTCTGAGTGCAATAGTTTGTCCTCTTCAAACTTTTAAAAGTAAAACATACGTTAGAAAACACAAATAATAATGAATAGATAAAAACTTCAGTCTTACATCTGTCAAGTTATTTTAGATTAGCAGCAAAGCAAATAAATATTAAAAAAAGCTTCTGTACAAACAGTAACAGAGAAAATACTTTAGTTTAGTGGCATCCTTAATTGGTAAAGATGTTGTGAGTACTTTATCATAGACATGCAGCTTTAAGTTATATGTAACAATTAATTTGAACCCCCTTCTATGAGAGCCATTTGGAAACAACATATAGTAGGCCTGCACGAGACATCATTTAGAGCTAACTCGTCAAATTATCCAATGGCTGCATTAGCTGTTTAGCCAATAAAATCTCTAGAAAACAAAAACGCATTACAATACATTTAGAATAGTGAAAAAGCAGTAGCAAATAAAAAAACAACTTTAGGTAATTTTAAAGCATATCCTCCCTAACTTGCAAATTTTTACAGTCGGAGAAAAGTTCCACTGAAAAGTCTTTGAGAATGATATTTGAGAAAGCTGACCCTCTCCCTCAGCTAAATTTTCTGTCTCAGTGGAGTACAATGTGGGTATTAATGGTGTCGTTCCCATGCAGACAGTGGCAGGGATGTTCTCATTCCACCAGCCTGGCAACCGCACACACAGTCAGGATCCTCACAGATCCCCAGCCACCATCCCTGTAGCTGCACGATCCACAGATTACCGCACTGGCTCGACCGTCCTGCCAACTACCACACAAATTACTTACAGCATGTGGAAAGCATGCGTGCGTACAAACCCTAAATAAGTGACCACATGGCAGAGTTTCAGAAGGCACTCAACAACTCTATTGTTCTGTTTTAATACAAGTTTTAAAATCACCAGTATATACTGTACTCCTATTAACAGCTCCAATCAAAGTGTTAAAGTAGCTGCAGTGTTTTATTAGTAGCTCCACAATTATTCTATTCACACCTGGGGTTTTACAATTTCACTTAAAGATTCTAATGTGCGCTCAGAGCGATTTAAAATCATCCCCATAATCTGTAAAGACGCATTAAGAAGTCTCCCAAAAGAATTTTTTTTTTTTTCAATTAACCCATTAGACAAAGCAAAGACATTTTAAAAACTAGTATTTAAACTCTCTTCTCAGTGATTTTTGATGATAATTTAGGGAGTCATCACAATTAACAATGCAAGCACAAAGTGCTGCTTTGATGTGTGTGTGTGTGTCTGTGTGTGTGTGTGTGTGTGTGTGTGTGTGTGTGTGTGTGTGTGTGTGTGTGTGTGTGTGTGTGTGTGTGTGTGTGTGTGTGTGTGTGTGTGTGTGTGTGTGTGTGTGTGTGTGTGTGTTAACTAGTCAGAAGTGTAATAGTTAGGTTTAAGCTCCTTGCACACATCCCCCCCTCTGTGACCTTTTCCTGAAGCTAATAAGTGCTCTTGTGTAATTACACACTGCAGACCCCTGCACTGTTGCAATAAATGCGTTAACT
This sequence comes from Symphodus melops, assembly GCF_947650265.1. Classification (NCBI taxonomy): domain Eukaryota; kingdom Metazoa; phylum Chordata; class Actinopteri; order Labriformes; family Labridae; genus Symphodus; species Symphodus melops. Next base: position 4,856,898 of record NC_136693.1, read on the forward strand.
TCATTATAGGGCAGCCATGGCTTCTTTCAGGTCTCTCAGCACTAACTTCACTCTGGCCTTCCCTTCAATAATACTGGCTAGACAATGAGTCCTTTGACAGGCAGAACAGTTAATGCTGTATTTCAGCAGGTGTGTGAAAAGCCAAATTAGATCTTTATGTTCTAATTTAGTTCAGTGTGCATATGATTACCTAAAGTATCTATAGTCTGCAGGGATATCGTATTATAGAAAATTAAAGATTAAGGCTATAGATATATTTGCTTTAACTACATGTTTGCAGGGGCATGATTGCTGCCCTTTGTAACCTGCAAGACCTGCATGTTTTTGGATAGTCTACTGTGCACATCCTCAAAAATTACACAAGAGACCGTACACGCATGAAAGGTAGCATAAGTGATGTGAAAGAGCCAACGCACACAGCAGAGATAGCAATGGCAGAAAGTTTTGAACGTAAGCTGAGAAACCAAGTCTGCATTTCTACTTTATCCATCTAACTCATTTGAGGAAAGGGAAGCAATGTAACACCAGATGTTTTTAGTATCTTAAATGTCTTTACTGTAAGGTGATAAAAAAGGTGAGGGAAGGTGGGAATGGTCTGTAACTGCTGATCAAATCAAAGAAAGAAATATGACAGAAGAAGTCCAAACTTGGATTAACACACACTCATCTTTCTGGTAACTTAAACAAAATGAAAATGAATGCTATCGTAACTGTGCAGACTAATCGAACCAAACCAACAAACTGACATCACCCCTATCGTGTTTCCAAAAAAATCCATCCTAATGAAAGAGTGGATATGTTGCTTAAACCTAAAGCTATAATATTAAACATTTTAATCATGAAGAAAGCAGATGTCAAATGTATCCTTAACTATATCAATGAGTATTGCTTTCTAAAAAGGAGGGAAATCAAACTTCTGTTGGGCTTGTTATTTTGATTCTGTGTTCAGGCAGGACAGCGCTTCCGTCAGCTTTATTATGCTCAGCGGCTAAGCCATGTTTCGTTGGGGTGAACCCCTCCCTGTCCAACCCTACGCCCTGCCACCATTTGGGGGAAGATAGACAACATACTGGTGGAGTTTCGTTGGAAGAGTATACAATTCAAGGAGAACCAACATGTTACCCAAATGAAGACAAGACGAGATCAGGCCTAGAAACACAAAACACACACATGCTCTGTCATTCCAAAGAGAGAGGTCAGTGCACACAGGAGAAGGGGTGAAGCTGCGCCAGAAGCATTCATGTGTCATTTGACTTTGAAGGTAGCTGACGACGGATCCATTTGATCTTGGAATTCAATGGGAAGCCTGAAAAACTAAATGGAACCATTTTGTCGGGTCACAGGAGAAAATGTTGTGGGGATGTTGAGGGGAAAGTGGTCAAATACATTCTGAACTCTCTTGTGTATTGTCCTTTTGAGGATTTCCTCAGGGAACCCCAATAGTCCATTCAAGTATGTGATCTGGAGTATTAACAATGCATTTTAATCCAGTGTATTTGACATTGTGTCACTTCAGCGTCTCATTTAGACGCACACGTTTTGTGTGTGTGTCATTTAGATCTAATCCACACTGTGCGTTTTAAACTGTCTAACATGCGGTTAATTTCAAGCAGCCTGTTTGATTTGGACTAGGCCAAAAGTAAATAAAAAATGTGCCTGTGATTCACAAAAAATATCATGTGCTGGGTTTTAAACAATGACTCAAGGTTGACTTTTGGTTTAACACAGGATTTGAGCCCTGATCCTTGTGGGGAAATGTCTGTGTTCCTTGGCTTTGCTATGTCCTCCAATCACCAATCCAAGCAATCTTTTTAGGCTTTCTAAAATGTTTCTGACAGCGGTTACTATGCGCATCCAACAATCTAGTGAATTGGTTTACTAAGGAGTTGGTTTAAGGTTTGATTGATGATTGAAATGAGACACCAGGATGTAATAATAAGTCACCTCACGGCTTAATATTTTACCTTGTGCGAAATATTTGACCTTTCAGACTGCATAAGACAAATTCCAATATGGCGTTCAGTTTATAGGCAAATTCCTCCCATTATCATCTGTGGAGAGCAGAGGCATACAAATACATACTTCACTTTGAATCAGGTTATAAAGAGAGTCTAAACATGTCAGTTTATGGGAAAAAACAAGGTCCATTTAAAAAGTGTTCTTAGATCATTTTTCTTCCTCAGCAAATGGAGTTTGTGTGATGTCACTGAAAATTCAAGTTTTCAATTTGACTTTTTTTCGAAGGGCCATGTGTAGAACTCGTGCAGTTTACCAAAAACTCAATAAAAGATTTGTTGAGCGTTCCTTGTGTTTAAAATCCCCAGAGCAGCAAAAAGGTAAATAATAACTCTATTAGAGATTTTTTTTAAAGTTCAATTTAATGCAAAAATTGTTTGAAAAGCAACCACAGCCGACTCCTTAGGCCGGCCTCTCAGCTCAGCAGCTGTTGAAGATTGCCCATAAAAGCTAAATGTTAACACTGCTTCATGAGGTCACCACCTGAAATAAGGACACAGTCAGGTGCAATACCTGTGGGGGTAGAGCATGTTCAAGCATCCACTGAACATGGAAAAGAACCTCTCAGAGTTTAAGGAAGCAGCAGGGTTCAGGATATAAGAGGTACAGCCAGCACCCTCCCAGGGTGTTAACTCTCCAGGTGAACGGCTGCAGCCTTTGGTAATGATGGAGGATTTGGAGGCATTTGCTCGAGGGAACAGTTTTATTGATCTGGAGCATTGTTATTTTTGCTGGAAATGAATGGTCTGTACAACAAAAGCTCCTGTGTTCAGAGTCTGAAGACATGTGGAACAGCGAATACGCAACTGAGAGAAAGCTGGTAAACAGAACTGCTGGGGCAAATGTTTAACTGTTGGAGGCATTGTGCAATTGTTTGGCTTTAGAGTACTTTGATAATTTGGAAGAATATTTGGATTAAGTTTTCTTTTCCATTTCAACAATTTTCCACCTTGTGATGTCTTTTAAATTAACAGTATGGTGAAGGCTGATGGAGTGATCTGCTACCAAATATGGCACATGTTTGAATGAATTCAGCATTAGGTGATTATTACCTTTTTATTATCGTAAGGGAGCAACTGTTGGTGGTTATACTTCTTAGGGAAAGAATCAGAACATGTAATATAATGAGAAACAGATTGCCCTCATGGAGGATCTTAGAGGTGGATGGATCAAATACAAAAATACAAAAATGTTGCCCTGACTAAGCTCCCCCACTCAAGGTTAACTTACCTAATGGACATGCTAAATTGATGTATAATAAACAATCTCTTCAGGGGAGTATCCCAGAGGGAAAGCATGATTCACTTCACAACTGTTCTATCCTGAGGACACACCACCATCTCCTTAATGATAGATCACAACCCACATTTCAGATGTTTTTAAGCCAATGAGGTTTATTTAATTGAAAAAATAAATGGAAGATCGGCATAAGAAAACATATAAAGCATAATTTGTGTTCAACAACTTTCTAACTTACTATCAATAAACAGGAATTAGGTGGGTATGGAGGGCAAACTCTTAGTTTATGGCCTTCAGCCACAGACTATGGACATGTAGAAAAAGGTACTAAAAGCACTCAGTAATGACCAATAAGCAGCCAGTATGCTATTTATTTGCATGTAAAAAAGCAATTAGTTATGGTGAATATTGTTGCCTTAATTTATTGTTAACAAAAAAATGAAAGAAGTATTTTGTACCTTAATTAATCCCAAATAACACATTAATACTGGCAGCTAATGTTGAGGTACTTAAATAGAGGTGTGGGGTGTAGGCAGTGTATAAAGTCTGACTTTGATAACACCATATGCACACACATGTTTGTTGTGGTAACAGTGGGAGTGTATGATAAAAATCAAAAAGCTGCAATCCAGATGAGGCATTCAGATGTTCTAGTGTTATATTATTTAGTCAAATTGTTTAATTTCTTTTGCCACATTTGGCCTAATCAGCAAAAGCAGGGGATGTTTTATGCTGAAGTTACAGATACCTTATTGCCTTCTAGATTTTGCATCAACATATGTCAAAACTGATATAAAGAACAATGTGAAGTCTAAGGCCAATATGTGACGCACCTCAAAGCTTGTAGGGATTTTCTTTCAGTCATCTATGTGTGGGGTGACCAAAAAAAAAATCAATATCCATGAAGTTTTTTTCAATGCCAACCCAAAGTTATAGCAGCCTGGCTTAGGTTTTGTCTGCCAGTCTTGGACTTAGTGTAATTTTGGAGATTTTCATGCCTGTCCCTTTCGCAGCCTTACACACAGACCTCGAATGCAGTACGCTGTATGATTCATAACTGCTGTGTCCAAGTGATTCTATGGTTCGTGTCAGTTCTCCCAACACACTGCCTGACTGATTCATGGTGGTGAAATGAATCATCTCTCAGTGTGAACAATAATTTTTCCATTGTGAAACTGTGAATCAGTTGTAAATTCTGACTCAGTTTCATCTAATACATTCTGATATATGCCCATCTGTGATATGCTGTGGATTAATCAAACAGTTTGCAGTGACGGCAGAGTATTGTTCATCAACATTCATACTCAGCCCATGTTTCCTACTAATGAGTATGAGTGTATGGATCAGAGTCTGGCCAAAATGTGGCTGATATCATTGTGAATCACTGCTCTGTCACTCTATATAATCATCGTCTTCCTTTTCCTAGAGAAAAACATGGAGCTTCATTTGTTTTTCTTTGCAAAATGAATTCCTGCATCATCAACACTGAATATTTTAAACTTCTAGAAACACATTTTTCAAGCTTAGCCATTGTTTAAAAGATTAGAGAAAGCTACATGTGGTTTTATCCATTTTTCTATGTAAAAACAGTGCTTTCTTTGCTTCTGCCAACTCCCACTCACTGCAGCGCAGGGCATGGATAAAAACAATAAAAAGCCAGCAACGCCTGAATGGAGAATAATTGGAGGATCGTTTGAACAGCAGTTTTTAGAGAAGGAAACAATATAGAGGACAAGTATTGTTTATTAATATGACTGATGTGCTTAAGTGGAGATGTAAAGCTTATAGTAACAGTCCTCCCTATGTGTTTAATGTACATAGTTTTACATTCAGCCAAACTCCATTCAGTGATGAGTAAGTCAAGTAGTTAGTTGTTCTTTGATTTATTCACAAGATCGAATAAGAAGTGAAAACTACAAGACAAAAGAAAGTGCACAGATTACTGTCATATCAAAGGTCTATATAAAAAATACAAGCAATTAACTAAATGATGAGTGCTGTTGCACTGCAAATATATAAAAAAAAAGGATAGTAGACAGAATATTGTTTGTTTGGATACAGTGCTGGCGCATCTTTCTTGTTTTGACAGTGGCATTCGGCAGCGCGTGAGGAAGGAGGGCTAAGCTATGCTGAGACAAGAGGTGTGGGCAGCCGCGGACGAACAAAGACAAAGTGCTCATTGGGCTTTAACTCTTGTTTTACCCCCGTTTTTAAGTGGGTCTTAAGTTAGCCTGGCTCAATAAAATAAATCTATTTGCATCAACAACATCATTGTTTTTAGTCTTTTAATTCTTGTCAGTGCTGCTCTCACCACGATAATTCATCAATCTGTGCATTAAAACTTTTTCTCTATTTTAATCAACACTACTCATCGGATACCGTACATTACATAGGCTGATCACTTTTCAGTTTCAGCGTGACATAACTTCTAAATAGAGTAGCCTGCTGTTGCGTACAGTGTTCGTACAGTTCTTTTCAAATACGTGATTCCTTTGTGAAATATTAACTGATCAGGGAACTAACTTTATGTCTACTCTGCTGAAACAGGTGTACCAGTTACTTGGTATCAGGAGACTCAGGATCACACCAGATCATCCTGAAACAGATCATCAATCATGAGATAAGACAGTCATCCAGATAAGAGAGCGGCTGGAGAAAATGGACGAGCTAGCCTAATCGTACATGGCGGACGCCCAACAGCAACAAGTCCTGTTATGACAAGTCATATTTCTGGTTTTCTTCATCATCCTGGTCAAGGATACATTCTATACAACTGGATCTATACTATAAGATATTTGAATACATGTGTAATTATTTATAATTGTAGAAATGTAAAGAAAAATGAAAAAAGTAATCCTAGTTTGTATTCAGCCATCCCTTCAACATTTCATGTATGATGTCTCATTTATTTAACTGGATATGTATGTTTGCCGATAGACCTGATGATCATGTATCTAGTTTCTTATAGATGATTGTATATGTTTTTGTACATAAGAAATTCTATTTTTGTATATATATCTTTTTCTATATCTACCACTGTATTTCTATGGGATCTCCCTACTCATGTGACCTATCATGTGACCCTCAGGGAGGGGTTAAAAATGGGGTGTCAAATGTATATGTTTTTGAAGAAGAAGAGCTGTGCTCGAAACGTTACTCACGGGATGTGCTTACAATAAAATGCACGAAAAGGGAGCAAGTGTGCGGTCTCCTTTTTATTCTTCCACATCAACCAACACAAAGAGAGACAGGGACTCTGCCACACATGTATGAAGGCCCATAAGTAATGACTGACAGACATTTTGTTGTATAAGTCAGGATTACATTTTAAAGGAAGCTGCTGACTCTATCTTTAACCTTGATTTGGATGTCCTTAAAATATTAAAGAATTATTCCATAGCTCTTTACTGTCTTTATGAAAATAAGCCAAGTAGACCCTTTCAAAAAGATAGAAAAACTGGACCAATACTATTGCCTCCAGAGGTAGTAGAGTTACATCACAGGCAGGAGTAGCATGGATCAGACAAACTGATGAGACAAGCAAATAACTTGAGTAAATTCAAACATGCGCAAAATCCCAAATAACAAAGTTAAACCCTTGCCAATGCTGCTGTCGTCTAAAAAACCACAGTCAGCAAATTTGGCTCTCGGGACTCGCTGGTTAATGGTTTTCATCAGAACTGCATCATAAATTGGAGTTTTGTGGAATTAACTGGCTGCTGTATATGTTTATTTTTCCAAATATGAGCAAGGGAGTGCATTATTTATGCTCCCCCAGTTCAAAAACCACACAGTCCCTGAAGTCATTATCTCCTAAATGAGACATGTAGCAAATGACGCCACCTCTTACTGCATATGCGAGGCATTATCATTTTATGGTGATCGTTCTCCTGATGTTATTGGCTGTGAGTTCACAACCTACATCTCAAGTCTCATTAATAGTATATTTTTTATTGTACATGTTGTCTTTGTGCTCACAACGTTACCTTTCATCTAGTCTTGGAAACAAATCTAGTTATGGTGTATCTGAGTACTTTTTGGGATAACATTTTAAGTGCAGACATTCTTCAGTTGCTTCCTTTTACAAAACAAGAATGGTCAGATAAACTGGGAATATAAGGCTGCAAGTGAATTCAATTATAATTAAGATATCCGTTTAGTTACCAGGGTTTTATCTCCAAGCTGCTACCAATTTTAACTTCAATAGTTCCTTCAAACAAAGTCTCAGTAAAGGTCCCTGTAGTCATTGTTGTGTCTTTTATAGCTGTAATTCTCTGGTTAAATAGTTGATGTCACCGTTGGACAGCGTTCAAGGCACATCCTCTGATCAGAAGGAGTTGACTGACGCACGACTGATTACACTGCAGCCAGACTTCAAAATCCCTCAGTAAAGACGTTTTTTCTTCTTAAATGATGGATATATATTCCATTGCGCCAGTAATTGGGTCGATTTGTCTTTATAAAGATCTAGTTGTCTCATTTAATTTATAAGCAGTATGCTGAGCACTACTGGAACCATCTCCAAGCATCCGGTTTCCATTCAGTCTGCTCCCAAGTTAATTTTCAGCATGATTTGAAGTTTTTTCTCTGTTATTATCATCATGAGAAAACAGCCCTGTGTCAGCCACAGATAAAAGGGCTGCTCTGTTGAAGTGTGGATTGGGATGTAATGAAAATGCTAATTAAATTAATTAGTGTGTAATAATTGTGAATAATGTAACCAGAGATGTGGGATGAAATATGTGTTATGCATGGAAATTGGTTTCAAATTAGTTTTGTTTCTGGACTTTGAATAGTAGTAAGTGGTAGTAAAGCATCTTAGAAAGAAGAAAAGTATAAATCACATCATCTTGTAGAGACAACTTACTTTCCTGTTCAAGCCCAGTGACATTTATCTTAAACTGCAGACAAAGATTGTCAAACGCATGTCAAAGCAGCTTAACAATTTGAATTACGAGTAATTCAAGAGCCACTGTGTGAGACTTTTGAAAAGTTATTTTTTGGGCCTTTTGCCTTATTTAAACACACAGCCACTGCAATCAGAACTACAGCCTAAATACAAGGGCGAGCAACAAAAGCTCGAGGCTATCTGGTGCCCCAACTTTGTAAAACTTTTACTGCAACCTGTAACTTCCTGGTTCCTGCTGTTTGCCTGGACACTAATCAGATAAGCTGTGCAAATAACTACCTTTAAAACAGGAATTTGTTTTTGCTTAGGTTATTGTGTGGATCAAACAAATTAAAAGTATGCGTATGAGTGGGATATGTCCTCTCATGTCTGTCTCAACTGGCAGAGAGGAGAGCTGCAGTGGTCAGGTGAATACTGATTCAAGTTAAGTGGAATAACAAACGATACTGTGAAATAAAATATGCAATTTTAAATTCTGATTGTCTCAAGATTTAACTGACACAGCCTCAGGCCTTCTGGTGCAAAAACGTGTGTGAATCCAGCCAAATACACATTTCATCCTGCGTGCTTTGGCCTCTGAAAGTCAAGAAATGGAGACGATGTGACATGGTGCTTTACATTTTTGAGTTCAGATCTTGGCTCTGTTATTGGCTTGAGGCTAAACAACATGGCCCAAAGGAAGACGCCCAGAAACATCCCAAACATTGCAAAATAGAGAAATTAACAAGATGCAGACATCACCAAGCACAAAAAGTGCTTGATGATGTTTTGATTATGATATTGGTGTTGATTTTGTTAGCATTCAATGAAGCCACTCTAAAAGTTTCCCAGACTCACTGTCTGTATATCTTTCATGTCAGCTTTGTTGGTGGTCATTTGTTAGCATTTGCTAGATGCAGGCTAAGTTTACCCTTTAGCATTTCACTACCAATCTAGGCTAGCTTACAGCTGTTAACTACTTGATGTATTAGTATGGTGACCATATATTTGTGACATTGTTTTCTTCTTTTCGTGATCCTTGCTTGTGTTACACTTACTCTCTGATGCAAGTCGCTTTGTAGAAAAGTGTCTGATAAGTGAATCGAAGAATATGTCAAGATTTGAGCAGTACTGTCCTGGTTTTCAAGCTTCATGTCCTGAGTCCCCACAGCAGTCCCAGTCCCGGTTTTAACCAACCAGATCGATCACCATGCTTGCAACACTGATTTGTCTATACAGTAAGTTAATCACTTTCATGGCCAAGCTGTTGCTGTCTTAACTCATAGAAAAACGTCACTGAGGCTACTGAATGTGGCTATTTTGAGATCAGTGGGGGATTGTTAAAAAGTGCAGTTGTGTTCAGACTGAAGTCATTTCTCCTGGAGAGCTCATAAATGAAGTCCTGTGACTGGGTTTCATTGTGGTTTTATGTGGGTTGAATCATTTTTGGCATCTTAGAATTTTCCAATAAAAGTTATGGCACTTGCGAAGACAGTGCCACAAACACAAACCTTTAATTTTCTCTGAAAACATCAAAATAATATACTATATATATTTGAATTCTTATCAGACTCTGCAAAACAAATGATGAAACACCCATTGTCCTAAATCTGTCTGACCTCAAAAAAAGTTCATGTGAGGTTCAATGTGATGGAGTATTCCCGAATTCTCAAAGATCAATCAAACCACACATGTGCTTGGACACGGTGCCAGTGCACGTCTGTGCTTTGCTGTCCATTAGTCAGAACTGTCTCTATTTTACACACTGAGTCAAAGGATATGAGCAAGCATGAAACTCAACAGCTGGAGTCTGCCTGGGGCCATGGGGAAGAAGAGCATGATTCAAAACAGAGCAGAACTTGGAAACGGTCAGTTTTTTCATAGACTTTCAGGCTTTTTAAGATTTACAATAAAAATCCAAATGTCTGACACTGAGAACAGCGATGTCAAACATTCTTTTCATCTTCTGATTTCTGAAACGTCTCAGGGGTTACACCTTGAAGGAAGTTTGGAAGAAAAAGTCAAACATTTCAGTCGACCCAGAACTCTGAAATCAAAAAAATCCAGAGGGTCTGAAACTGATTTAGAGTAAGATGTTCCAATCAATGCGTATCGTTAAATTACGACCATTCCCATTTTCTTCAAGGGTATTTGTTTTAATCCAATAAAAGTGGGGGATTATTGGCAGATGGCAGATCTATGAAAGCTTTATTTTCATTTTTTTTTTTAAAAAGGTTCAGATGTCTATCTGACAACGAACCACATCAGGATTGGATACCACAATAATAACACTACTGTGTATCATTATCTGTGACTAATCATAAGAAGGATATGATTAAATGAAACTTATTTCTAAGATAAACAACTGGCTCTGTAATATCAAGCATGGAGATGTGTCTAATAGCCGTAAGGGACAACTAGCAATCGCATGCTGGGTTAATTAATGATGTTATGTTCAAATAAATGATTGAAAAAACACAATGACATTCCCAGAAACAAACCTGTGCTGCACTTAAGGGAGCAGCAGTAGTTAAAATGTGAAAATAATGACCAGATAAATGCATCATTAAATTCAAAAAGTATACTGCAGAAAACATATTCAGTGTGAACATGTCTTAAACGCCTCAGAGGAAGAAAAAGAATAACAGTGAATCCACATTTTGACAGAAGTTCTGACATGATCCTGACAAAAAGTACATCCTGGACACAAAGAACACATTACGTATTTTTCACAATTTTCCAGACAAAAACTGAATTACCAGCTATTCTGAAATGTCTTGGGTAATGACATGGACATTGAGTGTGTGCAGACAAATGGATTTGTTCTTGGGCCATTATCATAGGCTGAAATGAAATAACTTTATTAGAGTTGGGGGGGATTTCTGTGAGCCGCGGCTGCTGGAGCAGGAGGAGACAGAAAGAAGGAATGGAAACAGAGGATAATGATAAATAGGCATGGGGTGCATTTGGTGGAAATAAATAAAGATATGTAAGAAATTAAAGTATTCAAAACAGGAGTAAATTGCAAACAGAGCATGCGAGAGGAAAATTCAGGAAACCGTTAGAGTTAGGAGTATCACCCTCTGGGGAATACACTTGGTTGTGCAAAATTTCATGGAAATTTCATGGCCCTAGTGTGCTGAAAACAAAGGCTTTCTCATCCTGGGCATTCATATATCAATGCCTGGTCACCGCCCTTTCTGAGTCTCAAATAGATGCCTAAAGTAAAGTCTGTCATGTGTCCTACAGATGCATGTTCAGGGGGCGTCTGTTTTCCTCTCATCTAAATGTGATTATCGTCAAAATGTCCTATAATATTCAGGCAAGAAAAAGAAATGACATGGTCAAACCATCGACCAATCACTATTTCTATAGTGCCAATTCATAATTTATCTCAAGATGCTTTACAAAAGAGCAAGTCAAATAATTTATTCAATGCTATGTTACAAAAGAAAAAGGAGAGACGGTATAAGATGCAGGAAGGGTTTCATTCTACAATATTCTAACGGTATTACGTGAAACTTAGTCCCTATTATATCAGGTATAAGTTCAGACATTTCATAGTATGGTGTGTCAGTGTTTAATGCAAAATGCTGTGAAAAGGACTGTGTCCGAGTTCTCTTGTTACTATTTTTCATATTAAGAGGACCAAGGGTCTCACGCTCTCAACAATGATTCCTTAGATCTAATATGACTCATTAACCAAGATTAAAATGTTTTATCATCCACTGAAAGCTAACACTCCTTTGAACCTCAACCTCAGATCTACTGATACAACTTGCTTTGCCTTTAGACATTCATCATTGATATCTTTACAGTTCCTGAATGCCTTTTTTTAACCATTGAAACTGTCCATAAGGTTTATCCACCTTTTGTTCTTCTACTGTTAACAAATGATCCTTAGAAGTAAGGAACGGCCCTAACACAAGGCGGTTAATTAGACAGGCTTAAAAAGACTGCACAGGCTCTGTGGACATTATTTGCAGACAGCTACATCCTGTATGAGACACTCACACATCTGCACAGCTGGATTGTGCTAAAACACCTAGAGATATTGAAAATTGTTCATGTAAACTGTTCAGCATGGTGCCGTTACAAAAGCTGAGTGTGGAGTGGGGGAATTGTTAGAAGTTGATGTTGGAATCAACATATTAAGGAAAAAGTGTCTTAACACTGGCTGAAATCTCAAGCAGATCCAAACTCCTCTGTGAACAGCCATCTGCAGGGACCCATGGTCAAGTGTCAATTTAGGTCCAATTCAAATATTTCACCAAAATGTGTTTTTGTCAAAGGTTCACTGAGCAGTATAATTGCAAAAAAAGACTGCATGTTCTCTGGGGCATATCGTGTTGAACATTGGTTGCAAACAGCTGCAGTCTGTTTGAGACACTCAACAGTATTTTTTTTCTTCAATTTATTTACGTTTTTCTCATACAAAGGGAAGCTAAGGCATTTTTCTTCCTCCTGCACCTTTACCTTCTTTGTATATGCAAAAGAAAAAGAAAGCATGCTCTGTACATTGTACGGCTTGAAAGAAATGAAATAAAACAAATATCTGCACATCTGGATTGTACCAAAAGGCCAGGCATTATCAAAAACCACAGCCCAAAAACATCTGATCATAAATTGAGAAGGTATAGGATTTGTTCTGCTTTTTGAAAGTCTGGTGTGGGCCAGGCAACTGTTCAGAGATTCAGTTAGTAACACTCACATAAAAGGCCAAACACTAAACCGACAGGAAGGCCAACATTTATCACAGCTTGTGAGACGGAAAACCTCACAGTTATTTGGATTTGGAGTTATGCATTAGCTCTATCTCACTGCCGCGTAGAGAAATGTATAAATGATAGCAGAGCCAACTTTACAGATACAAAGGACGTTTGGCTTTACAGATACAGAGTTTGAGTCACCTCAGACAAGACCATGCATCTTCTGCTCTGGCTGTCTCCCTGCTGCATTATCTTAATCCTCCTTGGACCAAAATCTGTCAGGGAACACAATACATTCGCTGACTAGGAGGAACAGCTGATAATGAAACAGGCTTTCTCTTTCTTTAACATTTTACAGGGTCTGCGTTGCTTCACAAACAGACTCCTAAAAGTGTGATGTCACTGCCACCATACTTCCTGCAGTCGCTGGGAATGCTGGGTCATCATTTTTTCTGGCTCTCTCTTGAACAGTAGACTGCTCGAGGGCTTTGTGAGAGTGTTAAAAAGTGTGGTGTCTGGATTTAAATTGAAGCCAAGCATGACATAAGGGTTCAAAGTAAGCAATGTTGTAAGAAGTTGAGCCAAACCCATTTTCACTGGATATTTTCAGTTATGTCTTCAGTGAGACTGAGTGTGGAAAAACTCTGTAGCAGCGACTGACAGATTTATACAAGCTATCCTGGGTCTGCCTATAAGTTATCATGTGCTATACCAAAATATTTATGACATAGCTTTCATATGGTCAAAGAAAACTGGGACGATAATGAATTCCTTCTGTATGTTTTGTCTTTTGCCGAAACTGCAGCTCTCTGACTTCCAAGTGCAATGTCTGTTTCGTAAGCCATCGTAAAAATGATTATCGGTATCTTTGAGTTTGTATTAGTTAAACCATGTTTGCTGCTAGCTGTTTTGATTGATTAATATGGAATACATTTTATTATCTTTGTTTTAAAACCAGCACAATGTACGTCCATGTATTTTTTTAAACTGTTAACTGAGCTGTGTGTTGCACAACGAACAAGGATTAATTATTGTCTCTCTTGTGGGTAAAAGAGCCCAAAGCAGATGTTTGCCAAAGGGGAACATCTTTATTATAAAGTGGTAGCTTGTTAACACTGATTTGGTTATGTTTTTTCTTGTTTGTGACACAGTAGTGTCAGCTTGATTAAATTGAATTGAATGAAAGTCATATTATGAAGAAACATAGTTTAAAGTGTGACATGTATTGATGTGGCTTGATGGTTATTTTTACACATTTATCTTTGTTTTTTCCTCTATGTCTTGAAAAAGATGGAAACAGCTGTTGACCGATGTTGTTCATTTATCATAGCTTCAATTAGCAGCTTAGTAGCATTGTTCTTTCACTATCGTGTCCTTTTATATGTGCTTGTTTACGTTGTCTCTCTCCATTGTAACCACATTCCTGCCTTTATTTTAACATGTTTGCCTTCACTGACTCCCATTCAAACAAAACCAAATAGGCCTCACTTTTATTTGACCCTCCCTGCCTTTGTGTTCTACTTTGTGACAAATCACACCTGCCTTAGAAAAGTGAATCCAGTAACAAGGTTTCCAATAACATCACACACTTCAGTGCTGGAGTTGGACTCAGCTGGTCCCAAAAAAATGCTCCATAAATCATTTCTTTCTTGCGCTCCCTTGAAGCGCCTTTTTGTGTCTGATGGCTGCATTATTTAGAGGAAAAATCCCTGTTTGCAGAACTGGAAACTAATCCCAACCTGGTCAATTGATCTCAAAGCTTGATGTAACTAAACACAAATGAGGCCATTAAATGTTGTTAACTTCATATTTTATCCAAAATCCGCTCTGAAAAGCTACACATCTATGCCCAAGCAGCTCAAAGAGCAATGTTTGTTTTTCGTTTTTTTTTTTGTTTTTTTTTCCTGTTTTAACTGTATGGAAAAAGAGGGTGGTTCTCCAACATCATCTCCTCACAGGGTTTTATTTTTTACGACACTGTCCTCTGTGAGTAGGCGGAGTCCTCCCTCTCTTCAAAATGATTTAGCATAAATGTAAATGTGCCACAAAAGACTTCAAATCAAAACAGAGCGACACACCCTACAGCCATAGCATTACTTCATTTTCCATTTTCTCTGTTTGTTTGACACCACATTGAGATTCCCTCTGCAGAGAAATGTCACAGGACAGCTATATAGATTTGCTTCCCCAGGCCGCCACTTTACTCTCTGGGAGTATGTTCCTCTTTTTTAGTGGGGTTAGCAGTGCAATGTAATAAAAGCAGAGTTGACCACATGCCGCTGCATCTGATTTCAGTTGGACACTGTGAGTGGGAGAACCTGAGACTTGGTGGCAGTTGTAAAATGATGTCCTTTTGGTTTTTCACTGTTATTTTTGAGGTGAGATTCAGACCGTGAGGATCTGTGAGGCCTTTTTCCATGTCATAAATCTGACTGATGCACTCTGCAGATCTTGGTTTATGTAAGGCTTATGTAACGTACTCATTCCCTTTCTGTTTGTGTATCTGAAGAGTTTTAGAGTCAATATGATTAGAGATACAAACATCTTTTTGAAAAGTTTATTCTCAGGCTTGTTATTCCCTTATAGGGCAGTCGATAGAGTCAGGAATCAGGGAGAGAGAGGGAGAGAGAGAGAGAGAGAGAGAATTGAAAAATGACATGTGCAAGAAGTTACTGGTTGGAATTGAACGTGGGACGTCACCGTGGAAGACTACAGCCTCCTTACATGGGGCGCACGTCTTAACCACTATGCTACTCGCACCCCAAAATACAAACCTCTTTGTATACATTTTTTTTAAGCAGTACACTCATTTTTATAATGCAATTCCAAAATTTGAGGTAAATAAATTCTCGAAGACAAATACAAAAAAATAAGAGAAGAGAAAAAATACAGACACATTAACTCAAAACATTATAATAATCAGTCACATTTAATTAAAAAAAAAGGTTACATCATTAAACTCCTGTCAGTTCTTAGGGTTGCATAAGTTACTTTTTGGTTACCTGATTAAAAACCAGAGGGATTAAAACAATGAAAATAATTTATATCATTTTTTAGGTAGTGTATATGAAATCTTATATGCACGTCTCAGCCTGGAATAATACCACGTGCGGTGGAAAAATGAGAGCAGGACTGTTGTGAGGTTAAAGACAGTGTTACGTCTGCTTTTTCCAACTGGAAACATATGCAAACGTTGAGTGGAATTGTGGGTTTAGCCAATTAGATCACTCACATTATGTTAGATCTTGAGATCTCAACATTTTTTCCCTCACGGGATTACAGTCATGACAACAGCTGCTTAAAGCATATTGAAAAAAAGAATTCTTTTTTGAATGGTATTTCTACGATCAGTGTAAGAAATGTGTCTTCTACGATAAACACTGTGGGCACATTGTTTCCATACTAGAAGCTATTTTACAAGAAGCAGACAGTACAGTAGTAATCAGTGTAGTAATTACAAGTCCAAGCTTTAACAAGACTCTCAACTCTGAACAGATGACCCTCACTTGTGTTTCCTTTGAACTAAACTGGACTTGTCATTTGATGCCAGCAGCTGACTTAAAAACAGGTGGTTACTCTCCTAAAGGAAGCCCAGTGAACATGTTTATGTGCTGCCAAACACACACGGCAGAGAAATGGTTTACTACATTATTCCTGGAATAAGATAATGACTTTTACAGTGTCATCATGTTAAATAGGAAGAAGATCAGTTGCAGATGAAAAATCAATTAAAGCCTTTTAAATCCAAGTTAAATGTTAGTGTTAGGTAGGTTTCAGCAGCTGGCAGGCATAAAGTGCAGGAATAAGTGTTTTAAAATGAGGGTGAGCTCTACTTAAAGAGAATTTATTTCTTAGGGTAATTAATAGTCACAGCGTACTCCATTTTTGAACCACTGTAAGGCAGGGCTGAAAGAAATTACTCTGCAATTGTAACTCACGGTTTTTAAATGACAAATAAATGTGATTGGCTCATTTATTTTATGTAAGAATTAAAAACCTTGTGATAAATACTTTTTACACAGATGTCACATCCTACATTGGAAATATCATGTTCACATACACAGAAGCATTGACAGCAATATGCTATGACTATGCCTTCATAGGTCAGTGATTTATAACATGTTTGTTGATAACTCTTTCTGTGGAGCAGTTACTATTGCTGACAGATAAATGAGTAAAAAGTACAGCACCTTGAATGCCTTTCAAATATAGGAAAGAAAGGTGAAGGGAACAGAGAAATACTGAAGTAAATAATAAGTATTTGAAAGTTGCCCTCAGCACTTCCGATGATGCATTGAGTATTGATCTAGCAACTTGTTTCCATCAGGAACAGAAGACTTAAACTATGAAAGCCGTTTTGCTCTGACAGCGACTAATATCCTTTTCCTTTTCTCAGTCTCAGAAATAGTCTTTATCCAGAGATAACAATGCTGGTTTCCTGTGATTAACAGTTCATTTCAGTTGTTTTCTCAAGATATCGACTTATTTTTCTTGTTATATTAGCAAGAAAGCTGGTTTTACCTTAAAACGCAATAATTTATCTCATTATTTCCCTTTCCTGGGCAAGCTTTCTGGTGAAAAATCAATATCTGCTTATCACTGTGATAGACCAAACAATAACATGCCATACTGACATTTCCCAATGAGTTAGGACTATTTCCACGTTTGTTTTGTCCTTTTGCTACTCTTGGGAATCTGTCTGGATAAAGAAATTGTAATCTAGAAAAAAACAATCAGAAATTACTCATGAATGAATTCATGTCTGATTAGTGCTTCCATATAAATCATACTCTAATCGCCTTTCAAAATATAGAATATAATGTCAGTATATAGCTTAATAGCCAAGGCAGGGTAATATAAGTAGTCCCTGCAGCTGTAGAGTTGGCTGCACAAACTCGATATAAAATCATGAAACACATTTTAAACAATAGTTATGATGTAACATAGCCAATTAAAATTTAAACAACAGAGGCTGACGAATGCAGAACAAAGACATGAGCAACAAGAAGCAGACCTAATTACAGTTCAACAATTCAAAAATAGTAAATTATAGAATCGCTTTACAAAATCTGACATAAACACAGACAGTTAAGAGCAACAGTATAACAATAGCACTAAGCAACTGCACGGTTCAACAATAGACTGACATTTGCCAAATAGTTGCATCATATGAAGTGTGTTAAATACTCATATTTACTTTTAAACAGCTTTTTTTTCTCTCCAGTTTGTCATCATCACAGCTGCATTTAAGGTCATTATTGCCAAGCCACAGCGCCACCTTAGGATCACAATTTTAATTAGGGTTTTTTTTTTACCAGCTTTTTTAGAGCCATATTCTGTAAACCATTGTTCTTTGTTTCATAACTCAAAATTTATATGGTGAGGTTTCATCCTCCATTTTCTTACATCATCAGAGCAAGTCTTTCCTTAGGAAAGCTGTGTTTTGAATGACAATTGCATGTCTTAGAAAAAGCTTCTTGTTGCAACAAGAGCAAGACCATATGAAACGTCCATCATATTATAACTCTATGCAAATCAACAAATAGGCCAACCACTATACAAAATAATAAAGATTTCTGCACAGGCTACAGTTGAATCCACTCTGGCAGGCTTCTTCAGATATTGTTTATCCTAACAGAAGGAGGCTAATTAGGCTGCATGTCTGCTGCGTTTTTCGATTGCGTTTTAAGTCTATAAATTCATATGTGGTCATTTGTGTATTTATCAATACTAACTCTTAACCACCTCAGCCAATTTGTCACGGTTCTGTGAATGGACATAAACTTTAGTCCTTCCTGGCCTGGCCCCGCTGGTTGCCTGCCCCAGACTGAATGCAGCCTTTTTAAAGTGACGGAGGGGCTGTAATTTGAGAGTAGCAGAGAGGTATTATTAGCCAAAAAACCCGGAGCGCGCCACTTGAGACATCCAGATGTTGCGTTTGAGGCACCAAGTGAAGTCGGGTGAAGGCTACAATTGTTTTCCACGCTGAAACAAACTTTCATACATCACTTTTCCTGCTGCTCGGCAGAGATGGGAGCTGGCAGGCTCGAATAAAGGAAGAAAAGTGAGGTTGTTGAAGACATTTTTAAGCCTTTTTTTAATCACCCGGGTGAAGATAGATGAACTAAAAAGGGATTAGGGAGAGGAACAACAAAACCTGAACTAACTGCGCAATTTGGACGAAATGTGTGTGTTTCTACGCTGGATTGGAATGAAATAGTCCTCCAGGTTGACACCTTTTGATTTAGTTTATTTAAAAAAAAAAAAAAATACATTTTTAAATTTGATTTTTCTAATTTTTTTGGAGCATCATGGCTTTTCTTCACTTGCTCCTGTGTGCCGGGATGTTATCACTGCCGATGTGTGGAGCGTTTTTTAACGGACCGTTGCAACCGGAGATGTCCAATGGCACTTTTCATCATTATTTCGTGCCGGACGGCGACTACGAGGAAAACGACGACCCGGAGAAGTGCCAAATGCTTTTTAAAATGACCGATGAAAGAAAGTGTGGACTCCCTGAGGACCAGGACGCTGTCATACGTGATGATTTCACTATCATCAAGAGGCAGATTGAGGACTCGGCCAGGGTGCTGGAGGGCATCGGGAAAAGCATCTCGTACGACCTGGACGGAGAGGACAGCTACGGGAAATATCTGCGGAGGGAGACGGCGCAGATCAGTGAGGCGTTTACGAACTCGGAGAAATCTCTGCTCGAGCTCGAGGTCAAATTTAAGCAGAGCCAGGAGAGTGAGCTGAGAGAGGAGCACCGGCTCAACGACGACTTTCTCAACATGATAGTGCACACGCGGGACGTCCTGAAAGACACTTTGGACATTTCTCTGGGACTCAAGGACAAGCATGAGCTCCTGTCTCTGATTGTCCGCAGCCACGGCACGAGACTGAGCAGACTGAAGAATGAATATATGAAATTCTGAACGAGTATCGGACCCTGAACGTCTCATTATTATAGTATTGTTATTACCTTTTTTAAGAAACGTTCTTATGTTGGAGTGTGACCAAGAGGCAGAGAAAGGTGTGAAGAATGATAGCAATCATATCAGGGATTTAAAAAATAACCAAAAGCACAAACACAGTCATATGTCCTCCTTTAACTCCATAACAGCAACTAAAGGTTCTGGACCCATACAGTGGGTCAAATTATAAGACCTAGGGTCACTACATAGAACAGAAAGACTTTTATTTTATAGCAATAACTTTAGTCTCCCACTTTTCTGTCTCACTCTCACATTTGCTTTTATTCTTATACTTGCAGGTCACACAAACACTTGTAGCCATGCAGTTGTGGTTGGATATACTATCTTTGACCTATAGGCCAATATATAGATGACAAAACTGACATTTTCCAAGGTACACAAAGACTGTTTGCTACTTATGTTAAAGTAAGAAACCTGTATTAAGGTTGATTGTCCTAAATTTACATAGGGTTAAAAAAATCGGCTATGGTGCACTGCTTATTGATAACTTGATCATATAGCTATATTAGGGTGTCATGTGTTAGCATGTGTTTAAATTATATTTGGTTTATAATTCTCTTCATGAAGTTGAATTCAAAGAAAATTTAAATTTAATCAGAAGAAAAAGTCAAACTGTCACATCCATTGTCATCTTTGCAGAAATATCGTAGAGGTTACATAACACCCCAGCAATATTAAAAGATGAATGCTTATCGCAATCTACTTTATGAAGGTCTTTTTTATACAATTCTTACTCCAAAAATCAGCCTTTTTATTTAATATTCCCCTTTTGAATGGGGAATTGGGATACTATCCTCTATAGCATCTGCAGTTTTCTACGACAACATGATGATGAATTCTCTGGGGGGCAAAAACAATGAGATACTGTTAAGGGATATATATTAAAAAAACCCAGCAAACCTAACTCACTAAATCAAATTAAAGTACCTCATCATATCAACAAAAAAGACCATATTGCCATAAAATGGTCATGTTCAGTGATTTGTGATGCACCCACAGATATTAAAGAGGTAACTCCCGCCATATAAGAGGTATATAAAAAGAAAATCTATAGACAATCATCTGAGGGTCAGAACTGTCACTCAGAGCGACCGCCGTATTACTCGAGTATTATGAAAGCACATCATAGGTGCCTACTGCCTACATCACTATATTTAAATGTTTAATCAAAAGTACAGTCATCATTTTCTATCATTAAAGTACTACCATATACTGTAAGTTAAACATTAATGATTCAGCGGCCAATCGATAGGCTACACTAAGCTGCCTCTTTTACAGTCCTTTGTGGTTAGTGCATCTGCTTGACCTGTCAACAGTCACAGGTTTTGTGTGTGTGTGTGTGTTTAAAACAACGGCTTCAGACATTAGTCAACCAATTAAAAGTGAGAACAGTTTACTGTCGTCAGATGAAGGGTTTGACAAACTTCATTCAGTCCTATGTAAGCGGTGAAGAGAGAGTCTTGAAGATTATTTTGGCATTTTCACTTCGTTTCATTCTTTTCAACACTATGGACAGGCTATTTGTCAGTGTTCATATTTACTAGTGAATGATGCGCTTGAGTTGACGATATGAAGTTTGGAAAACCCTTCATATAACCATAGGGGTCAACATAACGGACGTCATGTAGCTTTGTTTAAAGCTCCTTACATGAGTTACTTTTATTGTTGCTCTTGTCTGACCATCCATATGAATTTGTCGACAAATATCAAATCATGTTTACATATGGACATCTATCTGTTGTATTATCTTGCTGTATAGGCTGGCAGACTTTGCACAATTCTTCACTGTTCAGGTGCAAAAGGTTGTGACATGGTTTAACATGCAAGGCCTTGCTTTTACAGAGGCAGTATAATCTTGTAAAATGTACAGTGTATTATCAGAAATAAGTAAATACTGTGAGTGCTAATATCTTTATGATAGAACACATTGATATGTATTCATTGTTTGTATAAAGCTTTGATATAGAGCAGCATTTATCTATTCTTGTCTACTTTTGAAAAACAGCGTTTGGTGATAATAATTTGACAGATAAGACTGCAGGCAGCACTCGTGGACTTCAATGTCAAACATAAATATGTGTGAAAATATTAGCAGATGGTGTTGTGTCTTCTCAAATAAAAGGTTGTATATAAAGTTCTGTTGTTGGAAAGGCACAGTTTTTAATTCAATAAACGCTACAAATCTGTGTGAAATCCTTTTTTTAAAAAAAAGCAGGGATTCATCTAGGAATTGTAAGCTCCACACAATAATTTACTTTTCCTCCTGTATTTGTGCCTATAAGCAGTGAAAATGAGGTAAAATAGTGCCTTTTTGTTGCTGGGAGTCCCCGTAGTGCTGCATCTAGGAGGTCCTTGGTTTTTGCGCAGCAAGCAGCATTACAACCAGGCCTGCGTACTGTACTGCCACGTGCTTTGAAATTACAAAATTCCCCTCTGTGTTTGCTTTACTAGGTTTTGAGGTCTGCTGTGAATTATACACACAGTCCCCCCTGTGGGTGCTTTGAATTAAGGAAGAAGCTGCTTGTTGGTATTTACTGGGACCAGAGAGGTATAATGAAGTTGTGTTGATGGGTTTGTGGTTTGATGGGCGTCACAAACTACTTGTTTTTTCCGGTTTTCTGCTTCAAACTGCGGAAACAACATTTTTTTTGGTTAGCCTTTTAAAGTCTTGAAAAAAATCTGAGGCTTTGAGGCGATAGAGGAAAAAAAGCCCAAAGTATCCACAGCTCCATTCTGAATTGAAAAGTGCCAACTGATGTTGGGTTATGTAACACTGCAAAGTACAGTGAGGCAGTTACGATTGTGGTTACACAGTCACAGTCGATACTATGAGCCCACTGATTACAGTCACGATGCGGCAACATAAAAGACTACACACCAAAAAACCTTTAGCCTAAAAAGATTGTTTCCATGAGAGGGAAAAGCTCCAGCTTCTCTAGCTTTGGAGGGACAGATGATGGGCATCACTCTGAGGAAAAAAAAGATGAAGATTATAAAAGTGAGACTTCTGCTTTAACTACCATACTTAGAAGAAACATATGTTGTATTTTTATTGCATTGTCTGTGGTATCAGTTCTAGTGTTCCAACGACCTTGGACTTAGGCCACCTTTCTTTTTTTTTAGATATTCATGATGAACATACAGTATTGCACAATAAGCGTCGACAAAAGCAAAGTAAATAAACTGACACGTGTTCACTTAAAATTATGGCAAAGGTGAATGAGTTGTAATCGTCTTTTACCCTTTGCAACTCATCGGTGGGGTTATAAAGTCAGTGACCATGTGTGATCTTGGGTTAATATTTACAAAATTAAGCTTATAAATCTGAACTCAGGTGTTGGCAAGAACACTTGGATTAAGACTGTACTGAACTCTAGATTCTGGTTTGTCTTCTCTGAGGAAGCATTACACTGAAAGAGGTATGACTCTTTTCACTCTCATAACTTTTATTTCTGATGAATATAGCTGTGTTTTCCGATTTAATTAGCAACCTTTTGGTATGTTAAAGGTCTTTTCCTTGTGAAATCTAAAACGCTGAGAAAATATTGAAAATACAGATCACAATCTTCAAGTTGTGTCCTTAAATTTTGCCCAAAAATTAATTTTTAGTCCCAAATCTAAAGATGAACGATTAAGTGTAGACAAGAATCTTAAAATATTTACATTTAAAAATGTGAAACAATAAAATGTTTTAAATTTTAGATGAATTAATAACAAAAAAAAGTCATTATATTTATAATCCAAGATAATTTGCTGACATTTGATTCATGACTTATGTTCATGCTCTCCAAAGGATGCATCTTAATGACTCCCGGTGATCACATTTATCTCTGGACCTACCAGCAATAACATTGAGAGTAATCTGTTTGGAGTCTAATACTGGATGTAGGCTCTAATAAGTTTAACCATGTGCATGAACATATACAGCATATCTGCCTTCAGTTATTGTGAAAATGAGCTTCACACTTGATGTTAAATTTAATGATGCCCAAATGTAACAAAAGTTTTATGGTGTTTATGGAGTTGCTCACTAACACAACAAACTTCCTTAGCCAATCATAAAACTCGTTTGAGTTGTTTAATATAAGAAAAACTAGCAAGTCGTTCATGTGGAAATCCTCCTCCATTCCACTTTTTACCTATCCACTGTGATGTGAACACAGACTTTGCTTCCAACGAGGTCTCCAAATGATGAATTCAAATGATTGAATGAATTAGGCTCAAGGAGGATTTATTGAAAATTAAAACTGTAGTTAACGTGTTAAACACTTGAATTGGGGGACATGGGTCATGTTTGCACAGTCAATGTGAGCATCTGATCAAGCACTTGACCCACATCTGGGCAAAATGTTTCTGCTATGTGGGGCTTATTATAATGCTAAAACCACCACTGTATGTCAGCATTACTGTAGGATCTCATTGTTGCATTCTGTAAAATAGCCCCCAGATCCCGCTTGAATCCTTAACACTTCCCCAGCCTCCTAAGACATGAGGCTTTAGTTGGAAAAAACTCATTTTCCTTTGACACACAGTAATAAACGCAATATAAATGTTCTCCTCCCAGCTGAGGACAAGAATATTTCATTTCATTTGTTAATTAAAAAAAATCCATGCACGTATGCTCTGTTATCTATAGGGAGAGAAAAGTAGGGCGATGTTCACAGACTAGGAGTGATTATGTCATGTGCACAGCCTCCCGGTCGACCTTTCACCTACTTTCTCTCAGTGACAGCACCACGGCAGCGCTCGCGAGGAAGAGGAACCGCAGGCAAAATATACCACCAGGTACTGTAAAGAAAACACGTGAATGTTGACTATACTGTTTATTTCATACATAAACTCTAAAGCAAGCCGTTACTGAAACTGGTTGTTTAAATATCGGGACATAATAGTTAGCCTTTCTGTTAGTTTTGAAACCGAAAGTATAATGTAAAGTGAGACAGCCGGTGTTTTGGTTTAACGAGTGACCATATCAATGAGTGACCATCAGCCAAAATGCGTCCGTATTAGTCCAGGGTAAGACATAGGTAAAAAATGGAACAGTGTCCCATCGAAATATTCAGTGTTTAGTTTAAAATACACTCTCCAGTTAAGTCTTAGAACACTTAACAAAAAAAGCACTATAGAAGAAACTACGTATTCAACATCTGCTGTGTACGACAACCACTGTCGCGTTGATGGCTGATGGTCACCAGATAACATGGTCACCGGTGACGACGATACACCGGGGGGTTTGTTTACGTTGACAAGCTAGCTAACAAACAGTTAGCTCCTCATTTAAAGGCTAGCTAAAGGCTAAATATGTGAACGCTTCAGCTGAATGATCTTCAACTGAAAGCATTGTGAACAATGAATTTAACACTGCAAACAACTCTCATTTTCTACTTCACATGTGTAGGGTTAATTTTAGTTTCTACTATACTGGCAAAAATGTGTACTTTTGTAGTAGGTTTCAAATGAACCCTAGATATCTATCTGAGCAGCTATTGCAGAAAAGTTTATTTTATATATCCATATAGAACCATTTATCCATAAGCACTTATAAAAGGCGAACAAAGATGGTTATTCTCCTTCCACTTTTCTTAATTCTCTCACTTTCTTGTCATGTTTATTGCAGAGCTGGTAGCCCCTGCTGATCTGGAGACATAGTCGTGTGAAGAAAAGCGTGCAGAAATGTGGATGAATATATTTTCACGTTTTGCCCGGCCTGCTCTGCAGAGGAGCACATCTGTCACAGCCCGCCACGCGCTGAGGGCTTGTTGTAGGACAGGAAAAACTGCCGGTCCACTATCCTCTGGTCTTACTTCAGTGCAGCTTCGTGGGCATCAGACCCTTGGGTCTGCCTCCCTCCCTCTTACTCGTCACTCAGTGAGGCATGTCCGGGCTCTGAATGAGGAGAGGCTGGTGGAAGTAGAGTGGGAGGATGGAGGTCAAAGTCTGTACCCCTTCACCTGGCTGAGGGACAACTGCCAGTGTCCGCTGTGTACCCTGGAGTCTGCTCAGGCACGGAAACTGTTACTGGCTGATCTGGATGTCCACACAGGAGTTGATGTTGTGGAGGTCACAAATGACAACAAGGTAGGCGTTAATAGTAAACGGTCAGTCAGGATGTTTTCAATAGAGACAAAAGGATGAATCATTTGGATAATCTGCACCAAAATAAACGGGGCATTTCTTCGTTGGCTCAATTCATACTCGGATGCGAAACAAAACAAGAGAGCTCAGACATGAAAACAGCAGGAGTTGTTATTTTTTTTTTTTTATTTGACCAAAATGTATTAAAAAACTCAACAGATATGTATTTAATACAAACTTTACCAAGAAACATTCGCAAAGACTTTCATTTTCTTCAACAACCTCAGAGGCATTTGACTCATAGTCACGAATTATCAGGGTCACATCAGCAGAGCGTTGAAAGTTCCCACCTGTTATTTTATACATGGTGTCCAACTTTTCACAAACATGCTCATCTGCCTATGACGGATTTTTGACCGCACTGCTTCTTCAAGTCAGCCCACGATTCATTTTGTTTGACAGTTAATAGCTAACAAGTTTCTTGCAGGTGTCCCACCTTGCAAAGTGTGACGAGTACACATGACATGTTTACCTATGCTGTGGGAAAAGGTGGCTGTATGTCACTTGCTAATCTGAATAGGCGCAAAACAAACAAGCCAATGACCATTTCTGTTGTTGATTTGTCCTATTTGAAGTTCTTGTGATTTCTGGGGTTTTAAGGCCAATGCAGATTTAAGAGATGGAAAATAACTGGTGTGCTGGAACTGGAATATATTTTGAGCTGAGAATAAAAAAGACTTTTCTTTGTTTAGTATACACTGATTTGACAACACACATGTATTCAGTTAGCTCGATCGTAGTACGCACCAGCATTTGTTGCAGACATGTTGAGCTTATTGGTACCAATGAAGTCAGATCACATTAGAGTTGGCAAATCATGTAATGAAACGATTTCTCTCAACCCAACTATTACGTTCTGCTCTACATGCTGCAGTTCTACATTACGGCAGTCATTTTTAATTGCTAATAGACCTGTGAAAGGCTCTTATCAACACAATAACACTGGCTGATTCACAAAGTGACCACATTACTCTTGGGAGTAGTCCGACTTGTTTATGGATTTGTATCCTGCTGACTGTTTGAGGCCAAGCCTGGTCATAAACTGTGAGGCACAGGGAGGTTAGACAGGTAATTCTGGCAGAAGCACACCTTCAGTGACATTTGAAATCCTTCAAAGGAGCCACCTTTATGAGCTGCGTCCTTCAGATGAGAATGAAATTTAACACCGCTTTCAAGTGACCAGGCTGCCAAGCATCTGCTCCTCAGTTTCTTTTGTTGATAAAAAAAAAAAAGTCACATGCAGTACATTTCCTGTATTGTTTTATTGTTTCCTGTACCAAGATTTTCCAGGTGCCCGATTGGGATAAACATCTGCTTCATATAGCACAACAATGATTTTGTTTTTTGCGCCGAGCTAAAGAAAATATGAAAAATTTAAACCTAGCATTTGGAAAACCCTGAAAACAATCTAAAAAATGTGGCTTGGGGAACCTATCAGCTTTTTGTATCTCCACAGGTGTCGATTGTTTGGCCCGACCAGCACACCAGCATGTTCGATGCCGAGTGGCTGAAAAAACGCTGTTTCTCTCCTGCAGCCAGACAAGCAATGCAAGAAGAACTTTTCCTCAACAGTGAGTCAACATTCAGTATTTTAAAGTCTAAACTTGAAGTCTTTATTTGTAATGATTCGTTTGGGGGATCGCCTCCTGCACATGCTCCACACGCACTTTTCAACCAAATGTAAGTCAATAAAGTACACCGGGCTAAACTGAATTCAGTCTTATTCAACAGTGACCCTGTAATCCTTCATTATGGTGAGAACCTAATTGGTGCCTGAGGCAAGATTTCAGCTGGTTCCTCTCGTGGTGCAACTAATTCCGCTACCAAACGCCAGAAAACAGGCTGAGCGCTCTAAGTTAAACAGATTTTCTACATTTATTTATTAATGTTAATTAAATATTAATCATAATTGTAGCCTTTTTTGAATAGGTAATGTAATTGTGTTTTCCTGACTTATTTTGTTCTATAACTAAATAATAACATGAACATGATATTTGATAAATTAATATTGAGTTATGGATGAACACATTTTCCTTCTTTTTCTTCTTCTTATCTTAGTAACTGCTCTTCCTCACTCGTTAGCGCCCCCTATGAACCGTTGTCTGTACTGCCTCGGCCCCCAGCACTGCTTTTGCTGTCATACGTTGTGTTACGTTCAACTGAAAGGCATTTTCTTTTCTCGCCACATCATTTATATGAACAACAGGCTCACCTCACTAAGAAGTGCAGTCCTGGTGTAAAGGTCAGAGGGGGGTTTAAAGGAGGCCATGAATCACAACCCAGGATGGACAAACACTGCCTTGAATTACAGCCTTTTTAAAGCTCTATTTGTGTGCTTGCTGAGCAGCGACTTAAACCTGCTTCTACATAAACAACAAACAAAGATGACACTTCTCATACTGTAGCCTCTTATCAGTGAGTTATTATAGATTGGAGACACCACTTTGGCGTCAACATACCATTTTTGAATATGTCCTATTCCCCATCCCACTCCCTTCAAAGTGTGTTTAATCCAAAAAAACCCAACTCATTTCATTTAACCCTTTACGCTTTACTTTTTTAACACAGAAATGTATGACAGGAAGTATTTAAACAGGATTCTGAAAAGAGAGAAGAAGAGCAGTGAAGTAGGTGGACTGTGAAAATGAAAGTAGAACACGCTCTGCTTTCGCCTCGATCCGGATAAACTCATTTTAATTCTTCAGAACATCACCAGACATCTTTGTCCTTTCTCTTGATTTTATTTATCAAAGAACTTTGCTCGGTTGAAATGAGTTTCACCTGACAGTGGGTGTAAAATCGTTGTACGCTGTCGTCTTTTTAAGCTACGGAAATCCCTTTTTTTATTGACTCTTTTTATTTAGTTGTCTTTTGTGTTATTTTAATCTTTCTTGTTCAGATTATTTCGATTAGTTCTGTTTTTCTCAGTGTTTAGTATGAATGGATGTGTTGTGCTTGTCCCTGTTTATTATGTAATTCAAGCAGACGTACAGTATGTGCCTGCGTGTCTGTCATGATGAACGTGAGTTACTTTCTCCCTCGATCTCTCCTGTGGAAAAAAAAAGAAGGGATGCCCTTGATTTAAACCCTTCTTTCCACACATTTCCCTCCTCAGAAACATAATGTGGTTGTTGAGGAAGGAAGGTTTTTTTTTTCTTTTTTCTGAAGACTGGAAAGAGAAGTTATTTTACAGTACATTTACAATGGCTCAATTTGCTTAACAGCCTGCCAGACAGCAGAGGAGAAAGTTTAGCTGTGGAACAAGGTAGGGACGTTTCAGTGGAGCGGGGGATGGACTCGTGTATACACACACACACACACACACACACACACACACACACACACACACACACACACACACACACACACACACACGTGGTCCTGAAGGACCCACAGGGCTGAGCGGCTCCTGCTCTAGACTGATTAAGGTTATGTGTGTACGTGTGTGTGTGTGTGTGTGTGTAGCAGAAGTCCTCTACTCATACTGAAGTGTAAATAGATCTCCCTCATGCAGATTACAGACAGACTGATAACCATATGATAGCTGAGATTTTTCCTCTCAGGTTCGAGCCTGGAGCTCCCCTGGAAGACACTGCTGAGGTCATCCACCAAAACACCATGCAAGTGGACATTCACACGCTCACTGGGTTTAATTATGTCCTCCTGAGTGCCATGCAGTCTGAAAATCATTGCGTTGGAATATACTGAAATGTCTGTTCAACATCCTTCGTTTCAAAAATGAATGATGATGAACAGACTTCTCGGGCTCGGAGGATTTTTCTCCCGTTCGCTCTTTTACTTCTCCATGACGTTAACTCACTGGATAATAACAGTCCACAGTTTGGATTTCTGTTTCCTTTTTCATGCAGTGCGACTTGATTTTACAGGCCCAAGAGTGCCTGTTAAAGAGTTCTCAACAGTGAAAGTCAAGCGCACACAGGACACTGTGAGGTCAATATGAAAATTGGAGCTCTGGGGATATTATTCAGCCAGTACTCTGTACCTCCTGCTTTCATGTCTGAAGTCATGTTTTTTTCTTCTGCTTTCACCGTTACTATGGAGTTTGTACAACACAAACCACAGGATGTAGTTCAGCAGCCACTATTCGCGAAGTGAGACATTGGAGAGGTGCTATACGAGGGCCCTTATTACTCTATATAAGACTTTTCACGTCTGTATGACACAGCTCCAGTACAGGGAGCAACCAGGCCGGGCTGCAGTTCTGCTCTGTCACACATTTGACAAAACTTGAACAAAGATTTTATTTCTTACCAACCTTCTCAGACAGCAAATTTAACTTTACAAAAATCAAACTACCTTAACCGCTCACTTGGTTCTTCACGGCGGTGTTTATTTTGAAATATCTAATGAAGTGTATTTATCCACATGTGGTGAGACTGCTTCTCTCGTTTGTTGTCTCTGCACAAGCTGAACAGAGGAGCCGTATGTCTTCTTTGGAAAGGGCGCCGGGCAGTGGGGCTTCTGAAAGGCTGACGTCTGTATAAACGTGAGCCTCTTTCAAGACCCCCTGTCTCAGTTTCTGTCCAAGCCAGATGGAAAACTGATTTGCGAGTGAGGGTCAAGAGCAGATCTGCATGTTCTTACCAAACACAAGCTCGCTGTTGTCAGTATTTCCTTCCTTGGGAATGAACAAATCCCAGAGCCTGTAGGCATGTGTAACCAGGAATTTAAACCCAAACTGACTGAGAGCTTACCTACTGACTTTTCCTTTCTAAATCTGAAGATCACCATTTGAATTTTAGGCCTTTGCAATGAGGCGTTTTTATTGAATTCTACATGAAAATGTGTTTTTTTTAGTGAACCTCCCTTTAGAGGAGAGTCATGATGCTAAGCTACTCTCAAGAACGGCTCAAGCTTTTGCCACTCACAGCCTTATCTCCACTGACTCTTCCTCTCGCAGATAAATCTGTCAGTGAGGTACTCCAACGCCTGCCACATGCTTTTAATATTTGAACCTTGTCATCGTCTCAGACCTCCCATTCTGCACTTGTCATGTTCATTCAGTCTGGGGGTGGTATCATGACTAATTTCCTGTCACTGGTAGTTAAAAGCTGGATTTAAAAACTGGTCAAATTGAATTTCATAAAAGGTAAAAATGTGCCAGACGAGGTAGTTCGCGGCTTATTTCTCACACCTTCATTCATCGCGAGTTCATAAAAGGAGCTTGTCGCCCATCTGAGAGGCCTCTCCATCCTCTCTCTGATTCAGTAAACTGTGTGAATTGCTCGCCCTCAACAGGGCGTAATGCCATGTCATTTGGTAACACATACTCATTTGCTGTGATGACCCAGAATAAGTGCATCCAGTTGTCCTAATGGGAGCAAGTACGAGCGTCTGGCCTCTTTGGACGCACTTGTCTTTGCCCTGCAGGTCGAAAGCTGATGTGATTTTACACATCACATGCTTGAATGGTACTTTGACCGTGAGGAGTTAAGAAACTAAAGTGCTTCAAGGTTTCAGCCTCTGTAAGCGTTTGTTCCTCCAGCTCCTCTATTTGACTCCTTACTTTGCGTTTTAGTTTTAAACACAAAGTGAAGTCTGCAGAAAGTACGGACAGGTCAGTGTCAAGCTGTGAGCTCCATATGTCTGATCAGACTTTTTAATTAGTTTTTACTTCAATCCTTTTTTTTTAATTGGTTTAAATAGTGATGTGTTACCTTTAATTGTGCCTCAGACTTCACTGCTGCTTGACTTCAAAGGTTCACTTTAACATTTGACATTTTCATTACAGTCAGTGGTCCAACGCAAAAACATCAAATTATTCATGAAAAAAAAAACAGAAACATATCTGGAGTTATCACTAAAAATCAATGGGAAAAGCATGATCACTGTCTAAGTGCTACCTTTGGGGAAAGTGAGCCATGGCCCCAACGAAAGCATCCAAAAGTCAAACGTTAGGAGCCCGAACGGAAAGACAACCGTCACTGTAAACAGAGACTGTTCATCACTCCATCAGAACAAATCAATCATTTAAAAACAAACAGGAGACACATTAAAGAATGCTAAGCCCAGTCGATTGGGCCTTTTTCAACGAGAAAGTATAGAGTAGTATAATCCAAAACGTCCATTTCCCTCCGCTCAAACAAAACACATGAACGATTACATGACTCGGTTCACCTGAGGTTACACGTAAAGTTAGTCTGGACTCTGACCGCGTGTATTCTTCATGATCGAGTGATGCTTCAAAAATCAAAGCTTTGAACACGAGACTGTTTGATTGAATGAGCACAGTCTGTTGTTAAATATGATGCAAGTCCTGAAAAGCTGAAGAAACGTCAAAGCCCGTATGCTGAACACATTTATTACAATTTAGTGTCAGAAACTTTCTCAACAGAGAAACGATGATGACACTAAAGGTGCGATGAGATTTCTCTCACTGTAACAGCTGTCGCTGGTAATTCTTCTTTGGCCTGCCAAAGAAATGTCCCGAGTTTCTATTCACAGCCAAAACTGTAAGAAAAAAAGCAGAGTAACCTTTAACTGCAGGGGCCTTCTGTCAAACTATCTCTGGCAATTAAGCATGTTTTTACCTCAGCTGTCTGGACCTCATTAATCTCCGCTGTCTGTAAGTCTCTGTGGAGCTGTCAGGAGTCTGACCGAGGCCATACATGTCCTCCATACATACAGTGTGGAAAATATTCACCAGGAGTGTGACTGTGACACTATTTATGGTACTTGTTAACACATTTAGAACAAAGGTTGAGACAAATGCTACCTAAATAAGGCTTTAAGCAGAAGAATTGTAAGTTCTTTGTGCCTTTATTGGAAAGACGGGACAGTGGACAGAGTTGAGAGGGCGAGAGGGAGTGAGGGAGGAAAGGAGCCACGTTTTGGATTTGAACCTGTGCATGGGCCGCTCAGACTAACTCGTCGACCACCGAGGTTGATTCTGGACTTTAGGCCTTGATTGGATGGGACAGTGGATAGAGCAGGAAACAAAGAGAGACAGAATGGTAATGCAGGACGGGAGCCACAGGTTGGACTTCAACCAGAGTCTGTAGCCTCTGTACATGGGGTACAACCAAACCACGCGGGCATCTGCACCTCAGTTATTGTTTTTTTCCATGAACTTCCCCTGATCCAAGGATCTGCGCTTCAGTCTTTAAGGCTTTCAACATGCAGGACTAAATGTGAAACCACAAGGAGACACATCTGCCTATGCAGGCACGCTTTGTAAACATGACTGTTTGCATATTGTCTTATGGAAACATAACTCTTTGGTCTGATGGTTCTTGCATACATCATGTACAGTCTGTTTTTTATTTCGAAGGAACCGAGGGGACATTAAAAAGTGAAGTTCTTGACTGGAATAATTCTCACTTTTATATCCTTCTTACTAACTTTCAACACTTAAACTTATATTGTTTTTACAATATAAGTTTGTATTCTTATATAATCGTGTTTCTTACTTATAAATACTTAATCTCTGGCGGTCCTTTATCCTGAATGGATGCAGGTGCTGGAGCTGTTTGACCTAATTTACTTTTTCGTGCCTTTGCCAGAAGTTGCTTCAGGGTTTGGGCCAGTTTTTCTTCACTCTGATGTCTCATATCGAAACCTCACAGTATTCATCAATTCCTCTTCCATTACCGTTGGACAGTTGTTGTAAACTTCCTGACCAATCAGCCCGAGGCTCTCCCAAACAAGACTCTTGAGTTTGGACTTTTCGAAATCAGGTCCTCCGACTTGTTGTATAACTCAACCAAGTAGCAGCTGATTTGTTAATTTCCCGTCTGTCTGGTGTTTCCCTCTTTGCCATCTGGTCTGAATTTAGCCTTCTATGTCATCACTCTTCAGCTGACAGAAAGGCTCCTGGAAACATAGCGGCGGAGATCCGTCCATGGAAAATCTTGTATCTCTCCAGAGCTGACCCCCACTTTGTTCAAACATCATTTACAGCCTCGGCAGAACACGTGCGCACAAACACGTGCGTGCATGCTGTGTTATCAGCCTGAAAGGAATCTGAAGAATCCAAACTGTGAACTATGACTTCAGTGTTTTCATTTGTCAGAGTTAATTTGAATCATCATACGCTGTGATTTAATGGACTGCTGAGGGTTTTAGCTGCTCTGGTTTGTCAAACATAACGGCGATCAGCCAAAACGGTCCACATATCCGATGTCTCTGTCGGGAGAACTGGGCCGTCTCTCAGTAAATAAATGTCACTATTTTTCACCTCCACAATTTCTTTTTCACGCTGTGTTTGAAATCTTCACACTTCTACCGTCCTACGTCAGACTGAACGGAAAGCTGGGTGATTAAAAGGATTGGACTTTTCATTTCCCTGGCAACTTAAGACCTCCTGCTCGGCTCTTTAAATATTACTGAAAGCATTGAGTCTTATTTGGCAAAAAGAACATCATTTGACAAACTACTGCACGGCTCGGTGGAGGACTTTTGGGAACCTAAACTTGGTGATGGAGAAGAGTTGGTTCAGTGTGTGTGTGTGTGTGTGTGTGTGTGTGTGTGTGTGTGTGTGTGTGTGTGTGTGTGTGTGTGTGTGTGTGTGTGTGTGTGTGTGTGTGTGTGTGTGTGTGTGTGTGTGTGTGTGTGAGTGAGTGTGAAGGGCCTGCAGCTCTCCAGTAAGAAACACAGCTCACTCTGTCTCGTCCACACTGGGACAGACACTGAGGCTGCTCCGGGTCACTCTCACAGATAAAGGTGTGTTTGTCCCATTAGTGTCGGGTGGAGTTAGTTTCTCGGAGCTCACACACGTTATGAAAACACACACACACACACACACACACACACACACACGTACATGCTAATTGTTACCTGGAATCTAAACGTGAGCTCCTCGCAGGTCTTTTAATGTCCTTTTTCGGCTGTGTTGAAATGTGACGGCTGTCGCGTCTTCTCAAGAACAAAAATCATTCATCGCTGAGCAGTTTGCTCTCGCAGCTGTTTAAAAGATGAGCGTGGGGGAGGAAGCCTGTTTTAAATAAAAGTCAGTCTGCCTTCACTGAGGACATTAATAAACACAGATGACGTTTAAAAAAAGGATTTCTAACTGGATGTGATCAATGAGAGCGCCGGCACCAGCACACTGTGTCATATGGATTACTACAAGCATTATCATTATGCAGAGTGTCAGACGCTGATGCACGGACATGAACAGTCATTTCCCAGCTGAGTGATCATCTTATCTACATTTATAGATCTTTTCAACGAGATAACTGCATTTTGATCAAGGCAAAAAAGTCTAGCTGTGTAAAGATGGATCAAAGAGAGATATCGTATCAGGTAGAGACTGACGTCGCTGAAATATTATTCATCAAAAATATTTGACCAACAGAACAGTGCGTGAGTGTGTTTGTTCATATGGGCCAACAAAAGTTCGACAACACACATCATCGAGTGTTTATTGGTTTCTGTTTTCTTTTTGATCTGATGAATTCACATCTGAATCTCATCGTGGGTCACACTGTCGAGGTTTTTTCTTCTTTCGAGTCTTTAAATGACAAAATGTCACGTTTAGATCAACAGACCGTGTAGTCTGACACATGAAATCCTGATTTTTAAAAAGTAGAATCTAATGGTTAAACGTGCGGCGTTTGTGTTTGGCTCTGTGTTTTTAATGGACTTGTACTTAGAGAAAGAAGAGGGCTTACAAACGCTTCACCCCGTCTTCAACTCAAACTGAAAAAGCTCGTCTCAGATTGACTTTCTTCTCGTTGTCTATTCCTCAGATGTTTCCTTCAATCTGCTCTGCTCTTCTTTAGAGTCTGAGGTTCACACTTAATGTCATGAAGACCTGTGTCGGGATATTTCATTAGTACTGCATGAAAGCCGAGCTGTACCACTCATTCCCAGACAAAGTTTGATCGAGCACAAACAGACGTGAGTGCTCCAGTCTCCATATTTCAGGCCTTTGAAAGAAGTTTCCTTTTTCTTCTTCCATTCTGAGGAAGAAAAAAAAAAACTTCAAATAGTTGAGATCAAAGTAAGAATCTTTATTCTGTTTTCTTCTTTGATCAGCTCATCGTATTACATTTTCTAAATTCGTTCTCAAAGCAGCATAGTTTATAAAATCCTCCTTCTCATGAATTTTCTTGATACTTGGCACTTACACGCCTTTCAAGTCAGTGAACACTGGAAATGACTTTAAAGCTTTTATTTTGACGGTCAAATATTTCCAGTGTGCTGCTCTAAGTTCATCATGGAGTCTGAACTCACATTGTTAAACCACTACTGGCTCTGTTTACTCATCCCTTCGCTCAGGAAGCAGAAAGATATCCAGATTGACTCTCAGCAGACAGAAAACAATCTTATTCAGAGTTACTGAAGTCATTCTTTAAAATGTGCTTTAATGAACCGAACAGTTTGACTCTGATACATGAAGACCATTTATTTAGAAACAAGTAAATAAGAGAGGTTTTCTTGTTGATGCTCGTCTGGCTGTGAGCCCTCTGCTGTGCGTTCCTCAGCCTGCCCACTGAAGTGAGCTGATCCCAGCTCGCTGATAAACCTGAACCAAGCCAAAACAAAAAGCTCTGAAGATAAGTGCGGAGATTCAGACAGCTTTGAAGGTGCTTCCAGCTGCAGAGCAGAGCCATGCAGTCCTGTGAGCTTAGACAGAGCACAGAGAGGGGAGAGCTGGCTGACAGCCCACAGGAGCCCCAGCTTCAGGTTTCCTCATCTGGAAAAGACACTGTAGCAGAGCACGAGCAGGGAGAAACAGGAGACGGGATTATACACACAGACTATCTTGTCAGAATGTCAGCGGCGTCCCTCCGAGCTCAGCGCAGCACATTCCTCGCCGTGAAGAAACCGCAGGGATCTTACAGACCTGAGAAAATAAACGCAAGTCCGAAGCCTGAATGTTTCTTTTTCTTTTTTTCAACCGGCCACTCAGGGGCAGCGAACACAGGAAGTGAAACGTAACGCTAACATTTCATCACCATGAGTTCACGATCTAAGACAAGAGTTGCTTCTTTACACATTGATCAGTTGCAGAGCCGAATGATCATTCACTCCCTGCCAGCCTTTAAGTCCCACACAGACTTCAGCTTCTCGTGAGCCGCAGCATCGTCTCTTCCGGCTCGTCGTTTACTTTCTCTTTCAGCTGTTGGCCTTTGAGCAGGTGGTGTACAGTCTCTGTGAACACAGCGGTGAGAAGGTTCAGAACAGATTTAATTTCTCACTTTACATATTATTGTTTTTTTGATATCAGATATAGATGAAGAAATAGCCAAAAATCGAACGCATCAGAAATCAAAGTTTTCACCGTCAGAGAGGCCTTGACGTGGCGTTCACTGAGTCGTGTAACATCCATCAGTAAGCACTCAGTGACATTTAAGCAGCATACAGTACAAAGACGTACACAGAGCTAAGTAACATGTAAGAGAAAGACGGCGTCATTTTAGAGAAGCCGAGGAAAACACGTTACAAAACAGAAACGATCAGAATTTCAGATCATAAATGAATCCAGTGAATAACTCTTGTAACTTGTATAGATCTTATGTTTTAATTTGAAAATTGAACAGGAACTGTCACCATGACAGATTAGTGGAGTAGAGGTGACTCTACTTTGACTTTCCATGTAAGCATCTAACCCTCTTTCACTCTTGTTTTTTTTAAATGTAGATTCCCAGAGGGAGAAATTCAAGAACAACGCTGCACATGTATCGGACATTTAATGTCCTATTAATGAACCTGTTATATTAACCATCCACTCACAGTGCAGCATTATCTTTAAGATGAGAACAGCTGTGAAGCTTTGTTTGAGCTGCACTGAATGTGTACAGGATCTCAACACTTTGGATCAAGGACCTTCCTCATTATTATTTAAATCTCACATTTAAAAAAAAGAAAAGAAGAAGGGCTGATTAAAACGCAGGTATTCATGCAAACACTTTTTGTTGGAGCTGGATCGACTGCAGCGAGCGTGATAAAGAGTTCACCATCAGATCTGCAGCCAGGACTTCACAGCTGATGTATCTTCACACTGTGAGCGGCGCTGTCACGGGTGACACCCTGAACCACGGGGCCAGAACACCGGCAGACCTTTACAAGACACGCAGGTCCAGTTTCACGAGAGTAATTGTAACATTCAGGCTTTGACCTTTAGCCCAGTTTCTCATTCTCCACCTTTGTTTCTCTCCGCCCTCTTGACAAGTTTTAGCAAGCGGGGGTTCCTGACTCTTTGAACTGTTGGGCCAGAAGCTGATTGTTTGTGACAAGAGCCTGGAGGGAGGTCCAGGAGTCGGGATGATCACTGTGTTCCTGACTGACGTTGCATCCCTTCACTGCTGTTAGCAAAACCAGGCACGCAAATTCCTCGACACTACTTAAAGCCTGCGTGTCTTTTAGAGCAAACACACTCTTTGTCTTTTAATCTTTTGGACATTTTTGAGAACCATAAATGAGGCACGAAGTTTAGAAAGTTGTCCACGCTCTGCAGACTCTGTTTGGGATGCAGAATATTTGGAGCGTTTTTATGTTTTTTTGGGGGGGGATGGAACGACACAGGAGGAGGAGGAGGAGGAGGAGGATTGCGAAACAGACAGGTACACTATCTTCTTTACTAAACCCTCCTCCTCCTCTTTCTGCAAATCTACTTAGCAGCTGTCCTAGAGGAAGTCAGTGGAGAGAGGCTGTGTGGAAAAAGGAGTCGGGCCAGCTGGGTGGAGAGCAGTGGGAGGATTTTTTTCCACCCGTGTCTATCTGAGAGAGAGAGAGAGGGGCTGATTGTTCTCAGCCAGATATTCATCCTGAAGTTTGCAGACCTTCGAACGCACGGCAGGCTGCAAAGTATTCAGAAGACATAGAAGGGACCAACAAAGTGGAGAATGAACGTTGTCTTTCCTGAAGAAAATAAACATTCACGTTTCATCATTTGAATGTTGTGCACGTCGGCTCGGTGTCCTGGACCTGTAGCACACCACTTCATGTCATGTGTGGAAAACACTTGGCCTTAAGGTAGCAGCAATGTGTGATGATGGAAAGTATAACGAGCTGTCCGTGCTCTGTAGCTCGCCCTCTGGTTCTGGTTCATCGTATCAGTTGAACCAAACAATAGGATAATGTCAACACAGCTGCCTTCAGTGAAAACATCTGTATCTTTTTCTTCTGTTGATTTGGAGTGGACTTTCGAGGGTGTCTGGACGATCATACACGCTCCAACCCTGCTAATAATCATATAAATCAATCACTCATCCAGATGTATTCATGTCCAGACTCTTACACAAGAAAAGGTCTTTGCGTGTTTCAGCCTGCTGAATGAAGTCACGGAAGGGTAGATGGATGCGTCCATTTATTGTAAACTAACAGACCTAGTCGTGGATTTCTTAATGCTCGAGGTGAATTCCTCAGGATGTTGGTTTTCTTTCAATCTTAAATAGTGGATTCTTAGTGTGCTTCATGAAAAGTAGCCGATGGTCACTCATCAAGCACTAGTACCATCATATATATATATATATATATGATGGTACTTTAAAGGTGTCGTTGTTTGTCTCTAACAGGCTTCGGATAAAAGCGTCAGCTTTGAATTAGAGGAGTGTAAACCCAGCAGGTGTTGTCTGATGGCCGTGTAGGTCCAACAGGTTCAGCTGTAGAGGACTTTACTGTCTGACCTCACATGAGAAGCGTGAGGAGTAAGGATTGAGTCACAAACAGCAGACGTTTGCTTCGAGGGATAAATAAAAGCTCCTTGGTGGTCACATGACCCTCCATAGGTTCTCTCTCCTCCCAGACTGAAGCTGAAGTGTGGACGACGTCACTGCGCTATAAAACGAAACCAGAACGCTTCACATACAAAGTGGCTTCTGGCAACACTTCCTCCTTCTTCTTGATGTGACAGATTAAAAGACAGTCACCCGGGTGACAGTCACGGTGTGTTTGATGACTCCTGTTTTGGTGCATGGGACTAAACTTCTGCCACTGGAGTTCCATTTCAAGGCCGGGAAATGTGAAGAAAACAACGAATGTAATATCTGATAAAGTTCCTGTGAAACAGACCAGTGGAGCTCTTTGTGTTTGTTTGTTTACGGAGCATCTACGGGACAAGCCAAAGACTCACTGACGGATGGAAAAGCTTCATGTCGGTGCATTCCAGATGCAGCTTATTTCCAGTCAGACAAACACAAAAAAATCTCAATCTCTGCTTCGACTAAAATGACGTGACTTTCATGCGCTCTCTTTTTCAGAACGTTATTACTGGGACTCCAAGCTGCGCATCCCCACGGCAGACTACCAGGAAGTCCTGCATGACGATCAGGCGGCGCTGGACTGGCTTTCGGCCCTGCGTCGCGTTGGCATCGTCTACCTGAAGGGGGCTCCGGCTGAGCAGGGCCAAGTCGCTCGATTGGCCGAGAGGATCGGCTACCTCAGGCTGACGTTCTACGGGTAAGACGCGACGATCATCCTCAGCCAAGACACTGTTTAAAGTTTGGACTCCTCAGAACATCCTGATTATATTCCAATGATGATATTTTAGCTGGAGAAGAGCCTGAAGAGTGTTATTAGTAAGAATTCAATACAAAAAAAACTCTTTATTCATTCCCCTCCTGCTCGACACTGTGAGGAAATACCTTCTCAGTTTCACATTTAATGAAATAAATGTTGAGGATTATTCATCCACTGGTCAATTAAGTCCAGCTTTGATTCCTTTCTGTTCCGTGGAGACCTCGGCGGGGTCTTTGGGCCTTTCATCGCACCAGAGTCCTCTCTGTGACTTAGTGCAGAGCCGATTACTTGAGGACAGAGACGAGGAAAACAACTTTAAAGCATTCCAGCTTTTTAAGCCAGAGGAATTACCTGGTGCACTCAGTCAGAACAGAGGTCTGGAGCCTAAAGCGTTGCCTCTGCCAGCAGATGAGCTCATACTGTTGGAAGCAGAGAGACTGCAGACTCTGAGCTGAAGGCCTGCCATCACAGGAACCAGACCCGCTTTTTACGAGTCGGGCATCCAAACGAGGCACACAAACAGAACATGGAAGATAACTTTACCTCATTAGCGCTCGACTCCTGCTGCATCTCAATGAAGTGTCGGCTTCAGAGGCTTCTGTGAAGCTGCCCACTTTCCCCCCTCAGGGAACCCTGCAAAGTTCATCTCATCTCTTTCTCTCTTTCTCCTCACAGCCTAATTGTCGCTGCTTATCTTCTGAAGCCAACGTTAAATAATTAACGAGGAGTTTATTAATGAATGTTATCTTTGTCCTCAGGCACACATGGCAGGTCCAGGACAAATACATGGCAAACAACGTAGCCTACACTTCTGGAAAGCTCAGTCTCCACACAGACTACCCGGCGCTGCACTTTGCACCTGGAGTGAGTGAATCGGATTAGTATGGTTTATTAAGAGCATTAAACAGAGATACTATCACCTATTAGTTTATGTGCTGATTTTACAAGGCCTGTGTCCTTAAAGCTTATAAAATAAGCATGTGTTCGCCGTGTGTTTGTGTGTGTGTGTGTGTGTGTGTGTGTGCGTGTGTTCGACTGCCTTAGGTGCAGTTTCTTCACTGCATCACTCAGGCGGTGGAGGGGGGCGAGAGCGAGGTTGTGGACGGCTTCCACATGGCCGAGCAGCTGCAGAGAGAAGACCCAGAGGCCTTCAGGACGCTCACCTCGCTCCTCGTGGACTTCACCGACACGGGGACGGACTACTGCGACTTCATGCTGCAGTCCAAGAAATGCATCATCGAGTGAGTGGGGACGGGTCACCTGTTGATTTTTGTTTTTCACACATTTGCCGTCTCTCTGCAGGAAGCAAAGTCACAGACGAGACAATGACTTTGACTTCAGTAAAAAGATGCTCAGAGAGAATCCCCCAGTGTGAGACTGCATGAGTGAATCTGTGAGATACGAAATGAGACACTGCCATCTGCTGTTCACATGTATTATGACCACAAGTACTCAGTAAGGGCTCGGATGGATCAGGATCTTTTTTTTTCACCACCTGGTTTATCTCAAACATAAAAAAACAGCTTTTAAGTCCAGTTGAAAGTTTATTTAATCAATGTGACCGATCGCTGTCAGGTGGACGTCGTGGACTCAATGATTCCGTTTACTGTTTAGTCGAGTAACTGAGAAATAAAACCTCATAGTGGGACAGAAAAAACCAGAGGGTCGAGAGAAATGATTTAATGATCAACAGAGATAATCAGCACCAACTGTTACTATCAATAAATCTTCTTTTCTGTTCATTTTAAAATTCACTCCTGAGCTTCTTGAGTCCCACGTCGGTTGTTCTCGTTTGGGACGTAAGAAAGATGAAACATTTAAAGACATCATCACCTCTATGTGAGTGTATTTGACACAGCAAATTAAGCTTATGTGAGATGGTCTGTAATAAAAAGATAGTTGTTAGTTGCAGCTTTAGACTGATTTTGTATGTTCGCTCGATGTTGACTTACATTTTCAAATCGTAAAAAATTGTCGCACATTTTCTGAATCGATGAAATAATTTCCCTTTTTCCATGTGGGCAGCCTCGACTCTGTGGGCCGAGTCGTGAGGATCAACTACAACAACGCCACCAGGAACTCAGTGCTGGACCTGCCCCTACATCAGGTTCAGCCTTTCTACAGAGCTCTGAAGGCCTACGTGAACATCATGAACCGACCGGAGAACGTGGTCACATACAGCATGCAGCCAGGTCAGCCAGCGCCTCTTCAAACTCAACCCGGAACAATTCCAAAAATGTCCCATGTAGCCCCTCTTTGAATAGTCACCGCTCGGAGTAGTGTGTGCTGCAGGGACAGTCAGAGAGTCCTGATATTCAATGAGACATTCAGGATGTCAGAGGGGAAAAGGAGTGAGTCATTAGTAAGGAGACAACATCGTGCTGGCTTCAAACCTCCATGTTGGAAATCCTCCATCGTCCTGAAGCGTCCTTGAGGTTGCACAAAGGATTCTGTGTGATTCAAACAAACCTGTGTGTGTGTGTGTGTGGGGCTGAGGCTGAAACAGGCCTGCGGTCACAGAAAACGGCGGCAGCTAAAGTTTAACGCTGTAACCACACAGTGCAGGACTGTCACACTGCCAGCATCCTCACGTGGTGCTGGCAGATTTTCTCTTTTCAACACTTCGAAACTACAAAATAAAAGACATTTATTCAGCTATGTTTAATCAGCTCTGACATTAAAGATGACCTTTAGTCTGTCTGACCAACACACAGTTACAAATCAAACACCAAGAAGTACAACATCTGATCACTTGCTTTCTTACGTTGGGTTCAGTTTCACTTTTTAAAACTCCT
Organism: Symphodus melops; assembly: GCF_947650265.1. Taxonomy (NCBI): domain Eukaryota; kingdom Metazoa; phylum Chordata; class Actinopteri; order Labriformes; family Labridae; genus Symphodus; species Symphodus melops. The sequence continues at coordinate 4,900,102 of NC_136693.1, forward strand.
GCTCACAAATAACAGCACTGTGTCTCAGTTTGAGCTGATCATGGAAAATACAAATCAAAGTGTAGGGAGGTTAACTTCTCCCCCAATACGTCAGTTATCAAAAATGATCAAATGAGGAACAGATGGTCAATGAACTGAAAGGGAACTGCACACGTATGTGCATTACCACACACTGCTGGTGTCACACAATGAAACTCAAATAATGAGTTGTTTAAATGCTGAGTTGACTGGCTCAGGAATAAGTGAGCAAACATTTTAGCGCCATGGGTTTCTAACTCTGAAAGTCAATGGGGATTTTAGACGCCTGAAATAAGGTCTGTGCTTAACACAAGCTTAAGAGATGTTGACGTTTTGTTAGACGAGATAAACCACGTTAGCTTAAACCTCCACTTGTGAATTTTAAAGTTCGTACGCAAACTTAAAACAGCGGTTGCTAACAGGTAGCTAACTGAGACTACAGTGGTTGTCATGGAGACATTAAACGTCATCACGCAGTGAGCTCTCGCACTAATCGACCTTACAGCTTCAGGTCGTGTTTTTTAGTGCTCTTGTAAATATTAGGTTAATAAACAATTTGTGGAGCTACGGTTTAGCTAGCTTGTCAAATCCGCTGATTAGATTGATGAAGCGTAACAGTCGTGACGTCAAAAGTCGTTAGCTTGTAGCATAACGTTAGCTTTTTACTTCTCTCAGCTGCATTAACTCTTCAAACTTCATATAAATGATGTTCATCTGTAAAGATTATCCATCTGAACAAAACAGATATGCATCAGAAACGTGTTTGATACAGAGATTATTTTCTGCAATGATCCAAAATCCAATGCAAAAATACCTTAGGAGAATTCTTCTTCGAACCATCGACTGTTAAAAAAGTTTGAACCCATGGCCGAGGTCAGGCTTCAGACGCGTTTCTGATCATTCTGTGTATTTGTGTTTCAGGAGACTTGGTGACCTTTGATAACTGGCGTCTGCTGCACGGGCGGAGGAGCTACATCAGCAGGCCGGACAGGTTGAGACACCTGGAGGGAGCCTACCTGGACTGGGACGAAGTCATGTCCCGCCTCCGGATACTCCGCAGCTCGGTCAACGATAGCGTCTGAAACGTCCTGACAAAAGTACGAGTTCAGCTGAACGCTGAGGAGACGGAGGGGCAAAGTGCAAAAGATGGTGAACTCTCTGACATCAGGTGAAGAGCTTCTCTATCTGTGAGGCCTCAAATCAACAGTGAGGATGCTTTCTTTAGACCCGGGTGAAATCTGCTACTTTTCAGGCTTATTACAGTGCAACGCTTCAATGCAACATATGACAGGTAAATTTCATGTTTATAAGCTGATACTTCAGAGGTTTTATATAGGCTTTTTTAAATGACGATATAATGAATCTCACACGTCAATTTTAATCTTGTTTATCATTTCCTGTTCTCTGGTTAAATGTTAACAAGCACGACATGTTGCGGCTGTTTCTGAAATCACGTTTTTACAATTGGTTAAGTTGTTTTATAATGAATTGTACAAGTTTGAAATTTGTATTTATTGCTCACTGCAGTGATTATGGAAACATTGGACTTTCATTGTTTAAGAAAGCAGAAAAGGAGAAAGTGATTTCAGACGCCACCCAAATCTAAAACATTTCTCTCCTCACCTCCTCCTCCTGCTGCAGTGTCTTGCTATCTCTTCTTTGTTTCTGTGATTACAAAGAGTGTGACGTCGCCTTAAGATACAGCACAGACGCTGGACCATTCGAGGTCTGACGACGTGCAGTTATAAAGTTTTGCACTTTCAAACTTTTCAGTTTTGCTAAAAGAAAGAAAAATGAACGCAATGATTGGAACTTCTGCTCGAAAAAACAAACTGAGACCTTTCTTACCTGAATGCTTTATTATTGAGGACAGTAAAGCTACACATTTGACACTTCTGCTTGCCTCATTAGATGGGGATGGATACATTTCATTTGTAATGCATAAAGAAATGACTCGGAATAACTCCTTCTTTGTAAATTAAGGACAAGGATTTTTAAGGGAAACAGAAACGGTTTAAGTCTCATTTATTTTTCATGCTTTACATTTCTGTCTGTTGAGAAGTTTCAGAGTGAGTATCTTACATGATGCATCTCTGAACTGACTTCCTGGTTAGCAGGGTTTGGTGATCATGTGTGTTTTCTTTTCAAAGTCGTGTTTGTGATGTTACATTCATGATGTCATTAAAAAGCACACTATGTGCTGACGTTTCATGTTGCCAAGTTTGTCATGCTGTTTTTCTCTAGAAGCCACATCGACGAGTTCTTCTCATTCTTCGGTGTTACTGAGGGGGGGGAAAAAATCATTTTCAGACGTTTGACGTTTTCAACGCTCACCAAAGTGCCAGTTATCACCTTGATTAATCCATATGACCTTCAGCCCCTCTGTGTAGAATGAAGATAAGCCAACATTTGTAGAAGGAACACTTACAGCTAGACGCTCGTGGAGACGCTGCTCCTTTGAGATAAAAAAAAGACAGTATGGACTTTGTACAGTCATTACTATCAGGTGAAGTGTGATCAGCTGTTCACTGATATGCTCACCAGTGAATGGTGTGGTGGGTGCTTCGTCCTCTATGGAAGCCTTTGTTTGGAGAGTCTTCCTTTGCTCAGTCTTAACTCTTTTTGGAGGCTTGCACTGCTGGTCAACAGGAACTCCGATATAAAAAAAACGCTTTTTGTAAACTGTGCTTCACTGTATGTACACACAGCTGGCTCAAATAAAGCTCTGTAGCTCCAACTTTGTCTTCGACTTGTTTACATGTTTGATTTCAGGCCACACAAATGACAACATACTGCACTTCATTTGCGACAACTTTATTATATTGCCAAAGCTGTACATGTTCTATAAATACTTTTTTAAACACTGGAATAATTACACCTGACATCTCATTTCTTGTTTTCCCTCTCATTACAGCAGCTGGCTTAAACGATGACAGGGATGAGCTGTAATAGTCCAGTAAACAAAACAAAACAATCATAAGCAGAAAGAGCCGTGTCCCATTCACAAACCAACTTCAGAGACGCTTCAGATCCATTCCGTCTTCTCATTTAGTGATGGAACAGGATCCTCCGAATATCCCAACCATCACTTCTCTTTGCACAGTTAAATCACTAAAAAATAAACTTGAGTCTAAAGAACATCTTCTGGTGAAAGAACTGTACCGATATATTGCTGATCTGGAGAAACACGCACACAAACACACTCACGTGGAAGTCAAATGAGCCAGCGATAGGACCAGATTGAACCGTTCTTTACGATCACAGAACAGAAACAACAGTAAGAGTGGAGGATCAGATGACCTCGGCTGTAAGCCTTCAACACGTCAGAAGATCAGACTCAGGGAGGAAAACTGCTGCTGTGGCTTTGAGGGCTTCCTCCGTTTGTTACTGTCTGTGATGTGACAATATCAACACAGACTGTGACCAAAAAACAGATCTTTCAGGTGCTCAGGGACAAACTAAAAAAAACGTTCCCTGTTGTGCGATAAAGCTGATTTAATAACTTACTGATTACTGTTGATGAATCAAACTGACTAAAACCACAAATCTTCACTTTCTGACATGTTCAGTTTGGTGCTTTTCTACCCTGATCACATTTTTTGCGCTGATTCTGTCAACCTTTCTACAAAGTGCTTTCTGTTAATATTCAATCTTTTAACTCTTCCATGATTGGACGCTTTAGTACAGCAGGTAACACGAGCCTGGTGTTAGACCCCGTCAAAAGATTGTTGTGTTTTTATGATGTTATTCATTCTGTGATAAAAAAAGCTTCTGAGACGAGAGACAGGCACAGCAGAGGGCGAGTCCCTATTTCTGGCAGTAAATATCATCCTGCCAGTTTGAATGTTAAAGGCATCGTAAGTTATCTCACAGAAGTGGCGTTACTATGTTTAAAACGATCACAGTTAGTTTTAATCTCACTGAATGAACCATTGTGTTCTTTTTTCTTGGTGAGCAGTAGTTACAGGTGCTCTCCGTTATATCTGTTTTGTTGATGCTTATTTTGGTCTGGCCATTTAATGATCCCTCACCGATGGGTATTTTCAAACATCAGGTGCTGGAGAAGCAGACGCCATTTACATGAAGTCGCTTGAATTGATAAAGATAAAAAAAGATCAGGTCCAGGTGTGACTTCATGAGGACGAATTAAATAAGATCAAAATCGACTTCAAAAAGTTTGAAATCATGGACCAAAACAAAAACGCCCCCTTGTGGCCGAACCTTGATGTTACACCAGTTTATCTTTGTTTTCCACTTTTAAATTCAGCATTACATCACTCACATAAACCACAGATGTGCCACAGCACACATGGCTTTTGATGGCAGCATTCAAGCACTCCAGCATGTCCACCGCCCGCTGTTTGCTGTGACATCACAGATGACGTCTGAGACAAACACAGCAGCAGTTTTTCTTCCACGCGTGATCCTGATTTCAAAAAGACAAACCTGAAACAGTCCAGTCACAATGACGTCGTCATATTCACGTCAATAAACACGTACGATAGAAAACAAGAGGTCCTTACATTCTTCACCCTGTGGATGCCGGTTCACTTCAAGAAACCTGGCTCTGGCAAAGGCTAACTACTTATTAAGTATTGCACATCAAGCAAATCAACAATTTGTAACATTATTTTTTCCAGAGAAATGTACAGTCATTATATGTATATATTAAATAAATACTATATATAGAAATATATATATATAATATTTATTTGTTATCCTCATAGTAACATGCAATCGATAACAGCAGACCACAGACGAGAAAGTTTACAGCAGAACTGGAACACTCACATTATTTTGGGGTTTAAACACTTTTTGAGGAAGCGTTCACATGCGGTGCTCTGGTGCAGTTTACAGTAGCTTTTTTCATGATGGGATGTCCTGCACTACGAGAGGGTCTCTGGGTGTTTCACCGGTTTCAACTGGGACAGACTGGAACTTTACAGTAAGCACGTCTCACAGAACAACTCACACAGTCGGATGGAGACGAATATGAGGGGGGGGGGGGGGGGTTCGACTCTGTAGTGACATTTCAAGGCTGTGCACGGGACCTGCATGCACTTTGTGCCTTGAGGGAAACCCCTAACATCTCCTATCGGTAAAAACATTTTGTGTCTTGGCAGCGGGAACAAAAGAACAGGAAGCTTCAGCGAGATGTTCTGATCATGGGGACGACAGCGATGAGGAAGTATTTACACGACATCACAGACCGAACACGTTACACAACAGGGACTTAAAAGGACTTCAGGCTTGTATGTACAGGAGGAGGGAGGGGGATCGTGTGCTTAGACTAAAGTTAGGGATTGTCAGAAGTCTGTGGATTCAAAGCTGAGAAGCTGTTTCAAGTAGAGAGGCACACCGAAGGAGGGGGAGCAGACGCAGGATGTGGACTAGCTAGGAAGGGGTCTTGGTGACAGTATCTTGTGTTTTCCTTCGGCCTCCTTCCCCTTCACTGCCGCCACGTAGGAGAAAAGGCAGAGGACGGAGTAACAGATCTGATGTGCCTGCAGGAGGAACAAAGGTGCAGGTGAGAGGTAACATTTGTGTTGAGTCAGAGATAACACAAGAATCCCTGAAAGATAAACGAGAGGCTCCAATCATTGTGAAGACTTTAAGTAAACAACTGTCAACAGTACTGTAGTAGTTCAAATTCAGACTGCACCTTTTGTTTTCTCTAAACTTGGCATTCCCAAACTTTTTATATTGTAAGTTTTAATTTTAATTTTCTTCCCAGCTGGATGTTTACAGTTCAAACTATCTGGTGGAAATGTCTTTAAGTCTGTGAGGATCCAAGCTTCACTAAATCACTAAAAAAAATCTCTCTCTCTTTAGATGACCAGAGCAGTGAGTGAAATGAAGGTCACTCAGACTACTGCGGCTGAAGGGTCAGACTCTGAAAAGCGGATGCGTCCTTTAATGACACCTTTAAACACACTGTGGAGTGTGAGCAACACGCTTGTGTCTCCCACAGGAGGGACGACTGAACTATGAGAAACACTGATCAGACACCGTGCGACTAAATCTTTACATGCACTGCTTATAAGAACTGAGTCAGCCGTCGTGAGGACTCACCATGGGTGTCTTGTACTTGTGGATCACCACTTCTTTAGTTTCAGGAACTATGCCGGTGCAAGAGACAAAACAAAGAATTCAAAGGAAGCAGGAACCCTCAGAGTTTGAGAGCTTTGGGGGAGGTTACAGGGAACGACTTTCAACAGGGTGTAAGATGGGATGTGGGCCAAGAAGAATCCACGAGTACAGTCAAGAGAGCTCTTTAAACAGGAGGGGAGGGGGGGGGGGGGGGGGGGGCGGCATCAGGGCAGGACTGAACTTTGGGCTGTTCAATTGTTTAGTAAAAAAACAAAAAAAATTAAATAAAAAATGTTCCACGTGAAGAACAAAAGAAGATCAGGTTTAATTTACAATCCATGAAAAGGACCAGTGTGGGAATTTATTGGGAATTGGGAAGGAAAATAATTGAATCTGAGCTAGTGACTGCTGAGACGTTCATGACCCACAAAATGAACACATTTAAACAGACATGCCTTCTATCAAGAGACAGCAGAGGTTGTAAAGTTCCAAATGTGAAAAAGTAAAGGCACAAGAAGAGCAAAGGACAAGCTCCCCTCCCCTCCCCTCCCCGACCCAGATACCCTGTTCCCCTCCAATGAACCAAGAGGTCAAAACACATCACAGAGAAGCAGCTACAAGAGGCCAAAATGACCCAGGAGCCCGTCACTGTCCACAGGACTGACTGACTTTTCATTAGTAACTGTGAACCCGTAGCAGAGATGAGGAGGCTCAGATCTGGACAGATGAAGAGGAGGAGGAGGGGGGGGGAATAAAAACCAGTCCCACCAGAGATCTCCACATGCTGAGATTTAGAGGCAGACTATCAGGAAGAGGACAGCATGAGAGATGAGGACTGGAGGGGTGTGATCTCCAAAATGGAAAGCAAGTGATGAAGGAAGCGGAGGGAAAACTCATGGCACGAGAAAAGAAACCAAACGAAAGCAATGAAAAGGTTGGAGAGTGAAAATAGTTTGTGCATTGAATAAGAAAGGAGAAAGGTGACAACACTTTACCTGCTGGAGAATGAAGGTTTTCATAGTGGCAAAGATGAGGGCAACATTACAAAAGCAGCACAGAGACACGGCAGTAACCCAGCCTGGCACTCTACTCAAACCTCTGACAGTAAGTCATCTTTTTTTTTTTTGGACTTCTTCCTAGAGATGAAACGTGGCTCTAAAGCTGAACTCAGCTGCTCATGCCTGACCCTCCTCTCCGTCTCCCAGTTTCTACTCAACACTTTGATTCTCTGACTACCAAGTCCAACTTTGATTTTGGATTAAACTCGATAACAATGTATCAAATCAACTCATTTATGATGAAGTAACAAACCTTTGGGTTACATTTAAACTTCTTTTAACTTTGCAGAGTGAATTAAGTAGCAGCTTTTTTTTTTCTGACGGTAAATTGTTGCTCAACCAGGTGACACGTGATCGTTTTCAAAACATTATTCTTGAATTCACCAACAGGAGGTGAGCGAGTCGCTTAGTACTTTGTGATGACCCTGCTCTGTTTTATTTATATTGACCTTCATTCAATTCTATGTAGCATCAAAGTTTCCAGAGCTAACATTGTGTAAGTTCATAGTGAGGACTGAATGAATTCAAAGCGATAGATTAGAGAAGAGGATTTTTTTTGGGACATTGGAAAATGTTCATTTCTATTCCTTCGAGTCCTTCACCAGATTTGACAACATAATTACGAATCAAACAAATCTCCTCTGTTTGAGAAACCTCATGATGTTTTTTTGCTAGGATTCACCCTCTGACTGTGAAATACTTTTACTAATCCTATTTTAAATTGTGCCTCGGTTGTTATGATGGAAGATGTTTTTATTCCCTTCTGAGGATCGCTCACTTTTCTGTCTGTCCTCACAGCTCTCGCTTTACGCTGTGCCCACGTGTTCCTCTTCGTCGTGACGTCGCCGTGTGCTCGTCCCTCAAAGAGAGCGAGTATCCAATTGAGTGAAGCCTTATTAGCTCTCATCACCACGTTAGCCATGACGCTGAGTTACTGCCGTGCCGAGTACAGGCCTAGAATCAATAGATGGTGTAATTACCAAATTCCTCCAGGACAAAGACTCCCTTCACTGTATTGCACTTTTTAATGTGACTCAGCTCTATGAAAACCTAAAAACAAACAAAAAACAAACAAAACAAGACAGAACATTATTAACTCAACAACACTGGATGAAAAGTAAACACTTCATATTGACTAAATTAACCATGTTAAACTTGTTTTATTCAGTGTGAAAGCTCAAAATAAAACAACTACACATGGAGTGCAAGCTTGTAACGGCTAACCAAAGGAAAAGAAAAGCACACTATGAGAAGTTTCCATGATCAAACGCATACATGGGCGACGGTTCAATGAGGAGAAATGTTTTTAAAGTCTGCTCAAAGCTAATTCAACAGGACTATCAAACATGAAGTGTATCACACGTTTATAGTTACAAAACATCAAGAATAAATCAAACAACACATTTCTATCTGTTTATGTTCAGAGATGCAGGATGGCCCATATGATGCATACATGGAAGTTCCATAAAAAATGTAGACAAAGACAGAAAATTAGGTTTGACAAACAGCTAACGAGAGTTAAAAGAAAAGATAGAGAAAAAAACAACAACAAAAGGAAAACCCAAAAAGATGTAACTGCTAAAAAAAGCAAACACAGCAGAGGTTGTGTACCTTCCGCTCCTTGCAGGGGGAGAGAGCATGGGAGAGAAATGGTTTGGATTATTATCGGACAGAAGAGCACAAACACTCGACGACACTCCGAGAAGGCGCTATCCGCAGGAGCCTCGGAAACGATTCCAAAATCAAGAATCTAGCTAAGATGTTATCAGAGCCAATGTTTTATTTTGAAAAGTCACAAGAAAAATCAGCCCCAAAAAAACTAGAAAATAGGAGAATTAAAAAAATACAAAAAAATACAAAAAAATACAAAAAAAGAGGGCTAGAGGTTTGGCTAGGGTTTTGAGATCTGGATTCACCTTTGATTTCCATGGACTGTTAACATCTCAGTCCCCCAGAGCCCTCCATGCCTCCTCCTCCAGCAACAACGGCTGGCACCAACAGCACCGCGCACACAGCAGAACGGGTCAATGAGGGCAGTCAATCCTGCTACAGTGTGTGATGTGTCAATGTCGTGTCCATCCGAAGATTCAGCTCACTGTCTTTAACGCTCAGAGGTTTGATGAGCCCGTAGACTGTTCACGTGACGTCAAAGTTTAAAGAGCCTCACGCTCAGCATTTATATCAAAGTTAGATACAAATATCAGATTGTAGATTTGGTTTATGTATTGTCTTTTTAAATTGGGTCTATAGTACCTGCATGCGTATCTTTTTTTTAATATTCATGACAGGTGCTGTGAAAATAAAATATGTTGTATAGATGCCTACCAGGTAAAAACCCAGGCTAAACATTTTTCTGATGCTGATGTCGTCATTGCTCATTTATAGTCTTCTTAAATACGGCGTGATGTCACGACTATAATGGTCCCATTTGAATCAAGGGGGCGTGGCTTACTGAGTTACATCATTTTCTACCAAAAAAGCTAAAAAAGCTAAAAAAAAAAAATTCCAGCATGAAGCTGTTCTATAAGAACATCTGAGAAGTCAGCTGGTCCTGTTTATTTCCATTAGCATCCTGATTGATGTCACAGCTAAAATGAATTACAAACAGACCTAGCATATACCGAGCTAGCACAACCTTTGGATAAGGACATGGTGTTTTCTTCTAACCGCTAACTTTTCCAACTCCTCTCCCAAAACATCAATTTCAACGCATCGCACAGCAGCCACACTCAGAGGCGCCTGCTTCCTACACACAGTCTACTCTGTGGGATCCGAACTCTGGTCATGAGCTGGTTTCATTCTTACAGTTTAACAAGGGACGAACAGGCGCTCACGTAACAAGTTCATTTTAGTGATGTGGTTCTCTGAGTTGAGGTGCTTGGAGAAACTTATTTCAGCTCAAGCTCGTGTTCCTGCTCGGCATTCGACCCGGTACAACGAGATGCAGAGAAGATTTGGAAACTGAACCAAAGAATTCAGTGATATCAGCGTATGAACTGGTTTAAATGTCTTTAGATGTTTTTCATTCAGTCAACCTCTGGTGTCATTTCTGCTACATGTTAGCGTAGATCGAGGCGGATAGGACAAGTTCATTAATGATAGACAATCACTTGAGACTTCACTAGAAGTACTTCTAGCCTGAGTACAAATTCAAGTTATTTGCGGTTTTTAAATGAATCTTTTGGTGTGAATATAGTGAAGAGTTTATATTGTAAACACAATGAACTAACGAGTTGACATTCAGAGTGTATATTGACATTATGAGAAACAAGCTAACTGCACTACAGCTGGTTTATGCACACATATTTCACAAGAAACAAAAGTTTGAGTTCTTCCCTGTGAGTGCTGCTTCTCAGAGGACAGCAGACGTATTAGTATTGATTAACAGAGCAGACGTTAAGCAGGGAAACAAGCTCATTTCTGTCTGAACCGTTCGTTTGTTAAAAAGTGATTCCTCTCCATGTTGAGGTTTTTGGACAGAGCTGAATCATTGTAATGAACTTCTCCAAGCACCACAAACAAGCTTCCTGAGATCATTATGTGAAGATGTGGATTCATGTTCGATGTCAGCATGAAGAGAAAAGATGTCTTGTCTTGTAATTTGCCCCTGAAAGTGATTCATCAGTCTAATGGCGTTTGATGTTTGGTGAAGAACAAGGCGGGTCGACATGTGTAAAGTGTCGGTTTGGGTCCCTTAGCTTCCAGCATATTTCACAAGACTAACCAATCACAGCTTCACTTTCTGATCCTCCAGAGGAAGTACACGAAACCCGACGATGACGACGTTCGCAGGTGTGACGACAACACAAGACAATGTTCAAGGGTCCAAACTTAAAATGTGACAGTTGCTATTAAATAGCCAATTATTAATGAAAAGTCTTTGATCAAGGCCATCCGTCTTACCGTCGATGCACAACAAATGCACACACACACACACACACACACACACACACACACACACACACACACACACATTCATGCCTTCTCTCTTCACATACGGTAAATGAAGAATGACGTTTGTGCACCATGGATGTAAAAAGAAACTTGTGTGGGAGAGTGTGTTATTATTGTTTAGGCATGCTTATGAACACACTCACATACACACAACACACACACATAAACACACACGAACAAACACAAACTGAAAAAAGCAAAAAAAAAAAAAAAAGCAAAAGCACAAACAGGAACTCTTCCTCTAAGGGGGAACATCAGGTACAAGTGAATGCCAATCAAACATGTCACACTAACATTTGGTCTACTTAGATTGTTTTTAAGAAAACAGAGGAAGAAGTCACAGAACGAAAGGAAATGAGGCAAACAGGAGAGATGAGTATAGAGCTGGACAGAAGGAGGGGGATGAACCATCAGGAGTGAGTTTCAGTTTCATGCCCTTGTGTGAGATGACGGTCACTTCCTCTGCTGTGGTACTGGCCTCTTACCTGGCTGTGCATGAATTTAAGGTTGATTCCTTCCAGCGTGACCTGCAGCAGTCCACCCTCACCGCTTTTCATGTCCTGGACGGGGAACTCTCCACCGAGCTCAGGGCCTGCAGGACACAATACTTTAGATTTAACAAAAAACCCCACTAACAACATTGAAGTTGTAGATTTTTATGACCTAAACTTAGAAAAACAATACAATAGGATCTTGAAAAATGACATTGAAGAGAGAAAAAGAAAGCAAAGTTTGGCCCTGTAAATTCACACTCTCTTCAGCTTTACCTGGTTTGATGCTTTGCTGTCGAGCTGCAGCTCTTTCCATACTATCCTTCACACAGTAGTAGAGTTCACGACACTGGAAGGAGACCGGAAAGAATTTTGAATGTTATCATCAATCTCATCCTCAAGTGGATTCAAGCACAGGAGAGGGAGGAGACAGATAATCACCTTTTTGGTATAGAACTTGTTGAGCTGCGTCTCCTGGCCGTTGCGTCTCCAGAGACACAGCACCTTGGTCTTCGGGCAGTAAGTCATATTGATGAGCTTCTCGTACCACCAGCGCTCGTAGACTGTGCCGATGTTGCTGCGCAGGACTATACAGTCATCACAAACCTAAAAGCATCCAGAGGAAAGTTACCACCATACACTCCATGTTTAGTTTTCAGTTAGACAGAACTCACATCTACAAATATGGATAGTACGTCTATTGGCTGCATTAGAAACTACTCGTATTGTCCAGAGCTGCTTACCTCCATGAAAAAGATGTCTCCAGTGGTATCAGTGCCAGCATGTACAACAAACGTTTGCTTTTTGATGTGACGGCTTCCACTGGGCCTGATGGGCAGCTCACGGCCGTTCTACAAAATATGTTCAGTAGAAATATTCATAAAAGGATGAACAGAAGTTTGACGAGATGTAATACAAAATGGACCAATAATCACCATGTTGGCCAGTTTGTCCAGGATCTCGTTGATCTCTTGGCTGTATGAGAGGCCGATGTGAGACTTCCCCATCAGACGCCTCACCTTCTTCCTGATGTCATTTTTGGACAACTAAACAAAAACACACACCCGGAGCAAATATTGAGAAGACAGATGATCAGACTTGGTGTAGGTCATAAAACAACGACTCTGTCTGGTGATTAGAAATGTCAAACAGGCCTCCGTACTTTCATCATCAGCATGTATGCAATCATGTTGTGCAGCAGGGTGGCCAGGAGTCTGTCCTCATCGTCCTCCAGACGCTTGCGGTCATGTTCCCCTAGTGACAAGTATCTGCAGAGAACAATCAAAACATAGAGGAGCAGGTCCAGTCCAAACCAGATTTAGAAAGACACGTATTAAACCAAATCAGGCAGGAAACTGTTGGAATAAAAATCCACCTTTCAATCATCTCCTGAGGGCCCTGGTCCATTCCCATGCCCTCACGCTCCAACATCACAGCGTCTAAGTATGCGTCCTCCCAGAACTGCAGCTGGTCCCACAAGGTGGAGCGCTCCTTACCTGAACACATCAACACAGCTCACATGAAGCACTTCAGAGCTAAAAGAGTTCACTAACAACACATCTGATCCATTCAAAAACAGGACACAGAATGCAGCATGCACGTTCTCACTCTGAACGATTTAAGGACCTCTACCTGAAGTTACTTACAGAAGAGACATGTTAGTCGTGGAGAGATCACGATTCATTTACAATAATGATCTAATCCCCAAGTATCTCTCTACAGCTTGGCAAAAAGTTTCGTTTATCATGAAAATCAAACCGTAATAATGCTTGGTGTAGGGCAGCACTGTAAAGAAGGGAGGTTTGTCAAGAGGCTGAAAACAGGTCCAATAAAACCTTTACTTAAATACTTCCTAAGGCCTAACATTGATAGGTGTCTGACGCTGCCTGTAAGTGCTGCTGTCCCTTCCTGGAGGTCAATCAGGGGCTGAAGAGTTCAGATTTCTTCTTTTGGTTTTCCTTTTTCTGGCAGTCTTTTAAAAGAAACCAGGTTGCAAATACACACAACGTTATTGAAAACATGGAACTTAAATCTGTGGCAACTTCAAGGCTTAAAAAATGAAACATTAACGTTCGACATAACAAATGTGAATGTCGAGCCAGTTCCAATTCCCCACCTCTGTCATACTGCTGTAACTTATTGGAAAGCTCGACATGTCCCAGTCTTATTTACCAGCCGGTGGCACATTTGAGTGTGCTACTCTCGTGAATACATTTCTGACAGCCTTTGAAGGCAGCGTGCAATCATCCAATATGCAAACCTATTAAATTTGAAGCTTCAGTCAGTATGAAAGTTAATCGAAAGACTGGCAGGTGCTCAGACATTAAAATCAATTTTAGAAGTTAGAGTAAGTGAATTGAAATACTGCTTTTTTGGATTTCCTTGAGGAGGAAAATATGCAGGACTGTTCATAGTTTCCACCTCTGTTTCATGTTAAGAAATGCACAGATGTGCAGCTCACATCACAGAACAGATAACACACAGAGCTACTCAGAAGGGAACAACGGATACATGTCAAACACAAACCCACCACACACTGACAAGAAAAAGGGCAAAGGCAAAGGATTAGCCCTACTTAGAGAAAAGGTTTCCATGGCTGCATCCTCTAGTTGATCCCAAACGGAGCTCTTATCTCGGCCTGGAAGAATTTCCCAGGAGAAGCAGCAGGAGGGACGAAGCAGCGAGAGCAGGAGGGGGTTAGGTGAAGAGGTGAGTAGGTTTAATAGCAACAACAAGAAGAGAGCGAGCCGAGAAACCTCACCAAAGGAACAAAACCCAAGACATACAAAGACGTACCCAGTTAGATCTCCCTCCTTACTGTTGAAAAGACCGAAGGACTAAAGATGTGTCTCTCTTTAAATGTGTTTAACAAAAACAAGTAGTGAGAAAATAATCTGTCTTCTGGAGATGTAAATGAGATGACAAATCACATTTCAAATTTAATTCTTTACTTTTTTACATAATTCAATATTTCAGTTTAATTCAACCTTTTTTTGTTCAATATCTTGTTACAATTAAAAAAATATGTATCTTTTTTTATTTCATTATCTTTCATATCTTTTATTTTAACAAACTGCTTAGACATACATTACATTTTTTTCATCCTTTTCTAATATCAGATGTTAAAAATACTGATATCAGGATATAACCTTTCACTGTGTGACAGGTGTAAAGTTTCATTTTTCTTCAGAAATGTTTAACATTTCATCACTTAATATTTCAACATGTCGGACTTCTGCCTTTTCTTTTCAAAATAACCCGACCAAGTCCAGTGAAAGTTCACTGTGGTTACAGTCCAAGGCAAGAGGTTACACAAGTTTTAGTGAGTGAAAGGTCACAACAAACAAAGAAGGCTGTTCAGTTTTAAACATTTCAAAGTTGCAGAAATCTCTTGAGGGTGAGAAGATGTTTAGGAAAACTTTGTAATGTGTTATCAGGATTTAGAGGATTTGTTTTTTACAGGACGGACATATTCGAATGCCATCTTTTTGGACAACTGAGGATGAATCGGAAGGAGAAAGCGCGACATACCCAGCAGGCCTTCACAAAGATAAATCCTCATACTGATGTCCTCCATCGGCTGTGCAGGCGTCACCTTTGTCATACCATGTGCATGATCTTTTGCCCCTGGTTTTAGAGTGTGAGTCTTTCCCTGAAGAAACAAAAAATAGAAAAAAAGTCATGTTTGTGCAGCAAATGAATTATTAGCATTGGTTCATCTGCTTTTAGTTTGATCATGTCATCATGAGCACTGTAGATACTCCAGGTCTAATACTATTATCCTCAGGATTTATATGACCTCAGGAATACCAATCAACTTAATGGTTTGTCTGAAGGGCAGAGCTCGAATGCAACTCTCTCTCCTCTGATAAAGTCCGTGCAATGGTCTGAAATGTGTTTGAAGAAACCTCTGTGCTGAATTGTGGCAGAAATCACATGAAAGCTTTTCAGACTGGAGAAAAAAAAATTCTATATGGATGGAGTGTGTGGGAAGACATTTCATGAGTCGTCGTCTTCTTTTTGATGTTGACGGGTGATGAGGAAGCGGCTGAGGCATACCATCCCTGCGGACCACACAGAAGGATTGAACAAGTGCAGGCAAGATGGCGACAGGACAGTCATCAGATGAATCAGAGTGTGTGCCTTCTGTTTTTGAGCAGATGGATGGAAGAGTTGGGTTTCCTTACAAAAACATCCTCAGAATGTTGCTGTCGTTGTTCTCATCCATGTTTAATCAGAAGTTAGGGGACGCAGCACTTTGGATGTCAGACTAGAAGGGGTATTGTTGTTAATGTGTGTCACCAACCCAAGCACATTAGGCCTGTGTAGTGGTCAAACTCTGGACCACATTATGCTTGATTTAAGATAATCTGAAGCAAAGCATCGTCTAAGAAAATTCTCAACTGGAGAAAAAGCCCAAAAAAATGTTGGTATTGCCAAGTAATTCGGGGTTTTCTCAGCTGCTGAGGCATCTTTATAAGGTGTGGATAGACTTCAGGGCCATTTATCAGCAGCAACAACACAGGGGCAAGGGGGGCTATCATTCTTTTTCTGAATGCGCCAACTACCTTTTTTTCCTCAAGCAGTATCTTCTGCCAACGATAAAAAAAGACATATCTTCAGCCTCAGGGATAAATGTACCCAAGAATGTTCACAGGTCCACAAGATACAAATATCTTTGTCCACACACAGCATACAGAGGTAGAGAGTCCCCGGGCCATCCCATTCTTGCTCTGTGGACCACCGTTTTTTGTGTATACGTTTTTGGTGCGGGTGGTGAACAGCATGATGAAGAGTTTTGAACGTAATAAAATCCTACTTACTCAAATCAACAACTAAAGAAATGATCCCTAAAAGTATAGTCTTTCTACTTACTACATCTAAAATCCTATTTATTTATTTATTGTTCTCATTGTGAAAAATCAGCGTTTTTGTTTCCTAAGGTGTCATTGAAGCGGTACCCTATTAACAAACTAGTCTGGTGAGATCTTTGCCCAACCACAGCTCAGTGCTCGTTGATCTGGCATCTTTGAGTAGATGCTTAACCACTGAGCCAAGGCAAACCACCTTTTTCCTGTTCTGCAGAATGCCATTGTGATGACCACCACATATCTGGCTTTTCATTGGAATCAATCTTCAATCACTCCAAAATATTTTGTGTCCAGACATGTGTTCCTGTCCAACAGTATTGTCTTAAGCCAGACAGGTGCATTCAGCAAAAGAAAAAAAAAAGTGAACACATGTTGATCTCTTTAAGTTCTCTCACACCTGTCCCACAATTTGAGCCTCAGCATGGCACAAACTCTGAGTTTCTGGAAGGGGCAGGATTACTCACCGACTTTTTTTCTTGGTAGAAAAAAAAGAAGAACAAAATTCCAGGACTTAAAATGTTCTCACATTATTCAGCACATGTTTTAAAGCTCAAGAAATCTACTTGGCATTCTTTAAGTTTTTCCTACAAACTTTTAAATCATATAAACTAAAGACACCTCGCAGCTGTTCATAAGCAGATGACTTTTTCCAAGTTGAAACGTTTTGGATGAAAGTGTCTAAATAAAGTCATTGTCTTAAGCAACAACAGTATAATCTCCCATTTTCACCTGCACCGAGTTACTTACAAACACTGTGCTTGTGGCAGGATTGGTTTCAATCTCGCTGTCGGAAAGAGTCCCTCTCGACTGATTTAAATGAGCAGCAACCCTCCCACCGAGGCCGTCTCCTGCTGTGCTGCTAAGGTCGCTGTCGGCTCCAAGAGTCTCACCGGAGCTGTTGCTTATCTGAAAGATAGAAAATGTAAGGGCAAAACAGAGAATAGGGATGCCTCACATGCTGACGGTTTAGTATAAAATCAACTTTATGCATTCTTAAAAACATGCTGTATAAAAAAACACAGTTTTAAATCTTCTCATAGCACAGTATGTGTTTTCTTCATCAGCTGATCCAGCTCCTAACAGAATTGGGAATTTAAGACCACATGACATATGATAACTCAAGTGTCCATGTTTTTGATGGTGGAACTGTTCAATCATGTTCCTCCTCATCTGAAAGTCATCGTGTGATTGGCCGGGTCCACTTGTTTTGCTTCAATGATCTTTAACAGCAAAGCTTGATTTATTAATAATCGGATCCATCTGGCCAGTTAAGGACAAGGGCTAAATGATAACAGACATAAAACTTTTAGACTGCACCTTTCTGAAAATACACAGTCAACCAGAATAATACACCTCTCATTTTTCTTTTCTTTGTTTGGAATTTGTAGTTTTTGCAAGGAAAAAGAAAAGAAAAAATTAACATCTAATGTCAAATCCTCTACTCTACTTCTGCAGGACTCCCTTGAAAAAAAGAGGTATTTAACATCAATGGGACTTTCCCTAGATAAATAAAATTTAAATAAACTAATATTAAAATATGTCAAATGTCAATATTCATGTTTCATTACCTCTGCAGTTTACACAGTTTATGTATGAACCATCAGACCAATGCAGATTCCTTGTGATGTGAAAATGATCACCCTGAAGTCTACAGCTAATTCGTTGCAGGCAGGACAAAGTGAATAGCATCTGAGTTGGCTGTGCCCTACCACTGTGCTGGCCTCTGAGTCCTGGCTGGTGCTCCTCGTCAGGATCGGTGGCTCTGAGCTCGTTACAGACTCTGTGTCGCTTTTCTATACAGAGAAAAGACCGGGCAGAGAAAACCAAAAGAGAGACCAGTGGTCCAGTTATTGGTAAGTAAAAGGAAATGTGATGAAAGATTGAATATAATAAGTGCATAAAGGCTAAGTAGCTTTATTAAATTGTTAGTGGGCTGCAGCAACATATTATCCTACATAAATACTCTGAAAAAAATAACCTGAGATCCAGATGTGACGCTGAGGCCACTGTCAGCACTGATCTGTGATTTCTTCTCCTCAGCATCAGTCACCTGGGGGCGCTGTTGCTTTGCTCCATCAGACCCTGC
This sequence comes from Symphodus melops, assembly GCF_947650265.1. Lineage (NCBI taxonomy): Eukaryota > Metazoa > Chordata > Actinopteri > Labriformes > Labridae > Symphodus > Symphodus melops. The sequence continues at coordinate 4,918,670 of NC_136693.1, forward strand.
AGGACAAACATGATCGTCAGCATGCTTTTGTGATCGAGTCTCATGTTTTGCCTTACTGAGAGTTGCTTCACTTAAAGCCACCACAGCACAGCAACACTGATGCTACGTCCAGCTTAAGTGCCAAAGCCTTCATTTAAACATTGCAATACAATTGTGACACAGCAAAGCCGACATTACCTTATTCATGTTGTTGACATTGTTTCTATGAAAGATTCAAAGCCTTTACTTGTTTTAGCTGAACATACTGGATGAATATGATCAATCTAAAGAAAACTTGTTTCATACATTTTGCACACATATACAGTAAAAAATTGCTGCTTAACTGTGAGTGGGACCAGACAGAAAAGTTACAAAGGGGCAAGCAGAGAGTGCCGTAAAACTGGGAGAAAACAAAAACTGCAAGAGCGCGACATTACTTCTCAGTCAATGCTGCAAATGTGGCTCAAGTTACACCAAACCCAACAAACAGACACAGGCAGTTAGGCATGCAGACAAACTGGAGGACAGTCAAGGGGACATGTTGGTGTCAAGATTTTGTCATTTATCACTTGAGTAGGTGCAGACGAGACGACAAGAATATCCTTACACTTTCTCGTTTTTCAGGTTGTCCTGACGCCCAACCCATCAACCTTTCAATATTGCCCTGAAATGTGCCAGCTATCGTGAAATACCGTCTAAATACAGGAATCCATTTGAAAATGGAAAAAATACAGCTCAACAGCAGGACCGTACAGAAGTTTGTTTAATCTATTTAATCTAAGGACTTTGTTGTATTTTTTGATTTTTCTAATGTAAAGAATAAAAAAATAACCAGTTTAAAGATCTTCATACATTATCACAGGTGTTAGAATACAGTTTGATCTGCGTTCAACCTTTGAGCCACAGCATGAATGTAATCAAATGTAAAGTTGTCACGTACTGACGTACTACAGGGAAACTTACCAGAACATACCTACGTATACCAGCTGCCATCGTGGGTCTCGATTAAACACAGCATTCTTTGGTTTAAGTTCAGTGAGAGGAATTTTTCGAACCGGTTTTGTTTTTTTACAGAAAAGTCACTAACCGAGACTTCTAAGTTTCCCGGTACTCAAGCCCATGTTCATTCTTTTATTTTACTCTTATAACTAAGACTTTTTTTTGCTTCTATTTATTCTGATACTTCCATGAGAAGCGATTCTTTGCAACTCTTCATGTAAGACACTGGTCATTTAGAAAGGTGGGAGAGAAGGGGGTGGAAAAAAGGTCAACAGCTGAACACCCCAATCCTCTTTTTTGTCTGGTGTGTGAAAAGTCTCTTACTCTGTGGTTTTTCCATAGCTTTTTGCTTATCCTGGTGCTTGCTCCACAATTCTACCCAAGATGCATTGCAAGCAAGGAGAGAAAGACAGAGAGAGAGTCAGAGAGCTGGTTGAAAAGGCATGTATGGTGGATGAGCATTAAAATCAAACCAAAAACAAAATAAGCATTGAGAATCTATCATTACTAAAGAAGGTGTTTTGTAATGTTTGCATGTAGCTGTGCTTTAATCTGGATAAAATTCAAAAATATATATATTGTATTTTTCAAATTGGATCCACTGAATGTCACAGCTACGAAGGTAACATTACAACACACCCAGAGGTCCTGGCCCAAAGTCCTGGAGAGCCACACAGTGATGTCAGAATCATCTGTAAGCTCCAACCACTGGCCACTGATTTCATTGACTGCATTAGTCTGGCTCTCCAGAGCACAGGTGAGACAGAGAGAGAGAGAGAGGGTGATTCGGAAAAGAGCGTGGGATGGGGTTGAGAGGCCGACTAGTCAGCAGGTGAAATGGAGCAGTTGCAGAAGCCGGGATGCAAGTCTCACAGCAATCTGTAGAATTGAAGGTGCAACTTGTAACAGGAAAAAGAAGGGGTGCGGGTAGGAGAGGTGTCAGGGTGGTTGACTGAATGTGTCCCCCGTATACAGACCCAGCATCAGGCTCACAAAATTAAGTTGTAAAAAAGATTACAAAGGATTTTCTTAGTAACTTGACTTTGTCACTTTGGTGACCAATAGAAAAGACTTTGAGCAGTGAAATTTGTCTCTTTACTGGGACTGTTTACTGGGGAGTGATGCGTCCACCCTCCATGCTGAGAGCAAAGGGAGCTGCCATTTTTTACAGCACGCCTCGCAGAAACCTGCAGCAAAGACGAGCATCAATTTGACTACTTATGCACATACCTCTGGTTTCCCTCGTCCACTACTGCAGATTTAGGTTTTGGAAGACCAGAAATATAAAAGACATGCATTCAAGGTGCTAAGAGGCTAATGACAGAACTCCAGAGAGGCAAACAGGGGCACAAATGTGTAAGGAAGGGGAGACAAACACACGCAGTCCAGCCTTGAACACAGGGAAATATTCCAGACACTTTTGGATGCCACTTAATATGGACAATGATCATACCAGGGCCAAACTCAGAATTAGGATTTTCATTTTGAATTATTCAAAGGAATACATTTTCACAAAGTCATAGATTTTTTTTCCCCACAATCCTACTCCACCGCATTTTTTTTGCGTCTAAGGTTAAAGTGTATGGAATATCATAGCACCTGTAAGAATCTGTCTGGGACAAGTGAAGGGGTCTTTCTTTGAGACGGTTGGAGCGGGGGGAGGGAGGAACTGATATCAAGGTTGCTGAGCTGGTAGGAACGGGGTAGGGACATCTCACAGTGCACATGCAACCGCGGCTCGGGATGGTGTACACACCAATCGAGGCAATAAAGTTCTCCTCGTTCAGACTCCGGGTATCAAAATGGCGGGCTCCTCTGCCCATTGTGTGGTGCGGCAGCTGCAGGTGGGGAACATTCAGGAAACCCTGAGGTCTGGCGGTCTCCATATGAGCAGAAGGACTCTCTTTGCTCCCCGGGCTGCCAGCACTGTCTGACGGGCTTCGCTTGCGCTTTTCTGGGTCTAACAAGTTACCGAAATTAAGGGCCAAAGACGGAGTTATAGAAAGAGAAAATATGTGGAGAATTAGATTGAAAGAGGATTAACAGTATTAGACAAAGAAGGAAAAACAGTGAAGAGATCTAAACCTTAAAATTAGAGTTAATATTTTAGTTAAATCAATGTCTACAGTAGCATGCAGCTTGAAGCTTAATGTCAATGCAAATACCACGACAAGTGTTAGTAGCAGAAGCCCGCTGCTGTTAAGTCTTAATATAATAAGCCTAAATGTACACATTTATGTGCTGAGCTTTAGGGACATACCTTTGGTTTGATAATGTGTGCGAGCTATTTCCAATAAGCTGAAGACGCTGGCCATTCCTCCAAGGCCCGCGTTAGTGTAGGAATGCTCCAGACTGGAAACAGTGCACTTCAAGATGTCCAGCATACCTTTGTACACCTTCCTGCTCACCTCCTGAAAACGAAACACAGTGACAGGTTCAGGAATTAACCTAACAAGACCGAAAAAACAGAATCACAACAAAAAATGAATTAAAAAAATACAGATCATCGATTCTTTTTTAACTCAAGAAAATGTGAAGTCCAGTCAGAATCACGGTGGGGCAGAGTCGATACAGCAACACAGTTAGAAGTTATGCTGCCTTACGATGCTGCCGTTACTTCAGGCATTTTCAAAATAAATAATTTAATCATTGATCAATGCATGAAAACATTTAGATTGACATTCAAACATGATACTGATACTTTTATTCCTTAGGCTTTTGTGTTAGCGTTGTGGCCTTCACATCAGCAGCAAACATCTCACCACATCACGTATGACCTCCTGCCTGGCGTCTTCCTCTGACTGGACGGCTCTGTTCAGCTTAGACAGCACAAAGACGCGAAGCTGCTCGTTCTCCAGCAGGCGGCGCACTTTCTTCATGTTGAGCCAGCCAACTCCCTGACCATCGAGAACACTCTGGACCACCTCCTTTAAGAACTGTTGGTTCTCACTAAATGACACAGTCATATTTAACATATGAAGGTTATTACACCACACTTCGTTCAGACAGAATCTAGAAACACACAGATTATGAACACTGAAGATGGTTCAAAACACAATTCAATTCATACTGTGTTAATAAGAGTAACTCATTACCTTGTGTTGTTGACCCGACCTTGAGGAGAAGGTGATTCTCTCTTCACAGTTGGACTGTGCTTGATTACCGAGGACTTCTGGTCGACAAGTGCTCGTGGTGCACGTGCTCCTGGAAGCAAAGTAAACGAATTGATGCTTTGGAAAAAAATAAAAAATAAAACAAAAACAAAACAGAAATATAACCAAAATAACAAAAGAAAAATGCAAACCAGTACAAGGTCACTTAACAGAAGAGTACTGAGGAAAAACAGAAAGGATACACACAAAGGCACTCGCTCACCACTGTAAAACCAGGATAGGAAACTATCTCCACACACGTAGGATGTTTTCTAAAGCTACCACATCAGACAGTAAAGGAAAGGGAGGAGAGCAGCTGACACCACTTCGCAGAGAGGACAGACACACCTGGAGTCTAAAGAGGTTATCTAGGACAAATTACTGGAGCTGCTAGAGTCTATTATTATATTAAGAGAGGTGGAGGACAAATCACACAGGAACGAGGCGCACAAAAAAACACTCAGTACACACACAGGACTCCAAAATGGTGCTCTTGGTGGTGGCATCACACAAAAGCAGCACAAAGATGTGAGGTAGTACAGATGATAGTGTGTCACGCATGTCATGCGGCATGTCATGGAAGAAAAGAAAAGGATGTGTGGAAGACAACTAAACTTAAAGCCGTCTTACTACTTGGAGAGCTGACTCACTTTGATGTGTTTCTGCAGTTCTGTTACATGTTTGGGATGTTCCAGTGTACCGTGTGTGTGTTCGGGGTTTGGTTAATCATTTGAATGATTTTGATTATTAAAGAGAATCAACAAGTCATGTGTATCTATAACCAACAGAGGGGGAGATTCACTGGGAATGCAGCCGCTTATGACAATGAATTGCGCATCAACTGCTCCATCTCAAGGTCCAGTTCACAAAGAAAGCAAACACGCTCATTAAGTTTGTACTGGCCCACGCGGTTTGTTCCCCATTTGCGTCCGATGAAAATGAGCAGTTCTCATCTTCACTCTCTGCCACATGGTGCTGCACTGTCATGATTGCTGATAGAACTTATTTGGGGTCCACTGTGATGAATTGCAAAGGTAGAAGACACCTTTTCCAGTTTATTGTGCAATCAAGTGTCAACGGACCCGATTCAAGTTTCATCATTTAATACAAAGCTTCCCTCCAGGACCAAACCATCGCCCTGATGCTCCATACAGGTGAGAGTGTGTCCTTACTGTATGTGCCAGGTTGAGCAGTGGGATCAGCCTCACATGGCCATGAAAGGATTTCATATTTGACCGAAAGAATTCAAAGTAATATTCTCAGACTTTTTAATTCAACACCTTTGTTTGACCTTCTGAGGTCAAACAAAGGTGGAGTTGTTGTCCTGACGTCTGGAAAGTGATGTTATCAGCTCTCAGCAGACAAACATTGTTGTTATTCATCATTATGAATCAGATGTTCTTTCCAAATGAATGCTCCTTTGCATAGAAAGGGGACGCGTTTGCCCCAAATTAATGCAGAAAATTAGTTTGTATCCTCAAATATGTTGTATACAGTAAATGAAAAGGCAGTAGTTCCTCGTGTGATTCTAACCCATGTCTTCTAAAAGATAAATGTGTATCTTTAGATAGCCTGATGCATTAAATGTAATGTCTTATGCAATGACGTTCGGCTCAAAAGCACAGATACTGTATATTATAAATCTGCTCATCTGCTCACCAGCTATATTCAGTCCAAGTCCAGTGTTTGTAAAGATGTACCATTGAGTGGAAATATGGACTGTGCAAGTTCGGAAACAGTAAGAGAGCCTCCCAGCATTTCTAAACTACCTGGGATCTGACCACTTGCTAAAGCTGTGACTGTAGATGCTGACCCCTCAAAATCTGAACATAGAGCAACTAAAGGAGGAGGCAAAAATGTGTTCCCTTTTGAAAAAGGGGAAATACATTCTTAGCTGAAACCAGAGAAAATCAATAACATGTCTGTCTGATGGTCCATTACATTTGTTGATACATTACGCTGGTTCAAGTTTTGAAAGATTAGAACTCAACCTGATCAAACTTAGTGTGATTAGGCTAATAGGAAATATGGCCAGACCTCATTTGTTAGATTGGATTTATTAACAAAATATCTCATGCAGATGTGGCATGTTAAAGAACAACCAATGCCAATGCCAATAGAATAACTCCAAGACATCACTTGACAAAGTCCAGTTTATTGAAGTGCAGTGACTCGAGCTGTTGAAACCTGCATGGTGAGTACACATGCTCTAAGACATGTCTATGGGTAGGCTGAGCTCAGGACATCTCCATTTTATTATTTCCAGTTTAACAGCATCAAATGATAGAGGAAGAGCACAAAGAGACTAAACAAAGCTTTACTCGTCCGACTTGTGTCACTGCAGGCTAGTTAATTGTCAGTTTGATGCGTCAGTAGGGAGCCATTGTTTATTAAATGTGGTTACTGTGATTGCACAACTGTTCAGCATTTGTTTAAAAACCAATATTGCATACATGTTCTTTATGATGAAAAGGTGAGTAACAGAAACATCCCTTGAAACACAAAGGCTTCTTACAAGAACGATCAACACTGTCCCAGAGAGTGAGGAACTGCTTTTCAATTGTTGTGAATATAACCAGACAGATCCTGGACGAATGAGAAAGCTTGTTGGAGACAAACAGTAGGAGCTCCAGTAGAGCCTCTAGGCAGAAGATTTCATCATTATGTTTTGTTGGACAGCCTGCAGGTTCTGGCCAGATCCCAGCTCTTAACTGTAGATTTTCAAAGTGGCTAGACAAGCTCAGTGGGTTAATGGAGGATACAGCTATTTTAGATGGTGGTTGATCTTAGGGATCAAATGATTTGTTGACCAGAGTTACAAAGGAGAGATGGAAGGGAAGCCAATTTAAATCTCAAGTCTGATCCATTAAAAGCTTAAATGCAGTTAAACAAAAAGGTCAGCCTGCTGACATACCGTAAATTCCGTACTATTGAGCGCACCTGGATATAAGCCGCACCGGCTAAAAATAAGTAAATAAATGTATTTGTACATATATAAGCCGCACTTGATTATAAGCCGCAGGTGTCCACGCTATAACAAGAGCTATTTACACAGACCTAGGCTACCGGTAACATCCGCAAATACTGTAGCGTCCGTACGGACGTTAAAGGACGACGAGAGCGTTCAAATAATAACTTTTAATAACCCGATCACTGTCGGCCGTGACCACGCCGTTTACAGCAGAGAGCAACACATCACTTGCCGTAACAATCCAACTCTCTCCCCCAGCGTTCTCTCATACAGCCACTCAACACGTTCTCGCTGGTGCATTCACTGACTCTCCACATAATCGGAATTATGAACACATTATCAACTACTGACTTTACAACATGAACCGTTACAATACGAAGCCTAGCCGACGGTGTCTGTAACACGGCTGATGAAAAAGATGACCGTAATATATTTCACAAGAAAAAGTCCATCCATTCACTGCCTCAGAATGACTTCATTACTCACTTCCTCAGTCTCTGTTGTCGCTGTCAGTGTCATCTTAACGTGCAGCAGCTCTGTTAGCTTCTTTGACAGCCAGGTCGATCGCCTTTAACTTGAAAACTGCATCATATGTATTTCTCCGTGTGTTTTCCATCATGAGGGTGCGTGCATGAAGCGCAAAATGACTGATATTAAGATCCGACGTGACGAAGTCAAATGTTTTTGCGGCAGAAGCTCATTGTCCCCCATAAAAAATCCATGCATTAGCCGCACCGGAGTAGAAGCCGCAGTGCTCGAAGTGTGAGAAAAAAGTAGCGGCTTATAGTCCGGAATTTACGGTAGTTATTTTAAACTTAGCAACAATGTGATGCCCTGATGAAAGAAACACATCTTTCCATAAGTATCTATTTAAAATTGAAAGCGAAACAAGTGACTGGTGACTGTCAGCCTAATGCATCAGTGGTGGTTGTACTAAAAAACATATGATTGGTATTTCTGACATTTGGTAAAAAAACGAAACAGACCAGCAATCATTAGGACACTTTTTTGTTGTACCTATGATAACCACAGACACATACAGTAGTTTCCTCTTGCATGTCAGATATAACAGCCTGATCTGGCAATCTGCTTTAAAAATCGTTTACACTACGTGATACAGGTGAGCTTTCAATGGTGGCTGGCATCCAATGTATTATAAAAATAATTTTGAATTTTGAATTCTGAAGATCGTGGGATTTGAAAGCAAACCAATGTGTCGTTATCACAGAAGGGTTCGAACGAGTTGTTTGTTTAGTAAGATGGGTGTTTGATATGCATATCTAAACACTGACAGCTCTAAGCCCCAAGATCCAATTTACACAGATGGTCTTGTATCAGCTGTGGGCCTTGAATAGCATGTGATTGTAGTTCAGGTTCTGTGCTCCTCTCTTTTTTTTTGTATGTGGTATTTTCATCTCTTCATTTAAAAGGTTTTACTTGTTTTCTCTTTAGCTTGAAATGCTATTTTTAAATGTATTTGATCAAGTATCTAAGACTACCCTACAGCCCTTTAGGAATAAGGTGTTTGTTTGTTTGTACGTTTGTGTTGGTATCACTGCGGTATTTTGCTGTGAGGGTTCCTTTACTGTGCACTGAATATGTAAGCTCATTTAATAATGAACAATTTCTACTGTGTCTTTTCCATACAACAAAACCCAGCAGTGGTAGGTAATTTCCCATAACCTTCTCTACAAACTCCTTCAGAAGAAAAACACAAAAATGCACCCAACTCTGACAGTCTGAAGAGTGCTAATCATGGCACAATGCAGTCTTAACTTGTCACTGCTCATTGTGTACAGAACAATTACAGTATGATTGAGCCCAACCTCCCTCTGTACTCAGCTGGAGCATAAAAGGACAAAGAACTGTGACAAACAGAAGATGATGGCAGATTAGCTTCTTTTTTTTTGTCTTTTGTCATTTCTAATCGAAAAAATCTTGTTCTTGTGCTTCATTTTCTACACTGTGCTTTCCACTTTCCCTCTGATTCCCCAGTGTAGAACTAGATTAAAAAAAACTTTTCATTTTAGATAAGGTTGTGATAAGACTAGTTTAGATAATACAATGAACACTGGCGTGAAACAGCGGTTAGTCTGAGGAAGGGGGAACAGTCACTATGAATGGTGGTATGATAAGACAACAGACTTAATGCTCCACTTGAATTTTTTCATGACAAAACATGGTGACTGAAATGAGGAGTAGACAAAAAGGGGATGCTGGGAGATGTAGTTGACTGGCTTGGAGAAGCATGCAGCTCACTCAGTAAAAGGGCAGAACCCACCTTCTCCGCTCCCCGGGCCGGCCTCTGTAATTATCTCCATTAGAGAATTTAGACCAAATACTGCACACAAAACCCAGAATTAGTGCCACGAAAAAGGTGGACAGAGAAAGGGGCACCGGCCCAGACACAACCAGTCTGAACATCAACCCATGAAATAACAGACATGCACACTCAACATGGCGCCAAAAAAAACAAATCAAACAATTAAAAAAGTAAAAGATAAAAGGGCAGACAATAAATATGCACTGATGATGTTATCAATCCTGAATGACATGTGTCTGGACAGACATTCAACGTGTATAGGATCAAGTAGGAACTGTTAATAGCTCATACTTTGCTTTATATGCATCAGTGCTTGAATAATGCTGAACGGTCAAGTTCAACAATGTGAATGTAAATCTAGAACAATGGATGGAGTTGTCTTAGGATTCGTGCTTGCTTTAAGACAAAAAAAAAGAGAAAAACAATAACCCTGATTTAAAAAAAAAAAACTCCACGTAAGAAAACCTTTGACCTTTAAAATGCTGTCTGTTTTCTAATAACGAGTAACGTTAAAAAGTAAGCCATCAAAGAAGAAAGCAAGATAAAACACACATTATAGGCGGGAAGGGAGGAAATACATTCAACTCTCCTGAACTTTTTGTGAATGTACTTTAAGAATATGTTACATAGCATCCTTCATGTAGCAGTATGGATGTAGAGATGCCACACCAATAACAGTCTACAGTCACAGCAGTACATTAATAGGACTCAAACGGTCACACAGAGGGGAAAGGCAAAGGAACAGAGAGAAGACTAGAGCATACATGACTAACATTGAAGGAGCATCTTCTATCTTAGTCCTAATCTGAGAAACAGGGTGTAAGATAGGTGTAGGTCATTTCAAGGATCAAGAAATGCCTGGGGGGGGGGGGGGGCTAAAACAAACTCTCACAGCAGACATAACATACCCGGGCTGTCAGGGGAATCTGAACAACAAAGACAAAACACACGTCATAATCAAAGGAACAGAACATTTTCCATGGCAGCTATTCCACGTGGAGTGGAGCTATTGAGTTAAATGACCAGGCTTCACCTTTTTTCTCTCAGTTTAAGTGAAAATCCAACTAAAAATGTTTTCATACCTCTTAAACTACAAATACCTGTATTCCCAGTTCAATTTCATCTCTGTAACTTTAGATCTGTCTATGTTGGGCATAATCTTCCTTCTCTTGTGTTCATAGCTCTTAAGTTTAAGACTACAGTTGATGTGATATAAAACATCTGTATCCTCTTCCTGCTGTTGCTGTGGATTGTCCATATGCTTTCTCAGAAAAAACACACCAAGACCCACATTTTCTCAATGATCCTCTCTTGAGCACATGTTTAATGTCCAGCAGAAAAAACTAATGGTTTATGCAAAAAGTTCACAAATAGGCACATTTATTAATGTTTTGTTAAAAACCCTTCAGCAGAAGGAGAAGAAACTGTGCAACACCATGGTAGATAACATGTAATGACTGTTTTCTAGTGGATTTTCCTGCTACTCTTGAGAGAAAAATGTTGTTTGATATATCCTCAATAATCTCCTTTAAAATAGTGCCATATGTTTTTGGCAATACAGTGGGAAGAAAGTCAGGCTTTAAAAAAAACCAACTCTACAAACCTGCTTGCTCCATTTCCTCCTCTACATCAATATTGAAATATTCTTTAATAGACATAAATGTGAAAGAAGAAGTCAAAACAAAAAGGTAGAGAAGGACAAACAGTAAATGAATTAAAGTAGGAAAAAAGTTTCCAAAATGTAAAATATACCAAATAAAAATAAAGAGGTTGATTGGTTTGCCTTGTTTTTCACAGATGTTTTCATGACTTGTTTAAACTTGATTATTAGAAGTCTGAGTATGGTGAAGACTGAATCTTAGTATTTGAGTTTTATTTATATAACTGTTACAACTGTAACAACATCTTTTAAGAGGTATAAGACTACAAACAACAACAAAAGTATTAAATGAGTAAGTCAAAACAAACATTAAGTTGATGATAATGGGATTAAGTCTTTCTCATTAAGTATTCTCAATTCACTTTCTACACTTCCTTCATTGTCATTAAACAAAACTGAACAACTGGGGCCAACAATAAACTGTATATATATATAGATATCTATATATATATGAAAATTAGGAAACTTGAACTGGTGTTATCAAGTTTGCAGTGTTGTCATACCTTTTAAACTGGGGAAAGGTGTTGTTTTCTCCCTTGCTGCCTTGTTGGGAAGGGCCAGATTGGACAGACTAAAACTGGTGCCGTGGTTCTTGTAAAGATTGCCTGTTGTGGGATTTATAAAATTAAAATCAAGTTGCTTTCACACTTGCACAAAACTCCTGAAAACTTCCGGAAATTTTTCGGGTGAGCTGCAAGTGTGAATGCAAACAGCCACTATGTTTTCACTCTTTAACCCGAAATCTTTCCTGTGGGCCCCGTGGTAAAACTTTGGCATGAATTTGAAATGAGCCAATGTAAGAATGCAGCTAGAAATATCCTTGCTTCCTCAGACTCTGCTCCCTGATGTACAATTGAGATCCTGCTGTGAGGTACATGTGTGAAAAAGCAACTCAGGAAGATTTCAGGGGCAGCCTGTCTGAAGTTTTCTAGAAATTTTCAGGAGTCCGCTCAGAAAAAAAAAAGAAAAGAAAAAAAAAACACTTCAGAAAAACAAGAATATAAGTTCAATAAATTATATTATATAAGCCTGAGCACATTCATAAAAGAGTAATGAGGCAGCCTTCAGTAGGCTTAAAATGGACGTTAAACCTCTGGTCTGAAAAGAAATATCTGTCTTTTGTGTCTGCAATTTATCATCACCCACGCATACAGTATCAGCCCACATGCAGGTTTTGTAATGTGGGAATAGCTGAAAAGAGAGGAATTCAAATAGTCTTACTGGCAAAGGACATGAGTCCTCCAAGTCCGTCATTGCTGCTGTTGGAAATGGTGGAGTTAGGTGAACTATTGCGCGAGTCTCCCTCTCCATCAGACTCTCCTGGAAGCCTCAGGCTGCTGGGACGTAAAGGCCGCTGTACCCTGAAAAAACATGGAAAAAGAAATGACCACGTATCCTCGAAACACAAACGTATGCTAATTGAATGGGGAAGACTTAAACATTCACACCACAACATGACACCACCAAAGATTCAAGACCACCATGAATGAGAGATTAGTAGATTTGACATGCTGTGTTTTGACAGAGATTGACATTTCATGGTTTGGTCAGAGAGCCCATTTGAATGATGAGAGAGCATTCATTCAAGTGATGAACAAGTTTAACACACTTGTTGCCATTGAGGTTCTGGTTGAATCGAGGGGTGTATGACTCCACTTGCTCCTCTGCATCAGGATCATCCTCTGAGGGGAAGCCATACTGAGGCTCAAAGTACGGGTTATCATACTCCTGCTTTTTGTTGGCTTGTTCCGCCAGCCCCGAGTCAACTGCAGGTCTGAGAAACGGCTGACTGCCCAACGCAGGGACAGGATTCTGTAAAGCTGCACTCGCTGAAGCTTCGATTTCGGGTACTTCACCCTGCTCCTGGAAGAATAAGCAAACGGATTAACATGGAATGTGTAAATCTATCCTCCAGATTATATGTAGCCCTGTCCAAATAAGTCATAACCATTTGATAAAAAGTTACAAAACAAAAGATATCTACATTGAAAACTATACATTAATTAGGATGTTTACGCACATTGTTGACACCCTGGATGATTGTGCTTGGACTCGAGCTTGCAGTTGTGCTGGAGCTTGAGCGCAGAGGTTGTCCATCTGAAGGTTCAATAGGTCCATCAACGCTGGATTGACCCGAGCCATGGCCTTCCCTGAAGTCCTCAAAGTCATTAAACTCAACCTCACTAGCATCTCCCAGCGCAGCATGGGTAGGTGGGTCCAAGCCTTGGGAAAAAAAAACAAAAAAACAAATTCAAATATATTACAAGGAAAGAAATAGTAAAAAATGGGGTTGATGTGTTGCTTGTAATGACTTACTTGGTGTGTCTCCCTGGATGTCACCTTGGATCATCTCACTCACAAGGTCTCCAAGGGAAGAATAGGATGAGCTGGAGTCATCGTACGCCTCACTGTCACTGCCACTGTCACAAATAAAATGTTTAACCAAAAGCTAAATATTTGAAATAATGAAGTAAAGATTAAATGAGGTCTTGTGCAGAAAAGGATCTTGTTCTTTCCTACCTGTCGGTGGGGTCAGACTCATTGCCTTCATCCTCCAAGGGACCAGCCATAGCTTCAACCAGCTGAGAGCTCCCGTCATACACTCTGTAAACCACTGGCTGTAACTGGTGAGCATACCACTTCGGCTTATCTCCTATTAAGGAGGGGTCAAACACATCTGGAACACAAGAGAGCGATATACAATGTTAACATATCGTCTGATTTGCATGTTTAACGAGAACAGACCTGAAACAAGTCTTACTGTTGTGTATCCTCTGGAATGCCAGGTTTGTAGGGTTGAGAGCCCATTCTCCATAGTACTCCACCGCCTGGGTGTGAGAGAGTTTATCTGCAAAGCTAGAGCGCCGTGGCCGAGACACAAGAAAAGAAGACGCCTGAAATGCCACCACAGGCCGGGGGAAGAGGCGCAATGTGCGAGTGTGCATCTGGAACCCTTGGAGAACATTTGGGGAGTTGAAGAAGCGCACCATGGCCACCCTGTGAAAGGCAAACAGTTCAGTTAGGTGAATACCCCTTTTGATATGTACCGTAAATTCCGGACTATTGAGCGCACCTGGATATAAGCCGCACTGGCTAAAAATAAGTAAATAAATGTATTTGTACATATATAAGCCGCACTTGATTATAAGCCGCAGGTGTCCACGTTATAACAAGAGCTATTTACACAGAAAGACGCGACACAAAGACATTGTTTTAACTTTTAATTAAATACGTACTACCGGTAACATCCGCAAATACGAAGCCTACTGGAAATCCTTTATCAAACAGTGTCTGTAACACGGCTGATGAAAAAGATTACCATAATACATTTCACAAGAAAAAGTCCATCCATTCACTGCCTCAGAATTACTTCATCACTCACTTCCTCAGTCTCTTTTTCGTTGTCACTGTCAGTGTCAACTTTACGTGCAGCAGCTCTATTTCCTTCTTTGACAGCCAGCTCGATCGCCTTTAACTTGAAAGCTGCATCATATGCCTTTCTCCGTGTGTTTTCCATGAAGAGGGTGCGTGCATGAATCGCAAAATGACTGATATTAAGATCCGATGTGACGAAGTCAAATGTTTTTGCGGCACAAGCTCATTGTCCCGCAAGAAAAATCCATAAATAAGCCGCATCGTTGTAAAAGCCGCAGTGTTCAAACCGTGACCAAAAAGTAGCGGCTTATAGTCCGGAATTTATGGTAATTATTTGATAAATAGGTTAAATGCATTTCATCTGATAATTCGGGGCTTGGCTTTATACTCTTAATGTCAATCAAAACCCAGCCCTGATTGAGTATTTTCTATCTGCCTTTCTCTCTCTCTCTCTATCTGCTCAGTTCCTGTTTCAGCACTGTTTCAATGAGTCTCGTTTCACTGCAGCAGGAGGAGAAACAAAGGTTGAATGACGCCACAGGAATGCAGACTTTTTTTTTTTGCAAAAGGTTTACACAGCTGCAGTAAAAAGTGGATTACAAGTCCTTATCTATTAATAAGTCAATTAATATGTTTAGGAATGAGTGAGGTTGTTCTAATGGTCCTTTGTTCTTTACAGCCTCAACATGATTGGAAATTAGGAGTAAGGGGTAAGAAAGGCTCTCTAAATATTAATGTAGTGTTGGTAGAACGACCTTCACATTTGTAACACTAATAGTACCAGTTACTGAAACCATATCAGCCAGAGCAAACCGATCATCATAGGCCTGATTAATCATTGGTCCTGTATTTCCCTAGCTTTTTTTTTTTTTACACAAAATGGAAAAAACATTATTGTCTCACCTGGTGGCCACATCAACAGAATCTACATCATTGCCGTAAATAAGAGGGTTGAACTCTGTGGACGACGGTGAAGCTTTGTCTCGTCCAGGCGGGAGCAGGGGCATCTCCTGACCTTCGTGAAACTTCTCCAGGTTCAGAATGGGCTGGGTGTTCAAGCTCATACTGGCCAGAGCCTAGGACAGGTGACAGTGACACTAATCATAAACACAGAAGAGGCTCCAGACAGAAATAAGCGTTGTCATGAGACACTCCCACGTATGGCATCAACATCTGGTTAATAGTAACAATTTCTACACTTAATGGGAGATTGAAGATGTATACAACAATGGGCCAAAGACACAGTCTGCTAGAATGGGGACAAACATGGAGATATTATGGGATTCTCCAATAAAAGGAATTCAAATAATAATCCATCTTTGTATCAAACATCTGTGCTGCCCACTAGAGTACTTAAGTAACCCTAGATGATCGGGTCTGAACCCCCCGTTTACTGCTATCAGAATGTATTGCATTCTTATTATATACAGCAGATGAAAGGTCTTTTTTTTGGTACATGTTGATGCCTGTGGTGGGTGCGTCATTTTGTAGAGGAGTAGCACAAGGGAAGTAAGTCACTATGCATGGTTTGCCTTGAAGGGAACTGCTGCAAACTCAAGTGTCATTGTTTAGCTTAGCATAATGGAACATTTAGTTGCTGGGTCTTTGATGAATGTTAACTTTGTCAGAGTGAT
Source organism: Symphodus melops (assembly GCF_947650265.1). Classification (NCBI taxonomy): domain Eukaryota; kingdom Metazoa; phylum Chordata; class Actinopteri; order Labriformes; family Labridae; genus Symphodus; species Symphodus melops. The sequence continues at coordinate 4,934,763 of NC_136693.1, forward strand.
AAGCTTCATCATATCTTGTTTTGGTTACGAGAACACTCACTGATGCCAAGATATAGATGCACGCACATTCAGTCATGCTGAAGCCAGAGCTAAGCAGTGTATTAACAAACTGGTCCACAACATTCTGTGACAGTTTTATGCATTTTTATTCAAGTCTTGAAGAGTAGGAGATAAGTACTAGTGACAAGCAAAATAATGTGTGAGTGAAGAAGAAGAAGAAGAAGAAGAAATCCGTGCAGGGGCATTACACATTCCACGGGAGGAGATATGAGTAACCTTATTTTCAGAGGAGAAGATCTGCTTTTGGGTGATCACGGTCAACCTAACCAGACACTAGGAAGAAAGATGCGAGGAGAATCACATGAAGGCCTGGGATGACTACTGTGTGACTGACACTGGAACAGCACATGATGGAAGGGTCACAACCAGGCCCATTCCCTTTCTTTTCATTGTCTCCTTTCAACAGTCCTTCTCTTTTTAGCTCCGCCCAAATGCGGCCTCGATAGATCTTACTTTACCAAGACAAAAAATGCAGATGATGTTTTGATTTGTTTCTGTAATCAAAATTATGTTTGTGATTCAAAAGTCCTACTTTACATTCTCTGATAATCTGCAGAAAGGAGACAAGAAAAGACACATTTGTTTTGAAAGGTGATGAAGGAAAGACATCATTGCAAGAGAGAGAGAGAGAGAGAGAGAGAGAAGTAGACCATGGAAGACAGTGACTAACACAGACAAGGCAATAATGTGACCAAACTCAGACTTCACCTACAGAATCAAGCTGCTACAGGACACATGAAGGCCATCCATGGTGACCAACTGGGACTATGCAGTGGTCACGATGGAGTGGTGATGACACACGACAAACAACAGCAGATCTTTTCAGAAACATAGATGAAAATAATACTTGCGCGATAAAGCACCTGTATCAAAATAAACCTTAATACTATGTTCTTAATGTGAGCAGAGATAACACAACCACCATTTTTAGTGAATGCAAATAAATCAGTCACTGAGGTCTGATTTATTTTAGACATTCAAGTGTTGAGTGCAAGTATTTGCGGCGACTCTCACATCACATCAGCAGCCTTCTGCTTTTGCATCACAGAATTCAAATATGAGTCAAACCACCTTTTAAGTGACATTTTCTATATTCACAGATGTCAATATTGTGTGCTTGTTTCCAAATACACAACTGCTAATCTGAGGCTTTGCACACTCCTACACACCAGCCTCTCATCACACATCCACACACGGGGGAGAAAGCTGCCAATCACACAAGGCTAACGAACCGGCTCTGATTCAAGGCATATTGAACAAAAACCATGATGTAATTATTATTACCTCAAAACTCATTCGAAATGACTGAAATAGTTTATGGAACGTCTACAAAGAACGGATGAATGTAGTTTTATTATATCAATAAAACAAATGAAAAACTGACTTCCGTGTTTGAACTTCATGAAGCTTTGAAATTGGTTGCTTTTAAAATCTTTGATATTTCTCTTTGAATTAAAAAGTTGTGTCAATTTCTGATCTTATTATGTAATTAAACTGTGAATGCTATATCATTTTAGAATATTGAAACAAGGGTTTCATTTAGTGTTGCCACTTTCAAGGTGTACAATGGATAAGAATAGTATGAATACTCCATGCAGTTGTTAAAATAAGATCAAGATAAAAGGAGATGAGCCTAAAATTACAGATTCACAGAATTAACATGGGGAAAGGGGACGGATGGCAAACTGAATTTAGTAATGGCTGCCTTACTGAAGCTTCAACTATAAGCACGCTTAGTGATCATATTAGTTGCCTCTAATTCATGTGACATAATGTTGGTGTTGCTTGCAGTGTGGCAGAACAGAACAGTGAGGTGTCCCCATGAATCAGAACCAGATTCTGATATTGTGTTAGATAACTGGGTCAGAGGGGCAGGTTAGTTACTATCAGCACAGTATAACTAAAGGTTTGGCTTGGGTAACAGGGTCCTATGATTTGCTTTTACCTCCAAGAGCTAGAGCATGCAACAAAAACAGGAAAAAAGAAAACAAGAGTTGTTCATGTTAGTGCACCTCAAAACTCAATTCAAATGCTCGCACGCTTTTTCTACGATACATACAACTCTGCTGGAGAAGGAAGCCCCTACTCTTCTTACTGCTGGAAAAAAGGTTTTATATTTACACATTTGAATCCACTTACAGTTATGAGAACAAAAATTGCTTGCCTCCAAGGCAGTAATTGGGTTCCAGAAAATTCTCTGCAAAATGCCAGTAATCCCACTGGCTTTATTCTGAGCCCTGGCTGCGACAGTGCAGCAAAATCTGAAACAGCTAAAAAGGTAAGAGGAAACAGACCAATCACATGCAGTACCTGTTTGAGATGTTTCTTCAGCTCGAGTGCTTCAGGCTCTGGGAGAGGGGGTAGAATATCTGCATTGGTGGGGGCTATAACCTGTAGACAAACAAAAAAACAAAGACGCAGCTAAGAAGTTTTCAATCTAATGAATGAATTAGATAAAGAGAATAATCTGGACACTTTAAGAAAACAGACGTAAAAGATCAGGAGGAGGAGTAGAACATGTTGATGTGCTGACCTTGCTGCTGTCGAGGTCCACAAGCCACAAGTCATCTGGCATTTTGAAATCAGCTTTGTAGAGGAAGAAGCTGGCTGGTACACCTATGATGTAGGGTGTGGGGGCGAGAAGGAGCTGTGGGGAGGAAACATTATAAAAGTCAGTCAGACAACAAAAAGAAGACGTCATTTATTCATGTGAAGATTTTATCAGAGATGACAGGTTTTACCTGTTCAGCAGAGGCCATGCATGTTGGCAGTAAGGGGATGACTGGGAACATGTACTCCAGAGGGTAGATCATTGCCACGAAGGCCATGACGCTCATTGACAAAGCATTGTAATCTCTGGACTGAAGAATGACCTGAGAAAATAAAGAAGAAAAATCACACACCTCCTCTTACAAAAAAACCCATTATCACCTAGTTGACCTCTTGCTCTTCAGCTTAATCAAGCAAGTAGGAAACCACTCCGAAAGCTTTCAGACAGCACTTAGTTCAGCCCGTCTGAATTTAATGATGTTTCAAATTCATCTCAAAATAACATAAAGACATGAGTAAAAGGTCAGCGTTTTATACAGGTGGAAACTTTATTTTCTGTGAATGAACTCAAGGAGGAGAAAAGTAAAGGGACTGCTACATTGAAAAACCTTTTGAGTGGGTGGCCCAGATAAAAATCTGTATTCAAGAAATGCTAAGACACAGAAAGCAGAAAAAAGCTGTTCAGCATTAATCCAGCAATATGGTGTCACAGCAGTGTGACTGAAGCTGTGAAGCTTGGGTTCAATTTGGGATGATGCAACTAAAGATGTGCGTCAATGTCACTCTAAACCACGAGCAACAACAGAAGACGGCCACAGCACCTGCCAAACACGGATTTCTCTTTCATCCTTACTAACGCTTTCAGTGGTAACGATAGGAGTAACAGAGATGAAGAGTCTGTGTCTCTGTCAAAGACTGAACCATCTTCTTTAAACCCTTCACACTCTGTCCATGTGGCAGTGAAGTAGCTTTAGTTAGCTTACATTAAAGGGAAAACGTCTGATGAAGGTCACTCAGGGCATTTCTCTAAAAAATGAATTCTTGTCCAGAAGAAGAGGGCATAAACAGCTGCACCCAAACACTGACCACAGACCAATCCAAACTAATGGAACACAGTTCCTTTCTCCTTGAAACAAAAATCTCCTTGGTCCTGATTTGGAAGCAGTGAAAGACAAAATAAAGGTTATCATGAAAGAGACAGGCTGGGGCTCGTCCTTACCTTGTGCTCTAGCAGGACACAGCTGAGCACCTGCAGACAGGCGTCCACACCCAGCAGCTCTAAGGGCAGGTGCAGAGGGAAGTCGACCATGGCGAAGCGAGAGTTGTCGGGAAGGGCAAAGGTGAGAGCCCGCTTAAGCTCTTGAGGCAGGACTTCCACATCCACACGTCTCTGACCTGCCACTGGCACAGGTGAGCGCAGCAACCGGTACACCCAGGATTCAATCTCCCGCAGGTCGGCCAGCAGCTGGCTCCCTTTCTCTTCTACCGACAGTGCCCCCGTAAAAACACGCCACATGGTGTCCCTGGGAGAAGATGAACAGAGGCTACCATCAGAGTTGGCTGTTATTTTGATAATTACCTTAACTCAATCTTTTGTATTCGTTTTTGATCCATTAATTGCTTCCTAACCACAATGTGATGTCTGGATGTTAACTCAGATGACATCTTGGAGCTATTTTGAGGTGTCACATGACAATACGCCATGTTTGGTTTAAATAGAGCTGGGAATAACAACTCTTGACACTTGATTCTTCGATTGGTTAAATGTTTTAGCATAGTTGCACTATCGTTCATTTGCTGGTCTGTGTGCCCTTGAAATGCCCCCTGAGAACAAATAAAAGTTTTTTGAATTAAATAACTCTTTAGAGGATGGAAGAAGTTCTGGTTTGGTCCTTTCTGAGAGTGGCTGAAAGAAATGTCTTTTGTTTTTAAACTTCTCTATCTGTATTCATTGAGACAGACTGACCCTTCTTGTGAGAGGAAACAAACGACGAGTGCATTTTTAATTCTTCTGCAATCCTCTATTTGCATGTGGCAAACTGGCCTAGAGTTGTATGACCAGTAACAACTAGACAGTTATGGAGTGGAGAGAGGATTTAGAATAAGTTTGAAATTTGAGCAGGACTCTGAGTTCCACTCATTTCTCATACAAAAGATCCATGAAAGAGATTTATCCTCACGAACAGACAAAAAGTATTATACATGATAAAGGAGAATTGTTACCTCGATAAATTAGAGTATCCTAAATCAGTAGTATCTGGCGTTTTACCAGCAGAAATAAACACAAACTGTTAAAGAAGCAGCTGGAGTAGCTACAATCACCTAACGCAGAATAAAAAACTTAATTTGACCTCACTTAGTAATAAATAAAAAAAAAATTTGTGGACATACAGAACATGTTAAACTTAACAGATAACAACGTTGGAATCATTTTAGGCTTCAAAACAGATTAAATTAAATCAATTTGTCATTTTATTGCTCCAAACAGCTACCATGAGGACTCTGCAAACACTCGTTGTAATCACTAATATGATGGGCAAATGAGATTGAAAACACAGGAGACACTCTTAAGCAATAGCTGTTGTATTGATTTGAAAAGCCTCCTCTCTTCACACGTAGGGGGCCAATAAACCCTCTCGAGAGTGTGTACTCAAGTGTGTGTGCGTAGCAAGGACGGAGATAAATCATTAGTCCTTTGAAGCCCTCCCACCTACTGCAGCTGCTACCCGCAGGCAGCCAGAGACCCCAATCTGTCAGAGCCGCCACAGCACAAAGTGCTCGCAGCCATTTTGCAATGGCTCTCTTTCTTCTCTGTCATTTCCAAACAGCATTTCAAACAGTCATGTCAAGGGGAAAAGACCCTTAGGTCCATGAAGCCCTTCGGGATGTAAAGCCATTTCAAGGTTGTCGGAGAAACAAAACCTTAAATACTGAAGCTGTGTGGAATCTGTGAGAGCACACTACCAAAGGACAACGATGTGAAGGTATGAGATTAAGTGTGAATCAGACACTCCAATAATCTCTTTTAGTGATGTAGAGAAAAGCTGCACTGCCCCTACAGCCTTCTGTAGATGACTGTGGAGAACGCATACACACTTAAAAATAATGCAACGCTTGCTTACACTTTTTCACTGCAAAATTGCAGCCTATTGTGTTTTCCATGGCAACAGAAGAGCAGCTGTTATTGCCAGATTACAACAAAATAAGAGAAAAATGTACAACATGGATGATCTTTAAGCGATTTGAGATAACATTTGTGATGAACTGGCCCTATATCAAAGAGATTATTGGTTAAAGATTGATGATTACAGACGTGGTGCATAGCTAACCTTCTTTCCCTTCTTAACACCACATTTTTGGTGACAAAGTGTAAGTCTAAAACATGGGGCCGAGAAGGGGGGCAAAAACATTTTGACCACTCTGCATTTGACGTGTTTTTACTTCACGTTCACAGTTATCACCATATTAGCGGCCCCCCCGAGAACACTGGACGAAATCACATCTGCTCTGATGCAAATCTTTCAAAACAAAACGGTGGTATTTTGGTTGCCGTTATTTATCATGAAGTTGGGGTGTGAAAGTAAAAAAGAACCCTGTGAAAACATGAGACACGCTGCAGATGGCCTGTAGGACTGCACGGAGCCACAGACAAAAGCTTTCGTATGATCTCTGTTAACTCTGCTACACAAACATAGACACAACAGGTGGACGGCGAGGGAAGCAGATGGAGAGATGAGGAAAGCAGTAGGCGTCGCAGAAAACATCTACAACACAGCTATAACAAAACATTGATGCTTATCTGAAATCAGTCGTGAATTTTCAATTCCGAAGAAGAAACAGTAATTGTGTGAATGTTGTTTGTGTGGTCTACAGTACGGCATGATGAACGAACAGATGCTATCCAAACACTAACAGTCTCTATGAGTCGTTTGCCTTAATGAGATTTAGCCCCTAAAGGCTTTGAAGTTAATAACAGTGAACATACAAACCTTTTTAAAGGAATGGATTTATGTCGTACTAACAAGGCAATAATTAAAGTTGACAGTGTGAAAAATAAATGTCATGGTTTTGTTAAAACCAAGGATATTATACCGTAGTAATATGCATGTAATGAACACTTGGCTTCAGGGCTGCACAACAGAAAAGGTCAAGACCGTGTCAAAAATAATAAGTGCTCGTTGCCTAGCAAGTGTAAATCTGCTAAACAATGAAATTAGCCGTGCACTCGTCTGTAATGATACACAAAAAAAAAAAAAAAGAGTAAACGACGTCACAGTAAACTTTAAGAAAGCAACAGAAGACGATGTTAAGGCTCACCTTTGGGTGGCACGAGGGAGGCCAGCTCGTTGCGTTAGCCTCTGACTGCAGCAGTCCACCAGCCTCTTAAGAATATATAGGCATTCCCTAAAGGTGGAGAAGAAGGGGTAGTGGCTGAGTATGCACAGCGAGGTCAGTGTGCTGTTGCGGTTCCTGGCTGCCATTTTAGCGGCATTTCTTCTGTGCTGTGGGGACTTTCCAGCATTTAGCTCGGCCCCTGGCTGCCCGCTCTCCTCTCCGGACGCAGGCGGAGGTGCCGACTCGGCTTTTTTAGCTGGAGATTTTGAGGAGGGTGGGCCTCCACCACTGCCATCGGACCCTTCACTGGCTGCCTGTGCTGCCGTCTCTGTGTGTCCATTCTTGTCCCCGCGAGCACGGTGGTGTCCTCGCTGGAAAGATCGGTAGAAGTTGACGCAGATTCCGTAGCGGGTGATTCCTGAGTCCTTGTCTGTCAGAGTGAAAACAAAGGAGGAGTCGTCGCGGAGGCTAACCCTGCGCTGGCGTATACTCAGGCAGCCCTCTGGTTGGCAGAAGAACACCACGTCTGGTGGAAGTGGGAAGTCATGGTGGTCCTCCAGAGGGTAGCGGCGGAGGAGCTGAGGTGTCTGGGCCACACTGTCACTGCTTGGTTGCCTGAAGGGTTAAACAACATCATTTTAAGTTGTAGCACTGCAACATTCATTACATCTGTTTTCTTTACAAACTCTGTTCATTTTGTTGCATTTTTATATCTTGCATTTAAATTATATATTGTATTTTAAAGTCTCTAAGTGGTGAGAATAGCATTTTATACATGAGGAATCTCGGGCTTTAATTATTTGCTCACAAAGCCCTGAACATGGTCAAATGTGTTGGGTTTGTTAAAAGGGATATTTCACCCATTTACATGAAGCTTTGTATCATTAGAGACATGGTAGTAGTGTTGAATGGTCGTGAATCCAACCCTCATTTTGCCCTGAGACGAGAAAAATGTGTTTTTCTTTGCTTGAAAGTTTTCTTCATGTGATGCAAAAAGCGTCATATTGCATCACATGAAGAAAACTTCCAGGCAAAGAAAAACATTTTTCTCGTCTCAGGGCAAAATGAGGGTTGGATTCATGACCATTCAACACTACTACCATGTTTCTAATGATACACAGCTTCATGCAAATGGGTGAAGTATCCCTTAAAGCTGTTAACATTTGTTTATGGGAGATCAACAAATAACCATTCAAACCTACAACTCTGTAAACGTCCCCTATGCCTAACACTGAAATGTCTGAGAGTACAGAGACTCAGTGGCCCTAAAAACAGTCACGCACTGGACCATGGTCTGCCCCATGGCCAATGAGCTCCAGACAACGTTCTTCTATGCTTTATTATGCACGCTCAGACATGTGGCAGTGAGCTATCACCATTTCAGTACAGCAGGGTCTGAAACAGCACCCCTTAAGAATGACTGAGAAAGTATTTAAAACCACATTTTACTTGTTTTTATCTAGGATAAATGTTGGTAATAAAAGGGACAAATGAGTGTGTTAAGAAATAGAATTATTCCCCATTAAAAGAACAAGTTACTCTGACACTTTCCTTCTTCGATTTTCTGCTTTACTTTTTCTCAAAGCAAGATGTGAGCCATCTATTTTGCCTTTCATGACTCAGACACTCCTTTAAAATAAATATATAGTCCTTTAAAATTCCCGATCACGATCTTACCGTGCTCCGACCACCACTAAGTAGTCGAGAAGACGAGGGCACATTTTCTTTTTCTCCATCTTGGATTGACAACGTCCCGTATGTCAGGGCATCCAGGATTTATGTTCCTTCTTGAGTCAGTGGTGTGTTGCCATCACAAGTTGTAAAACTCAGTTGTAAAGTTGTGACATAGCTCCTTGAATATCATCGTGAAGGTTCAATGAAACAGAATCAAACCTGCAACACAAGGAAAACATCCAGGAACATTTTAAGTACAATGTAAAGTGGTAATAAGTTCTGTCATTATTTATTACTCTCAACAGCATCTGACCAGTGAGTTCAGAGAAATCCACTGGGCTCTTTTGGCATCTGAGATTGTCAACGAGAAAACCTGAGATTAGACAGAGAAAGAACAATGGTGTGCTGTTCTGCCCTGATGAACAAAATAATCCATCAAGGAAGCCAATTTTATTCGCAAATAAATCGGAATCAGATCAGCAAAGACACAAAGTGTTGTCTCTAGGTTTTTCCTGAAACTAAAATCTGAATCTAATTGCCTTTTTGTGGAGGGTTCATCACTGGTGGTGGCATGGGAAAAAAAAAAAAAAAAAAGCTTTGGACACCACAGACATAGTTAATGATTTATAATCCGTAGCTCTGCTGGAGAAGTCATAACAGGAACATAATCAAACATGGCCGACAATAAGACACTTCTTGAAAAGTAAAGAGATGTCATACATGGTAATGTTGGATTTTATCCCAAATAACAAGAGGAGGTAACACCATCCATTTTGTTAAAAACTGAATTATAGTTTTTATTGTTGTTTTGGTTAATATGTGTGTGTCAGCCGGCCGTTTTTGTTGGAGGATAAAGACTTTTCAGTAGAGGCTTGCTCATTTGTTAAGCAGCTTAAGGGTCTCTGTGGAATAAGCACCCTTCAGAGCTTGAAACATGGTCCTTACAAACTGACAGGTACCTTCAGGAAATTCAACCACAAACACTGTAGATGGCTATTCCCCCAACATGGAGTCACTTCGCCTTGCTATCTCACTTGACATGAAGACAAAAAAGTGATGTCTTCTTCTTCTGCATCAGTGCATCACGAGCTTGAACAACCATGATGCTTCATCACCTCAAAGAAACATAAAAGTACAATGTGAACAGAGTTCCACTGCACTGAAAGGAAAAAAAAAAAAAAGAGCAACAGGCAAACCACCAGAGTGTAGTGATTTACACGAAGCACAGCATGTTTTCAGAAACATGTCAGCAGGTTACGTTATTTTATCCTTTCAGTCATATGGTTTTGATGCACAAGCTTCCACACAAGGTGGTCAGAAGTCAGGATGAAAACCGACCCATCGTTTCGTTTACATCTGTCTATTTGTTTTATATCTGCAGCTTCACAATCTAACGCAAAGAGAAAAATGGGCAAAGAACAGCTTGTGGCTGAAGTGAAGCCAGGCTTATTGAGACCACACGGTCAGAGAAGAAATTTATATCTCTATCTCTCTCTCTCTCTCTTCCGCAGCACATTTTTCTCCCTGCGTGATTGATAAACGTTCTAACAAAATGGCGCCTCTAAAAACAAGTCCTCTCTGTTTCATCATAAGATACAAGCATTAAAACCTGACTGCCACCTCCTGACGCTTCAGTCTACAGAAACTCATATACATTCTTATGTAATTATGTGACAGGCTTCTAATGTATTTTTAGTCACAGTGGAGCGGGGGGGTGAAAAGAAAATCTGACGGTGTTAGATCTAACAGTAGGAACCTATGGTAGCAGAACATGCCAGCAGAAAAGCAAACACTATCCTCCCAACACATTACTAATGCAGCATGTAGGAACTCCACCCTGAAACACAAATACCCTACACAAACATCATGCCCTAAATCATGCTGGTGATATCCTATAATGTATGCATTCTAATAGAAAAAGGCATTCAGTAACCTGAGGTGTTTTCTACTTGCTCTATATAACAAGACATGTATAACTGGGATCTATTAAAACTTTAAGATTAATATGGTAATGCAATCTGTGAATTAATTCTATTACAAATAAATTAGAAGCCATCTCTGTTATTCAAATATGAAGCCAATGTGGCAGTGCAAATAAACTGCAGTTCATTCGGTGACCACTTGAGACTGGCTCCAAGAGACCCGAAAGTACACAGCCTACAAGTTATGCATAGTTAAGACGTGCGTCTGACCTAACTGACAGGCGGGCGCAGTGCAGCCGTGTACTCATAGAACTGGAGTTACATCCAATGAATGAACGCAGTGCTCGAAGTTTGCAGAATACTGCAGGCTGTTACGATACTGACGATGACTTTCTGTTGTCGCCAGAAACCACCAGCTGACACAGCAGCACAAATCATGGAGGTCTGATCCGAACGAAACAGGGGACGTCACCTGGAGCTGCTGTTGTATCTCACTTTGTTTGATTTGATTTGCATATTAATAGCCACTACTTGAAGGGATACTTCAAAAATACTACCGGGTTTCTAATGATACAAAGCTTCATGCAAATGGCTGAGATATCCCTTTAAATAGCAACTAATCTTTCTAGAGTCCACTCATACAAACATGAAATTAAGAAGAGAGACACGACAGAATTTTAATTAATTTGTGTTTTTTTCACACACAAAAAAAAACCACAGAAAACTCCATCTGTATTATTTTTTTCAATTTGGACGAAATCTGTAAAAAAAAACAAAAAAAACTTGATCTGTAATAAAAATTTGTAATTCGATCTGAACAATGGGATTTGTGATCCGTTACACCACTACATAAATTTTGGGTTCATTTCCAGCAGAAGCTTCACATTTCCTCAGTGGTGTGCATTTCAGAGACACTTCAGAGGCAGCGCCTCTTAAAGAAGCCTGATAGACTTTGTGTTGTTTTATTTATCTTCATGGTTTGAGCTTTAGTTACAAATGTCACTCACTTGTGCTCAACAGCTCTATAGCTTGCTTTAGACATTATTTCTGTAAACAAATGCATAGAATTAAATTAGTATTTTTCCCATTTTGGACCGTTTAAAGGACTAATCAATCACTAAATCATGACAATCAGACAATTATTTGCTAATTAAAATGAGAATTAGCTGTGACTCTTAAAATGGTGAAACAGAAATAATGAAATGGTTTCATCTTAATTATTTCTGTAGCACAATTAGGTATTCTACCCGCAACAACCATAATGTGATTAACCTTTTTGGTGTATGATTAACAAGCGCAAATGTAAACTGGAGATAAATGTTGACAAGTGGATTTCATGCTTCACAGATGAGAGCTGGCAAAAAACAGAGCAGTAACACAAAGATAACAGGGCTCACTAATAGGCTGCATGCAAGCCATGAGAAGCTCAGTCTAACATCCGGACATAGGCTGTCATTAACCCAAACAGCCACGGCACAAAGGCAGGGGGATGCAGCTGTGTCCAGCTGACATTAGGCCTGGCTTTATCACTGAGGGCCTCAGATGCATTATGGGAGTAATTATCTCTAATAGCTTCAAATATGAGCAGAGGAGCCCACACAGAGGGACATAAGACAAATGTGATTCAACTAATCTTGATAAAGAACTGTGGGAAAATAATAGTCACATAAATGGTGGCTTTTGGCTCAATTACCTAATAGATTCAAAATGGTCCATGGTAACCAACACACCAGTATACAAACACAGTCACTCCGTTAAAAAGATTTTTTCCAACTTCACTTTTGGAAAGAAACAAAGCTGGTCCTCACATGAAAGGGCATAAACCAACAGCAACATGTACTGCATACAAAGATAACCCCTTAAATAAAAGAGACTACTTTGTACACATGAAATAAAAGGCTGTCTATAATTAGAGAAGGAGCTAGTCCATCCGTGACAGGGTTTACTTCAGGAATGAGTAACTTGGCAAAAGCTGTCCAATGTTACTGTATAAGACACATTTCAAAGAGCTTTAAAACATGTCTATTGAGTCAGCGTTATGTCAGCATACATCACATCTGTTAAACTATAGAAATGCAAATCTGACAGCCTGCTTTTGCAAGTCAGCAAGCAAGAAGACCAAATTAAACTGGCACTTATTATTATGTATATTATCTTTATAAAGCAAACGAGAATAAAGGGTCTTAGTGTTGAAGCAATCCATTTTAAAAGCAAGTTCTATTAACTATTCCCTATTTTTTTGACATGATGGGACAACTCTGACATGTTGGAGCAGTCACCATTTCCTCAGAACGAGGGCTAATTATGGAGGGGAAATAATGTCAAGAACATAATTTACTCTAGCAGTAAGGGCTCGGCCTGTACAAGTACATCTTATCTTCTATCTAACCATCAGGAGGACAATGAATCAACATGCAGGTCTGGCAAATTGAATGCATCCTGGTGCAAAGCCAAAATGGCTATTTTATGAAGCAGCAGAGCTGGAGGCAGACTCCCTGAGCACAAAGGCAGAGCAGGACCAGAGCATTATTTATAGCCAAGGATGGATACAAATTCACTCATTGTATTTAACAATTGAGCTTGGTATTCAACCTTGTTTCTGTCTCTAGGAGAAAAAAAAAAGATAAAAGAATAACCACAACACTACGTAGTCTTCAAAGGCAATATAATGATGCAGGTTAAGAGAACAGATGATTGTGGTCAGAGTGGTCTGCAGGCAGCACTCTTGGTTATATAAGCATGGAGAGGAGATAGATATGAATCACAAGCCTCCAATTTAGCCAGCACGTCTTGCCAGTCACTTGAATTCGTCTTAGTTCAGAGTTGACAAGCAAACAACAAAGCAGGTGAAGTGTTGATTAAGAAACTATTGATCTTTGCACTCTCACTTTTAGATTTCAATCTTTTTGTATTGATCCAATGGTGCAGTGTGCCGTGGCTCAACAGATAGAAGTATTTTGTTTTGCCTGGTAGTGGCACAAAAAGAGAGGGAAGGCAAAGGACATAACACCATGTTCTACTCTTTCATAATTTCTAAACTATTTCCAGAAGACACTTTTTCAATAGTCATTTTCCAAGACCTTATCCCACCTTTGAATCTCACACACATATCTTATGATTGTTCTGTTATCTGTTTCCATATGCAAATAATCGTATTTGATTAACTTTGCATCCAAGCCTTACATATCACGCGTACAGTAAAAGTGCAGAATGGATGCAGCGGTGTGGTGACAGGTTGTATTTGTTGTCATCTTGCAAGCTGTCAAGTCAAACTGAGTTTGGCAAGCTTCTATCTCTGTCTCGAGTGACAGGCAAAGACTCGGGGTGACAGTGACTACATGTTTGCTTTGTTTTTTGACAGATTTTTTTTATTTTCTTTTTTACTTTAAATGCCTTTAAGTTGCATTTATTCAATTGGTCTGTTTTACAATATTGCACTGAAAGTGTCACATCCCTTCAGGTTAGATTGCAGTGTCATTGAGAGGCCATACATTGCACCACTCTTCTACATTCATTAAAGTGACTATACATAATGAAAAAGAGGGGATTCTCTTTAACAGACTCAAAATCAGTGTTTTGAAAAATGTATATATTGGTCTCTACGCCTTACATTGCACTATAGCGACAGTGTGCTTTAAGTTTGCAGGGAATAACTGCTGTCTTGATCATTTATGTTTCAGAGAATCACTTTAAATGAAGCCACAAAAATATTCGTTTTTCAGAGTACCGATGTGAAGCTTGACACCATTGAATCGATTTATCAAGATTTCATGATTAATCTTTACATTCCTACAGTAAACCATCTCAAAACTAGTCATACATAGATATAAATAATAAATATTATTATTACCCTTCAAACATTGTTAATAACTATTTTTTCAAAGTATACCCTTTATGACGTAGAACTGCTGTATTACATCACATTATAGCTTGAACAAGGGCACCTTATAAACAACTAGCCAGTAAGTGTATATCAAAATGTATGTGATAGGATAATATACTTTTTTTTTTTTTTTTTTAAAACAAGTTTGTTATTTAGCTGGCTCTTTGGTAATGTCATTATATTCCAATGTCATCGTTGTTAAACCTTATATCCACATTATCTGCCAGGTCTCTGTCGGAAGCTGATTTGACAATGTGTAAGATAATGACACACAATTTCGACGTAAAGGGTGTCAGTTACAGAGAACAAATCCCATGTGAGCAATAAGGTTAATTTCGAGGTGTAGTAGGGATTTTAGTAAGTAACAAGCTCACACTGAAGATTATGGTAACGACATTGGCTGTGTGTGTGTATGCCAACGCCTCCGGATAGTTTAAAGAGAGCTGCTCGTTTCGCACCTAATGGATTTGTTTTATCATTTATCAGTAATAAGCTGTCAGGGCCTGACTTGTCCTACACGTTCACCCCTACGAAGCATCCTACACTTTGGAGGCTTCACGGTTTCCTACGTCACGGATGGATTAGCTGGCTAACAATTTAGCTTCCGAGCTGCTAACACTAGCTTGACCGTTTTTCGTTATACACAAGAAAAAACAAGAACCCTGTGAAATAAAACAAAGGTGCCAGCGCTTGAAACAAACACTAGAAGACAGGCCTCACATTTGAAAGACGTGTTGAACAGTAGACATAATGTACGAGCATCCTTTACCTGGTAACATTAGCCGGTTAGCCGCTAACGCTCGCCGCGGAGCCAGCTGCTGCCGACGGCCTGGGTGGTGGGTGCCCTCCTCGGTCACGTTTAGAGAGGCAGCCGGCGGTGTGTATCCGAATTCGGCTTTCTGTCGTTGAGAATAAGTTGGTGTATCATCTGGGAGCATCGAAGACTTTTAGAAGAAAAAAAAAGGGGGGCTTGCAGAAAAATAAACGATGCGAAACGTGTGTCCGCCTCTCTGCTCGATGAACGGGAGGCTCGGTCAGTTACAACCTGCCTTCACAACATCCTCCTCCTCCTCCTCCTCCTCCTCATCATCATCACCACCACCACCACCAGGCCGCGGGGAGTTCCGCTTGACAGAAACCCATCTAAAGCCCCCTATTAAGGGGATAAACTTTCGTGTGTTTGTTATAGTATGCTACCTCTTCACTCATTTATCAGGGTACACTAAAAACACACACGCCAGCAACTACAAACATCTATTAGTTAAAGCCTATACGAGTATTTGTTATAAAACAGCGCTTCACACTTTTTTTTATTGCTCATTGTTTATTTCAATGAAAAGCTTCTCTCCTCTATTGTAGTTATCCCTTTTTTCTCTCATTGGATTTCTATTGTCTTGTTATATATTATATATTAACTTGTATATTTACTTGTTATATATATTTATATATATGTTATATATATTTGTTTTATAGTATTGTTTTTTATTGCTACTTTTCTTAGTGCTCTTTTTATGCACTGCAGGTTTGCACTGGGGGTTGGGGGGATTGCAATTTCATCTGTGCTGTATGTTTAACATGGAGCATACTTGACAAATAAAGAACCTTGATATAGTTTCTAACCACTTTTATTGAACCCTGACATAAGCGATCGTGATTATCAGTCCTATGAAGCTGGTTATCAACCGGCTCCATCAAACCCAGAGCCATATCATCTCTCTATACGGCTCTCTGCATCAACCCAGGGTTACCAAGAGCGCGTGCACGTAAAAGGGGCGGGGTTAGTGTCATTTAACCTATCACAATCACCACCGCGTCATATCTACAAACGTTACATTTACAAAAACTACAACCTCTATTAACAATATAAATACCTTAAGACAAACAGGCTCCCAAGAGACACAGCTGCAGGAAGGACAAATGAAAAAAAGGAAATCTGCGAGTAAAAAGTGCAGTTTATGGTTTTTGAAGGCTGAAAACGCCGGCTGTGTTGGATCTGTGTGTATGGATTTATGATCGGTAACAAACCTGTTGGACTGTTCTCTTTGCACATGGTGCTTATTAATAAATGTAACGTGGAAACGAAAGAAAGGCACGTCTGAAGGAGAGTTAATTGACGCAACACACGAGGAAACAGCGCGTCATCCGGGTCACTCCTGGGAGTTAAACAACAAAAGCTTAGTGTTGGATTAAGCTTCTACATTTTGTTTTTATTCATCGTTTACAAAAACAATCTAAAACTTTCACTTAAACATTTATGTGCAGTCGCGTTCATTCAAGTGGAAGAAAAACTTCTTGCATGAAATGCACACAAGTTCAGTAGACTCCGTCTGCATGAACTGCGGACCAATCACAATCAGGCTAGCGCCATGAAGCGGGCTTCGCGCGCTCGCGGGTAGGTAACCAAGGTAACGGCTCAGCAATTTAAGTTTGAAATGTAAACGGAGTTTTGGGAAGAGAAGTTGCTGCGATTTTTTCTAAAATGTCTGAAGTTCAGTTGCAGAGAGCTTTCATCGAGCAGCTGTCTGCAGCTGCTGAAGACATTGTGGCGCAGTTTGAACGAACAAAAGCAGAATATGAGGAGGAAATCTGTCGACTAAAACGGGAAACGAAGCAACAACGCCACCTGCTGGATGCTGCTTTCAACCCTAGAGTCTGCCTACACAGAATAGGTTTGTATTGGGTTTTTAATGCTGATTCATTTCCAGTCAAATGTGATTTTTTTTTTCCACTAATGATGGGTTTATGGCTCAGATATACTCTCTGTTGAATCTTGTTTACACATAAACAAACGGCTGCGTCACAGACGTTGACGTTAACATACAACGTCTGTTTCTGGAGGATAGTGTTTAGTGTCTGGAGGTTTAAAATTCAAAAATAAAAGCAAAGAAAATGTATGTTTTAAACTTCCAAAGTTGATACAATTATTGAATATGTGACTTCAATTTGTGATTGATTCAACAGAACATAATGCTTTCTCAGTTAAATGGACTGTAACAGATGTGACACAAAAACCCTATTTTTTTTTACTTCAGCTGTTAAAAACAGTGATTTGATGGATCTCCCAGCCACCTTTGCCGGTGAGTCAAAAAGGTAACTTGGGACCCTGTCAGTAATGTGGTGAGCGTCAACCGCTGTAGAGCAGATCCGTGTAGGTATCATTTTGAAATTGTATTTCTGAAAAATATTTTCAGTCACCAAAGTTAGAATGTTTAATGTAGAATAAAGAAATAAAAAATACACAAGTCACTCATTATTTTACACAAACATAAAAGTCAAACCAAGTAGTTTTTTTCTCCATGAAATAGTGAATAACTTTAAATATACTTCAAGTAAACCCCGGCAACCAAAACAGCTTTGCCACCTTCAACAACTCAGGCTACTCCAAGTTGCCACGACTTTCCGACTAGTAAATACGTCAGAGGTCGTTCTAGTTCACACTTCTGACTGAGAACTCGAAATTTCCCAGTTCAACTGGAATGCAGCATATGAAACGTTCATGTGGGGGGAATTTCAAATTAAAGGCGTGTCTTAAAGATGATGTCATATATTGATGTTTTCACTGTACACCGATTCTATTGAATCTTTGTTCAACCAATCAAAGCATCGATGTGGAGTGACGGATCATTGAGCCCCGAGGTCCCCTCATTACAGAAAAGACATAAAGCCATGTACTGCTTCCTGACACCACTATGAGCTTTCTGTCACTCGCTGCCTTGGAGTGCAGTGACTCCGCCCACTGAGACATCTCGTGCATGCCCTCTATAAAGTAGTGCTATCAGTGGTTTCATCTGAGTAGTAAATTCAGGCTTTTATAACTTTATGTATTTCACTGTTTTAACAGATGTGCAGCAGCTGGTGGTGAGTCAAGACAAGGTTTCCCCTGAGCAGCAGGATCTGAGCCCTAGACTGGACCAGAGCGACCCACCAAACTCAGCACAAATTAAAGATGAAGAGAAGGAACTCTGGGGCAGAGAGGAAGGAGAGCAGCTTCAAGGGCCAGAGGAGTTTGATATCAGCATGTTAACGTTCCAACTTGTCCCTGTGAAGACGGAAGAAGAAGACGAAGAGAAACCTCAGTCCTCACAGCTTCATGAAAACCAAACTGAAGAGAGCAGAGACATCAGCATATGAAAACAGAAGCTGACAGAGAGGACTGTGGAGGACCAGAACCAGGCAGAGACTTTAATCCAGACAGTCATTTACAGCTAGTTACTCCTGACAAGACTTCACACTTTTCTGGATCTGATGCTGATGACAGTGGTGATTGGGAGGAGAGAGATGAACCTCAGGAAGGTTTAAAACTTCTGCCAAACAAAGACATACCAGATACTCCTGACAAAACCTCACACTCTGAATCAAAGACAGATGACACAAGTCAGGCTTTGGAGGGCTCCAGGAATCCTCAAGAAGATTTAAACCCTGTGCAAAACAAAGATAAACCTGTGAGTAATGTGGTATGTAATACAGCTAAAATATCAGTCAGCTCCTCTGAATGTGCTACAAGCTTTGGACAAAAGAAACTAAAAAAACAAAAACGAATCCAAACAGGAGTGAAGCTTTTGAGCTGCAAAAAATTCAGCTGTTCACTTTGTAAAACAAAGTTTTCTTCTCGAACAGCTGTTGTGATGCACATGAAGACCCACACAGGGGAGAAACCCTTCAAGTGTTCAGTTTGTGGTAAAAGATTTACACAAAATGGAGATCTGAGGCAACACTCTGCAGTTCACTCAGGAGAGAAACCATTTAGCTGTTCAGTTTGTGGTAAAAGATTTACACAAAATGGAAATCTGAGGAAACACTCTGCAGTTCACTCAGGAGAGAAACCCTTCAAGTGTTCAGTTTGTGGTAAAAGATTTACACAAAATGGAGATCTGAAGCGACACTCTGCAGTTCACTCAGGAGAGAAACCATTTAGCTGTTCAGTTTGTGGTAAAAGATTTACACAAAATGGAGATCTGAGTCGACACTCGGCAGTTCACTCAGGAGAGAAACCATTTAGCTGTTCAGTTTGTGGTAAAAGATTTACACAAAATGGAAATCTGAGGCGACACTCTGCAGTTCACTCAGGAGAGAAACCATTTAGCTGTTCAGTTTGTGGTAAAAGATTTACACAAAATGGAGATCTGAGGCGACACTCTGCAGTTCACTAAGGAGAGAAACCATTTAGCTGTTCAGTTTGTGGTAAAAGATTTAAACAAAATGGAGATCTGAGGTGACACTCTGCAGTTCACTCAGGAGAGAAACCATTTAGCTGTTCAGTTTGTGGTAAAAGATTCTTAGAGTCTAAAAGACTCTAAAACGCCAGTTTTACTCTAAAACTCTCAGTTCACACACGAGAGAATCTCTGCATTTGTTTTTCTTTGTATGTAAAAAAAAACTTTGTTCCAAACATAAAATAAAGTCTTGTTTTCTTCTACCCTGCCTAGCAAAGCTCGCATTGTTTGTCTGCGTACTTTCTGTGCATGGGGCCCAGATGTAGAGAAGGTGCCCATTCTGGATCACTCTCCATCATTTGTAAAGGATTTTTTAGAAATACAACATATGTTTGTTCAAATTTCTTGCGATTTTTTTATGTAATATAATCCAGTCTTTTAGAAACTCTGCTTTTATTGTATGTGTTCTGCTGAGAGTCAATGGCCTGAAACGCTGCTAGAATACATCAGCTCATCTTTAGTAATCCGAGGCACATGAGTGGCTGTGAAATATTCATGAGCCAGGGTCCAGAGGCTCAGAACTCTCTGAGCTGCTGCGACAGGTGAGAGCAGAACCATGGGGACTGTGGAGGAATCTTTAAAGTGTCCCGTCTGCCAGGAATTGTTCAGAGATTCTGTGACGCTGCTGTGTGGACATGACTTCTGTCTCACCTGCATCCAGGCTGTGTGGAAGACAGACAAGTCTGCCCAGGGTCCCTACTTCTGTCCAGAGTTTCAGATCTTCCTCCCCGCTGACCTCACTCTGCAGGTAGGGTTGTCATGGTGCCACAACGTTCAACTGTGATATGATTCTAGTAGAAATCAGAAGATAAAGATACCTTGTTTAATAGCAGTAAATGGAAGTAAAGGGAAAATCAAAGTTGGGAACTTTTATTTCTTTAAAAGATCAAAAAAGTCCTGCAAACTGTTACCATTTCACACTTGACACCTAGTGTGTAAAACAGGTCAACTGCAGTCTGATTTTGCCATGTGGGTGACACTGAAGCTTCAGTGTTTAGCTCTGTAAACCTTTCTACGTTCTAACCTCTCTTCATTTTTGAAAAGCATCTCCAATACTGATCCTAGTTTGAGCAGGTTTCTGCTGGTGGAGCTTGTTAGAAACATGCAGAGGCTTTTTAGGTCGGGTACAATCACTTCTATCTGAACCAGTTCCACTGCCCGCTTCCATCGCTGCAACACCTGTTGACCTGATAACTGCTCTCATATCTGGTAAACTGAGGGGCGTCCAAAACGACCAAACCCATCTTACTTATTGGACCTTTAAGACCTGAAATACTTCAAATGTTACATGTTGAGTGTCCTGATATGAGATGCCAGTATCTAAAGTAGTTAGTATGTCTTATTTCAACAAACTAATTCTGCACTGAGAGATAATTTTACTTTGAAGCAATTTGGGTCTTTCTGTCTCTGAAGTGCAGGGAGCATCGTGATGAACTCAAACTCTTCTGCACAGAAGAGAGAGTCCCTGTGTGTGCTGTTGGGCTCGCACAAGAACCACCGAGCGCTGCAGCTGCATGAAGCCTGTGCAGACTACAAGGTGAATAGGAATCATTTTGTGGCATGTGTGTTTTACTTTCTCGTGAGTTATCGCTGTGCGCTTCGTCACACCTACAGGTCTGTTGTGTTTCTTTGTTGAGTGCATGTTGGAGAACACCATGAGTCAGCTGCTGAAGAGGAGAGGGGAAGCAGAACACACCATCAAAGAGCTGTACACATAAACAGTGGTACAGTCCGTGTGGAAAATGTAAACGTTTCTTTGTAAAAATCCTGCCGTCTATGCACTTTATTGTTCATTTTATTTCCTAGAAGTCTGCAGCAGGATACGTACGTTTACGTTCAGTGTTTTGTACACAGGGAAAGTAGAGAAAGTCTTGATGAAGAGGGTTTCTGACAAGATAAACAAGAAGGATTAGTGTAGGGGAGAGTGACTACGGAAGATGATAAGGACCAAAAAGACTAAATTCTGATCAACAATCGCCATAGTGAAGTGCGAGTTTGAACTGTGAAGTGCGAGTCAGCCACCGTACCTGATAGAGCGCATTGTTTTACTTGCTGTGTGTGAGGTTCAGAATAAAGCGACACAGCGTTAAAGGGAACATATTATGAAAAATCTACTTGTACAGTGTTTTTGAACATTTATTTGGGTAACCCGAGTGTCTATTGACCCACAAAATGTGAAATAAATCCATCCAGTCGTTTGTTTGTGGTCTGCAGAAGTCTTACCACACAGACAGAAATGCTCAGTTTAAAATTTTCTCAGTGTAGTGGCAATCCAGCAACCAAAAGATATGCCACTGCAGGGAATCTAATTCCAATTGATTTTTTTTTATTCCAATGTATTTTATGTATTCCGTTCGCCTCACACGCAAAAGGTCCCTGGTTCGAAACCAGACGGAAACGTGTTTTTGGCTTTAATATACTTTTTTCAACCTTATTTCACAGCTCTGGATATACACCAAAACTGACGACTCGAGGTCACTGAGTTACTTAGTTACTAAGATATTAAATTTAATCTTTCAAGCATCATGTCTACAATCTGACAGGCAAACTATTTATTTTGATTGCAAGCGTATCAGCACTACAGTTCAATTTTAATATACACAGTTCATACAAAACAAAAGAAGTAACAGTATTAAAAATAGCTTTGCATTTCTATACAACTATAATGTTTACATTGTCACTCTTTGCGGACAGGAATAAAAAGATCAACGATGATAAAGTACGTACAGTACAATGAACCTCTAGCACTGACGTGACCTGTATGCTCATTCGATCTGAGCAAAGCACAAAATAAAATGGAATGGGAATTTCACTTGTACCTAATTTCATCTGTAAAAGTGAACTGCAATTTAAACAGGGTTTGGTGGAAAATGCACCCAAACATTAGAGGCTATTTTTTATGTAAAGGTAATATTTGGCTGTGGAGGCTCGCAAAAAAAACAAAAAAACCCAAATTCAAATGTAATTGTAAATTGGTTTTAAAAAAAAAAGATCAATAAAAAGAAAACACTTATTTTAAATGCCTCTATGAAAACATCTGGAGAGGAAAGGCAACAGATGGCTAAAGACCGAAGTTATCCTTGTGTTGTGTGACTGGACTGCACTTCCTTCACAGCAGCTTTTATTTGTCTTCTTTCAGGTGTTTTTTTTTTTTTTAAGTGACTGTTGCAGGAAGAGTAAGAAAAACAAACAGTCTAGATAACACACTGTGCCACTATTAACACAGTGAAGACTGTGGAGGAAAAACAACCATTTGTCTGTATTAATTCAAACAGCCAACAGGTGGAGCTCTTTTCTGTCCATTTATATAGTTTATCTTGTGAGGCGTGAAAGCTCAGACTTTAAGAGTCAATGCTGATGCAGGGAATTATAGTCTGCTGCTTCATTTAGATATTTAATATTGACAATGACATATTCAATTATCTGTTATACATCTGCGATGGCACTTTAAAACATACTCTGCAACTTGCTCCTTTCCTGGTCAGGGGTTAGGCATGTCTACATATTAAACAACACATGACACTTAACTAGTTGCTTGTAAGTATGCATTAAAGTTACAAACTGGCTGTTTATGTCAATATAAAAAAAACAATGCCTTACTGTGTATGGCCATATTATACAATACTATGTCATTATCTCCCTAAATGATCTCCTAATTATTGCATACTGAAAGTAATATATGCAAAACTTTTTCACTTTCCATTATTGGTGATTCGGGGGTTTTACATTTTGTGGAAAGCTGTGAAAAGCATCACAGTGCCTCATATCAGTGATGACAAGCTAAATGGGTTTTAACCGTTTGTGTGTTAGGACGTGGGCGACATCCTTTAACATCCAACATGATGACAGACGAACGGTCAGAAACAGGCTGCACAGTTTTGGATTTGCATTGACATTCCTTTATCATATGTTACGGGTTTCAAGTTTACACTGCACAGGAGAATTCATGGAAAACACAGCATCTCTGTAGTCACTGGCTTTATTATTATTTCTACTCGTTTCTTGTCATCCTCTGCTTCCTGTTGAAGTCAATTTAGTTTCAGTTTGTTGCGAAGCTTTCCAGAACTGGACCAGTTAAACCTGTTGGTGTTGAATACCTGTTTGAGAAACATCCTCAAGCCTGTAGTAAACAGTTGATCTAGTTTTCCATCAGAAGTTCAGCTCATTTTTATTGTTACAGTATATTATCAAAAATAAAGACTGTGAAATTCTCTATGTTGCTCAATGTTTTTACATTTCTCTCCTCTAAAGTCTTGTGGAATAAAAACACATCAGAATATGTAAGTAACTGCACTGCTTTGTTATGAAATGAATCAACGTACATCTTACATGAACATAAAGACAAAAACATGTTAATAGAAGGAATTTCTTTCTAGTTTGATCTCTGCATACAACTGTGTCAGTATAGGTTTTATCTAAAAAGCATCGTCATTAAGATGATAACTTGACCTTTTCAAAACATTTCGCGCTTTTGTGGAATTTGGAGACACGAATTGTGCCAATTATTTTTAAGTACTGGTGCTCAATCGGGGGGAGTGGTGACTTTCTTGTGCATTAGTATGTGATTGTACAATCTTGAGGATACTTTACGTGTGTGAGTCTACACATTCTGCTCGTGAAAATAAATATACAGTTTTACATGAAAGTTAATGGGCGTCTATAATTGACCAAAGGGGTCCCTTATGCACTTGAAGGAAAGTCATCTATAAGAAATTAAAGAAGCCTCCGGCTTCCAGAGGTCTACGTCACATTACTTTACCTGAGCGACTACACCAACCCATCGATTTCTGCGCTTACTCCAAAACAAACACAAGCTATATGTTGCCATATCCTAACGCACACTACCAACCAGATGGTCTACCATTTTACCCGAACATCAATAAAGTGAACAGCAGATATGGGTCTGCACATACTTATACTGTACTCTGCTTTTACTTCCACCTATTGCACGGCTGCAGAAATCACTTTTTCAACTCAATGTGCAGCTGAAAATCCGGCGTTTGAGGCAGCCACAGCTAAGACCTGCTCAGGAGTTGGAATCTAATTATTAGAGGACGAGTTCAGAACTGCACTAGAGATAGACACGGCTTTCAACAGATGTTCAATCAAAGATAACCGGCGAGAGCCTGATGCTGGGATTCAATATCGCCATAATCATGTCAGCATCAACTCAAAGAACAACACAAGGCTCAAAACTAGGTGTCCATGTTTGTTCTCAAACCATTCTGCAGTCTGTAGAGTCTCTCCTCCCATCAAAAAAAAACAAACAAAACATTTCAAACGCCATAACCAATCTCCAACCAGATGGGCAGAAAGGAGTCTTTTGATGCCAGGTCTGTCTCAGGCCTCAGATAGACACAGAACGGAACGTCAGGTATGCAGTCACTCGTTGACGTCCCAGATTTCAGAGAGCAGTGGGGGAAGTTTCTTGTCCTGAAGGCGGAGGGCAAAGACCTGCTCCGAGTGGACACTACTCAGTGTACGAAGGCTCACCAGCTTCATCAGCATACGAGGAAACATCAAGTGATCCTGAGGATTACAGTCAACCCACATTTTATTTAAATACAAGGAGAGAAAAAAACCCAAAACGTTTTATTATTAGAGTCAGACAGATACATTAGCTGGGCTATAATGGACCTTTACCCTTCAACTAATAACTCCTACTGTAACTGTACAAAACTCCCCCCCCTCCCCCTCCCCCCCCCACACACACACCACCAGTCTGCACAGAATGCACCTAACCTCAGCCCTGATCCAATGTGCTTGTTGTGATGATGTCAGCCAGGTCATGATGACCTTCTGTCGGTCACAGGAGAAGATACGACGTGAACAGCTGGGCACTTACATTTGGTCTCTTTATCATGATGTAGGAGCGCAGTGCGTCCACGTAGGGCTGCTGCAACCGCTCCACCAGATCATGATCCTGCACATTTGGCCGATCTAAACAAAACAAAAAGGCGTTATTTGTTGATCTCTGCAATTACACTTTTAAATGACCGTGGGTCACAAGTTAGTCCTCCTATATTTAGATTTCAGATCAGAATACTGACCCGCAGAAAAGATGTTGATGGCGATGAGCAGGGCATATTCCGCCTCGTCCAAATGCAAGTCATTCATTCCTTTTGAGAACTCAAAAATGGGGTTAATGAACTCGAACTGAAGCCCTGAGGAGGTGAGAGTTGAGAGACAGGGAAACAGAACATCTCTTTAAAGAAGGAAATGTGATGCAATGACACTGTAGGCTTTAGCTTTTCCTTAGCAGGGAGGATATAATTATGGAAAGCAGTGAGGCTACAGAACCAAGGATTCTTTATATTTACATTTTACATCACACACACAACCCTTTGTACAGCCTATATACAGCACTCATGCATGGGTATGAACAAAAGACATTTACATTAAATGAAAAATTATAAGAAGAGTTTTTTTTTTTTTAACATGTAAGACAGAAGTAATGCAAGCACTCCGCTAAAGTAATTGATAATATTCATTTGTTTAATATAAATATTCAACAGACTTTAATACAATTTAGCACCTGCTTTGGCGAAATCCTCCTTATTATAGCTGAAATCCTTCAGAAAGGTTATGCTATCAATAGCAGGGTTGTACCGCCGAGATGTCTCAAGCAGCATAATCTGAGGAAGACAAACATTCGGATGAGCTACATATTATAAGCAGACATTGATGAAGTGCTCAAGATTAACATTAATCACAATATTTAACCCAAAGGTTTGCTTTGGAGAGGAAGGTCTACCCTCTATCTATTGTTGTGGATTTTTAACAGCGAAGAGTCGAGGTCACTTCCATATTTATGAAATGTTTCTGCAGCTCACTTGAAACCTCTCTAAGAAGCGTTGCCATGAAACCAATTATGCACCACTACAAAGACTGGCTTTCAAAGTAAAACAAACTATAGAAAAAAAGAGTCTCATGATCAACCTCAATGGTAGATGTCTTCAGGAGAGCGATCTGGTCCTCCCTTGTGAGCTCCAGGAAACCAGGAAGCTGCTTTGCAAAATCCACGATCTCCTGAACCGACATAATTGCAAGCTCAGTGAAGTGGGCGAACCTCTGCTGACGTACTTCTCGATTCTGCAGCTCCTGACTCTGTGGCCATGGCTGTTGGATACACACAAAGAGAAATCACCAAATTGGCTAGCATGGAGGAGAAAAAAAAACACCCCAAAATAATCCCCTTTAAAATCCACAAAGCAGCTCGTTTCAGGTTAAACATTGACAGCAGTGGCACTAAAAAGAAGTCTGACCAATTATTGACCACACATGAGCCTCCGTGACAGTTTAATAAGTTCTCATAAACTTACTGATACAAGATTCACTCAAGCAACCTCGAGGAATGTGTGACTGAATGATTAAACGTCTTCGCCCTCGCCAGTCAACTCCAGGATCTCCAGACTGTTAAACTAATTGTTAATAATTTAATAATCAGGCCCTCCACGCCGGTCAAATGTTTTGTCTAATCTTTAACAAAGGCGCCCGATGGTAGCCGGATTGTAGCTCCCATAGATGAAAATACTATTTTCAAAATGAAAAGAGATGAAAAGATGTGATCCTGTGTTCAGCCGGGTTAAATAAAGTTTTCTTAAATTCAAAGTTTGGACTGTTTTCTAACCTTCAGACTAGTCGACTTGTTTGTGTTGAATCTACATGAAATGGCAGAAAACATCCCTCATAACCACGTTACTGCTGTTGTTATTGTTTATTTCATGTCTCAATAGCTTGTTACTTCCACAAACAAATTACAAGTTTAAACATATTTATATTTGGCCAATTATTTGAGAGGGCCAACAAAATCTAGAAATAGAAAGGTGCTTGGAAGCTGATTGGTCACAATAAATAAACCACAGTGCACTTGTTGACTCGAGCTCGAGTCCTCACCTCACTCTGTCCAATAAAAGCATTAAAAATATTATTACAAAACACGAGTACATAAGTTGTCAGCATCTGGTCAATATTACACCAAACACAACAAACGAAATCTGCCCAAGATGTTGACTTACTGTCACTTTAGGTCGGTCAAGGAAAGATCTCTTGTTGCATTGCTTCTGCATGGCCACCAGCTTCTCGATCATCTCCTGCTGCTGTGGATCCAGTGCAGCTGTTTCCTGCGGAGGGGTGGGGGTGACCACTGTGGACGTGCGGGCCGTTTCCTCCTCCTGCTGCTTCTTCATCTTCTTCAGTCGGATTTGTTCCTCAGAGAGCACACCTAAAGTTCAAAGAGGGAGGCACATATTGACTAAAGCACAATCCCCTGACTTCTTTGTACTCTCATGATTTTCACTCTGACTGCAAACCCACAAGCCGAAAAATGCGGTGGGATCTGAAGTTTCTGAATCTCTGACTCATCTGGCACTCACATTGCTCCAGCATGCCTGCTTCCCGACACTTGCGCAGGCGGCACTGCTGGCACTTGCGGCGCATATACATGTCCATTTCACAGCGGCCGTTGTTTTTGCAGGAGTACTGGGCACTTTTGATGACGCTGCGTCGAAAGAAGCCCTTGCAGCCCTCACAGCTCAACACATTGTAGTGGAAACCCGAGGCCTTGTCACCGCATACACTGCACACCTCATTGCCCAGCATCTTTGGAGCAGGTCCCTTCTTTCTCTTCACCGGCTGACCATCTAAACACACAAAAAATAAAATCAATGAAGCACATTCAAAGATGCTCTCTGAGGTAAAAAAGTCACATACAGGTAGTATTTAATGCCTGCTGGAGATTAGACAATGTCTGCCTTTCTTCCTCCGGTTGATTTAAGACAAGATGAGTATCTCAGCTCCTCTCGTCTAAACAGAGTCATGGTAGAGACAAATCTGTATGCAAAATATGCAAGCACATTATGCAAGATAAACAATGCAAATGTATGAGTCAAGCACTTTGCCTGGAGTCCCACAGGTCGAGACTATCTACTAAGAAGCACAAAGCTGAAATGCAAAAGGTAGGACTGCTTACTCCTGCTTTTTACAGGGCTTCGCTTTGGGTCGGAAAACGCAAAAACATTCAAGTCCCAGGTGAAATCTAATGGAACGCTTTTAAAACTATTTCAGTGGCTTAATCGTCATTTTACAGAAACTCCAGCGGCTCATTCACTTCTGCTTGACTTCCAAACAAATGCAGATATGTGTAATTGTTAGCACACTTTCACAGTACTGTTTCAAAAAGTGTCAGGTTGTTAGAGACAGTATTTCAGCATACAGGAACAGTTACTGTATTCGTCCGACTGAAGCACTGGCTGGACAGCTTCATATGTTGTTGTTATGGAAATGAATTCTCTCTATTTAAATGAAAAAGAAACTTCTGCACACGTCACCAGTTGTGACCTCAAAGGGGCTAAAACATGGACTAATGTATGCCTGAGATTAGGAGGATGTTAACAGAAATAAATACTGGTTATTCTCGTCTCTGGAAGTTGTCAAACAAGTCTTATTACCTGCATACTTGTAGAGACATGTCAGAAACACACAATGCTAAGATCCATTTTGTCACTGTTTCACTCATCTGAAAACATAACCCGGCAGTCCTTAACTGAGTCCAGTCTCAGAATGAACAAAGACTAACAGTAGTGTCTAAAGCAACGACGATTGTGTTTTACTCACTACTTTTACCAGAGTGACAACTCGCCACTCCCTCCTAAAAGGCTTCTCTTTCTTTTTTGTGATCAAATGTTTTATTTATTTTTTTGGAAACATGGAGGCATAAAATTGTAAATAAAAAAAAAAACTATTAAGTCTGTTTCCTCCATCCTCAAACCCCTCCCCTTCCACCCCACCCTGCATAGAACCATGGTACGTGTCCAATGAGTAAACATGTATACACACATACACAGTTACATTTACATGCACACACAATCTATAACAACAAAACAAAGCTAAATGAAAAACGGGAGAGAAAAAAAGATAATAAAGTGAAAAAAATAAAATAAAATGTAAATAAATAAATACTAATAATATTTTTTTTAAAAGATAAAAAAAATGTATATGTAAATACCAGTAATAGTCATTCGACGGAAAGACAGCAGTTGTGAATCAGATTTGAACAGAATGTTTGCCACAATATAAATTAATTTTCTCCAGAGCACTGGACAAAGGGTGCTTAGAGCTGTCCTTTGCACCATAAAAAAGGTCCAAAAGGCTTCTTGATATACAAACAACATTTTGTCACCCACCTATGCTTGCAGATGTGTCACCTGCAGCTGGATCGGGCTTGATGTCATTGGGGTCGACCAGCAGAGGGCTGCTCATCTCAGTCAGTGCAGGGCCGTTGTGAGGGGGGGCAGGGAAGTCATCTGGCTGCGGGAGGTCAGCCAGCGACAGCAGGCCGTCGTGCTTCATTGTGGTGCTTCCACTGCTCTCCTCAACCATGCAGTCCAGCTGCAGCTCAGAGGCCCTGTCAAACACCTTACTCTCATCTGACAGAGGACACAAAAACACATTTCAACAACAAAACCCAAAAACCCTTCCATCATTGTGGCAGGTGTCCCGAATAGATGTTGACGTCTCTGTAGTTCAAAGGTCACATGCAACAGAGGAACACGCTCACATGAATGAATACTGAATGGATCTGCAATACTGACATCTGCTAAAACCATATATTTGTGTTTTTTTAGAAAGGACAAACTAAAACATGCACTTAGAGAACAGAACCTTGTTCTTTAAGATTTCACATAAAGGACTCTTCTTACCATGACCAACATCTGGGATATCAGTCACAGACAGCGTGGACATCTTCTGCACAGCAGCTTGTCATTACGAAATCAACGTGTACCTGTGGTTAAAAAAACCCAAAATACAATCATTATCAATTATCATGGCGAATAATCTAGGACATCCATCAAGAACAAAGTCAAATCCCCTGAAGTCAAACCTTCTGTTGCACTACTCGCCCTCCAGGAACATCTGGCTACATACCAGCTGACTGTCTAACACGAAACTTCAAACCTGAGAACGTCCTGCTGTACTCTCAGTTTGGGACAAAACCCTCTTTTTGATCTGTTTGCATTATATGTAGTCACTCAACAGTCAGGCAACCGTTTTACATTGAAGGGACATTTCTGTGACCTAAGTCGTCTGAACGATAACAGACATTCAGAGTGATGACCTGTGACAGAGAGGCTAAGAATTGAAACCACTTAATGTAGGTGCATATTGTGTTTTGTCCTGCTGTAGCCTGTATAGATACAGAAACCAGGGTGGGGTTCAGCTCTGCAGTGAAAGGGCAATAACTGTGTGGTTAAGCATCAGCGTGCTTTAGTTCTTAGAAAGATCTTTAATACGACAAGACTTGAAACCAGATCTGATGCTGCTTCACAGGCGTGAAAAGCCACCGTGCAGCGCAAGGAGAAGTGAAAGTCTGTCATGCGCCCCATAAGGATGCATTTCAGGAAACTGATTCAATCAGCAGACGCACATGCATGATTTCTGGATATTTTTAACTGGCATGCAAAAAGAACGCCCAGTTTAAAAATATATCACTGCTGGCATTTGTTGCGAAATAAATTCAATAAAACTGAAAAATGTGAAAGTACTGTACTAAAGACTTCAAGTTGATGTATTGGGTTTTAATACATAAAAAGATGTTCCCAAGTACAGGAAGAGTAGCCATGTTGGTTTACAGGCTTTAAACTCTCAGTCCCATTCTTTGTCTCCTCCGTCTCTCTGAGAAAACATGAGCTTAGCCTGACAGTGTCTCTTCCCAACACAGCAGTGCTCTCTGAATGTCATTAGTTGTCATACTTCATCTCTTGTTCTGCATCAACTTGCTGACATTTCATCTGACATCCAAATGTTTGTACTGAACGCTTCCTGACATTTTCAGTAAGAACATTGTTTTCTATTTTAATAACAGATTCCTTACATCGACAGTAAAAGTCACAGAATTCTCCCGTTTAAAAGCAAAAAGGAGCACAAAAGGTCAAAGTGATTGTTTCTTTTCTTTTTTTTAGAAGGCAAAGTTATTCAGTCGTGTTATTATTCTTCATCACAATGGCTTTGATTAAGAGGTAAGTGATTAATCTGTCCACCCATTTTACCTCCATGGTCGAAAGCATATCCACTCTACTCATGTATTCCAATGGGAAGGCTTCTGATTGGCTGCTTGACACTGACTACCTGGTACTTTAAGGTGGGATTAAAAACTGGACTTCTTCAATAAAGATCGCCTCAAAGATGAAAATCTGGATTCATGTTTTAACGCTGGATAAATGTTCATGAAACATTCATCACTGTATCCAGATGCTGACTCAAGTGTGTCACTGCTACGTATTTACTACCACGTGTTTGTGATGTCACTTTTTTCTACTGTAAGAAAATACAACCGATGACTTTTACTTGACTCATAAACTGTTGACACTGACGTAAAGTGCCTGCCTGTGAGAGAGTGAGTAGAGGAAAGACCATCATCAAACTGAACATTTCCAAAGCCGCTATAGTGTGACGGGGAAGTCATTTTCCAAGCACCACTGATAAGCTTCTGAATAAGCAGTAAAGTAGTAATTGTCACAGCAGTCCAAGATAAAAGCTTTCACTCAGGAGTTCCTAATGAATTTTTATTTGCTGGCTTTTATTTAATAACAACTATTATACTAAAATGAGACAGGGTGCAGCATCAACAGGGTAATACCCCAATACTCCTGTGACATAAAGGACAACACACTGATAGGACTCATGAAGAATAGAAAAAGATGTTTCTACTCATACCTTTCCACTGGGAATAAACACTCTTAATAACACCTCTGTGGCTAAATACAAATATTACAATTTAACAAGAAGACTCTTTATAAGTCAAATTAAAATCCAAAAGTGGTTCTGTGACAGGCTTAGTGTTGGACTGATCTTACCTCTGAAGTTGATGTCTTCTTTATCACCCATCCATCTTGCCCATGTGATTCCACAACCTCAGTCTGTCTATATCTCTGCGCTGATGGAGGACTTGCTTTCCTTGACGATTCCTGAAGATGCCAAAACCTCCTGAGGCTAATTGGGCGGAAGTCTAATGACTCGATATCTTGAAGAGTGGGAGTAGGAGAGAAGACGAGTCCCTTTCTACAATGCCCAATGGGAGACAGGAGGGAAAACAGAGAGAGAGAGAGGGGAGGAGGGAGAGAGGGTGAAAGAGGGAACACAAGAGGTTACTATTGGTCATGTGCAAGACTCTTAAATCCCCACAGGCCGGCTGCGCTGCTCTCGCCTTTTCCTCTTTGACTTTTCAAGCCGCCAATTTTTTGCTTAAACAGCGGCATTCAACGCAGACTAAAACAGGACTACTATTCAATATAACAATGCATGAAATCATAATCTGCAAAGACCAACTCCATCTAAAGCATTTAAAAAAAAAAATAATTGTCAGACAGACAAATCACAACTAACTAACAATATTACATCTGCCTCAAATGTGTCAATAAATCTAAGTTGAGAAATAATAAGTATGGATCTCAAGCGTCATGTCAGCACAAAAGTTCAAGTTTCATTTTTGTTCCAACAAGCCACACAATCACTCACACAGACAATAGGTCCAGTTATCAAAGGTATCCAGCTTAATGGGTGAATCATGAATCTGTGGCTATATAAAAAAACAAACAAAAAAACGATTTTACTCTGCCTTTGACCTCATGTCATCCCTGCTGCTATCTCTCTGTCCAAGTCCAATGTTCCCCTGCGTCTTATCAGCCAGTCACCTTTGTCCATCTGCGTGTTTTCATAGACTGCTGGAAATTAAATGGCAGCACCAACAAAGTCAATAACGCCGCACAAGAATCAAAGCTTTGATTACGTTCAACAACTCGAACCATCCTCGCATTATTGCCACAGACACCACCTGTACGCTACGTCATCTTTTTGTCTGCCACAACATTAAACACATCAACTAGTCAAAACGCTTCTTGGCTGCCTTTTCCCATGATAAACTATTGTATAAGTCAACTAGACTGGTGATGTCAAGACAAATTAGACTCCTTTTTGGACACGGAAGTGTAAATATAACTACTGACCTGAGATTATTTCTAAACATTTACTTCATAAGTTTTTAAAGGACCATATTCAAGCTCGATTTTTCTGATTACATAAAAATCTAAAACACGTTTTCACTCTCCAATATGGTGTCAAAAGCAGGATCAGTTATTCGGTCGGTGCATGGGCTTACAACAGGTTTTATGAACAAACATAAGGAAATCAGTTTTTCTTTTCTGTTCCAACACAGTAACATACAGATACACCGGCCACACGGCCGCCATTGACGGTTAACGTTTGTACTGCCCCAGTGGATGCATCCTCATCTGTCCAGAGCAAAGGGGTAAAGTACTAAGAAAAGATTTCACATGATGATAGCAAAGAGTTCGGTAAAATGGGAGAAAATAACATTATCAGAGCTACACTAAATTAAATAGTTTAAAAAAATACATAGCATTCTCTGCCGCTTCAGCAGGCAGCAAATCCAGAGAGGCCTTGAGCTAAAAGTGCAGCTGATGTTAGTGCAGCTTCTTCCTGAATAGGGTTCCTTCAGTTCAGTGAAAGTTATTTCCTCGGAGCGGAAAAATCTATAAGGGTCCCCCTCCCCTTCAAAACCAATATAACGGTAATTTAAACCAATGGAAATATTGAATGAGGCATTTTTCATGTGTGCTCCTAATCTTCATCAAAGTGAGAAATCTGTGATCATGTAAACCTCGGCTGCAGGACACAAACTATTTGGGTAAAAATAAAGTCAGTGTGACTGGGTGGGAAACATTCCTTTCTAAAAGTCTCAGACTGCCAACGGATGTAACTCTCTTCGATGAAGCAAAAATGGATATTCACACTCAGCAACAACTTTGAGTGAAAGCAAAAGGTCAGTGCTTTCAGGAGGCACGAGCTCCACAGTTAATGAAAGTTCCCAGCAACACCCTGATGGAAGAAGAAGAAGAAGAAGAAGAAGAAGAAGTACATTCAGTGCCCCAAGGTCTCACAGACCCACCCAGATGTTTTCACTTCTTCTCACCGAAGACTTCTGCTCAGGTTTACATTAAGAGGCGTAGCTCTGGGGATTATGTCAGGTCACTAGTACCAGTAAATAATCATGTGGATGCAACTGGTCCAAAATTGGCAACAGGTGCAATGTGTCAAGGCTGCACACTCCCTGACACAGAACCAATCAGACAAATGAGATGACCCACTACTGTGAGGACACAAGGGACTTTCTGTTTTCATACAAACACTATAATTAATCCCTTTATGTTTTGCTTTTATGTCTCACTCTGTGCCAAGTTCAGATTGGTGCTCTTTATATAAAGTTTATCTATATTTTGACTTTTGGTTTTTCAGCAGCAATTCCTTCAACAAACACTCACAAACACATCCTGTGTGTTATACATCAGATATAGAGAACAACATAAAACTAAACCAGGCCTGGTAGTGTTTACAAACCCAGACTAGCTCATTTAGCATGAGGGGTTAGTTAGCCACTTGTCAAACCACACTTAATGCTAGCACTGTTAGCAATGTGTCGCAATACTTGTGTTATGTAAACATGTCGACTCGAAACGTACATGTAGCATTTGACGATGTTAGTGTTGACCTGTTGTGTAGAGTATTTTGAGCACAGACTTTAAGCATTTTTAAAGTTATTATGTTTATTAACCTGCATCACTTCACTGGTAGCTTTCAGAGCTCATGTATAGCTTAGCTACAAGTTTGACTTGTAAACATGAGCAGAGCATTGACTTTATCTCACTATAACACTCCTTGAACCTTAATTAGCTTAAACATTGCGCTTTTAAGGAATCAACAACAGGGTTTTAATGTGAGATTAGCTTCATAGTCAAACCAAACAAGGCCAATATCGTTAGCTTAACACCCCCGCACTCAGGAAGGAACTCCCTTTTAACAACTTCACTAGTTCAAATCATTTCATAACAAAACAGGGAAAAACAACCCCCTCTTAAAAAAAACGTGACTTGCCAGAGACTCCGAGGTATTTAAGACAAACTTTCAAGTTGTGCTAGTCTCCTCCGTCCGTGTTTAGCTATTGACAGCAGCTTTGACATCCGAAGCTAGCAGGTTAGCTGTAAAATCACGTGACCAGCTCAGGCTTCACGAGACTTAAACCCCTTTTATTTTACATTATTTATGCTTAAACCCAGTAATCAGACTGAGTTAAACCTATTTTATTTCTAAGTATTTATTTGCTTATTATTTTGCAATCAATGGTTAAACCCAGTGATCAGACTGACAGGATACCAGGCTCCTCTTAAATAAAGACTATGTTAAAAGGATACTGGTAGATTATTATTTTTATTTAATTTTTGATAATTATTGCTATTTTGATTATTCATTCCTGTCTGAAATGTACTTTTTTACATTATTGTTGTTGGAGACAGTGTTCTATTGTTTTTTTTTTTTTTTTTTGGGGGGGGGGGGGGTTGTTTTAGGGGTGGGGGGTGGGGGGGTGATATGTACAATATCTTAATTGTGCAATATTGTATTTTCAACCAAAAAAGAGAGGATACTGAGAGAAGCAATGATGCTTGAATGAAGTTAAAGATGAGTAAATAAATCCGGATTTTCGATTGTTGTCAATTTCTTCTTTTATTCTGTCCGGTCTTTATGTTATTTTGTGACTCACTTCACACACTCTTATTGTTCACAAAACACAAGTGTCGAGAAGACTTAAATATGCGTCTTATTTTAATCCTCAAGGAAGACTTGAGGATTAAGACTTGCATTTCCACAAGAATTGGTGGAATATTATCAGTAGTTCTTCCAAGTATTCAATATAAATCAGTGTGCAATGTTTTATTGCTTTATACATTGCTTATTTTAACATGTTTGTTTAGACATTTTATAATGATGTAAATAAATATCTCCACCGCCGCTAGAGGGCAGAGTCACACAATCCAATACCGGAAACGGAAGTCGTAACTGTTCATCTTCACCGATGAAGAAGTTAAAGGAAAACAATCACACACGCCTGGCTTGTGTTGTGTTTCTTCTTGTTGCACTTTTTTCACTACAGTTTTCTGCTTTATCATAAAGAGGTCATCATGCCAGTCATCTGTGCGGTGTCAGGGTGCAACAATAAGTTCATCAAAGGGTCGGTAATACGATTTTACAGGTAAGTTATCCTGTTTGAGCTCGTCTTCCTTGGTTACGCCGAATGATTAAACGCGAATTTTAATTAAGCCAACACTTTTATTTCACACACATACACGTGTGTGTGTAATTAAAAGACTGTAAAATACTGTAAATTTCATAACAAGGTAA
Source organism: Symphodus melops (assembly GCF_947650265.1). NCBI lineage: Eukaryota > Metazoa > Chordata > Actinopteri > Labriformes > Labridae > Symphodus > Symphodus melops. Next base: position 4,971,650 of record NC_136693.1, read on the forward strand.
AGCAAAGTGCAAAAACGTCTCCCAGTATGATTTACCAGAGACATGAAGGTAGTCTTCGTAAATAACAATGACTTTTTATAACACTTAACTTAACTCAAATATATTATAATCGTAGTCTGTTCATTGTCACAGGGGTGTTACTTGGAAAGTGTCTTGAGACTGTCTCCCACTCAGAAATGAGACAATCAATCAATCTTCATTTGTGTAGAGTCAATTCATAACAAGTGTTATCTCAAAACACTTTACAAAAAGTAAGGAAAAGACCTTACTTGTTGCTATTTTACAAGAGCTCAGCTGAATCCGTCAATAAAGCACAACACACTGAGTTCTCTGATGCATAGATGATATAAAGTACAGGTATTTCTCCTTTTTAAGTTGGTGTGGCTAAATATATACACTGAACTAAAACGTAGCAGTGTCAACCCACTTGTTTCAAACAAACTGTAATTAATCTGTAGAAATGCTTGCAGACTGGGTTTTTAAACTGTCTCCTTCCTCTCATGTTTTTCAGGTTTCCTCTCAGCAAACCTCAACTGGCCAACAAATGGGTGCACAGCCTGGGGATGAGGAACTTCATCCCAACTGCAAATACCTGCCTCTGCTCCGAACATTTTAGGGCTGACTGTTTCAGAGACTACAACGGCAAACAGTTTCTGAGGGAGGACGCCGTGCCCACCATATTCCACAATGGGAAGGATTCATCGAAGGTGTGTGGTTGCAACATGGAAAAATATTGTTTTCTAATTTTATATTTATGTCGCCACATCTGAACAATGCACTTAATGTGACGTCTTACCTTCACATTAAGTTTAACTGTGAAAATTCAACAGATCGAACTTCGTAAGAGAGTAGTGCCACCAAAGGAGACAAACGCTGCAAGCCCAGTGATGACACAAGCGGAAGGAGACCGAGCGAAGGAGGCCGCTAATTTCCGCAGAGACAAAAGAGGAGGAATGAGGGTACGTTTATTTTTACTGTTGGTACTGGTAAATACATTATTTTTACCTGTATGAATGAAAAAATATGATCAGTCATACTTTCCAAATTATTTCACTTTTCAAAGTTGGAGCATGGTGTAAGTCAGCCCTACAAGAGAAGAGTCACCAGAATGTCTTGGTTATTCACTGTGCTGTCCAGTATGCATTGAATCATTGATGTTTCTGATCAACATCTGTTTCCTGTGGTAGTGACAATTTCCCGTATCATGAATGTACTCAATTATTTTTCCTAGGGTGGACGAGGAAGCCGTGGAGGAAAACAGTTTTCTGACAGGTGAGACAGTGTGTTTTTGTGTTCCTCCATTCTCCCTGTAGTGAGTTTCACCTTGTGGCTTTCATCAGGGTCATCAAGAAACACAGTGCAAGCATTATTTAATAATTGAAATACATTGAACCAATCATATATAGCCCATATGAGATACCTGGATAGAAAAATCTTCCTAGTACCAGCTCAACAGTTGCTAAATACACATTTGTTTTTCAGGGTTAAGACTTGCATATTCCCAAACTCTTAACAGCTTTACAGAATAAAAAATATAATTTATCCCTATGTTGCATTATCTGTAACTGTCACAAGTTTCACAACATAAAAGCGTATAAAGAGAAAAAATAGAAACATTGGAACTGCTCCTCAAACATAATTTGCATTGTCCTTGCCAGCGGTTTGAAGCTGCATGTGAACAAGCCAATTTGTAACGTGACTGTCTTGATGTGTCGCGTGCAGGCAGGCCTTAGGAGCCAAGAGCCGAGTCTACGACAGCAAAGGACGACTGCTGTCCAACAATAAAGACTTGTGTGACTGTCTGGACGTGGACTGCATGGGCTGCTTCTACCCCTGCCCAGAGTGCGGCTCACGAAAGTGCGGGGTAGAGTGTCGCTGCGACAGGAAGTGGCTTTACGAACAGGTGGAGGTGGAGGGCGGTGAGATCATCCGGAACAAGTTTGTTTTTTAAGGGAAACAAAACGTTTTTCTCTCCCCCTTAACTCAAGACTCTGCTTCATGAAGGAATCTTCCTGATGTTAAAATGTTATTTATCAGATTGATGACGTGACAGTCTGTGGTAGAAGACAGTGCAGAGTAATGTTTATCTACAGCTGAATCTTTCATGTTCATTTTTTAAGTCAAGAGAAAAATATCCATGATTGCCCTTGTTTGTAAATAAAGTGTTTTCTTTTTTTTATGTTTATCGGCAGTTGTTTGTTTGTGGGCTGCAAAGTCTCCAAAAAAAGGGCATCACTTGATATTTTGCTTTTTTTTTTAGCTGTTTGAAGTAAAATCCTAAAATCCACTTGGTCACAATTGGTTCAACATCGATATTGGACGATATTCAGACATCGGCACATCGAGAAATATTGCGGCATGAACCTATGTCAGTAGCCAATTTTTATTTGTTGTGCAAAATCAATTAAACACTGGCATGTCGTAAACCTAACTACTGACTCAGTTGAGTTTTACTGGGCAGAAGAAGCAATTTGTTGTCATTCGCAAGCGTGACAGAACAAGAGTGTAACTGGGTTCTTAAACCAAAAGAAGTCATGAAACAAACGTCAGCAGATGGCTAAATTATTATTTCGAACACTGGCATCGGTCCTGCATATATCCAGAAGATGAAGCCCACCAGAGAGCAAAGGATGATCGCGCTTGACTCCTGCAATTTTTTTAATTGGTGCATCTCTGGTCACAATGACTTACTGAGTCTAATAAAAATGTTTATTTTTAATTATTTACAAAAAAAAGAAAACATTTAAAAGGCTTTAGTGGGCTAAATATAGTATGTTTTGAAAACTATGCATTACACACTGTTTTCAATTCTTGAGTCTAAATTTTATCTAGCAACCATTAACAAGCAGCTATCTGTATTTCTACAATGGGGGGGCAGGCGGTTAAAGGGTCAGCACTACATCTGTAGTCCCTGTGTATATCTGTTCAGTATCAGTGCCAGAGGAGAAGTAGTCGATCAGGACCAGCAGCATACCTACCTTCTTAACTTAAAACCATACTACATACCCAATGTAAGTGACAAGAGGTTTGAAGGGAATTCATTTATTATTAAACTAAACTTGAAACAATCATTGTCATGAATAAAAGGTTTGGATGAGTGTTGTGAAGTTCAAACAAAAGGCCAACCAGCTGGTGGAGGAATAGAGGGGAGACACGAGTTATAGTGGAAGTCACTTATATAAGTCGAGTCCTGATGGAGTCAGGTGTCACAGTTGAACGAATGGCCTTCCTGACTCCATCTTCTGTCGCCAAGCCAGGAAGCCAAACAAATGCAGACAGGGCAGGACGTCACAGTCTTGTTGAACTCACCATCAGAGGGATGTTACATCAGTGCCTTTAACAAGTAAAGACATTCATTAAAGTGTCTGTCATCTCAGCAATCCATCTAATAAATTACAACTTAATAAATTTGTGTTTCCATGAGGTCATTTCAGCCCGATTATCTCAGACTGGACGCACACTGGGGGATCATCGTTTTTTTTCTTTCTGCTTTCATCACACAGACCAAAGGCAGCGTGACACAGCAGTTCATCACGCTGAGTGAAGGAAGCGCTGCAGAGAGGCTGAGACAGTAATGTCTCATTTATCCACATCCTGCTGTCCTCTGGCTCAGCTGTAGGTCAGGAGTCATCCGGTCCAGGGTTGCAGTTCTGTAGCTGCAATGTTGTTTGCAGAAGGCTGACCATGACATCATCAAAAACACCTTGTTTTAGCAAATGAAAACTATAGATTGGATTTTGCATTATATGTGTCATTTAAGTTGATATTTTGAGCAGAATCTGGACATTTGGCTCAGAAGCCACCTACAAGCTGTTTTTAAAAAACATTTTTTTACAAATTGGTACAGATTTGAGCAACACAAGTGACATCATTAGGTGGTGGGTAATAGTTAGTTAGACAGTCCGCCCATATAGTCCACACTAAACCATATAAGCAACAACAGGGACAAAAATCCAATTCCAAAAAGTCCAATCTAGGGATCCTCTCTCCTGAGCTCATCAATTCATTTGATTAGTGCGCTCACACGTTGGCTGTTGACTTAGCTTTGCTAAAAAATCACATCCATTACATACAGAAACCTACCTCCAAAAACAAGGAGTCGTGGGTTTCCAAAACAATGCTACAGTGACAACCATATTAGTTCTAATCAGTTAGGGTGGAAGACGGTTCCCCACCAAACTCTCTTTCTTGAGGATAAACTCACCCTCGTTCTTCCTCTTTTGTCTCTGTCAAGACCAGTGGCCTCTCTCGCTCTGTTTTCTTCTGCCTGTGTCTGGTCCCTGCAGACACTCAGGTGTTACACAGGGACAAAAGAAATGTAAAAACTGTGAGAGTTGTGTTTGACTTCATGGTTTTTATTCAATCCTCCAGTCCAGTTGAATAAACTTGATTTAATTAACACACTTTTATAACACTGAAGTTTACTAAAAAGCTTAAAAGGATGAAAAACATGAAACGTGAAAAAATACACTAAAAAAGGTCTAATGTTTAAAGCACACAAATGCCAGTAATCGTACAGAAAAGCAGAAAACATTAACAAAATGTAAGACATTGCAAACCTAATTTAAATATTTTAAGGCCTTATGTTGTAATATATAATCAAGGCTTTTTAAAAAAATCATTCTAAACCATGCTAGTATGCTTGGGGTTAAAAGCACATTGTTTTATTAAGAACTAATGGTTTGTATTTCTCATTAAGAGCAGAGTGCCACAGCTTCGCAAACATGAGTACCACAAAAGCAGCTATTGATTATTAATCAATGAAGAATCCGACAGATGATGCAGAACTGATCTTTGCAATATATCTAAATAAATAAGAAGTGTTGCATGCATTTAGAGCTCAGAGGAGGAATCGTGAGTTTAGGGATCATCAGACTTTTCCTCAGTCACACATCTATTTGATTCATTGCCATGACGACTGATCAACTTATCTGTTTTGCATGAAAGTAAATCTGAATCACTTAAGTGGCCAAAGTTTTTAGTCAAAGAATTTCCACATGTACAGTATTTATTGCCATGAAATTAAGTTGAAATGTAAGATATAAGAGGAGGCCCCCTAAATACTTTGGGGATCCCCTGACATTCCGCTTTAAAGTAAAGAGAGACATTTTTCCCCTTGAGTGTAATTTCTTGTCAACGTCTGGATGGATCAGTGAATTTGTTTCAAACATTCAAACAACCCTCAGGATGAAATGTAATAACTCCAGCAGTCCTGTAACCCTCTATCAGGGCGATCATTTTGAGGTCAAAGCTTGAATCCGTCCATTACATTTGGGTTTTAGTGTCATAGTGAACATTATGCATGCTGGCATTAGCATTTAGCTCAAAGCCTCTCTGTTCATAAGTAGAGCCCCACAGAGCTGGTTTTACATTCTTCGTCTTTTAATAGACGACATCATTTGATTTGCTAACACAAAGCAGTCCAGTTGCTGTGGGGAAGAATAAATTAGTGGTTGTTTCAGAGCAGCACTGCAGCTCAGACTCTTAAACATTTCAGTTTGGAGTGGCCCCTTCACACCCGTACACTTACTGGCTTAAATCACATATTAATTACATTCAAGCTACAGAGCCAAGATCCTTCCAATCACATTAGACTGTTTGCTCCTGTAAACTCTGAGAAACTGCTTATTCATGTTCCCATATAAAGCCCGGTGTGGTCTTTAAAAGCTGTTTACAGCAGGTGGAGGACAGAAATTCACTCTGAAATGTACTGTTTATAACTTTAAGAAAAATACGAACATTGCTTTTAAAAAAAACAACTGAATAAAATATGTTTCATAGCTTGACAAAAGCAATCCACTCCATGGCCTTGTCCCTCCAGCAGAGGCAGCAGAGCATCAAATGGTCTATAAACTTGATAAAATGTCTAAATCAAAATATTGGCTGCGGCAGCCATTACTAGGAGGGAGCAGAAACCTCTGGAGGGCCTCTGGACAAGAACAAACTGCTATTTAAAGACACAGATGACCTGAGAGGAGGGAAATCTGTCTCCTGATATCCTTCCTGCAATGTCCACACAAAACTCCAGATGTTAAACATGAGTCACATGAGGTTCTGCACAGACTAGAAGGCGGAAATAAAAAAAGAAACCTATGAACACAACGGGGACAAGGTCAAAGATCTGTGAGGATGTGGACAGAGCAGATTTGCTTGTTTTGATATTCTGTCAAAAGCAACAAGTCAAATTATTAATCAGTTAAAGAGAAAGTTAAAAGAAATGTGGCTGATCGCACACATCCCGTGGACATGCGTTACACATGTAAGAGCGCCTAAGTCTATGTGTGTTCTGAGCTTTGCTCGGGGTCACATCAGCAGTGCTTGGGATGTCAGCTGGTACTTCTCAAGCTATCAGAGAAATTACTATTCTTGCTTCGGACTTGAAACATTGACTCCACTGATCCCAAAGTCTCTATACACAGAGCAACTACTGCTACTTGTACTTCATACAGGTGGCTGAAACTGATGATGTCATCTTGAAATGTTGTACTGATAATGCTGCTGCATTAAACCAGTCCTAAAACAGACAAGGTAATGAACTGGATGTTCAGATTTAGGTACAAAGTCTACAATGCAACATTTGTATATGTGAAGATGTCATTTTTCTCTGTTTTATTATTGTTTGATAATTGTTTAAACTTTTATACATTGCTTTTCTCCTGATCAAGGTACATTAAGCAATAAAAAGGAGTGGCATTTCCTTACTCTTTGTTTAAGATGAACACATTTGAAATCCACCCCTCAAATCATAAAGTTTATTTGTTTTGTTTTTTGTTTTTGTTTTTTCTCAAAACAGATGTCACACGACTGAAGTCTAATTTCTGATGCCTTGTTTGGTTTCTTACACAAAGTGTCAATTTAGCTTCTGGTAAAAGGACATGAATAAGAGGCTTGTGTTAATTATGAAATTTATATTTCTTTTAATTTATATATTTCTTCTCCACGACTACAAAATAATTCACAACTGTTTTTCTTGGTGTTTGGGATCAGTTAATCCAATTTAACCAAAGCTGTTAGTAATGTGTTCAGGTTGTTATTATTACTGCACACGTTATGCTCTTCTTAATTCTTTTAATGAGCTGATGTTTCTGGAGAAGAAATACAATATTGTTTCTGCCATCTTTGTCTCTCTATTTCTCTGACTCTCAATCCTCTGGACGTCTACCCCAGGCTACTTGGTTTGAAATAAATAAAGCAGCTTCAGTCCAAGTCTACAGCTTATAAAACACAGGTCAGCTTTGCCTGCAGGCTCGTCATCACTCCATCCCGTCTCAACTCTTTCTCCTCCCAGCGTCCAAAAATCAAACTGAAAACTTTAGTCTCCTCTCCCCTTTCCTCTCTGAACTTTGCTGCTCCTGGAAAGTGCAATAAAACTTTCTGTAATCCCTCTATCAACGTTTTTCTTTTGCAAACTCTTTTTCTCTTATTGATCCTTCTGCCCCATTACGTTCTATCAATCATTTCATTGATTGTCTCACTTCTTAGGGCACCACAGCATTGACCTGTGCACCACTAGCTGGCTGATGTATTGATACTCTTTAAATACAGGCTCCCTACAGTTGCACAAATTTCTAATCGTTCTCGATTAGGTTCAGCTCACTTGTCATTATACAGGGCAGGTTTTTACAGGGAACTGCATTTATAGCCTGCTCTGCACTACTCACACAATAGAAGCATTACCTTATATTCTTATATTGAATTAAATATATGAAATAAACCAATTAAGAAGTTATTAATGAGGTGAACACGTCAGGATATTTTGTAAAAGAACAACACAATATGATTCCTTGTAAAACACACAAATGCACGGCCATATATACGGTAGTTTGCGATGTGTCAGCTTAGACTAAATGGCAAAAACATTAACTTATGACAGTAAAACGACTGATTTAGTTTCTTTGTGAGATAGTGTTAATTAGCACTCTGTGGATTTTAAAATTACCTTCGTCGTTTAAAGGTCCAGTGAGGCCCAGTGTGACGAGGACCAACGGCACACTTGTTCTCTCGCAGGGTAAACGTCCTGGAACAAAAAGCTGGTAAGTTTCAGTGTTGGTGGCAATTAACTGGCTGTCATGTTGAAGAGGGAGTTCTCTTTCATTAGCAGAGGCCTCAGGTGTGTTCATGTCTCTGAATAATAAGATGATACTGTAACAATCTGCTTCAGGCTGAAAAGTAGCGTTTTGATTATTGTATTATAGAAATGATGACAGTCTGCAGAAGACTTCGGGAGAGAGAGAGAGAGAGATTATCATTCTGCATATTTTTCTCCAAAGATGTTCATTTATTCTGCTTGCGCAGGGCTTGAGATAAAGTTTTATTCATTTCTTTGGCAGTCCAAGAAAGGAAAAGAAAACGTGTGCATGCATGAATTTTACTGCCCAGGCTTTGTAGAACAGAAAACTTTGTGCACCTAAATTATGACATGCTTTTCCTTGAAGAACACAACATTCAGTAGAACATGTAAAATGCACAGTAAAAATGTAACTTGTACAAGAACAATAGCGTGCTCTTATCAAGTGTGATCACTTCATATAGGAAGTAAATGAATATTAGATGGGTGGAAACTTTATTCTGATTGGTCGATAACAGAATAACACAGTCACTCTAGACAGAGTACTGAAAGAATCAATTAAACAAAATTATTTGCAATTCAATCATAATCAATTACCCGTGAGACTCCTTTGTGACGTCACGAAGGGAAGTAGTCATTCCTCGTGTTGTGCATTGTCATGTCTCCCTGAAATCGTATCTGCAACAGCCAAACATTGTAGGCCACTGTGCAAGAGTTTAGACGAGAGGGAGATTTGCTGAGCTCTTTTCTAGATTTAGTGCCGCCCATTGAAGAGAGCCAGCGATAAGCAGAGGAGGATGCGCTGCAATCTCCATGTTTTCATTTCCACCTGTCAAAAAAAGGTGAGTCCTACAGTTGTTCTTTTTTTTTCTAGACCTTGTGAGAGCTTGACATGACCAAACAAGACTGAACTGACCGTGGCAAAACAGGGCCCTGAACCTTTGTCATCATGGCCTAGGAACAATCAGTGGCATTTTTGTAGGTATATGAAGGGAAAACATGTTGCAGAACATTGATTTAAAACAAAGACTACACACAAACACTCATGTAATGCATGTTTATTTTAATATCAACTCGACACTATTGTTACAAGTAAATAAATTATGGATATTATTTAAAAGGGCAGACAGCTGGGTCTCCAGTGAAGAGCCCACAGTGTGTGGTTTCTGTGTCGCACGCTCTGCACTCGCAGTGTGTGGCCACAGGGTAGGTGGCGCTCATTGGACATCCTGGAATCTGTTTCACCTTGTAAGTCCAATTCCCGATACAGACATGATGAGTGTCCTCTTCAGCAAAGCTGATGAAGGTCGAGTCCTGTCATTCACAACAAGCATGATTAAACACATACACATAATTTTCATTCAGAAAAAGGGCCGCCTATCCTCTTCATCAGACAGTTTTAAAGCTGTTACAACTGGCATACTGGCATTTAAAGAGACGCGCACCAAAGTGGAGCATTCTGAGAGCGCTGCTAATTTATACAGGATCACAAACCTCTTCTGGTGTTTCATTCTTGGTATATTAAGACCAAAGGACAGCACAGATGTTTCATTTAGACCAGAGGAGACTGTTTGAAAAGGTGGAAAAGGGGGATAACATGTCCGCTTCAAAGTACAATTTCCTGATTATACTTGCATACACTTAAGTTTCGTTGTTAGGACATTTCTCTTTTATTAGAGGACTTTAAAGTGCAACTCTTACTGAAAGACTTTGATTCCAGTCAAACAAGCAGGATAAATGCTGGGTCTGCTAAGGAGTGTTTTTTTTTCTTCTTCTTCTTCAGAGTTTAAATGAGCCGTTACCTTGTTGTAGCAATGTCCTGCACATTCAGTGGTGAAGACAGGCTCGTTACGGCCGCAGAGCTCCACTTGGATGACTTTATTGGTTAGATGACAGCCGGATTTGCAGACCTCCCTTGCCCCTGCTACCGCCAGAATTGCTGCCATGACAACCAGCTTCATCGTCTGAATGGTGCAGCACATACGCCTGCCACAAGAGGGGATCAGGTGTCAACTCAGATACTTTAAAGAAACACCAAGAGATCCAACAAGTTCCATTAAGATAATCACCACTTTGCTCTTTGTCTTGTGACTTTGGTGGTTGAATGATTTACAGAAAACCTCATTATCAGTTTTGAATTTGCCTCCCCCTTAAAAAAAGGATTCCTAAACAACTCAAATGCACCTCTATATTATTTTAATCTATTTACGTTTCCTGACAGAAATGGCATTCAATACGTTTCTTGTTTTTGAGTGTTATATTTGGTTTGGTTAGATTCATTTTTTAAAAGGAAAAATTTCATTTGTTTTTTGTACTTTCTTCTCTTTAAAAGCAGCTACATTAGTAAAATGCACTTTCATTACAGCAGCAGAATAACATTCATCAGGAATAAAGAGGGCTTAGGAGACTGGCAATGGTTATTACAATCTGCAGATATTGAAAACTATCTTTCATCCTCACAGAGAACCTAACCAAACATGCAACCATAATTTTTCGGCCAATAGTCTGGTCATTAGTATGGAACAGACCATGATATGCCATGCTGCCATGACTCACACTAATGAAGTAATTTAACCCTGTTTGCTTGTTTGCCTTTTCAACTCTTGGGAGCATAAATAGGAATACTTGACATCTCAAGAAAACAGATTTCTCGTTATCACATGAAAAATTGGGTAAATAAAAAGGGCTTCCGCACATAAATCTTACTGAAAATAAATTTAAGTTTCAAGCAAATACAAAGCTCTAAATTACCAAACAAAACTAAGGCATTATGAAAAAAGAAATGGAGTTGCAACTTTTGACTACTTTGAAAAAAAGTACCCTTGCTAAGATCTGGATAGGTGTATACAATCTCAATATAATACAGGAAACATCAACATCAACGATGCACTCAGAGCCAATTGCAAGTTATCATAAACAGAAATGTACCTGTAGAGCTCTGTTGTTGTTGTTGCTTTAATCGCAGTTGCACGTCTTCACTTCTTCTGTTTCTTCTGTTATTCTCTCAATATCTGGACCAGCTTCAGACCTGAGGCCGTCATCTCCGTCACTTAAATAATGCTGTCCTTAAATCCTTTTAATCTATTGGACCTTGGGGTTGGTGGAGTTTTCCACTGTTTCCACCTACTTGTATCATTTTGATCTCTTTCCCTCCGCAGTTTGTGGGATGCCCTGTGGCACAAGGCCTCTCTTTCTTCAGAGGAGGAGCCATTCAGTATCTGCTGATATTTTGTTTAGATTAGATGGCTAAAAGGCTCAGACAGACCCCTAAAATAGAAATAAATGTCGGCCCCCAGATGGAAAGCACTGACACCAACATCACTGATAAATATCTGATGTTACAACACTGAGAGAGTGAGAAGAGACTAAATGTAAACGTAGCACTCATGGAGAAGTTATCACATTAATACTACAAAAGTGTAGTCAATAACGGTTCAGCCCTATAATTGATCCTTTCATTTATTCAGTTTACTGCTCTGAGTTTTACTATAGTCTGGCTAATTAAAGGCCCTTAATAATTGTTCTTAAAAACAGGACTATGAAATGTATTTGGCTTTTGCCTCACACAGCTGAGGCCGCCTGCACGCCTGCGACTGTCTGTTTTTGATTAATTCTGTAGACTGCAGCATTCAGTACAAAGTTAGCACTGCACCATGAGCCGCACAATCTGCAGTGACAGTACAATAGAAGAAGTTGGGCAGCAGCCACAGTTCATTCACCTGCTCTTCTGTCTCCCCTTGCAGCCACTGGGGACTCCGGGCTCCTCAGCATCCTGCCTCACCTGCCTAACAAGGCTGCAACGACTTTTATAGAGTGTTACCTTCGTCCTCTAAGGCAATGTTTCCTTGAGGGAAACGTCAGCAGAAATACATCATTGTTAGCATGAATTTTGTCCTTAATTAACACCAGCCAGAGTTGATTAATCTTGTGTTCAGATTAATACACATCATTAGTTATATTTTGAGTGGTCTGAATAACGGCTTGTATTCTTTTCTTGAAATCAGCACATCTAGCCTGAAACTTGATTTATTATGTACGGAGAGGAAGCCATTACAGACACATAAGCACAAAGCTGATTTGCTGATTAAATTAACAGTTTTTTACAGCCAACAAAGGGCAGATACTATTTTAAGACACAATCATTGGTCCTAAATATAGCCTTTGTTTTCTTGATGAATGTGTACTATGTGGAATTTTCCAGCACCATAATAACTACAGTACTGTACGTGTGCTTTGGTCCACTGGCTGTATCATGGATGGCTAAAATCAACAATGTGTCATTAATTCAGCAGCTATGTTTACAAGACCCAGACCGATAAATGATCGACAGCCATGAGTGGATCATATCGGCCAATATCAAGTGACTATTGGTGTCTGCTAACTTTAACACAGATATGCACCGATATTACTAAATGTATTCACCAGTCAGAAAGCAGTGTCCTAGTATAACACTATCCACATTGGTTAGACCTGAATGTTTACATGTGCAATATTTCTTCAACCCAATTAAAATCATTCTGACTGAGGATTCAAACCTTTACATTGAGGCTAAAGGCATCATATACCGTATATGCATGAAGCATTTTATTAGAAAAAAACATGTGCTATATTATGCAGAGCTATAGCGACAGTTTAATCTGCCAGAAATAACAGAAGAAGCAACACATCTATGCAATGTAATCAGATGGGTTCTTTGTGTAAATGAGAAAGTAGAAAAGAACAAACTGGCAACCGGAAAAAAAAATATGATGTAGCTTCATTTCATACTTGACTTTGCGATTGGTTTCTTACTGCTTGCGTGAAATAAACATCATCACCCCTACCTATTAGATTGTTGGGTATATGTTCATGAATATCACCTCAAATCAGATCACCCTGGACATTTTACGAGAAGACAGACAGGAAAAGTCCAGTTCAAGTCAAGGTGAGGAATAAAGCCAATTTCTGGGTCTCCCACATGCATCCTCCATCCAATGCTAAATCTCCAGAGATGCAAAGCATTTGGAAAAAGGTACAACTATGCTTCCTAGTTCAACCAGCTGATATAAATCACAAAGACAAAAAGAAATGTTCCTTTCAGGTCAAAGTTATTCTTCTCTTAAAGCAGAACAGATGTATTTTTTCATTAAGAAAAGTTTTGCTATTGACTTTGGACGTGGTGTTGTGGGGAGGGTTTTTCTTGTGATAGCTAGTGATACTAAATGTTGTTGCTGCAGCTGTTTAGAGTAGCTCGAGACATAAGGCACATAATTTTTGTTGGATTTTTTACCTGGCAAAACTTGTCGAAATGATTGAACAGAAAGTTCCAAAGGCAGCCTAGAAAGTGTTAATGGATATCATTTTTATGTATAGAGAAATAAATAAACTACATTTCTTTTCATAAACCTTAAACAAAATAAATACTGAAGCATCATTCATCAGATGTCTGCTTGAGCATCTTCTGACTGCTTCCCACAACTATCGGAGGAGGAAGCGTCTGGGAATCACTTTGGAGATGATGGACGAGGGGAGGGTTTAATGCTCAGGATGATTTTCTGCTTCATAACTCTAAACTCTTCTCTAAAATAAGCTTATTTGGGTGTAACAGCTCAAACAAGCTTTAAATGAAGCCAGCTCCCAGCCATACATCTTGCTGACGTTTGTCACGGGTCATTGATTTTGAGCTCTGGAGCAAGGTCCTCTTAGTTTTTATAAACATACCATAAACACTGGCATAACACGACTGACAAAACCACAAAGCCACTCCGTCACATCTTTTTCCTTTCTCTGTAGAGCTCCGCCTCCTCTCCTGTGCCAGTATGTGATCACATTCAGCGACAGAAACAGACAGTTTCTTGATAAATCATTGTGTCACTTGATATAAAACCAAAGCACTCAAGGCCAAGGTAAGCTCCTCAAATGTCGAATGTACCTTACGAATTACACATGAGTAACTGGATCTGTACTACTACGTATGTATGTGATGTGTGGTTTGGGACTTTGAACGTTCCCTGTATTCTAGTACTCTTACATTGTCGAAATAATTGGTTAATTTAATTCCCAAGCTCATGTGAATCATGTTGGATGAACTGAAAAAGACGTAGAAAGTTTTGGTCAGTCCATTTTAAGTTGACAAATGTCAGAGATTTTTAATGTGAGGAACATTTTACCAACTTACTCTCTAAAGTCCTCTTTATCATTTTATGTTGACATATTTTAACTGTAAATATATACAAACTTAATACAGTATCTGCTTGGCTTGAAGCCTTTTGTTTGAAAATAAACACTGAGAAGACCAAGTCAATCTGTGTCTCCATTCAAAAGTAACCTGTAGCAGAAGAGCTAAATGTCAGAATTAAAGGTGAACTCATTGAACAAGTAACAGAGATGAAGTATCTCAAGATCATTAAGGAAACTGGCCACCATTTTTTAACAATAAAACACTTTGATACAATGGACAACTGTTTCCAGTTCATGTATATATGATGTCTATATTGTAGCTCTAACAAATAAACCATGAATAAATAATACAATTTCAACAACAACCAAAAGAGATAATGAGTCCAATATGTCCACCTGCACAACAACAGGGTTTGTTAAGATACAAAGTTAGATTCTCAAATGGTTTGATTTGAACATAGAGAGGAAGAGGGAAAGGGACGGGAGAGAGAGGGACGTATAGTCTTAATTAAATTTAAAGTCGCTTTATTCAATGAAAATAATTAATAATAATAATAAAAAAAACAGTTTTCATCCAATTTAGAATTGAAGACTTTAGTCTTACTAACACGTTTTAAACATTGACTTTCATTAGGTCACTCGAAGTATCTTTATTTCGAAATCAAAAGGACAGAAGACAAACACCCAGTGGATAAAGTGAAATGTTCTTTAAACCTTTCTTATCTGATTGAGAGGACACGAGTCTGCCCGCTTTGTTGATTTTCCTTTTCTTAGAGCCACACCTGTCTGCAAGCCTTAACCAGAGACCTGAAACACAAAACAACGCCTCCACAGCTCAGCCAAGGACGACACTTTTGTTCGGTGCTGGAGGTTTTTGTGTGCAGGCTGAGCATGGACGTAGGTGGTTAGCTGTGTTTTATACGGCTGATGACTGCTCACTGTCCTCTGTTCTCCACTTTCTCTGTTCTCTTTCCATTTCAATATCCAAGCCCATTCCTTATGTAAAGTTACATTTCTCATATTAGCATGTGTGATTAATTGTTAAGTCTATGACCCTGTCGCTCATCATGAATCATATTGTTTGTGTTCTATTTTAACCTGAGCAGCTCAGGATGAATAAGATAAATACACTTCTTTTCTCTACACTCCTTAGATATTTTAATTAGGTTTTCATTTTAAAAAAACAGACTAGTCTAATACACAATACTTCTGATGAACATAACAGACCTCCATTAATTATTAATTAATATTAGCAAGGACATGACGTCAGTGTCCTATTTGTTACAGCCTTCTAGATTAGTCTTTGAACTTGCAGAGATTTGTGTGATTTGCTAAATATTCATGTCAACAATTAGCGAATTAGCAAAATGCCATTTGAGTTGGTGGCATCTAGTTGTGCAAAAATGTGAAAAAACCTCAAGGATAGATGTTTTATGCTGAACCTCTCTAAGACAGATCGTGTTTTTGGGCTTGTTTTCGCAGGCCTGCTTCAGCTGTGACAAACATCCATTACTAATGACTCCTGGAGTGCATCTGTACATCTCTGCTGATAAGTGAGAGCTCAGCTGGGGCGATAAAGCCCCCTTAAGGCTATTTCATATTTTCATTTATTTTTAAATAAACTGTATATATCAGAGTGAGAAAACACAGGACACTCATTGTATACTCTTCATAGTATGGTGATGTCCAGATCCAATTCAACAAAAGATTTAAACTCATCCTTATTTATGCAGCTTTACAAAGCAAGTTGTTCAATACAGAAAGATAAGATAAGAATGTTTTAAGATTCAGTGAATTTCCTTACCATCATCAATTGAATATAAAACTGCAAAAAACATACTGAGGAAGATCCCTGACAACAATAGAAAAGATCCAAATCAAAACAGGCGAGATTATCAATCAATCTTTATTTCTAAAGCACATTTAAAACAACAAGCAAGAAACACACTTTAAAAAAATAAATAAAATAGCATAGAGTGAAACACAATAAAAATACATTAAATAGGAAAGTGAATAAAACTTTCAAAATGTCAAGCTCAGCTTGTATTAAAAGCCTCTCAATGGTTCTCAATGGTTGGAGCACTTCTTACATTAACAGACTGTGCCACAGACTGGGAGCAGCCACAGCAAAAGCTATGTTGCCTCAGGTCTTGTGTAGGCATCTTGGAACATCCAACAGCATCTGGTTATTACCCCATACTAGCTCTCGTTGGCTAAATCAAAACAGTTTTCTTCAATAAACAAAAGTAAAATGTGAGTCCACTTTACGAGCCTTAGAAACACCAAAGGTTTTCAGTTTATATACTAAATAATTCTGTCAAACTGGCTGATTTCAACATCAGCAATAAAGCGTAATAGACAGTGAAAATAAATATTTCTTTAATGCATTTTAAAATTGTAATCGCTTGTTATATATCACAGAGTGAGTGACAAAGGACAAATTCTCTTCATATTATGGTAATGCTTGATCTTTCTACGCAGCATTAAGAAAACTTGTTCTCAGGAATCTGTACCTGACTAAATGGTCAGGTACAAAGGTTGCTGTTCTTTTGTTACATCTCTTCTACTCTTATTCCTTGTGACAAATGTCTCTCTCATTCTTTTCTAACTCCATCAGCATTTTTTAGATTTAGTTGTTGCAAAAATATCAAAAGAGAATATCATTAATCTTGAATGAAGGGTCTCATGTTCTTTGATTAAAAGTCTCTGCAGGAAAAAATAAACATGTGAATTCTAATTAAATGCATGGTGTGACTTTAAGGATGAGCCTTAAGATGCATGCCTCTTGACTTTGAAATGTTAAGGTATTTTTTTGTGTCTTAAAAAATGCATTCATCAGCTGCATTTGTTCACATACGGTATCCTTAAGATGCAGGAGGACTGAGTGAGCTGTGTTGCAGCTCTGGCTTTAGTTCAAAGTGCAGTTAAACTTGTGTGTAATAGGCCTCCGTCCATCCTCACTCCATCACCTCTTATTATTACTGACCTCACAACTCCCCCTGGTGCTGACTGAGGTGGATGCTCAATGAAGTGCAAGGAGGTGTGTGTGATTGTTATGTGTTGTATTGTGTGTGGTGGGTGGAAGGTTGCCTACATGTTATGCGGACTAAATAAAAAGAAGCTGTAATGTTTGAGGGGAGAATGTGCTGCACACAGAGACAGAAAGGGATGACTGTGAAGACGAGCTCTTCAAAGAAATCTGTGAGTGATATTTGCACTGTCAGCAGAACTGATCATTTCAAAAAGCCTCTGCATTGGATTATACGTTTGGTTTCACATTTCCTCTTATGAAAGCAGTGATTGTGTAACATATTTGAGAAGGAGGCCGCAAAAGCAAAACGCCTACAGGAAAATTACAACTAAAGATTAAAAGAGACACCTGAGGGAATGATTGGGATCCCTTGGAGGAATATTACATCAGGTTTCAGGTCTGGAATAACAGGCGGTTCTTGCCCTAATTAGAGTTTTTGAGTTGAACGGATAGTTTGAATTAAATGGTCTGGACCGGATGGGCTTTAGCTGCTGATTGCTGTGTATCCCAGCACTCAGACAGAGGTGGTACCTGCAGAAAAATCAATTATCTGCACAATCAAATTAAGTCCAGAAGGTTTCAAAGGTGCAATGAATAAGACTCTTTACCATCCCATAACGGCAAAATGATCCAAATAAATCTGGGATAGCAAATTGGAAGTCGGATCGATACCAGTGACTCAACAGTTACCTCGCTAGGTGCTGAAATGTCTGTGAAGTTGTTCAAGGATGTGTGCACTGTTGGCTTCTGAAGGAATGACCAATTGGCCAAATGTCTGCTTTCCTGGATAAATTAGAAAAACAACCTACAACCTATGGAAACGTTTGCTAACTTGATAACATTTCATGGTAGATCTTTAAGAGGTCGGCTTAGAGTGTCTCTATTGAAAGACTTGCTATTTTTATAAAGTGCTTTTTAAGCTGCCCCATTTTGGGGAAAAGTACATCCATCTATTTATCTATCTATCTGATATGGTAAATGGACTTGAGCTTGTATAGCTCTTTTCTAGTCTTCTGACTAGTCAAAGTACTTTTACACAGCATGTGTAAAAAAAATTGAACACTCAATATTATGACTGGTCTAGAATAGTTTAGGAGAAAACTCATATATTCTTTGCTTGTTTGACTTCTCTATATCTACGTACAGGTTGTTATGTAACTTTGAGCCTCCATATTGACACTTGTTTTCTGTCTGACTCTTAAATAAGGACACTAATAGGTTAGTAAATTAGTAAAAGATAAAGAACTGTGAGCATTGTGCTATTTCTATTACAAGGGAATTTGAGTATTTGATGAGACGGGTTTGCAATTTGGTTTACCATAAATACATTGTTTGATTCCCTTCAGAGATTGATAAGAGAGCAGACAATGTCTGGGTCACGGTGTTGAAGTGTGAGGCCACTTAAAGGCTTGTGGGTTTTTTTGAGAATGGATTTATGAATATTTTACAGTTTCATTTAAAAGTTTGTCCTGAATGTTTAAAACCTGCAAACCTTTGAAACTTCCTCTGAATACAAAACAAAAAAATGAAGGTTCAATGGGACTAGAATTGTGAGTATAGTTTGATGTGTGGATAGATGTTACTCTATCCTCAAGAAATGACATGTCAGATTAAGTTCTTCTGAGAGGAAAGAGAATGAGTGAGATTACTTGAATAAGAGGACAGTTACTTTATGTCTTCATGAACCAAAGCTCAGAACATTTGGAGTTGTTTAAATAAGAACAGATTAAATATTTAATATTTTAGTTTAAAAAAAAAAAAAAAAATAGATAATGTTACGCACGTCATAGTTTTTCAAGTCAGAGCTCTAAATCAGGTCAGGTGTCTCTTTTTGTGTGTCTCTGAAACCTTCTGTTTCCCTGAGTAGGATGAAGGTTTGTACCTTCAACAGCAAAGCATCTGAATAATTGGTTTCCCTCTGGTTTATTGTATTAATGTTCCTCTGCAACAACACCGAGGAGTATGCCTCTAGCAAAAAAAGAACATTTCCAAAAATCCTTTAATGCTTTTCTATTTTCTTGTCCCATCGTTTGTATACCTGAAACATTTCCACATTGATTTGCTTTCATCCATTTTTCAAATATTTGTTGTGCTGGAATGTTTACATCTTTCATATAGAAACAGATTTCCACCAAGGGAGACATTGAAGTTTGATTGTGACGTAAATGTTAATTTAAAGCTCAATACTCCTGCAAGAAGCTGCTTGGTTTTCATCAACTGAGTCACCAAATTCTCTGGGATTGTCTGATTTCTGATGACTGAACTGTTCTGGGACTTTGGAAAAAGATACTGAGCAAATAAACATCTTCTTCACTAAAATGGGAACGGCATACTATAGTATGCGTCTCTTTATTGCTCAAATATTAAATATATCAAATGTCTTTGCTGTTCCCTCACACACAATTGACTGATAAATACAATTTCTTTTACATTTAATGGTAAACATAGGTCTAGTAGCTTAAATATTTTTAATTCCTTCTATTTACAAGTCGCAACAAATGTGGGAAAACGTGCAAAAACAGTTTTTTTCTGAGGTTTTAAATTCATGTACTTCAAAGTCTCAAAATCTTTGTTCGAATTTCTAGGGCATGTTGGGTACTTTATAGAATACAAAAAATACAGAAAGAGGACGATTTCAATAAATACTACAACAGGATTCTTTTAAGTAGACTGAAAACTAGTACATCAATGTTGTCACACTCTCCTCCCAAACTTTTACCGTCACTGTATTATGAATGGAGAGTATTGTGTTACTTTTCTTGGAGAAGGACAATGGTTGCCACCCAGGTGTGCTGATGAAGGGCAGAGGAGACTCGTGTGTGAGACTGCAGCACGGTGCGCAGTGACCGGCTGCGGCCACTGGGGGAGGACCGAGCACCGCCTGCACGCGCTGCAGTACAGGAACGACTTTCTCACCGAGCCTTAACATCATCACACACACATACGCACACAAGAACACGCACACACGCGCACGCACGTACACACACACAATAGAAAGGATATCGGAGAATAGGTAGGGCTACAGCGGCAGACAGACAGATGTGTGATGCTCAGACTCAACCGGGGGGCCTTTTCCAATCGTCTGCTTGACGGTAAACTTTTACCCACCCTCGCATCTTTTTTTCTTTCTATATTCACGATCGCGCGGAGCTGCCGATGATTCCAACAAATCCACACCTGCTCCTTTTCCCTCCTTAATGATTATTGCTGCCAGTCTTACAGGAGCGATGC
Organism: Symphodus melops; assembly: GCF_947650265.1. NCBI lineage: Eukaryota > Metazoa > Chordata > Actinopteri > Labriformes > Labridae > Symphodus > Symphodus melops. The sequence continues at coordinate 4,992,139 of NC_136693.1, forward strand.
AGCAGAAACGGGGGCTGAAGTGGCGATAGATCCTGTTGAATTGAGAAACAAGACGTCGAGACGCAGCCAAAAAAGTGTCCTCCTCAGAGTGCGTCAGAGCACGGATGCATGTTGTGGATGATATACTCGCTGCTTGGATACCACTGTGGAGATTTGTGATATTACCTTCCAAAATCAAGACGGGAATTTGGGCAACAGAGAAGAAATGCATCCTCACCTTGCCTACCTCCTCCTCCTCATCCTCCACCTCCAGCAGATTTGTTTGTAGAGGGGCTGAGGCAATCTTGTTTGGCCCCTTTAGACATGTAAGTATACATATTAATATACAAAAAGGCCATTCTCGTGTGCATAATTTAGTGCGTAATAGCGTTTCTAAACAGAGATGTCTTCCATGCAATCATCTCTGTAATTCTGCATGTAAACACAAACAATAACACTAGCAAAAACAGAGGGATACTAATACTAATGATGATAACACTGTGCAGAATTAAGTTTTACCGCCCTCATATTGCAAAACAACGAGTAGTATCTCCACTATGCAGTCGCCAAGACAACGGAAAATATGAACACATCATTGTATTTCTTTGATTTCTCTTTTGGATAAACCTTCTGCTGTTTTCTTTTCTCTTCTCCTCGCAGCTCCCCGGAGCGTCAGAGGAATCATAAAGTCGATAAGATTCAGCAGAGCTCTATAATACAACAGCAAAGATCCAGCTTTTTTCTTTCTTATCTCAACGCATAAAATGGCAACCAGGAGTGACCACAGAGGATCAAAAAACGCATTTGGGCGCAAGCCGCGCTCGTGGAGGATTTAACCACCTGATGGGCACCGGAGGGAGCGAGGAGGAGAGACTGTTTTGGTGTCGCTTGTTGACTCGGTGATTTATGATGCTGAGCAAATAAAACGGCCGCTGCAAGTTTGCCACAGAGCGTCTGCATAACAGGCTATGCCACCGGGCCTCACGGATTTTGGTTATGGTAATGATGTCATAAAACAAATTACAGGCCTGTGCCTATAAGGGAACAATTCTCCTACCATGTAAGTAGCCACATGGGCTGCACTCGTGGACCTGAATGAGGTGTGTTTGTTTTTGTGACAGTCTCATATTCGTTAGTGATTGGTGGAACCGGTAGATGCCTAATTTTCTTTCTCGACGCGCTTTTTTGTGCTGCAACTTTTCTCCTCTGGCCTGCTTCCACTTCGCCCTGAGGCGGTCATTGTAGCGCTCACGGATCGAGCCGCTCATTGACTTAAAGATGGAGTTTGCCATGGTGGGCGCAGACGGGTGCAATAGCCACCTGCCTTACGGGTATGCCCAAGCTCGCGCACGGGAGAGGGAGCGCGAGAGGGAGCGTCAGGTAGCCCAGTCGAGAACGGCGACAGCTGCGGCCGTGACCGAAGGAGGCTCCGGTGCAGAGGAAGGAGGAGGAGGTGGCAACGGAGGTGGAAGTAGTGTTGGTGCTGGCTGCGGCGGCGTTGGGGGGTCCTCTTCCTCCTCCTCTTCCTCCTCGAGCGCTCATCTCCTTAACAACCACCAGCATCAGTCTCGCGCCGCCTCCTCCTCCACGAACGCCAACATCAGCAGCAGCGGTACCGCCTCGCGCCCCTCCTCCTCCTCCTCCTCCACCTCCTCCTCCTCCACGCAGCACCAGCAGGAGCCCGAGCAGCAACAGAGAGTTCTCAGAGAGCGTAAAAAGCAGCGCGGCGTCGGACGCTGGAGACGCAGCCGGACGCAGACTCTCGGAGGGGATCTGCGCCACTCGGAGCTGGCGCTGCTCGGATCCGAGGAGGACATGATGATAGAGGAGGAAGAGGCCGAGGGAGCCGAGGAGGAGGAGGAGGAGGAGGAGGGGGGCCGGGAAAGTAAGAGGTCGAGTTTTCTGTGTAACATGGATGATGATGAGACGGTGTCGCTCACAGACAGGCGCCCTCAGTCCGGATACGAAAACGTTTACAGCGAGAGCGGCTGCTGTGAGAGAGTTGTCATCAACGTGTCCGGACTGAAGTTTGAAACTCTGCTCAAAACTCTCAGTCAGTTCCCGGACACGCTCCTGGGAGACCCCGACAAGAGAATCAGGTACTTTGACCCGCTGAGGAACGAATACTTCTTTGACCGGAACAGACCGAGTTTTGACGCCATTCTTTATTATTACCAGTCAGGGGGGCGTTTAAAAAGACCCGCCAACGTCCCGTTTGACATCTTTTCCGAGGAGGTGAAGTTTTATGAACTCGGGGAGGAGGCAATACTCAAATTCCGGGAGGATGAGGGTTTTGTAAAAGAGGAGGAAAAGCCTCTCCCGGAGGACGAGTTCAAGCGCCAAATTTGGCTGCTGTTTGAGTATCCGGAGAGCTCGAGCCCTGCCCGGGGGATAGCGGTGGTGTCTGTGCTGGTTATAGTCATTTCTATTGTCATTTTCTGCCTGGAGACGCTGCCGGAGTTCAGGGATGATAAAGAGTATCTACAGCCACGAGTCAACTCCACTGAGCCTGACCACGGATTTACCCCTTTCAACGACCCGTTTTTCATAGTGGAAACAGTTTGCATCATCTGGTTCTCCTTTGAGATTATAGTCCGCTTCTTTGCGTGCCCAAGCAAGCCTGTTTTCTTTAAAAACATTATGAACACTATAGACATTGTCTCCATTTTGCCTTACTTCATAACTCTCGGCACGGACCTGGCGCAGCACCAAGGCAACGGGCAGCAGGCTATGAGCTTTGCCATCCTGAGAATAATCCGCCTCGTCAGGGTGTTTCGCATCTTCAAACTTTCTAGGCACTCCAAGGGGCTGCAGATCCTGGGTCATACCCTGCACGCCAGCATGAGGGAATTGGCCCTCCTCATTTTCTTCCTCGTCATTGGAGTGATCCTCTTCTCCAGCGCGGTCTACTTCGCTGAGGCGGACGAGCCCACGTCTCAGTTTACGAGCATCCCGGACGCGTTCTGGTGGGCCGTGGTGACAATGACCACGGTGGGTTACGGTGACATGAAGCCCATCACAGTCGGGGGGAAGATAGTTGGCTCCCTGTGCGCAATAGCGGGCGTGTTAACCATCGCGCTGCCGGTGCCGGTCATAGTGTCCAACTTTAACTACTTTTACCACAGGGAGACGGATAATGAGGACCAGACGCCGGCAGTGGAGAGTATGCCCCCGGGCTGCCCCTACTTCCCGGACTTTTTAAGGAAATTCAAAGGTTCGCCCTCTGGCTCCTCGCTGGGTGATAAAGCGGAGTATATGGAGATGGAGGAGGGGGTGACGGAGTCGCTGTGCGGGCTGGACAAAAGCCCGAGTAAAGGAAACGGCACAGACATAGGCCGGAGAAACAGTACTAACTCTAAATCCATACAGACTGACGTGTGACAACAAATAGAGTTTCGTTTTAAGTGAAACACGCCCTCTCAAGAGACTGTATGAGCAGGTGGTCCCCCTAACACAAGTTTTACGCACCCCTCAGATATACGCACGCACGCACACACACACACACACCCCTACACGCGCGCACACACACACCTACACGCGCACGCGCGCACACACACACACACACACACACACACACACATTCAAACTAACAAATGACTAATTGGCAGGTCTAGAATATATTATTCTCCATCTCAGAGCAAAAGTTAATCTCAAATCTTCTCCATGCTGATGAGCAGTTTTGACAGATATTCGCCAAATAGGTTCATAATTTAAGACATGTAATGTTTTTGGGCTTCCAAATCTGACATCAAATTGAAATTCTAAACAAGACAGGCTATGCATTTGCACTTTATGGGTTTCATCTGTCAGAAACAGAAAGGCTATAGGGATGATCGTTTTGCTGATATGCAATAAAGTTATTTTGTTTGCACTAATGTAGAATCTACGCTGGTTAAGGCTGGTTTTTATTTTAAGAGACAGAAACTGTAGGCCATGCAAATGGCAATAATTTTGTCCTCTTCTGACCTTAGCTGAGGAATGTTCAAGTTACTTCCTCACAGAGAGCAAACGAAAGTTTGGAACAACCTCTTTCATACATTGCCAATAAAAATTGGATTCCAGTAAAGGAAAAAGTCAAAGACTTAAAATACAGTTTTTTGTTACTCTTCCAACTCTTAATATGATATAAACAAAAACTAGCATTTAGAAGTCATTAAATAAAGTAGTGCTAGACTTATTTCTATGACATCCACACAAACATGCTTTTCCACAACAGGCCAAGAAAAGCCTTGTGTTATCGAGCCACCATGAGAGCCAAGCACAGGAATCATTAAGTTAAATATGCCTGGAGAAATGACTCGCCTCGCCAGGTTTCCTATGGACAGGCTAGGGGGGTCTTGGCGACGAAAGTTTCCCCGGCTTAATTTAAAAAAACCTCAAAGTGACAATATCCCTTTACACGGACGTGGATGGAAAGCTATAGCAAAAATGACTCTGTTTAGGAAACTCCTCAGAGGGGAGTTATTGAGCAACTTCCTCTCCTGTCCGCTGGACTTCGTGCACAAATATTCTTTTTTCCTCAAGAGGACTATGATTATCTGCGAGCTCAGAGGATGATCGAGATGTGGATGTCTTCCAAGGTATGTAGTCTGCAGTTTGAGTGTGTGACAGTGATTTTCTATGCAGTGATGATGAAAACAACTCGCAGTGTCACAGACTGAGACGATAAAGATCTTACAAATATAGGAGAATTTCTGAGTGATAATAAATACAAAAGACAAACACTCATAGTTTAAATTTAGACAAAACCTGTTGAATGATATCTCTGTCTATGATGTAAACCCCCCTATACATTCTCAATAATATCTGTAATTAACTAATTGTAGGGCACATCACAGTTATATAATGTCTGGAGTGCAGCAGCCTTATATGTTTTTGAAGTAGTAGATTCTCAATAGCTATAAAGTTCCTGTACATTTCCTACAGTGTTGACTGCATTCACCTCAAAAAATGTTTTTGTTTTTGTTTTTTTGTTTTTGTTCTCTGCCCCCCCCCCCCTTCTCTTATTGAGTCTCATCTTCAGCAACAGGTGTAGCACGGGGACACTGTAAGCTAGAGTGAATAAGACTATCTTAACTTCAAGTGATGCTAGGATCTATTAATTAAGCTGCAAAGCAAAACAACCCCCAAGCCCCCACTCATTCATGAAGCCACTTCCACTGTTGTTACTACAGCTGGATATTTGAGCTTCAGTCTGAGGAATGATGTGTGTGCCGAGAGAATGGTAAGAGTTTGTCTGCGTTCACCTCAAATCTCAGCAAAACATGTGCGATAAAGAGCAGCATGTTGATCTCGATTTCAGCAGGTGAATAGATGTCCAACATGAACCTTTCACGTGTGGAGATGTGAATCCTCCAGTATATAAACAGAGAGTAGACTCCTTAGTGAGGTCAAAGATGTCTTATTGCTGTCAAGGCTTCAAAATGTTCAACATTTGTAGATACTGACACTCAAGATCTTTCAATGAGGATGGAGTAGATGTACTTCAAACTAAGGGGATTTTTTTTTTCTTTTTTTTTGGGGGGGGGGGGGGGGGGGACAAGCGAAAGAGAAATTATTATATTAAGAACATTTTTATATCTTATTCAGTGGGTCTTCAGGTAGAGGAGCAAATGTGTCATATTAGTAATACTGGTTTGAATGTAGGAATGGAAAAAATGCAGTATACACTCAAAAAATAAACCAATACAAAGACATAAATATGACGAACATATGTCAGCATTTGTTAATAATCCTTCAAAAACACACTGAATTATGTCCACACTAACAAGGATTAAAACCCAGAGGATTGTTTTTTTTTATAGTAACATTGTTTTACAGCTGGCAAAGTGTTAGCACATTGTATCTTAGTTTTGGCTGTGTGAGTAGAATGACATGACATTACGAGAATTAATGTCACCTAAAGAAAACTGTAAAGTGCCATTTAAATGTAATTCCTGCCGGAGTCACATAGACATAGTCATCATTGTTGTTACTCTCTGAAGCGTTGCAACTTCCAGCGAAAATGTGTTTATGAGCTGCAATGTTTCAGTAGAAGTTCATCAGGCGAATAAAGAAATCAGGAACGCTCTTAACTAAATGTTGCAGCGAATAGATTTGTTTTTTGCAAGTCAGACAGTAAACAGGAGTTTGCCGTCAGTTTTTGTTGGACACATTTCTCGCCATCTGTCTTATAAAATAAACGCGCAAAGTATTTTTCTACTCTTTCTTCCAAAAAGTTGAAACAGAAAGATGTAGTTGCGAGGTATTCTGCTGTGTTTCGAGGCCTCCTTACTTGTCTCGATCCTCAGACATTTGCATTCATACAGTGGATACACAAACCACGTCACTCACTCATCAGTGCTCTTCAGCATTCCTCAGCACGTCGTCACTGCATCAGAGCATAATCATCTCCTCTGTGTGTCTGCATCCTCACAAGAACTATTCATGCAAGATATTTCCAACACCTGCACCCACCACAAAACACACGCGCAGCACCGTCATGGCCCCGAGCCAGCTCCTCTTGATACCTCACACTTAGCACTTACATAATGTGGCTTATTGCAAGAGGTGCAATCCAAAACGTTCTCAAAGCAAAGTGTGTGGGTCAGGCATATTCTTAGGCCTGTAGCTGCTGAGCTGAGGGTGAAAACAGCCCGTATCATCCTGAGCCACTGCAGGACCGAGCTGAATATGATTGTTGGGAGCGTCCTGTCATCACGTGCATGCCGCGTCTTTGTAGTGCAGATTTAGCCCATATGGCCGGGCCATGTGATGGACGGCAAATGGACGGTTATTTATGGTTAATTTTTTGAAAAGTATTCCTGTCAGAGGACAAAGAGGAGAGGTGAGAAGAAAGTGAGCGTGTGGTTTGTAATGTTAGACTAGGTTATGTAATAATAAAGTACGGAGCACGTGAGTCGAGCTGATCTACAGGAAGTTAATCTCCAGTTTTGCTGAACAATAGGAGACGTTTATTTGTTGAAGACACATCACATCAACAGGATGCAGCTTCTCTGTTGTAGTGATTTGCTGCTTTCTTTTATTTTGAACAATTTTTACTAAAATACTTGACATAATTTTTAGCCTGTTGGTCACACAAAGTGATCCATTATAGCTTTAGTTTATAGGAGCGAGTGATGTGTTGTGTCAACATCTCTGTCTTGTGAGACAGAGACTTATTTATGACTCAACAAATTCATTCAAACAAACAGAAAGCATTGACTGTCCTGTTTATAGCTTTTTTGCTGAACTGGAGATGAACTTCTCAACAAAAGTTTGTATTTACAGTGCTCCTCTCCGGTAAACAGAGAAAAACACAGGTGAACCACAGTGAGTCAGGTTTTTAAATGTGTACACAGAACCAGAGTGAGATTTTACTCAGGCAAGGTGCACAACTTGTCAGGAGCAAAATACTTCAGAATCAGAATCTGCTCTATTGATCAGGTGTGCTCACACACACACAAGGAATTTGTCACTTTGGTAAACTGTGCTCTTCATGTAAAAAAGCACAACACTAAATATCAACAACAAACACAAAATTAGTAAAGACTTTTAAGAACCCGACTAAATGAGAGGATAGTTCAGTGTTGGGTTGTGCATAAATGTTGATGTAATCAAATATTCAATTGTGTAACAGATGGGATAATTTACATGAGGTATAGAGTTTTTACATTATCTCCATAAAGACAGTGCACAGAGTGATGTCAGACCAGATCAAACTTAACGCTCCGTCTCAGAGGCATAGCAGCTGTCCCATTGTAATATTATTATTGATCTATTTTACCAAGAAGTCATTTCAAATTAATTATCCCCAGTACAAAACGATGATGTGGCACAGTCACATTACATTTCATGTGTAGCAAAGTTTGTATGAAATGTGCAAAATTTAAAACACACAAGGAAATTCATTCAAAGATGTCGCTGTTAAAGACACAATATGTAGATTCTGCCACCAGGGGGCTCTCAATCAATACTACTCCGAGTAACGTAATGACAACAAATGGGCGAAACAAACCTGAGGATTGTTTGTATGTTGACGGACGATGTGTCCAAGTCCAAGATGTGTCCAAGAAATGCATGTCAGTAGACTGACATGCATTTCTTATCAAAGAAGCACACACAGCAACAGTACGCCAACTTTCACAGCTTCCTTGTGTCTTTTACGTAACATCTGGTGTATCCACGGCAACGATAAGCATCCTGTCCGCCATGGCGGCTCATGAAGGAGTGTACAGCTGCTGGTTTGACTTTTGATTATTCTAAGTATCAAAATATGGGACACTTTCATCCACAATGTGCAGCCTCTGTGCCATTATTTGGTATCTACTGGGCTGAGATCTTAGGGAAGCTTGATAATACATGATGATGTTTATAAATGAAGAGAAAAACACTCCTAAATCTTAAAATGCTAAAATCGTCTTCACTGCATTATTTTCAGATTTGCAGAAGTGCATACACCTGTATGCCATGTGCCACAGTTCACACACTCACAGCTGTAATGACCAAAATCTTACTAAAGGCTCAACCACTAAAAGACAGAAATTTCCGAAGCTGAAATGTCTCAGAGGTAATTGGATCTCTTCAAACTGTGGAGATTAAAAGTGTTAGGCCTGTATTTGGCTTTTCCATCGTGGTTATCACACTGGCATCTACATTTACAAAAGTCTTATTGAATTGTGCTCCTCACAGCCCACATTTTATGTGACAGCAGACACTTCCAGATTGAAACAACCTGCTCTGCATAACAGCAGCCAAATTTTGCTGACAACCACAGGTCAAAGTCACGACTGACCCTGTTGACAAATGGCTCTTTGAGCTCCTCAAAAAAATGACTCCTACCTGCAGCCAAGACATCCATCCGTCTTCTAGATCGGCTGAAACGTGCTCAGGGTCACAGGGGTCTGGAGCACATCCCAGCATTCACTGGAGGGTGGGGGGAGCCCGTGGACAGTCTGGACAGGATGCCAGTAATTCACAGAGCTGAAACAAAGACAGAACGACACATTTAGACTCATCTATTACTCCTGGGAGGGATTTGGAGTTTTCAGTTCACACAAACTGCATGAGTTTGGACAAAAGTGCCAAGAGTTAACTCCCCAAAAGAATAAGAGAAAATGCATCCAATGCAGAGGAGCTATGACAACTTTATAGTATACAGTTATAGCTGTGGCATCACATCAATCCCTTTAGACCCTTTTATATTAGCTCCGAATTACACAAGTCTAATGCGACACTCCTGCAGTAAATCCTTCATGGAGCTTTATTAGTTCATTATTTATAATTAAAAAAAACAACTCAAATTACAGCCGTTAGAGTTACCTTTATGCTGTATCAGCACTTGAGCAAGAAAGCAACAACAAATTAATATCGTAACCTGTGGTGGCCTTCATATCAAGCTTATTTTTATTTAGAGATGACAAATAAAAGAGTAATGACATTGGGCAATTGTTGTGATCATAATGCATCATTTGTGCTCTCGGTGGTTTGACTTTGACCTCTGAGCGTTCGTGCTGAATTTTGATGGCTCTGTGCAAAAACTCTATGAGTGTTTTCATCGTCATCAAAGTCGTAATAATTGTGACCAAAAGGTTTTGAAAACGTCCTTCAGCATTATTCATTTCCCATAAAGCTTCACAACAACATGTTTGCTATCTTGAAGTCTTCTCCATGTCTGCATTGTACTTATTCACCTTTTGATAGGATCATATATGCTATCACTTGCATGCATGTACTGTACATGTCTTGCATGTGGCAAATAAAAGCGAAACATGGACCCGTTATGGTGGCGACAACACGACCATAGTGAACACTTGGAGGCTCTTTCTTGAGGCTACTGAACATTTTTAGAAGGACATTTTCATTTTTTCTTTAATGTGAGTGCACAATGGCATCTCCACAAGAGGCCACTCTAAAAGGAGCAAAAGGGATATGTTGAGGAAACAATGTGTACATGCCTCCAAACAGGTCAACTCTTAAATGTCATAAGAATAGAAATCAGTGAAGGTATGTGGGAGACTGAAACATTTCATTGGCACATGATGTCTGCAGTACATTAATGGGTACATGTTAAAAATGTGACCTGAAAAGTTCACTGAGCTCTTACATTTTTCCCATCGTGGCTAAGTATCATGAATAAAAGTAAAATGATAAATCCAGCAAAATTACACAGCCTGGAACAACATAATAAAGCCTCCTTGCTTAAAAAAAAGGAATCGCACATGTTAGTACTGCAAAATAAATTTCATTTATTCGCCATCATGCCTCTCTGATAAAATCTTTTTCTCGGAAGTCATCAAAGCAACTTGAAAAGAAAACAAAAAGAGAAACAGAGTGGAAGTTCACGAGGCTGGAATGTCTTCGTCTGTCTTGCCAATCCATTAATCAGGCCTGATAAATGCTTGTCAGCTAGCTGCGCTGCCAACACACTCGATATACGATCCCAGCTGGCGTCATCATGGGGTGAGTTTTTATGCTTTAATTATCGTTTCTTTAAAAAACAAGCCCTACTCTTAAAATATCAACATATGGTTCAAAGGGGAAGTGACTGAAAGGTCGGTTTTAACCTCTGAAGTTTCACTCGACTGTGATTATATATAAACTGCTGTCAAAGACTATTGGTCGAAGAAAGCCGCGAGAAAAAGCGATCCAAACATGTTAAGTTATGAGGGGAAAAAACAGGGTCTTACAGATGAGAGAAAATAATAGTATTTTTTGACCTTGGAGGTTTATATTATATTTATTTAATATTTCGAGACGTTGAATAGAGTCAGTAATCAGGGAGAGTCAGAGTGGGGAATGACATGCGGCAAAAGAGTCACATCAGGTCGGACTTAAACCTGACCTTTCCGCCTTTGTACAGGGCATGTGCAAACAAACCACTCCGCTCCGCCACTGGTGCCCAAGGTTTTACAATTTTTTGTTCCTTTGTCCTAATGCACAAGTAGCTGGAAACATTCAAAGTCATAGCTAACATTGTCTGAATTTTAAAGTTAGAAGGAGCTGATAGTATCATCCAGAGACCGCTGTCACTTCCACTGGCTAAAAACAATGTTGGATATGTTGAACCAAGAAGCCTCCTTTTGTCAACTCCTTTGGAAAGGGTATATTGTTTTAAGAAAACTGACCATCCATAGGATTTCTGTAAGTTACAAATGTGCTGTGTAACAAACAGTCAGCAGGACAACTTGCCCTTTCAGTGACCAATTACCTGCTTCAGGCTAATATCTTACCTGCTCCAGGCCATCATGTAATTGACACAGACTGTAACTTACAATTTTCCACGTAAACAAAATGTTCACAGCCCAGTCAGATGAGAGCGCTTCATAAAGCCCTCTCGGGATTACAGCCCTGGTGTAAGTTTAAACCAGCTTGCGGTTTCCATGAAGCAGTTACATAATGTCCCTCTATTGACAGAGAGCAACCTGAGTCTTTGCACCCTCCACTGTATCCCCTCTTCCTAATTGGCTGCATTAATCCAACAGTATGTGCGGCTTTATTGTGTTACTTCATTGTAGACGTGAAGATTGTATTGCTAATTACACATATTCCTCCGTGTTGAGTTTCTTCTTCACCCAGATGAAAATCCTCTGCTTAGGATGCTATTGCCTCACAGCTATTGTACAATAAACTGCATTTGTTGCATGTAATGTGCTTAAAAGAGAAAGGCTCATTTGGTTTTATAGGTTTCAAACTGAGGGCAAAAAGCATAGACTACAAAATCAATATTTGCAATATGAAAAGGTTTATTGCTGTGTGCGTTTGCCTGCAGTGCATACACAGGTATGTTTGGTGAAAATGTTGATTAGGTTTGCTGTCACACAGACAATCTGGGGCAGCAGAGGATTACAGATTTGTTAAGGCTTTGGGAAAGGTAAGCATTTCAAGGATTTGTCATATCAAGTTTTTTTTTTTTTTTTAACCTTCCCTTCTCCAGAGAGCTACCTTAAACCCCACAGTGTGGCAGCTTTTTTTTTTTTTTTTATGAAAAAGCTGGAGATTTGATTAAATGCAGCAGCTGCTCAACCATAAAAAAAGTTTTCTCTCTCTCTTCCCTGTGAAGATGAGCTGGTGAGCAGAGGACGGGCGCCCTGCTGCTCCTGTAAACTTTTTGAGAGACCACAGATGCTGATCCTGCTGTGGGACTCAGGAAACACTCTCTTACAATACATGCATCAGCATGAGTCTACAAGATCATTGGAGAGTGAACTAGATGGCCATGCACTATATCACTGTAGGACTAAGAAATGATGATAAACTGCAGTGTGGAAATCTACATAGAAGACAAATAGTTCATGCATGAAATTGTTCACACATAAACTCTTACGCTGCTTGAAAGTTCTTATCCTGTCCGCTGCTTAATGTTACGTGAGACCAGATCAGTCTGATATCAGTTTGTCTTATCTAAACTGAAATTACTTCAGCTAATGTATGCATCTCCCTGTTTTGGCTGCTCTGTTTGCGTAAACATTTACCAAAAACGTTTATGGTCAGCATTTCACTTCCCTCTTTGTTTTTATAATCTCTCACTGGATCAGGGACGGTCAGAACTTCAATTAAATGTTGTTTGTCTAAAAATACCTCAGGCTGCTCATGATGAGATTAGACAACAGACAAATTCTCCTTTTCCTGTACACCAAGGACTCATGTAGGACAAAGCTGATGACGTGAGGATGAGGGAGGTCAGACAGTGCCTCACACTAACCTGCTGTCATTGTCTACATTACACTACATGAGTCTAAATGTGAAATGACGCCCTGTGCAGTTACTAATTTTTTTTGCATGGCAAAGCACATTCAAATTGTGGTCCCTCTGTCCTATTTTTAAAACAGAAGAATCCACAGTAATTATGCACAAACTCAACCTGTATGTTTATCACAGCTGTGGAGCTTTTTTCCATAAAACATCTGCTCTTTAGGCACACATTGATGAATAATGTAACCCAAATAAGAGGCGTTAGAGAGCCTCTGACTAATGATGAGTCAAGTTACATTAATAATGTAGGCCTGCTATATCAGGCTGCAGCAATACATCTCTGCAGCTTTAACTTTAACAACATCACATACAACTTGTTTTGGAGACCAGAGATGAGCTTGTCTCCGGGTACAGTATGACATTTAATGATAGGATTAGGCATCCACTGATTATTGGGGGTCAATGTTCGGTATTTGGTTGAGTCAAAAAGCAATTCATTTGAGTTTCATCGTATTACGCCACCAGTTCTCTTTCACCATCTGAATGTGCTGTATCGATATTGTACAAGCATCATCACTCTCAAGTCAAGCGGTGACGTGTACATGCGCTGTTACTTTTTAGTTAAGTGACCATCTTGTCTTCATTATATTTATATATTTATTATATATCTTTTCCACAAGTGATTAAGAACTGCATTTGAGGGATTCTGCAACACACGTGTATATGTGTATCGATCTCTGCAGATTTAATAGATTTAACAAAGATAATGTATGTCTGATTCAGATCCCCCCCCCCACCCCCATATCGAAATCAGCCCCAAAAATCCCACATTTTCGGCCCACTACAAAGTCCTGAAGTTAAGCTGCTGAAAAAGTGGCCTGCATTGCTTAAGCTGTGAGATCAGTTATCATTTCGCACACACCTTCTCTTTTATGATGGAGCGATTCCCCACTATGAACAGGGCTCATTGTGAAAAAACAATCTCAAGAAGACATTTCCAGACTATCTTTCTCACTTTCAGTTTCCATTTTAAAAGTGCTGATACATGTGTAACTAGTCTTAGAAGCTAGCTTAAAAGCCAATTTGAGTAGCAATCCCCCACATTGGCTCTATTTAAAGTAGAATGTCTTGTAAAGACAGTAGAGTGCTCCACCTCTGTAAAGTGGAAATCTTTGTGCTCCGTTTGACAGAAATTAACTGACTTTTCCGACAAAACGTGTCTTTTTCCCCCTCGCTCAGTCAGATAGCAGCTTGACAAACTGCAGTAGCTTGACAAAATGTTTCCCTGATTATATCCTACACAGTTGATAGCACCGTCAGAAAGCAGTATATCACCATTATCTAACAGACAACATTACAGATGCATTGTGTCTTACTCACTTGCGGTGCTGTTCAAAGAGACAACTTGAGGGTAAATTCTGATACAATCAGAGCATTATTCATTGCAATGATGCCTCTTATCTGAGCATTTTTTTTCCTACTATTTCTAAACAGTCTGACAAACCGCAAATGTTAAATGCTCATAGGTTATAAATTGTTATGTAAGAACCATGTGTGGAAGTCAACATCAATTACAGTCAGACGACATCAAGTTTCCCTCCACGGTTAGTTTAGGCCGGCTTGGACATGGAAAACACAAATCCTGTTTGAGCCTGGATCAGGGGGCGTCTCCTCCTCTATCGATCACTGTTATGTAAACTTGAGCCCGGCTCTCAAACATGAAATCGTGCTCGGCTTTTGTCCTGCCCCAGCAGCAATTGTAAGTGTAGGAAAATGGCTGCCATGACCAGACCTCCACAGACCTCGTCTCCCACTCGTTCTCTCTGCTCTCCTGCTTTGAAATGACTCGATGCTTTTATGTGTAGTGACTAATACTCGCTCTAAGGGCCCAGGGTGTATCTGTTTGTGTGTGCCAGTGTATGGGAAATGTGTGTGTGTGCACGTGAAATGCTGTACGTGACCTATTGGCACGATGGGGCTTGACTCCCTTACATGAAGATGAGTCAGTTCCAGGGTCTACAAGGATTGAAATCCCCCCGCCTCCAACACACACACACACACACACACACACACACACACACACACACGTCATCATCCTGATCCAAGCAAAGGGTTTGATTTGTATCGTGCATAACAGTTAGTGTGTACCATAACGCTTAACTGCCAATTCATACGCATGTAAGGATTCTCTGATGAGACAGTTACAGTGAGAGCAGGGGGTCAGAGGTCAGACTGAAGAGTGCAGAATGCCACAAATAATAACATTCACCGTGAGCCTGTTTTATACTGGGAGGGCCGGGCTATGATGCTGTTTATGTGACCAGTGATGAAACACAAAGGGATAAAGAACAAAAGGAATTTGAATACTGTCGGACTGCATAAAGCTGCTGGTAGTTAGAGATACCTCTGATGAGATAAACGCATGTGTGCACCACCCATCCCTCATATTTACACACCCATAATAAACCTTTATAACACTCAAAAATTAAGTAAACGTTGAGGCAGAAAGTAATCTCAGTACATATAGCCATCCCTCATACTTAAAAATGTGATTTCATATTTTCTCGGTGAAAAATGTTGGATGTTTAAACATCTTTTGCTTTGTTCTACTGTTAACTCAAACGTCAAAGATCATGTAAAAGCACATCACATTCCAATAAGTAGAAATACAAGTTAAGGATGCAGATTTTTTTCAGCTGATAGTGATGTGCTATTCATGACAGTTGCCAAAATAGCCAATACTTTTTTTGAACTTGAAAAGAAGTTTGTGGTTTGTAGTTTTGTCAAGCAGCAATGTTCGGTTTGGAAAAAAACAGTTAAAATGATTCAGTGCAAACATTTCTAGTTCCTCAAGTGTCCACTTAAGGCTGGCTGCAAAATCCCCCGATGTCCCATTAACAACAACATTAACTTTGCCAATTTTGGTTCAGAAAACCAGTTTGGCCTGAATAGTCCTCTTCTTTATTCATAAAAACTGTACAGTGGGTAAAGTTTTCTTTTTGATTTTATTAAGCCGAAGAAGTGCTCTTCATAAATTTACATAGGTTCATGGCTGAGTTGACTGAAAGATGGACGTGTTGTATCTGTTTGCCAGGATGCTTAAGGCCCGCCACGGCTGCCATTTCTAGATTGATCTCTAATTAGGCTGAGATAGGATTTCCAATATGGTGACCGCATCATTTGGGCTCTTCAGAAACCAGTGGATGACAACACTGAGACTACATCTTCGTTTTACACAGTCTGTGAATTTTGTAGACCTTGGTGTGTGAAAAAGGCCACTATATAATGAGAAAAGGCAAATTATTAAATATGTTACAGGATTTTTGGTCTTGCTGAACTTTATGCTACTCGTCCCAGTAAATGTCACTTTAAGAAAGCCCACAAAGCACTTGACTTATGATTTGCTCTCTTAAAGTCAGAATTTGTTTGTGTCACTAACTTGTTTCCTCCAATAGCCAATTTTCTGATTGTTGTATGATTGCATAAAATGCAGCTATCATTACGTAGGTGGTACAGCACAGTGGCTCAGTGTATGGCACTGTCATCTCACAGCAAGCATGTCTTTGTTTTGAGATTGAGATAAAGATCATGATTTGCTCAGCAGCCATCGGTTGGCCTGAAACGTGTGTTTTCACATATAGAGCACAAGATGTTGGCTTCATTTATGTTGGTTTTTTGGTCAAGCGATTTAACCGTTATCCTTGAATCTTGTGTATCTAAGCAAAGTGCTTGTGATATTTCTCTCCGATTTCATCATGTTCCTGAAGATATCTTGGACCTGATATTTACTTTAATAAAACATTCATAATGTATTAGTTCTCAAATAAGAAGAGGTTTAAGTAGGCTTATAAAAAGAGATTGTGGTGGGCGTCATATATTGTCTTTATCACATCTCTCTATGGAGCACTGTTGCTGTCAACAGAAACAGAGAGCTGAGGGGAAAGAATAACATTATGTGGAAATGAATTCAAAGCAGCAGCTTGCCGTTGAGTGAAACTGAGATATCATCCAACCAATTCTTACACACATTATCTAAATCCAGAATTGTTTTCTACTGTTTTTTTAACCTTGTTACCTATGTTTTTTCAATGAACAGAGCAGAAATGTGATTGCTGTCTGGATGCTGCTTGATGGTGTATTTATTATGTAAAGTAAAAGCTGCATAGAGAAGATGTAACGTTGCATTTTGCCAGTAAAAAGTCCAGCATTCGATGCAAGAGATGAGCTATTCAGACCAAGTGTTTGAACTTCCAACATTATCTAATTGAAACATCTGAACAATAAGAGGGTGGACTTAAATTGAGCCACTGGTCCTGAAAATGTGTCTGCATGTCTCCAGTAAACTGTCCTGTTTGCTCAAATATCTTCCCCTTCTGCAAACATCTGCCGAGTGTAAACTGGAGACCTGTGTGATTAACCAAACTGAACGACTGTTCCCTCTGTGGCACATCCCTCCCTCCCTTTTGATCACACACTCTTACACACAACATACATCCCCACATCGGCTTCCACAGGTTCAGCTTTCCTTTGATTTCATTTTCTGCAGCAGCTTGGTTTTAATTTATTTATGCTACTTTACCTCTCATTCAGATAATTTGTTATCGTGCCTCTCTGCTCAGCGACTCTCTCTGCGGATTTCTTTTTTTCAATTTAGCTCCAATTAATGTGTTCTTGATGACTTCTTTGGAGGTGAGAGCTGTTTAATTTCAATTTCCTCTGCTGATATATTATTATTTATCACCTCTGAAAAGTGAGTTAGCAGTGGGCAATGCATTAGCCCGTGTGAATCAGGCATGCCATTTTTAATGTTATAATTTTTTGATACAGTATAAATGTATATTTCTGTTATTTTCTGTCAGAAAGACTTTCTAGCACGTTGTTAACTAAGTGAAACTTTGCAGTTCTGTTGTGCTGGCGCACAGGACTACTTTGTAACTTTTAGAAAAAACACGTGGGTTAAAATAATGACTGTGTTGTCTTTTGGTTTCACATGGGACATGAACTCTGGTCCCCTTAGCCAAGGTTCAGTGTTGTTGACCCTTACATTGCCCCCAACCACCAACCCCAGCAGGCTTTGTAGCTTTTATTCCAATGTCACCTTACTTTCTGGACCATTGAATCAGTCCCTCTGGTACAGGGGACGGGTGCACATCAGAGTTAAAGTGGAATATGTCTCACAAGGACCTTCAACTGAAAAAAGTGGACATCGCCTCAGTGGTGTAACCCATTGGTTTAAAATCTACTTCTTTCTGTTATTACCACAAATTAAAACCAGGTGTATATACAGCATTAGGAATCCATTTGACCACTGCCAACAACAGTCTGTCCTAGTTGTCAGGTTGTGATGTTAGAGACT
This sequence comes from Symphodus melops, assembly GCF_947650265.1. NCBI lineage: Eukaryota > Metazoa > Chordata > Actinopteri > Labriformes > Labridae > Symphodus > Symphodus melops. The sequence goes on from NC_136693.1 coordinate 5,010,146, forward strand.
AGTCAATCACAAACCAAAAACAGATTTTCCTTTTTTTCAAATTTACTCAAAATGGGTTTTATTTTTTTGTGATTTACACAATGGAATTTGATGAAGACTTTAAGACTGATGATTGAAACTCTTAAAAGTCAGAGAATATCCAGCCAGGTAGATAATTAAACGAAACATATATGATGAACCATGTGATTCTAGTGCAGTCTCCCCCTACTGGCTATGTCAAAGAATGCATACTGTAACTAAACCAACGTAATGCGTAATGCTTGGATGGGGTGGGAGCTGCATGCTGCTCTCAAACATATTCATTGTGTTTGTGGCTCAGTGGGGGAGCATATCTGTGCTGCGCTGGGCTGAGTGCAGCACAAGGTCACGATTGCCATAAGTGCACCACTGCGCAGAAGTTCATTTATTTTTAACTTGGGTACAGCTCTCCGTGATGACACCTTGGTGCGACCAAAATAAGGAAAGATTAGATCACAACAAATGGTGTCCCACTTTCCTGAGCTCTATACCAACAGACTTATTAATTTCTTACCATTAGATTTGATGGCTAGATTGAATTTCAATTCCAGTAAATCAAACTTTAAAAAGTTGCCTTGGAACATCCCTTGGGAGCAGAAGGATGTACGGACAGTTTATGAATAGTATTTTTTGTGGCTATACATCTGAACTTATTGAACTTTCATTTTGTTTGTTTGTGTGTTCCTTCATCTGTATTACATCATTGTCTGCTTATTTTTTTGCCAATACAAAACGGCTTTTATATGTGCAATATTTGGACATTTTTAGCTTCATTTTGAAAATGCCATGACTTATTATTAAAACAAGATGTGAAATTAACTGTGTCCAGTTTTGGCCTTGCTTATACCTCAGAGGGTGAAAAACGTCTTTATGTTCGGGGGACATTGCAGTTCATTTTCCTTGGGTCAGGTCCATGGAACTATTTTGGAACGCATTCACTGACGTCTGTTGGATTATGCAGAAAAACCACAACGTGCTCTTTTAGGATTTTTGTTTTACTTCTCAGGCCACAAACAGTAAATCCTTTCTCCCTCCAGCCAACTCCCTGGTTTTATGCAGTCATGGTTTTCTGCCTCTTCATTAGATGTTAGACTGTGCAGTTGGCAGATATAAATTGCTGCCACAGCACTGATGGAAAATTCCATTTAATTTTTTACTGTTAACGAATGGTTGATTTAGTGATTTTTCTGGGAGCCACTGTATCTTTTGTGCGGGCAAAAAGATCTTCTGCTCGAACTCTTTGATGTGCAGAAAAACAGAAATAAAAGCTCAAAATGGAGCATCAGACAATGACTGGTGGAAAAAGACGGAGGTGGATTGTTTTGCTTAAATCATATGCAGAAGAAATAACAGTCAAATCAAACAGGTTTAATGAGTGACTTAACATTGCTGTATTTCTCACTTAAATACGATTCCAGCAAAAGCCCAGTTTGATGTGCCTCTGTACTTGAATGATTGAAAAGGTGAGCCCTACTCTTGCAGCTACTCTCAGTGCAATTGAGGCAATAGGAGATGTGTACAGTAGAGAGCGACCGATTAATCGACCAGCTAATAATTGAGGCTGCTATCAGGCATATCACTTGTCAATCAGGATCGGCTTATTTTATTGCAGATATGCTCCGATATTGCCAGAATTATTCACCAGTCAAATAGCATTATGACTCTCCAGAGTGTTAAGCACGTACATGTGGTAATATATAATATAGTAGTATATATAGTAGTATATTGATAATGTCAATACTATCGGCTGTATTGTCCAGTAAGCTTTACCTCTTTTTAAGGCCAGTACTGTGAGTTTAGATGCCTTACCTATCCTTCAGTACGAGTTTGAATTAGAACATTTGTGATGAACTTTGGATTTGATTGCAACATTAAGAGGTCAAATGTTAAGGTAAAGAATGATAATAATGTTTACGGAGATGAAATGATGAAACAGAGTTCAGAGGCTGACATGATTGGAGGGTTTTTAGGAGTTGTTTGAAAATGACCAGAGGGAGGGGACTGCCACACTGAAGGCTCTGTACCCAAAAGTCTATAAAAGTTCAAATAATAATCCAGTAGTAAGTAAATATCAAGTCTCTGAGCTCCGAAGGGAATTAATGAGTCAATGTTTAAAAGGGTCAATTTGATTCATTTAAGATTAAAGGAATGCTAAATTATTGCAACATAATTTGAAAAAACTACTGAAGGTTGTATTTGAAGAATACATTAAAGGGTAAGAATGGAAATAATTGAGTGAACCAGTGGGTCAATCAATTGATGAGTTTGTGAAGGAAGAATGGATGAAAGGATGAGAGTCTTTTTGTGAATGACAGAAAAGAGTCAATGAATAAATGAGGGATTTGGACATTAGTCTTTAGACAATTTGACATGGATTGGAGGTTTTTATTCGTAAAGTGCTTTTAGGTGATTAGTTGGAAAATAAATACGTTCAGATGACCTTGAATGTGTGGTGCAAAACAACAGAAAGTTGCCCTTTTCTATAAAATTGCGTCTTTTACAACAACTTCACCGTCTTCTGAACACTAGTGTTTTTATAGCACATATTTTAACCTGCTGTTATAAATGTATAAAAAGGCATTTTAAAAGTAGAATTGTATGACTTTATAGACGAGTCTGCTAGTGGTGTGTCAGCGTGCGGGGAAAGACACATTATTAGTTATCTCGGGGTTTGCCTCTGTGGGTTTCCTGTGAGCTAATTGGAGCCCTCCCATGAAAAACTGCATGTTTATGGTTAAAAATAGGTTAGCATTTCCTGCTGTGCCAGGGAAGGGATTTCTTTTCAACAGACCCCACCTCTGCTCTGCTTGTTAAGACAAACTGTAGCTGGTGCATCTGATAAGCTGCAGCAGTGGACCGATGTGTACAAAACACATGATGTGCTGCGCTGAGTGAGAACAGCAAGCAGCCCTATATTTCTTCCGATACATAATGAAGTTAATAAATCAGCTGTTTTAGGAGTAACATGTTACCATGTATAATATCTGGTGTCAACTTTAATTTGCATCTATGACCAAATACAAATTGGTTATTCATTGAAAATGTTGGAGTAAAGGGGCTGCTGGTGAGCAAATGGCTGGTGTGTGACTGTGCGTGTACAGAGGCTGGAGTCGTCAAGGGCGGACAGCCTGGGTTTGGCACTGACCTGTGGCTTCTTTCCTGCAAGTCATTCCCCTCTCTCTCCCCACCCAGTTTTTTGACTCTATCCACTGTCCCGTCTCTCCAATAAAGGCATATAACATGTAGTAGTAAAGCATGATGAGTCCCTAAGTAAAGAGGTAAACTGGTATAGACATACATAAATGTGCACATTTCACTTTTACTAGGTTTGGGAAATGTAAAAGTCAGTCAGGACACGGACGCTGTGACAGGCTTTGCCACTTGAAAGTATCCCGTTTTGCTTCCTTTGCTTTGTGGCACTTAATTGGATTTTTCAAAAATAAATTTGTCAAGAAGATACAGTGCATGCCAATCATGGGGGAAAAGCAAATGGTTCATAACTGTGAAACGTAATGCAAGATATTCCTTTATAAAACTTTATCATCATCCTGCTCTTGAAACTTGACTCTGGATTAAGTGTACTTTTCTTTAAAAACATTGATTTGATAAATCTGTAATTGACAGATCCGTCTCCTGCACTGGTAGAGGTCTTGAAATGAAAGTCTGTCAAACTGAAAGTGTTTATTTATACATCAAATTCAAGAGTAAACTAGTGTGCTTTCTTAAACAGCATTTCTTTATCCGTTTTAGAGTCAGAATTGATCAAACCCCTGATCAATATTTTGACGTCATCCATTCGGCTGTACATTTTTGTTGAAGTGTGTAAAAATGTGCTAAACACTACAGACTTAAAGCTCTTCAAATACACTTGCTACTTGTAAATAACTTGTAACTTCCCAGGTCAAATTGTTTATTATTCTTACTTTGATCCAGTAGATTTTTTATCTGTCCTGAGGACTAAACAGGAGCCCTAAACCATCAAGGCAGGGGCAGTATTAGTAATTGCGTAGCTAAATTTAAAACATAACATGAAATATGATACAGTTACATAACCAACTTTATTAATCCCAGAGGGCATTTCAGTCTCACAGCCTACTGAGTCATTGAAAGAAGCCAAGACCATTGAAAGGAAACAAACACGGCCACAGCAGCATTCAGACAATTACATTCACATGCCAGTAACAACTATTCAACAGACAAACAGGTCGCCAGGTTGGAAACAAGAAGTAGCACATCGAGATATTCATGAATGCACAACATAAATGTGCCTAAAAAATAAATACTTAAATGAATGGACCTGACAGGTGACCTAAGTGTGTAATAGCAGTCCATACAGTGAATCGATTAACATTGTTCAGAATTCAACAGCCTGGAGGGAGAAAAGAGTTTGAATATCTGTTGGTTCTGCTTGGAGGAGCAAGATAGCGCCTTCGAATAATATTGAGAAATCCATGAGTTGGAAAGCTTATCAGACATGCAAACATACACTACAGACAAGAACAACTTTGCTTTAGTCTTCTTACTCCACATCTGCATGAACCTTCTGCATCAATAGCTGATGTGCCGTTGTCTGTTTTCTTGGTTAGTTTTTTTAGCTTATCTTTTTTCATCCTGGTAAATATCCAGCAGGCCAGACTTTTTTTTTTTGTCTCTGATGCTTAAAGCCATTCATCCGATTCATGAGATCACTCAAGTGTTCAGCTATACTAACGGACACAAAATCTTCAAACGTAAATGACAGGTTGAACGTGTTCAGATGACTCAGCAAGCATTTTCCAGCATTGGCAGAGTTTGTACTTTACGTTTTCTGTCCATTGCTGTCTGAGTGCTCTCCCTGCGCACCAGGCTCTCCTCTTTGTGTCACACTTGATCAATTGGTTCTCTGTGATGCTGTTCCTGGGTTACATTCTCATGGATTATGTTGAAAACAGCGTCCCATCGGATGGGGGGAGGGCATCATAAGTCGTAAGAAAGTAACTCATGTTTTGGGTAAATGTAATCATTGCCATGGCAACAAGAAATGGGATCTCTGATAGGAGCTGTTTTGTGGATGGAAAACAGTATCCTCAGTGTGTTTTCCTTGTGTGGTGGCCATGTGCTTGAGTTTGGTAAGTGTAAGTGTTATAAAAAAACAAACAAACAAAAAAAAAAACATCTGTGTGTGTGGACATTTGTGCTTTCTGTAAATCTGTACTTTTTTTTTTCCATGTCTCACCCTCAGTTTGGAAAATGTGTGTTTTGGCGGCTTTTTCCAAACAGAGCCCTGGCAAACAAGAGGGTTTTAAAAATAAATCTATGAATAACTTTTTATGCGACACAATCTGGTGCACATTCTGGAGAGAAATTCAGCTGCTAAACAGTCTAAAAGAGCCTCGTGATATCAGTAACAGTCCAGGGTCTCGGCTGTCGTGCTACACGCTGTTTTTAAGTGGCTCTCTGTAACAGCTGGGGAGCGGGGTTTAATCCACAGTACGGCGGGGCTGAATTATGCATTATACTGTGAATATTACACCGTGTCTGTTTGAATGCGCTGCTTGTCCTGTCTTCTCTGTGTACGCTGTTTCTGCAGTTACTCAGCTGTAGATGTCACATAGAGAGGGAAAACTGCTCCTGTTTAATATGCAGTTTTCTCTGTGCTTCAATACAGAGTTTTTTCAGTTCATTTTTAATGATGTGCTGCAATCTTTAACCCTTTTACTTCTCTATTCATCTGCTGTGAGGGAGAGGGCGGGTGCTAAAAGTGTGCTCTGAGCAGACATTTAATCTAATGACAAATGACTCCCAGCTTGGTGAGTATCAGAAAATAGGCCCATCTTTTCCCATCCATCCTCACCTTCACTGCTCTTTCCATTGTAGTCAAATCTATCTATGAATCTGAAAGCATAGAAATGGCTCTGCCCTGATTAGAGAGGTGCAGCGTTATTTTAATCTTTACTCTATATTGCTAGACCTTGATTTTGTAGCACATGTTGTCGTTCTTTCACTTCCTACTGTCGCTAGTAATTAGCATAATGTCTTACTGTTTGCAAATAAACAGTACTAATTAATGGCTTATTGTTTGCTGTTGGCATACACCCAAACATGTTCTGTGTTAATTTGTTTCAGGTTTAATGCTGCTGTCGATCATTTTTAACTCTTGAAAGCTGACGTCATTCATCCTCTGTTCTTCAATTGCACACAGTGAGGTTTGATTACAGCAACACAGACGGCAGATAACAACAAGAGTCAGAGCTTGCCGTGTTTGTGTAACAGGAGGTGTTTATCCAAAATGTTATCCAGTTACGGATCACGTTTATAGGCGAGGAAGAAACCAAAGGATTCAGTCATGACTCACGTGGCTATAAAGTAAAAAAAAAAAAAAAAGAAAAAAAAAGAAAAACATATTCATCTCCAAGTCAAATTATAACCAATCTCACTTGAATGTTTTCATGAGGGGCTTCTTCTGCTTCAATCGTGGGACTTGAGTGGTTATGAATTCCAGCTCAAACTATAATTTGCACACTCCTCTTTGAGAGCCCTCTCTCAAGTCCCCAGACCCCATTAAAGTGTAAATAATCACAACGACGGAGAGAAAGAGAGAGAGAGAAATGGAGGGAGAGGAGAGAGATAGAGAAAGAGAGAAGATTTAAAAAAAGACACTACATGTTTTATACCTGTTAAAGGGAGCTTATTAGAGAGCTAGATAAGAAGCTATACATCAAATAATACTAGTTATATAAAATGTTAGATGTCCAAAACTGTACTGTATACACTTAGATCCTTTTATTTTTTTTACTCACCAGCCAACCAGCCTGCTTCACAGGAAACTTTGCTCATTGAACAAATAAAAACAAAAATAAGAATAAAAGGCTGAAAGAAATGTTGGGACTAATCTTTGATTTAGATCTCTGCTTTGAGGTTCATGTTATGAATGTTTTCCAGTCGTGCTTCTTTTAGCTGCAAGGACTTTCCAAAATCAGATAATGTCTGTCTACAACTAATTGAAAAAAAGGTTATCCATGCTTTTGCTTTTTCCAGACTACTTTAATGCCCTTTGAAATCGATTATCCATCTAATCTCAATATTTCACAGGCATTAAGACATTCGACCAACTAAAAACAACCATTACAATTGTGCCAGTACACTCCTTGTGTAATATTATAATAATTATTCCATCATATAGATTCATATTCATACATCATTTTATGTTCTCTTTTAAAGCTTGAAATAGCCATCCCCAGTGACTGAGTCGCGCAGATTCTTAATCCTTACTTGTGACCATTAATATCTCTTGTTCAAACTTTCCTTCATAGAAAAACGATTCAGAACCTCTTTTGATGCTAAATACTGAAGCTGTCATTCCTCACCTGCCTTTAAACATATTCTCTAAGGCCCAGTGTCCACCTAGCGTTTTTCTGAGCGCCAGCCTCCTTTTTAAATTGTTTTCAATAAAGTAAGAACAAGGCGGGTAACCCAGGTTCAAATCTGACCACTTGCTCCTTTTCCAGCACGTCATTCCCCACTCTCTCTCTCTCTCTCTCTCTCTCTCTCTCTCTCTCGCCCCGGTGTAAAAATACTGTGAACTTGTTTTGGCATAACTTCTTCTCCTTATACTATAATTTGGAAATGTAAATCCTGTAAATAGTGTTGGAAGTATTGCTACGTCAAGGTGACGGCAGACACTCTTTTTTTTTCTTTTCTTTTTTTCCGTTTGAGGTAAAAAACACTGGCTGTAAAACCTCTTTACAGACAGACAGCGTAGTCATGGCACAGTTAGACCAGATAGTCTCTGAATGAGATTTTTTTTTTTCTGTTTCTGGAGACTTTACCTGAACTGACACTAGGAAATAGGACAGGGAAGGAACCTTACTTCTTAAATAGTGAGCAGGCTTATGTAAAAGCAGAGGATGTAACATGGAGCTGATATGTCGTCCTTAAAGAACCTCTGGAGGTAATCAAATACTGAGGGAAAGGAACCACCACTGTCCAAGTACAAATATCTGATCCACACTTTGGTTTCACACATTGACCAAGTTTTAGCAACTGCACGTGACAGTGATTAAAGAGGTATTACTCAAAGGTTTCTGATCTTTAGGCAACATTACATTTTGCAAAGATTTCTTTAGAAGTTTTAAACTCGAACGTTAATTGCCATATATTTCTTAAGTGTTAAAATAATTTCATCAGTGTTTTTTTTTTATTTAGGCCTCGAGAACAATAAACTAAGCATTTTTTTAAAATGTGCTCAATATGTGACAATGGGAACATCATGCAAGCGATTAGAAAAACTAACCTGGCGTTTGTGTCGCGCCACACGATGTGCAAAGGCTACGTTCTTCGTTGCAGCGGCTCTGGGTTTGAATCCGACCTCTGCCCTTTGCTGCTTCCTCCTCCCAGCATTTCCTGTCTCTCATTGGCTGTCTTATCCAATAAAGACAAAAAGGCCCACAAAATAACCAACTAAAAAAGATTCTCTTTTATAATCTTTAGGTTAAATTCACTGATCCAACAACTTATAGCATAAATATCAGCATATCATAAATCAGAGTTTGCAAACATGCCAGTCAGTATTCAACCTAAAGCACTGAACTCAAGCTAAGTCCCTGTAGTTCTTCTACTTCATTTAAACTTTGGACACTGAGGTTTTAAACTGAGTTTTTTAGAGAATGTCTCAACGGAAAGATTGACTTTTGAGTCCAGAATGAGACTTAATGACAGTCCTGGAAGCTGGCCCATAATCAATCTACTAATCATTCTTACCTTTATACTAAAGCAATTAACCTCTAGTTTCTAATCGGGCATTATTGGAGCACAGAGGGGAAAAAAAAGAAGATCTTTTTTTTCCAGTCGTCCGCAGAGCTCGTCTTTTTCTTTCGCCTCTTTCACCTTTTCTCTTTTGTTAATTAAGTCCAAATGTTTGAATCTGCAGCCTCCTGCAGACGCCAGGCATTCTTCTCTTTTCACTTCCAAAAGGACATCTTTGTTACATTTTCCCGGTATTCAAAAACCAGCCGCTACTTCGTTATGTTTGTAGATCACAGAGAGGAGGTAGCTGCTGTGAAATCAAATCAAAGACTTTTCTGCTCAATATTAAAAAAAAAAATAATAATGGAGAAGGGAAAAGAATGTAATCTATTTTTTATGTTAGTGGGTAGAAGAATCATGCAGAACTGGGTCGCCATTCATAGTTTTACTAATTAAATTGTTACATACACCTATGAAGAAATAAATCAGACACCTGTTCATGTTTTAAAGATGTAGTTTGGAAGATTTTAGTGTTTGCTTTGTGCGTGACACAAAGACATGGCCCCACATGTTCCTTCACTTGAGGCCAACAAGCTCTGGTCTACGAAAAAAGACAGCAGAAGAGCAGCTGTGTAGAGTGCAACAAAACAAATTCATTTTTGATAGAGACGTCAGACAATAAGTAGAGGAGCTGCTCTTCATATGAAGGACGGGTTGTTGCTGTGGACACGGCTCTAATCACAGACTCTTGTGGTCCAACCGATATCATTATCCATCTCAGTCCACAGACTGAAGTGTGGTTCATTTGAAGTCAGTCTGTTTACTGTGAGAGAAATAAGAACAGAGGTTTAGCAGCTGAGAAAAAGTTATTAAAAGATGTGAAAACTGAACGCCAAGATGGCAAAAGCTACAAACCTAAAATCTGCACATCAGGAAACACTGATCAGAGTAGTGTATGGGATACGGTGATGTTCAAAGATGCTTATTGGAAAAGAACATGCCAACAGGCTGAACATAATCAGGTGCTGCGAGGTTTCACTTCCCCGTCAGTGGTGATGTTTTATGGATGTAATAACAGCTCAGTTAGCTCATTTTAAGGAGGCTACAAGGAGGAGTTTACTCTTGCAATGGACGCGGCTCTAACTATAGATTTCAACAGACTTTTTGTGCAGTGAAAGAAATTCTCTCCGTTAAATCAGTGAGTTATTTCCAATGGATATCTTAAGTAAATAGTCCTGTAATAGGAGGGATAATGTAAAGGGAGGGGGTTGTATAGCAAGGAACTCCTTGTCGGTGGTTTCCATTCTGTGCTTACAACCTGCTTATTTTACATCATCCCTGGCAGAGCTGCAGGAGAGTGAACAGTAAAATAGGCGAGACTGAAAATATTGGATTACATTCATCAATCAATTCATGTGAGGCCTTAATGCAGCCGTCTGAATCCTACATGAGAAGTCTTAGATAGGAAGGCAAAGAATATAAATGCAGAGAGTGGCTATACAATAAAGACATTCACTTTGTCAATGTCATAAGTAAAGCAAATGTTTTTTCACTTTGAAACCAGTGTTTTTCAGCTTCCCTTGATAAAAGCTTGAACATTTTCTGGGTGTTGTTTATTATTGCAAAACTGATTGCATCCATACTATTATATTAGATTAGTCTGGTGTAATGCTGATGTGGATATTCAGCCAGGCAGTCAGAGTCCCTCCAAGGAGAGAGAGCAATTATTGAGTCAACAGCAGAGAAAGAAACAGAAGCATTATATGCAGGAGGCGGGGTTGTGAATGAAGAACATGAATCTGTAACATTCAAATGAAAAAGGCTTTTTGAACTGCGAGCAGAAGATTTACAATGGAACAGTTCAAAGAGATGGAGGTGTTTGTGAGCCGCTGGATCTCCTTCTATTTCATGAAAGAGCCACAATGCTTTAAGTACAAATACAGTATGTGCTCTCTGTGCAAAGGAGGATGCGTTTTTCTTTTCTTTTTTTTGAAAACATAAAAGGATTATGTGAAGAAGGTGTGACGGAAACAGACAGCTGTTTGACATTGAAAGACTGTGATGGAGATACCGTAGGATAATTGACTGACTGTCCTCTATACTCACACAAAAGATGTAAGACCTATTTCTCCGGTGACACGATGGGACATCCTTACCTGAACTACTTCGCATGAAAATGATTGTCAAAATCCCCCTGCTGAAGTGGAAACAAGTTTTTGGTCCAAAGAATTTGGCAGATTATTCTCCCAAAAACTGCACGCCTTATTTCCCATAGTAGGTGTTAGTTATGGAGATAAGTGCTTCTTGTTTTCTGAGCATGAACAGAATCCTAATGTGAAAAAAATATGTGAAAATATGCACAGATCAGTAAACAGCTTAATTACAAACACATCATCATCATTATTATTACCGTAATGAGAGTGTAATTGTCAACAGGAAGTGATTATATCTTTGAGGTAGATGCCACAGTCCACTGGTTTCGAATACGGGGGCTGAGACTCAAGCAAATAAAAACGTCAGGGGTTATTAGATATCAAAAGGAATTTAAGGACAACAATGACTAAGTACCATAACGATAAAAAGGCAATTAATGTACCCCCTCTATGTGCACTTGATTTATACAACTCTTTCATATACTTTATATAGCAAAAGGCAAACTAATATTTTGTAGCTATGAGTGGATACCAACTTTACCTTCATTTGTTTTAAAGTGTAAATACTTTCTTAATCCCTGAGGAAAGTTCTAGTTTTACACTCTGGTATTTTAGGGACACGCTTCTGACACACACATGCACACACAGGACCTGTGGACATGTATTGGTGGAGAGATGTCAGAGTGGGACTGCTACACACAGCTATACATGGAGCGCATCAGAGCGGTTAGGGCACCTCGGCAGTACTTTGGAAGTGTCCTGGTAACTCTCCAGCTACCAGGCCAACTTCCATGTTATGGTCCGCACTTCAACCGGTGACGCTTCGGTTCCTTGAATTTCCCTCGGGATCAATAAAGTATCTATCTATCTATCTATCTATCTATCTATCTATCCCAACCCAAGTCCCTGCAGACTGAACTGCTGCCGCCTCAAAATCCATTTTTGCCTTTTTTGGGAGGTGGCATTTTTGCCTTAACTAGATAGGACAGCTGAAGAGAGACAGGAATGTTGGGTTAAGAGAGAGGGGGATGACGTGCAGCAAAGGGCCGAGGTCGGACTGGAACACAGCAGCTATGATGAGGATGTTCTTGTATGATAAATTTAGACTTTTTTTGGCTCTTTACTTTGCAGTCAAAGGGACACTTTGTATTAACAATATTTCGCAACACAACACAACACGTGCATTACTCCACCTGAAGCCTAGTTTCCGTGCCAGTGTTCGGATCAGTTTCTCAAACAACCCTCATTTTTGTTTAAACAAGCCATCACTTTCAGGTTCATCAACCTCATACTGACAGACAAAACATCCAAATCAAGATGTAAGCAAAAAACAGTATTTTTCTGCACCATTTCTCTAAATAAACTTTTATGTGCAAGACTTGATAAATTTACATTTTTTGGTCTTTAATAAAACTTCAACTGAGACAACCTACTAATATGGAAAACCTTTTACCTTACCTTTTAGTTAGAATGAACAGCCCTTTTCAGCACAGAGGTTATTTTTTGTCAAGCAGGGTCACAAGTTGGCCTTATTAAGAGCTTCACAAAGTAACCACTGCAGTTATAAATTACAGATTCATTCAATCCTCCTCCAACAGGTTACACAAGCTACAATGACCTTCAACATGCAACAACTAAACACTTCACTGTGTGTATTTCACACTAGCATCGATTTAATATCACTGTAATGTGGCCTGCTGTGGATTATTGCTTCATTATTCATCTCTGCAAATTGCCAAGTGCAGTCGAGGCTAACTGAGTCAACCCAAACAGGTGAACAGGGCCAGTGTGTGACTCACTGCTCTCATGTTCACGCTGGGCAGTTTCACAGATCTGTTATGACTAAAAATATGACAAGTAACAGCTTTGCAAAAACTGTTGTACAAGAGGGTAGCTTTTGCACACTGTATAATTAAACTAGGAGGATACAGACAGGAAATGTTGCTTATTCTGCTCTAACCCAGTGATCGAGACGGAAAGATCTGTCTGATGCATGACCGGAGGTTCCAGCTGGAGAGGAGAAACTCAGAGGTTTGCCATCTGGGAAGAGAGCCAGCAGTTGTGGGAAAGACTTGTGTTCGGAGCTTTGAATTTTGGAGAAGGGTTGCCATGTTTCCCCTCAAGAATTGTGTATTTCCAGGTTGTCTATATTTTGCATTTGCAGCAAAAGGAAGTGGCATTAAGAGACAGGGAATTTTCAGTCAAGACTTTACAGCGACATTTATTGAGATTATCTTGTAGGAGAAAGTAAATGAAGATTTTGTAGGAAGGGATGAAGATGTAGAGCAGACAGGAGACGCTGTGGGAGATGTGACAGACAAATTAATTCAGCAGTTTGACAAGTCATCGTGTTGTGGTTTCAAAAAACAGAGCACACTGACAGGGAGTCGAAACGTGGCTACAATGCCAAAGTAACCATGGGAACAGGGGGTGTCATCAATTTCCAGCTTCTCCTGGTTTATTGTACTGCAGAGGCAGAGTTTACTTTGGATCATACAGTTTGTTGTTCTGACTCATGTGGGTCATTTGAACTCATCGCAGTCATCTTGTTTTGCGTTTGAATATTTTCTTGAGCAACTGTTACAATTGTGGAAAACACACAGTTTCTCAACCACTAAGTCGACAATTACAACAGTTTATGCTTGCAAAAACAGATCGGTTGAATCAACGGGTCTATCTGTTAACAGCCGGTAATTATCATTAAGTTAGTCAGATGTGTAGTGTCATGATGTGTTCGGAGAGAAGTGTTTATAGACGCTGAGGGCGCTGCCCTCTCGCCCTTGTTGTCTTAAGTGTCCTCCGTCACCAGTTTTTTGTTTTTTTTTTGCTTTTAAGTTTTTAATTGAGCTACTACTTTCCTCTAAAAGTGTCTGTGCATGACTCTGGCAGCAGATGTTGAGTGGGCACTAATGTGATGTCTGCTCTCATAAAGCTCTCTGCAGGCCAAGAAGACTTAGACTTCGGTTACAAAGGGGAAAAGAGGGCAAAACCATCAAATTATGCTTGGGCAAGGCTCAGCTCTGGTGCTCAATTAATTACAAGGTGAGCAATACATCAGTGGCACTCAGCCCACCTGTGGGTTAAAAACTAGTCCACTATGAAAATCACAAGTCAAACTATTTGTACTCAGAGAGAAATTACATGCAGTCTTTGCTTCAGAGGTTACAGTTGTGCATACTGATAATTTATTTAATCACTACAATATTGTTCAGATGTAGGTGGAGATGATTCCCTCTCTTACAGTTACATGAATGTAAATCATAATCGAATCACTTCACCTCCTGCATCACAACAGTAAACACATTTGTCAGTGTTTACAGTGGGGGGAGGGGGGGGTGAGGATTGTTTCTGGGAGGAGGTAGAAAGTGGTCCGCCCTCCCCGGGCTAACAGCTGAGTGGGCAGTGACAGGGAAAATGAATACATTGGTACAACTTAATCAACGCAAATCTCAAAACGTCCTTGCTTGCGATTAATTTTTTTATCAAGATCAAAAGTTAATTCTCTCACCATCTTGACAAAATGTGCTAAGCTGTCTTGACAAAGTGAGGTAATTAACTTGATATCAAGATAAAACCAGGTCTATAACTCTTATGTTTAATCAGATATGCGTTGACAACTGCAGTAAGTGATCTAAGCTGATGAAGTCAAATTAAGTAAACAATGTGGTTGTCTTGGTTTAGGTCTTCTCACAGTTGTAGCGTCTAAAACAAGGATGTGTAAGTGTGTTGTAGCAGCAGCAGACTGAACTACACATGCTTCTACCTACTGCTTCATTTAGTATGCTTGTTGGTTTCTTGTCATAATTGTCTCATTAACCTGAGAAAGCTCTCTTTTGTTTTTTGAAGATGGTGTAAAAGTTAGCCTGTAAGGTGTGTTATCTGGGTGATTAACATGTTACACCAGGATAACAGTCTGTAACTGTAGATTGACTTGGTAACTTAAGTGACCAACCACATGAACGTTGCTTTCATTGATTGAGTCAAATATTATCATTATAGCCTAAATATTAACTGTTGAATAATGATATGCTGAGTAGTGTATGTACACTGCAACAATATGTTTTCGACATCTCATCAATTTAATTTTCACACACTTTTGTTATGCATGTTGTAATTAAAGTGATTCACGATGGTCTAAAGATTCAAACCTAATTAATGTAGATGTTTCCATCATCACACCTTTAAACTCAATCACACACTAAAGTAATAAGGTAGATTAGTCTTTCCCCTGTAGAAGGTTTCGGGCGGACGGCCATGCTGGATAAATCAAAGTGATCACACAGTCTGTTCATGCACACGCTGTTCAGCAGCACTTTTCAATCTCATTACTTGTAATTGCAATATTGGCCACACCTCCATCAAAATACAATACGATCTTTATTGAAAGCAGCACAGTTTAATTTGGCATGATGGGCAGCAGATGTTGCTCAATTCAGACAAAACTGATCAACTTGTGCTCAGGATTATGACTGAAGAGTTGACTTCTGAAGTCTGGGTCTAATTAATCCAACACAAGATGTAAAGAGGAGAAACCTTTCAGCACTGTTTCCCAACATCATGAGAGAATATTTCCGCAACCAGATGATTAAAAAATTGAGGATCCTTTTGTCTTTAACTTTTTTGATTTTGTTTCCTCGCAACTATAATTCATCCTGTTTGTTGGGTTGATTTTTATAGTAAATGTTACAATGGTATGTGCCTTTAAATGACTTTATATTAATGTGTTATCTCAATTCTTGTACTGAATATCTATGTATGTAAGAAATATAAATCTGTTGGGTTTTTTTGCACATTTTCTACATTGGTTACATTGGTAGGTCTGTAGGTAAATTGAATAATCTTGTTCCATTGTAAACCTTTTTTTCATTACACACAAAAAAAAAAAACCTGAGCACCTTGTATCATAAAACGTGGGATGTAATGGAGAG
Organism: Symphodus melops; assembly: GCF_947650265.1. Classification (NCBI taxonomy): domain Eukaryota; kingdom Metazoa; phylum Chordata; class Actinopteri; order Labriformes; family Labridae; genus Symphodus; species Symphodus melops. The sequence continues at coordinate 5,025,969 of NC_136693.1, forward strand.
ACATTTTTAATATTTACTGCATCCATTGTATTGTTTTCACATCATGTCTTTTTTAAGTCTGTTCAGCAGTAGTCGTAAAGTTGTTGCAGGATATTAGAGTCCTAATGACCCACCATCTTTTAAGACTTACAATCTAATGACCTAAACACATTTCCTATGGGTCAGTCGAGGAAAACCAGTTTTACTTTGTCATTTCGATTTTTAAATTGGGGGATAGATTGCCAGAAGCTATCACTATCAATTGGGGGAAAAAACACTGTAATCTTTATGCTTGGCTGCACAACTGGCAGGCATCTACATCTGCTGTTGGTAAGTGATTGTAGGCGTTTCATTAAGTCACTGTTAAAGAGCACATGTGAGAAAAGGCCTGCAGGGGCACGAGATGAAGGAGGCTGGTCTGGAGGTGGTGCAACGTGACTGACAGGGATGAACAGATAATGACTTTTTGTCTTTGTTTTGATGAAACAGCTCTGAGCTTTTGTTCACACATATTATGAAATTGTGCTTAATGTACCATGAGCGCAGTTAAAAATCTATCCTTGAAATAAACATCAGACAAAGTGTGATGGCTTATAATAATGTACCACATTAGCTGTAAAACAGAGGGGGTTAGACATCTGTTTTGTGATATATTCAATCATCTTCACTGATTTTAAACCTTAATAAAACATGCTGATCTTTAGATAATGAGTCTGTTGTAAGAACTGAAGACGAGTGTTGCTATTGAGAGTATTATATAATTGGCCTTCAAATGCAGCGCTTTGCTATTAAACACTGCTATTTCTGATGTATGAAAATATTACTGTGAGAATTTATATTTTTTATGATATTAATAGTTTAACAAAAGACCCATTTTATGTCTGCAGCTGGCAGCTTTTTGAAGCGGATCTCAGTTTTTCCTTGAGGTTCCATAAAAACTTTTGGAAATGTCTTGCTATCTGTACTAAAGTCGTCGAGATTTTGAATTGTGACAGAATCAAGGCTGACCGACATTGACAACCCCTAGAGACAAGATGCAATCCTAAAAATAAACTACACATATAATGACTTAAAATGACTTAACGGTGCAATATAATTTTGAACTGGCCAATGCTCACTTTATTGTATCATCATATTATATATTTTAAAACAAAGTCTTCAACCATTGTAGCATTGTATTTCATTTGTGTTTTCTTGTATTTGCAGCCCATTAAAGTCAGCAGTCAAGATGTGTTTGCAAGACAGCAAGCAGCCTTAACTTTGACATTTTGGACTCCAAACCATTCGTTCTGTCAGTAAGTTGTGGGGCTAAAAGATTAGATAAGAGCTGCTGTCTGTTTCTCTCAGTGTCACAGCAAGAGAAGCATCGAAACTTATAGATTATTTGGCTGCTGGCATGGAAGTAATTGGTGCTAACCTACTTTTCAGCGGCCTCTCCTGTCTCAGATAATGCTATATGATACTGTTTATTAGTTATGTAACTCCATGACTGAACTTTATATTTGGACTATGGATAAATCCATGTACAGTTAAGTGTTGAGAACAGAGATATCTGTGGAACATTTTGTTAAGTAAACCTTTTGTTCTGATTGGTCGCCTATGTGTCTTGTTTAGAGCGATCCAGAGCATCATCACGGTATTAATGATGTCTCCTGACCCCTTCCTCCATTTGTGTCCTGCCTTTAATTCATTATGACAGTCTGTCATGGCATAATGTGACTGGCTGGGTTGCACATGTGCTTTCCAAACAGCATCTCTGACCCTCAGAAGCAAACATAAACAAAGACACAACACCTGAACCTTGGCATGTCACGCTGCAGCTAGCACGTCTAATGAGTAGTCTAAGAGACAACAGGATAACGATGACGATTTTGAGCTCACTACAAAACAGCCTGCTTAAATGAGCAGCGACAGACGAGCAGATGTTTAAGTTTTTTTCCCACAGAAAAGTGCTGACAGTGAGCTCAGTGGCAGGCTGGAAATAAGCACAGCGCGTGTTATGTCCCCGGCGTACATTGTGCTGCACATACCACCGTTCCTGGCCTGAATATTTATAGTCCAGCTTGCGTTCATCTGTGTATGTTTGCACGTGTGTGTGTGTGACTGGGAAAGCCAGTGTGGATCTGAGAGCCCTGCAGGGGTGTGAGGCAAGAAGCAGCAAGAGGCAGAAAATCCCCGCTGCCTTTGGATTAGTGTCAGCGAGTAGGAAGCCAGGCAACGTGTTACATGTGCAACCTTCTAAAGTCAGTATTTGCAAGATGATTTTAATTATTTTATTATTTGTTGAGTTTTGGAACATAGAAGCCCCTAATTTAGAGGCAACTTTTCAGAAATTGCTTGAAAACGTTTGTTTAATCATTAATGGTTTGATTAAAACCTACCAGGATTGCAGTGCTTTTTTTTTGTTGATGCGAGTCATTTAGTCAGATTGATAATTGCCCAAAATAACAGTAATTGGAGGAATGTGCAGTGCTCTTTTCCATATTTAGTAGACGTAAAATGCATTTTTCAAGCTTTGATAGTTTTGCAAAAACAGCATCATTTGATTTTAAACCTTTCTGAAAGGTTGGTAAATATTTGCGTCTCGCTGCCGCCCGCCAAAGAGCAGCACACGCACAGATTTTGTGGGTCACGATCGTTCATCATATGACCTCTCTTCTCCAAGATGCCGCACAAACACTGATAACAAATAAGGTCTTTTTGAGAGCCCCTGCAAAAGGACATTCAAAGTCATGGATCTTATAATACCATCTTAGAAACATTTCTGTTGCTTGTAAAGCATTGCAGCTCCCTTTGAAAAAGGGAAACAGGTAAATTGTGAAGCTACCCCCTGTGCTTTGATGTTGATAGTTTGGTGCGCCTGTGACACACAGATCAGAGGGAGATTTAGAACGGTATTAAGAAAAATACTTTGTGGTGTCAGAGAGGATATTCTCAAGAGAGGGAGAGCTTAAGTGCAAACCGTCATAATCGTGCAGCTCTAGTTAAAATAAAATTAAAGGCTAAGGGGGGGGGGGGGGGGGGGTGTGAATTCACCAATCTCATATTTCTCAGTCCTGATACGGCCACTGTTTTTCAATTCTGATTTGTCTCCGATGTTTATCATAACTAATATTGTTATTGTTGTTGTTGGTAGTATGTGTAAGGCTACACAAAGCTGTTGTAAATCCGGTAAGGCATTGCATTGTGCTGGTTTTGCATACTAACAGGAAGCAGCAACCACTGGAAGGTTTTCAAATTAAATGTTTAACTGAAGTGTTCATATAGAAGAAGCCGTTCCATTTCGTCTGAGCGTCATGATGGAGAGCATTTGTGGACAACATCAGCATCCTGAAACAAAACACATCACAGACGTATAAGCTCCCTGGGATCCACCCATAACCTTATTTACATCTGCAGCACCTCATTTCCTTTTGATAATGCTTTTAACAAAGTCAGAGAGTTAAAAAGCAATAAGACATCCATAAAAAAGTTCATCTCGTCACAGCAGTATCTATGACAGATGTGGCCAGCTTGGACACACAACAAGAAAACAAATTTTTCACATGTTGAAGCTGCTGTTCTTGACAAGTCTTTTGATGGTGGTGTCCCTGTATGACCACAAATGAGCATATAAATAGCTGATAAAAGTGTCATAACTCCTTATTTTTATTCATATGTGTCTGAGATGACTGTGGGGCAGTTTACCAGATTGTTACGTGAAGCTCATTCCAAATACTTAAAAATACAACCGACTAAATAAAGAGCATATGATTTCTTTAGCACACATCTGTCCAGAATACAAAGTTGTTCACTACACACAAACAAATTAAGAAGCACACACACTTCTTGGATAATATTTAAGATTAACATGGCCATAACCCAAGATGTGAACAAGAGATGCCTTTAAGAATAGATTTACCACCTCAGAGGTTGCAGGAGGCTGCAGGGTTGACGTGCATGCAACGGGAACGAGTAATGAGAAGCTGTTATGTCTCATTTCCCCACTCCATTCAGCAAATAGTATTTACAGCCAATGTCCTCACCTATATGCCCTCTTGAGGCGTTTGTTCCAATCTGAGGTACAGACATTTACTGCTCTGTCCAAGCGGAAAGCTTTTTTTTTTCTTTTTTTTTCGCTGAATGCGTCTCTGCAGGGGCCAGGTATAGAATAAATCTCAGTGTAGCTTCATGTCTAATACGAAAGCTGTGCCAGGCTTGAATAAACCTCAATCATTGTGAAACTAGCTGACGATTATTTTGTCTGGATTTTCCTCAAATTCAAACCAAAATACTTCCAATATAGTATAAGTGTGATTTGTTTAATCAGCTGTTTGTATGTCAGCTGCTTGTTAAAGTGGGACAGCAAAATACTACGTCATTCATTATCTGTGTTGCCTCATTGAGGTCCCATTATGCACAGCTTTGGCTATATATAGAAGTGATATAAGCATTAACTAATTGCACATAATAAAGCAGTGATTTCTTAATAAATGCTCTTGTCCTCCTTCTCAGTCTGCTGGATCTCTGCAGTAAGCTCCAGCTCTTTTGTTATTCCAAACATGAGATGTTCACATTACAGGAGCAGTAAGTAATGTGGTAATCTTGAGTTGATTACTATTGACAGACAGTGAAATTCAGCAACACTGTCAAGACTTCAGCTGAGCTTACAGGCCTCAGAAAACCAATAACTGCTCTGGTTTAAGAACATAAATGGCCTACTTGAAGCACTGTTAAACATCGGCGAGTAGCTTGGACTGAACTGCATTTTGCAGTTTGTCTGACTTCATTCATTTAGTCTGACATTGTTGAGTTGGCCAATTTCTTGTTAGATTGGCGGGTTTTTCAGGGTATTTTGCCCTGGGGGGGGGGGGGGGGGGGGTTGCGGGTCCCTGGGGGTAAGCACTTCAATTCATGTTCACAATCGAAAGGCACAAATTTGTTGACAACATTTAGATATTGAAACTATGCCAATATATCATATTTGTGCAAATTAGACATTCTCCTCTTTAGCACAGCTTTAATTTAAAATTGCGTCTGTCAACGTCAAAGGGTTCATTTGCAATTATTGATCCCGTGCTTTTTTGTCCCTTTCAGCGTACCTTAGCTAATCCAAGAGGAAAAGAAGCAAAGTGTTGGTTACAAACTGTAAAATGAGTTCCAGGAATCAGGTGGAATAACTGTTGAATCATTTGGATTCAGAAACTCCATCAACCCCCTGCAGCTGTGTTAATGCAATTTTGTGTTTTGGGCTGTAAAAATCCTCATCATAATATCGTTCCTGTAGGTTCAGTCACATCTGGTCGCTTTCAGCAAACATAAAAATGATGTTAAACTCAGTCCCGTGGCAAAAAAACAGCCCCTGGGCTTCTAAATTGTGAGTAGTGATAGCTTCTGGGCAGCAGGTGGGTTTGTAGATCACAACAGGGTTTACCTTGTGGTGCTCTTTGCTTAGCACTGAGGTGGAAGAGCCCAAAGTGATGGACAGAGAGATGAATGCAGCTCTGAATGAAGAGCTGGAACCAATCTAGACTCCTGCTGTGCCGCAGATGTGAAAGTATCCAGGTGTGCCCGCTGCCTACAGGCATGATACATGCAAACAGACAGGTGTTGCACAGATTAGTATTAGTTAGGTAGTAGTTATGTTTATCTCTACAGTTGGAAAAACATAATACTTACAGCATTAGTGCTCTCCATTGTAGAGAGGTTTACTTTACGACTGGTTAACTCCAATGAAATAGTGACCCTTTTTTTCAGTTGGACTTCTACCACAGCAGGTTAGTACAGGTTATGCTACTGCAACCTGAATATATTTTAAATAGGTTATCATTATGGCCTTGCTTTATTACCAACTACAAGCTCCTGTATTCAAGTCAGACACAGTAAACATCAATCCACCACTTTAGCCATCCTAAAAAAACAAGAAAGTAAACCTCCTGAGGGGCATAGGGATGTTAACTGGGGTGTAATAAAGTTCAATGTAATCAACCAGGATAAATATTGGCTGCTCAGTCACCTACCATCAAGACAAATTGACATTTTTTGGACTTATACATGATTTAAAATGAACTCGGTTCAGAAATGTCACAGATTAAAGTTAAATGTTCCGTTTCTTACTCAGTGTCAGGTAAGAAAATGTTCATTCAGATCCTGAGTGTAAATTATAATAGGACCATTATTTCAACGGTCATATGCTATCATAACCATTCTGTCCACTTTGGCAACCTCAAGTAAAATTCTGGTAACTATTTCTTAAACCTCCTGAGGCTGTCAGGCCGCGCTCAGTTTTCATTAATCATCATCAGTACACTCGTTGCAGCAAAGCTCCTCACACAGAAAATGACTCACTCTGATATTGCAGCCTCCCATTAAAAAGAAATTTAGCTTAATTTGTTGTCATGAAGGTGCCTTTTTACAAGTTGTAATGCACAGTGAAAGCTTACCCCTACAAGGACCGCAGCCCAGTTCTGTCGAGTCTGAAGACAGAGTTTATAAGGTTCTGGAGCTGGCGCTCGCTCTCTCTCTCTCTCTCTCTCTCTCTCTCTCTCTTTTTACCTTGCTTGATCACCAAGGTGCATCACTCTGCAGACTTAACCTGTTCCCTGAGGAGGTTATATTCAGAGACTTAGATTTAAGTTAGCTACTAGGAGATGATAAAGATTTCCACCAAAGAGAATATATGTATTCTATTGTTCGTAGTGCCATTTTACACAGCGGCACAAAGTAGCAAAAACTGCAAATTGTGCTGATGTTCTTTTTGCCTTGGTAGGCGCACAAGCATTCAGTCAGTGATGCAGGAAATTGAACCCCTCCACCCCCACCTCCCAACGCTTTCTCAACTTATTGTTTCCGTGTTTTCTTAAAGTAATGAAAGATGAAATGATAAAAGCACAGAGAGAGACTACTTTAGGTTTCGAAGTTTCGTCCGAGAATATAATTGCTGTGATTTTATTGTTAGATCTGAATACAGGTCCTAAGTAGATCCAAACAAATGTATCCAGTTTAAACATTAAGAGCTCTAAAACGTGCTGTTGTTCTTTAAGGGAGGCACTCAGACTGCAATGGAAATTAATATTGATGTACACATTTACACAATGAGTTGTTTTGGTCAGCAGATGTTTTGCTTTTTGCTTTTCTAAAATGTGCATATATTCTTCATCACTGTTCATTTGAACAAGCTGACTGAGACAGAGACCCAGCCTTGTTTCTCAAAAAAAAAAATCAGTGAAAAGATGCTTAAATCTCCTCTAGCGATACAAGAGCATGCAATCTGAAGCAGAAAGCTTGGGCTTACACACCAAGTTGATAACCACCTCGGTGAGACCCTTCATCTGTGACTGGGGTTTATAGTTTGTACGGCCAGCTTACACAAAGAAAGTCTGTATATGTTGAACTTGTTTTGTTGTTCACCTCTCTGTCCTCATGCTTCTGCAGCACAATCATCAACATTCAACTGGTGTGTATTAAGTGTTGCGGTATGTCGTTCCGGTAGAGCCCTGTTTCCCTCCAACTATAGGCTGCCGACTTCAAACTGTACACACGCTCTCACACACACTCACTCTCACACACACACACCCCGCTTTTATGTCAACACCTGAGAACAAAGAGTTAAGTTCAGAGCACTACCATCCTCTACTTCAAATAACTGTCCTTGTTGTCCTCTGTGTGTGACGTTTACGCCTCAATGTTAAATAACTGTAAGGTCACAAGCACAGAATAATAATAAGGATACAATATAGTCTGTGTATATCTTATATTACATTTTTGAATTCTTTATCTGTCCTCTTATTAATACATGTGCAATGCACATTATACACACAAACAAATGTTTACCAAAGTACACCACACAAACTAAAAACACACACTGGAATGTAAACAAGCACAGGTTCAGCTCCAAACTCTTAATTGGGAAATTAGATAAAAAACACTCAGTATGTCGGTTGTAATTGCCTTGTGCCTGCTGCAGTTCTGATTGCATGCAGAATGCCTCCGACTCCACGGAGACTATGTGGAAATTCTCAGATTATTGAGGTGGAGAATTATACAACAGCTGCTCAGTTTAAAGAGGACGCTTGTCTCTAATAGTCTGCATCTTAATAAGCACAAATAGCTATGACACAGAACAGTTATTCTGTGAAATGTTCAGCCCTGCAGGGGGGGAGCCAGAAAAACATAAACATCTTCACGAAGGGGGTGAATTTAAATTTGAGCTAAATCAACATCACAAACAGAACTACAGAGGAGGGCAATATTAGCTGAATGCCATTTAGCAGCAGTTCTCAATGCTGGGTTCATCCCCTGTGCTGCTGATGCACTCGTTCATGGCTTTAAGCGCAGGTTTCTCACACACACTGTTATTGAAATGATGCAGCTCTTTATAATATAGTCTGCTTTAGATTTGTTTTAGAAGGAGAAGAATAAACGTTTTCTGTCCTCTTCCTAAGTTTTTGTTTTTTTATGCCATTGTCATAAAACACTAAAAGATTTACTGTTACCTCTATTGCATGGATTTTATGATCTGAGTCAGGTTTTTTTCTATAATTAAATGCTACATTGTTTCAGAAAAGGGAAAAAGAGAAAACAGTGTTGTCACACCTCTTTTTTTTGTTTGTTTTTTCTTTTGGATAAGTCAGGTGCTATTATGTAGAGTTTCTTTAGCCAACTTTCACTAATACTATATAGATATATATACCATATCAGTATAGGTCCTTGTCCTTGTGAACATACTGCACACACTTTATTTTTACTACTTACGCCAAATGTAGCCACATATCCACTCTGATGTGACTGTTTAGTGAAGGACATGTTTGTGTATTTCTAAACCATTTCAAGTCACAGATGTATGTCATAATACAGAAAAACTGTGACTACAGCGTAGACTGTAAATATTAATGGACAAAGCCTGAGCGACGTCAGCCATCTGTTACCGCAGGCTCATCACAAGCAGCCGCCATGTTGGAAATGCTGTCTAAATGTAATTTTCAGTGAGCCTTACAACAGGCTGAGAGCTGGAGCTGAGACGGGTTTTAAGCCTCCTGATGAACTGTTACATAATCATGTTAACTATGGAGAACACGTATTGTGCATAAATAAAAACAGAGCCATTTAAAAAAAGTCACCTCCTTAGAGCGCGTGCCCATGAGGGCAATCATTAATCAGACCTATTTTGTTTTCTGTACCAGGCTCTAGACATGTTCATTTCTGCTATTTAGGGTTCCTGAAGTCAGCCTCAAGCGGACACTTGACGAACCAAAAGATTTTGCAGATTCCTCATTGACTTTATATTTATATACATTTTGAGCGGTGTGTATTTCTCTTTGAGGGGGAATAAAAGAAAAATCGTATGTTCAAGAGCTAATATTGGTACAGTACATTTAACTCAACTTGTGTGCTATCATTATTCACTGTGTGATTGTGTCCGCTTCCAGTGCTTTAACCGGGTATTGCAACTTTATGACCCTGATAATTATCTTAGTGGGATTCATCTCAACAAATCTCTCGGCTGAACAATATGCTGATTTTTCATTGGAATGTTTGCTCCACACTCATTTCTTTCTAATGACTGATGACTGATTTTTAAACATTGCTTGTTTCTTTCTGTCTTTCAGCGCTGCCAGTGAAGGGAGTTTCCCCCCACAAATCTGGAAATTGCAGACAACAAGCAAAACAACGTGACTAGTCGCTTTGAGCACAAGCAGAGACCGAAAAAAAGCAACAACAACTGAACAGGACTCGGCATTTGGACGAGAGAGGATCAGAGCTTCTGTGTGACATGAGTAAACAAACAAACTCTCGAAGGGTAAAGACTGGAGTTTAAAAACATGAGTAAGTCGTGGCCCAAAGTGATTGCCTTAATTATTCCACATATACAGATATATGAAGCGGTAAAACTAAGAGACTTATCAAAGTACAAAGATGTTTTATTTACATGTGAAAAAAGTGTCTTGTAAGGAACAGATGTGAATATTTTACTATGATAGAGATAATGTTTGGTTGTATCGTCGACATAATGTTTTAGTTGGGTCGGCTTCGTAGGTGTCATTGGTTCCTAAATGGTGAGTTTGCTCTCTGCTCATGTGCAGGCAGCAGTAAGACTTAATCTATTTTTATCCTGTTTCATATTGTCACCCAAACAAGGCTGGCCTGAGTTGCTCACTCAAACGCTGGCAACAAAATCTCTTAACTCATATCGTGTCATAACATATGAAAATCCTCATTCAGAAAGTGTACAGAGGGCATGGGAGACGTATACTAGACGTATATTGACTGGCTCAATGCTACACACTGAAATAGATCTGAAGAATATCCTCTTACATTAAGATCCACGTACACTTAAGCAAAGATGTCAGGCACATAAACACCGTCATAAATATCTGCCACACTCACTTTCTATCACGGAAAAAAAAACTGCAGATGAAACTCGCCGGGCCCTCTCCGCCCCTGAGAATCATCGTCGTAGAGACGAATTACCTTAGGTTTCTTTCTCAGATGCAAACTTAGAGCTGACCAGCTGCTTTGTTGATATGTTTTCACTTTGAATTTAACTGTATGCAAAAGTAACATGGACGTGTGTTCTATATTTTTTTAAACCTAGCCTTGATAATTACATAACCAAAGGTGAAACCCTGAATTTGTTGTATGTTGTGGACTTCTGGAAAAATGTTGTGAAATAGATGCACACTGAATAGGAAAAAACATGTACATAGCAGACATTTATACTTGTGTGTCCTAAGACGTGTTGCAGATAGAGTACTTCGAGACTTTTTACTTTCTTTGACTGTTATGACCATCAACCATTATCATCCGTGTTTGGTTTGTCCCGCTGATACCATCATATGTGGCTCACATTGTTGCGAGTGCTGCTTTTTTTTTTTTTTTTAGTTTTTTTTATTCTTCTCTTTTGTTTCGTGTTGCTTTTTCTTTTTTCCATCCTGGCCATTAAAAATCCGCCCAGTCATTTATTTGGCACACAAACATAAAGTTGCTGATGTTGTTTTTGCAGCTTTGTCCGTCAGACTTTGTTACCTCTCTTGGACCTGCAAAGTTGCCCATAACTAACATAAAGACATCCACTGATTTGCCAGTTTAGTTAGCCAATATATAGTTTTCTAAGGTAGTAGTAACTTCTATTACATATTCACATGCAGATACAATACAATAACATGCTGAGTTTACAATAATAGCATTGAACAAGTTTGAATTTTGAGCTGTTTTTTTGATCACTATTACTGAAAATCCAAAGTTCACATTCTTAGTCATTTTTCCCAAAAATCAAATCTGTTATTACCCCAGTAATTGAATCCCTCAGAGGATCGGTCTACTGAATTTTACAGATATTTCTTTGTGTAAGGAAAACTTGTTACCACGAGTTGGCCACAATATTTTTAAAATAGATGTCAAAAGTTTTCTCTGGAAATTGTGATGGGGAGTTAGCTATTACTGGCAAAGAGTAGATACAAATTAAGTTTTTCTGCATTTCTAAATTCTAAAAGTTTTACCAGAAATACAGCCAAATGGGGACTGTCAATCTGCAATGTGGTTTCTCTTTCAAAAAGTTACATGTCTGAGCCAAAGAAAGAAGGAACGATCCCAAACATAAACAGAACACCAAGGAATGACCGTGAATTAAAATGTCAGGGTGTTGATGTCTCTGTTTAGAGGATAAATCTGTGAAAAATTAGTTTGAGAAAAGACAAGTATTAAAGGAAAGAAAAGGTTTCCATCATTTTTGATCATCATGTTTGTTTTTGGATGATTCATCACTAGCATTGTACTGCTCCATAAAGGACAGTAAGCCAACTAGCTCTTTTCTTTATTTTTCAACTTTTAGTTAGGCTGACAATCTGTTGGCTGTAGCTACATATCTACAATCCCAACATAAGAGAGATATAAATCTTCTTAAAGCTCCTGTGAAGAACTTTTAGCAGGTTTATAAAACAAAAAGAAATTCATATCCAAGCCTCTTTATTTGCTACAAAAGCAAACAAGATCATCACTATAAAGAGTGTGTGTCTCTATATAGTTATTTTTAATGGCTGAACTGCTGCCACAGTTTGGGGCCAGATGAAGTGAGTTAACCAGCCTTTTCTTTCAACATATTTATAGGCAAAAGTTCTTACTAAGAGAACACCTTTACTCTTTTATAGAAAGCAGGATGAGATATAAAATGCTATCTACCTTTATACAGGACAAAATCAGCGGTACCACTTTGTCCATAGAGGGCCCCAAAATCACAAACAAAAAGTTCCTCACTGTATTAACTCAGTCAGATTAAATCAAAAGGTTGCTTTTTAACTCCAAAATGTATATTACTTTTTTTTAGTTAGATTAAAAGACCATTTCAACTTTTTGCAAAGCTCTGTTGTCAGAAGTGATTTTGATCCCACTAATCTTGTCAGTTTGACCGCCTAAAGCACGAGCTGTTCCAGAACAGGTCGGACCAGCCAGCAGATACTTTTGTTCCAGCCTGGAGTTTCAACCTGGGATCAGTCAGGTGAGGCCTGAGTTGTCAGACTGTTTTTTGGCACACTTAAACATCAGAGACATTTATAGCCCAAAGTCAGAATTACCATACAAACAGCCAGCACTAGCTAGAAGCTGAGCTGCAACAATAGTGATAAATTTACCAGAGACAAATTAATCTACCCGGTGATATGTTGAGCTACAGCCGGGTATTATCACAGAGCAGAACAAAAGACACTAAGCCAAAGACTAATACGCCCACAGGTTAACAGAGACAACAAGAACCGGATCAGCATGAGAAGTGAGCCTCCAGGCAACTATATCCAATCAAGCAGAGCAAACAAGCACCAGAGGACGCTGCAAAAATAGTATCCAACCCATTTCCTCAATCTGTGAATTAAAACTATTTATTTGGTTTGAGGCTGCAATTATGTCAAGTTGCACTGATACAGCGTCCTCACTTAAATCTGCTGTCACCAGGAGATCAGCTGCGGCCCAGAGGAGGGAGGTGTACGTTAATATTTGAAGCAACAAGATAATAAAGGCCTATAGGCGGATTTTGATGCAGATTGAATATTACAGGGAGGAACAAAAATTATCCTGATGTGTGAGCTGAATAAGCAAAGGTCATAATCTAAATTAACACACATGGATGTTTATCAAGAGGTCATGCAGGATATGAGGAGCAAAAAAATATCCTCAAGACTTAACAACAAATGATCCTCGCCGACTAACAGTCGTATTGTTGCTGTGGATGTTCCGTTTACCTGCAGTTTTAACTTTTGTGGTGACTGTAGAGAAATTACACACGGTGAGAGGAGGGAATTTTAATTATTATCAACCATGAGCTGAAAATACTCAATAAGTGCAACCTTTATAATATTTTCTGGAAAGAAGAGGATGAGAAGATTCACTACACACAGTTTAATCACTGTCTAAAAACAGCTTGAATTTCATTGAACAACTAAAGTTATCTCAAAGAAAACTCTTGTTGGGAATTGATTTCACATTAAGAAGGGCTGTATCAGTGTGAGAAAATGCTTTTCTGTTAAGACTCACATATTTCTGAGGCCTAAACATTTCTGAGATTCCCACAAAGCAACAAAGTAAGATTAACTTTTTTGATGAATTCCTTCCATGATCAATCACAAAGAATTTCATAAAAAAACAACAAATTGACCAACGATCTAAAGCCAGCCAGACCACAGCCTGGTGTTTACCAGATACAGAGATGTACTCAATTTACATTCTTTCCAGGGTTGCCAAATTTGCCTGACACAAATCTGCCTTTTCAGACCATTATCATTACATTTATATTTCTATAAAGGGAAGGAGCCTCAGCACTGTTTCCACTTTAGGTAAAAGTTATGTATATAAATAAATAATAACAATAAACCCCCAACTAAAGTTCTACTAAACCTTACTTGTGATAAAATGGGAGATCATTTGTTTTTATTGATCTGCTCTCAGTCGTTCAATCTCAATCATACTACTCCGAGGAGCTGTTTGACTTGCCTTTCAAAGCTGTCAACTCATTACGCTCCTTTTCTATCTTCAGTCTGTCATGGCCTCCAGCCTAATCGATTACTGTGAGGGAGGAGGATTTCATTTTCTCGTACCAATCACTAGAGACCAATGTATCTGCCTGAGTTTGATGTCATCTTTCATCCACACTGAAGTGTAGAGATGCCAGCACAGTGATATTGCCAATTAGGGCTAGCTGACCGAAGACATATCTTAGTTTAAAAAAACTATTCTCTGTTCTTTCTGCATTTTAAATTTGAACCTTTTTCCTTTTCCTGTAAATACGTCTACACGGTGACGGACTGGTTGTCGATTTAAGCATAAAAACACATTATTCTACTTCTTTTAATGCTAATTAGCACATGGAAGTGCACTACTGCCACCAACTGTGCTGGAGTGGAACAAGGGCAGTCCAGTAGATGAAGGAAAAGCAGTGGAAGATGGGCAAACTTGGACAGTGAATAAAACGTTTTTAACTTGTGTAACCTGTTTGAACAAAGAGGATTTTTTTTATTTGACCAATGAATTTTTAAACTTTCAACACAATCTGGCAACACTAACTACTTTGCCCCATCGTTATTATGGTGGATGTATTGATAAAGAAAACAAACAAATTTGAGGGTCTAAAAGTCTTTTTTTTTTTTTTTTTGTCCAAAAGCTGAGATATCTTCAAAAAGAAAACTGTGACTAAGCTCTGCAGACATATCCCCTCCTTATGGCTCAGTTTGATATTACAGACACACACACACTAATCTGAGGTTTAAAACTAGAAGTGTTTACTGTAACATCCACAGCCTTAGATAACACCGGGACACTTTGAGTGTCTTAATCTCCTTATGAACAAGGTGGTTTATGAATAGCTTTGCAAAACTGTTGAGCTGTGACATATTTTGTATTGGTTCACTGTTAGTTCTGCTTTTTATTTGACTGACTGATTGTAGGCTGATTCACAGTCTGCCTGCCGAAAAGTATTAAGTGTTGTTTCCAAAAAAAGAGATTTTAGAAACTTGCCTCATATTGGAGACAAATTAGATATTTTTCAGTATCGCTTTGTGATGATGAAAAGCCTTTGTATTAGTTAACATCAGGAAACCTCTCAAAACTACTGAGTCAATAACAGGGTTAGCTCACACTGCTGAATCTGGGAAATACTCAATGGTCACTGCTTCAAGTTGTCATTTAGGTAATACCTTGAAGGTTTTTCACAGATTCAGGAGCCTTAATATCACACAGATGTATCTTTCTATCTTATACAGTTACACAATCAATTTTTCCTCTTGAGTGATTTGGCTTGAAAAAAAAACATCTAGAGACGTGTCCACATATCCTGGGATCAATGGGCCTTCTCTCATGGACAATCAGGACAGCCAGTGAGTTCAGCGCTGAAAGATAATTTATCCTTGTAACCTCTTATTGCTTCATGACTGTTTTTTTTTCTTTTCTGGCTGCTGCTGCTGTCATGGTGTGTCAATGGATACACAAGGCAACATCTTTGCAGTAATTAAACCAGCCCTCATTCGTCAGAATATGTTATCTATTGGCTGTCAAATATCATATCGTCAAGGATTTAACTATTTTAATTGGACATACACGAAAATTAACTAAATATTTTTTAGTGGGAGATATTCTGAGAAATAGTTCAGGATGAACCTAGCGACTTAATTCCCTGTTGATTAGGCAGACATTTAAATAAACACTACTCATCTAGTCTGAAGGTAAAACAACACTATGTATCTTGTTCATTCATTTCCTGTGTTATCTTCTCAGACAGTGGTTGGCGCCACCAGCCTTTGGTTACAGTTTGACTTACTCCTGACTGTGTTGGTTACGCATCGCCGATCGAGTGATGTATGCCAGTTAAACGTCACAAAACCTACATACAACTCTTTCTCTATTTTCGAGACAAATTACTCCTAAACCCATTGCACCTTCGAATGATCTGTTCAATGGCAATGATTCAGGACTTTTTTTTTTTAGGTGGATGAAAAATCAATGCTCTGTTCTTAGAGCTGAACACACATGAGAGAGAAAGAGAGGATGTCAGAATAGTCAAAGTATGTTGTAACAGCCTGATGGCACTTTTAAAAACACTCTTTTTAGAACAAAGATCACAAATCTGGACAATTAGAGGCCATATTGTTCAGCCTGAACAGACCAATTAGCATGTTAGCACATGTTTTGTCATGTTATATTCAGATTCGACTTCATGTTAGGAAAAGGAAACTCCCCCTCAAAAAGCCTAAAAATGTACCCAACAAGAATCATCCAGTGAGTATAATTTTGACTGTCAGAGAGTGTGTAATTGAAATGTTTCTTTAATCTGCAGTATAATCTTTATTTAAGGAAGATAGTCTCATTTATGACAAGTGTCTTTGGGAGATTTTGTTTTGTTCCTTTAATTATTTAAAAAAAGAAGTTTATGGAAGAGGAGGGCATCAGTGTGTAAATTAAAGTCACAGGGTTGTCACGTTACCAGAATTTTAAACGAAGATATGATAATAGAAACAAATCAATCAATCAAACAAACAATATTGATGCATTAAATAAGGGCACCCAATATTAGGTAGTTTCTTGTTTTTAATCAGCAAAATTGCAACAAACTCCTGCATGTTGTCTCAATTAAACACGTGTTGGAAAGCTTTTGCTACTGCAATATTTTGGACTGAATTGTTGCCGACGTATTTGTGCAGTCTAGACAGGAGATTTAGGCTTTTGTTTTGAAACAAGTTCGTAGTAAATGTTGGCAATCTACTGTCTCCGACAAAGATGAACAAATTAATGTATAAGAAAGAGAATTTGACATGAAAAGACAGGGGACTACAGTAGTTATGAGGTATCTATGCAAGATGGAGCAGTTTGGTCAGCCACAGTTACATGAAAAAAACCGATTATGATCCAGTACATCTACTACGTTATTCATAATGGACATAACAGTCATGTCACTTGCAGAGAGGTAAACCATCTACACACAGACATTGCTGTTGATGTCAAATAACTGGGACTGCTTTGTTGTTTTTTTTGGGGACAGTAGCACAGCTGGGGGACACCATCAATCTGTCGTAACTGCTTCACATCCTGTTTGCTTCATATCCAAACTGTTCATTTGGCTTGTCACTCATAATGAAAGGAAAATTATGATCAGTCAGCAAAGGAGAAGTGACAGTATCTATTAACGAACATGTAAAATATTTCTACAGTTCAGGTGTTCAGAAATATCCATGTGAGTTTTGGCCAGCCTTGCTTTTATTCTGCATGATGCTTTGTTTTGAGAAAAATGCATCCTTACCAGAGGTATGTTTGTATTCTTTTCTGCTCTTCTCTTTCACTCTCTCCCTCTCTCTCTTTATGTATCTTTGGAGCTTGTCACTACTGACCTTAACCCCCACCCCCCCCCCCCCCTCCCTTTTTTTTTTGTTTGTTTCTTTTTTGGTTTGTTTTTTGGTAAAACCTTCCAACTTCTGGATTTTTCTACATTCATAACATTTTGTAGACAGCAATATGAGATGTGATTGAAAATGGAATATGTGCAATGTTGACTAAAGAAAAATATAATATATTCAATAAAAATTCAGAAAACAGAATTGCTTAAGTTGTGTTTTTTTTGCATGGAACGCTGATGACTTTGGATGTAGCATTCGCCGGAATGTAGGTTGAAACAATATATTGCTATGCAACTGTATCGTCATGTCACACCTGCTTTTCTGCAGTACTGTAATCTAAATAAGTATAGTTAAAAGCACATTTCATTTCAACACGTGACATCATAAACTTTAAAGTGTGATATATCACTGGATGGTGTTTGTATCTTCAAAATTCACGCACACCACGGTCTGTCAGAACCATGTTTTACTCTGCCGCACCACGCCGTCTGTCCTACTAGGTCCGTTTCCAGAAAGTAAGTACAGCCATGAGCAGCTATGCACACATCACAAAGAACTGCAAAATACAGAATAAAAAGATAAGCGTGCATAAAACACGTAATGTAGATGAAGTGATGGAAAATACAATTGTCTGACTTCCTGTGCAGGTCGTTCTATCTTGTCCTGCTTGACACTTGCCTGAAGCGTACATGGTATACGTATTATGAATGACGCAATAGGTAGTGGCCTTGCTTATGCACTTCGGAAATAGGCTGCAACGGTAGCTATGGAAACAGGAGCAATGACTAAAGACCATAATACCATATTATGTAAAAATGGGAGTAATGGTTGTTGTAGAATAGTGACTGATCCACATATTTCAGTTGCTTGTTTCAAAACCGACATGTTCTGCTCTGTTCGTTTATCTAAAAACATTATATAAAGTTGAATGATTGGAATGTGTTGCAGTTGCTCCATATTGCCAAATTCTCTGAAACAAACTTTGACGATGCATCGTTAGAGGAACCTTCTCTTTTGCAGCAGCTCTGTTGGACATTCCTGCAGTCAGCATAATTACTGCACCTCCCCTCTAGCTTGAAACATCTGCAGAATAATGTTGTGTGTAATAAAACAGCACATTTTATTGTACCCTTTTTATTGGGACCGGGAGAACACCTCACTAATAATTATACGCTTTAATCAGCTACTTTATATGCCACACCTGTCAGGTGGATGGATTATCTTGGGAAAGAGAAAAGTGCTGAGTAAGCATTGCTTTTTTAACAAACTTCTGAATAAAATCCGACAGAATTAAGTCTTTTGTTTACACAGATAATGTCTCTGCTCATTTATTTGAAATCGTAAAACACTGAGTCCAAAAGTGGTGTATTGATAGATTTGTTTATTCATAATTGAATCCTCAGCTTAGTCGAAGGACTAATCAACTACAGCCAACATGTCTCCTGTTTTCGTTTTCCTATTGCCTTTCTCATATACTAAACTAATATTAAATGCATTCAGTTTTACTGTGGCATGCTTATAACAAGTTAAATTGAGTCTCCATTTTAAAAAGGGGTCAATTAAATGGAGTTCTGGCCATGTGATCGCACAGTCTTATTTTTCTCTCTTTCTATTCCTCTCTTTTTCGGCACAGTTATTGTCATGGTGTGATTGTAATCTTGAAAGACAGGGCGATGCAGGTTACTCTCCTGTTTGGTCAAGTGGTGGTTTCTGAGATGAAAAATTCACCATCTTTTTGCTCCACTAAGACTTTTAGCCCCACAGAGAAACGCAGCAACAAAACAAGAACATCATTGCAAGAATTAAACATGGACCATATCACTCAGAAATACAGAGCGACTGCTTCATTTAGCCTTTATTTTTGCTCAGTGCTGATAATAAAAAGGATCATGTAAGGTTGTGCTTGGTGTTGGCATGAAGAGAAGCTAATTTGCTAAAGCTCAGCATTATCTCCCAACACTGTATCCGTTTTGTTTGCTGCTGGCTGAACTGTTGGGACATGTTTGTGTACACCGCCTGCGAGCCTCAGTCAGAATCGGCTCCGTCAGCAGCGGCTGGGTCTCACAGTGACAGAACGTTTTCATCATCAGTGGCCTTTTACGGTGGCTGCTTTTTGAAACTCGACGCCCAAGCTATTCATGTTTGACACTGTTTAAATATTTTAAATGGGTCTGTTGTGGTGCAATTACTTGACTCTTGGACAACCACCAGTTCATCCATCAAGCTAGTGATGGACACATTGCAGGCCGCCAGGCTGTGCTTTCCTCCTCACAGAAAAACAACATAAAAGTCATGTGAGGATACAGCTTGTTTGCCAAAGTCCAAAAAAAGACCAGGAAAAATCTTCAATACTGTTTTTTTCAATGCTCCATAAACCTCTGAAAAGTCAAGAAGTTTGTCATAAGTTTGTTGTGTATGACAGCGAAAGGTCGATGTATGACTTTGGGATCGGGTCACCGTGAGAAAAGTAGACCAAGATTGAGGATACATATATATAGTAGCTCACCCTTTACAGCTGTCTCAAAACAAGACTATTACACAAGGTCTATTCTACACAATCTCACTCTCACACACACAACCACAAACAGCAACAAGCACAAAATGTTTGCCACACACACCCAGACGGACTCATTCAGATGAATGCTTCGTCATTGTGATCCAACCTGAAAAAGCAGCGATGTGGAAAAAATCATTCGATGTTTTGCTTTTGTGGTTGCACTTTCATAAACCATGAACATGGACAAATAAGCCAGTCGTAGGAGGCTGCCTGATTTTTTTTCTTCTTGTATTTGTATTGCTTTGTATCCATCAGAAAGGATAACAATGTTGTTGTTTTTATTCACATTTGTGTTTTAAAATGCCTTTAGTTTTTTATTATAGTTTGATCAAAGCACTGTTTCTAATCTATCCAAAGACAGGGTGAGGGATTTCTTCACAGTTTACTAGTTGTTGCAACCAAAAAATAAATGTTTATCTACAGCCCTGGATCTTTAAATTGGAAACAAATAGATTCAATACAATTCTAGCCAAAAAGCAACAGGTAGCGTTAGTTCACTCTATTCCTGACTCTGCCAGCTCCTGTCCCTGTTCACACAGTGGGATTTCTTCATAAAGGCAAGTAGTGCTTTCCCCTTCCCAAGGCTAACTCAGCCTCATGTCTGTACACCTTTTAGGGCTGTGCATTGAGTAAAAGTCCATAAATCCATAGGGTAACAGATTTAGCCTCTAAATTGTGGTATTTTCAACTTCAGAAATAATCAATTTTACTCAACAATATTGACTTAAATATACTGTGTAATTGATCTTATGGTTAAAGACATGCTGATCAGTTACACCGGAGAGAGTACTGTCATGCTACGAGTATTAAACATGTTTGATGTATGCAGCTACTTTTCCCTGCTCCTCTCTCTGCTGTCATGACTGTGAGCATTGCCGAGCACGCTGAGATACATCAATATACAGTACAGTACAATGCAGAACAAACGCCCACATACAAAATGGCGTGCAAGCCACCCTGTGTATAATTCTAGTGTAACAACAGAAAGTTGAACCGTGATCTGTACGGACCGAGTGTGGAACACACGTGATCCGGTGAAACGGCTTTACTTCGTTCACTCTCGACGTGTCTGCAGCTAACTTAACAAGGCCATCTTCAAAAAACCATGATCTAGCTGTAGTAGCATCTTATTTCTGGCAACTCACAGGAATTTTTGGAGGCAAAGCTTCTTAGGATGCACCAGGAAGGAGAGGGCATCCTAAGGAAGGCGTAGAAAGGTCGCAGATAGCCTAGCAGTTAGCAGGCAACCTGGGTTCAAATCCAACCCAAGGGCTCCTAACCAATATAAGAGCAAAAAGCCAAACTATAAATAAACACAACTCCAAGCATGCACTGGGGTAACAAGTGTTCTCACCGAGTACACCCGGTTATTGAGGTGGGAATCTTGTCTTTGTTTCTACTGTTTCAAAGATGTTTGCTTTTTTTGAATAAGCGATTATGAGAAAATCATGTTTGACCTCATGTTTAGAGTTGCACAAAAGAATGAGAAAACTCCAAGGCACTATTTAAACACACAAAAAGAGCAAGAGCAATACTTTGACGTATTTCCACATCAACTCTTTATCAGGAAGGTAAATTATGAAGTTGTTTAACTATCTGATGCTGAAAGGTTTGAGGTATGTATGACAGTAACCTGAAGTATGCCTCGTTTAAAAGACTCTTTTTCTTGCTTTTCTATGACTGCATGTATCCCAATCCAAATAGCACATCAAACACACACTTTCAAGAAAGCAGTCCTTCCAGAAGTTTTTAAAAGTGAATACAGCTGGCTGTCTTAGATTCAAGAGCAATAGCCATGAGTTTTAAGACTGGTGGCAGAAAGCCCTGGCTCAACTTGTTGTATTCTGTCAGAAAGCTGACTCTAAAATTGCTCTTCGCTAAAAAAAAAAAAAGAAAAAAGGCATAGCTTGCAAAGTATGACAGTTTATAAAGACTATGCTTAAAAAACCCAACATATTCATTGAGAAGAAATGAATGGATTTGATTCAGAATTGTGGCTTGGAAACTAACACAGTCTTGTTAAATACATTCTTAACATTAAACAGAAGAAAAACAAGACAGAATGCCACCACAGCAATGTCTCAGCTTCACACTTGTCACAGTTCCTGCTGCTTCTGTGACTGTCTACTACTGTCTTCTAAGAAAAGACTCCATCACTCAGAGGTGTAAGACTACACCTGACAGGAAACAATATCTCCACACATGGACCCAGGCTGTTCTCATACATTCATGCTAGTGAATTTGGCGTTCACTGTTTCCCCTCTGCACTAGAAACCCAACGCCGCCCGGACTGCACACTGCTGGCCCATGAAACCCAATCGACCAAATCCCAAAAGGTACCTGCTCACTTCTTTACAAACATTGTCCTGTCGCAGGGCTGCGGATGGAAAAGTGGTCAGCAACAATTGTGCTTGCAGCTATAGACAAACTGTTCTTTTGCATCCAGCAAATGTCGGTAGGCCTTGTGCCAGACAAATACAGCATGACTCAGGGCCAGTGACCTCCCCAGTGGAACATTTACCGGCTTCTGTACTTAGATCCAGTGGTGCTGACCTTGGACTTACTCCCTTGGCATGCTCCTTTCACTCTCAATCTATTAAAACTGACAGTAAATGACAGTGGATGGATGTGTTGTAAAAGAAAGATACACCACTTTACAGTTTCGCTGTTGTTCTTATCTTCATCCAGAACGATTTTTGTCGATAAAGAAAAATAGAAAACTGGATGGATGGACAGACACTGAGACATATACATATTTATTCAAAGATTCATTTACTAGATTAAAACTGTAGTGTGAGATCAAATATTAGCAAAAGTGAGGGAAATCTGAGCAGCAGAAAGAGAAGAGAAACAACAGCCCAATCCCAAATCAACCAACTAACATCAAACCATCTCTTGGATTTATCTCCCAGCTCAACAGCTGCTTTGAAGTCGAGAAGCTTAAGCAGCTTGTTAGGCTTCAAATCTTTCTGTACATAAATACAGAAGAAATCACAGTTTGGTTTGTCGGGATAAGGCGTTATTAGTCTGATAAGACCGTCCGAAGTGTGAATGCAATCCAAATGTGCTTCACCACTCTCAGCCTTATTCTTACACTGAGCAAATGAATACTGTAGGACAGTCTTACCTCGGGTTATCTCTGAAGTTTTAAACAACAGTCACATATATAATCCCAATAAAGTCGTATCAATACCTGTTTTGAGACCGTGACAACAAAAACAGAAGTACGAGGAGCTTAATATTGGGTCATTTCTTGTTTTAAATTATTAAAAATGCAGCCAAACTCCTGCATGCTTCTAAAGTCACTTGTGCTGCTCTCAGTCTGTTTGTTAGCAATTTCAATGTAACTTTTGCATCTTTATGAGGCTTAATCTTTATAAAATACCAAAAAGACTAGAGAATGTTCATGATGTTTGAGTGTTTATGCCTTTATGACACAACTGTCTGAGTTCCAACATTTACAGAAGACCATTGATTGTTAAAATGTCAAATCACAAACGCTGAGCGCTGAGCTCATCCCAGAATAGAGCCTCTGACAGATCTCCATCCGTCTCTGACACTTCAAGGCGTGAGATTGAAAGAAGGTCAAGGGTCTAAGTGTCAAAAAACAGGTCCGGGTCTGGTCTGGCATTTGTGCTCAGCAGGTCTGGCCTCTCGGTGTCGAGGCCTCCCAGAGCGTGAAAGTGTATCCTCGCTGCCAATCATTGCAGCCGTCTCCAAGGTAAGGTGGAGGAGAGTCTATTTTTGTTTAAAGACCACACCAAAAAAATTTGTTTTCTCAGCTCATATGACGAAGGACGCTAAATAGGTGACTGAGTGTGTTCTCTCCAACCTCATCCTTCATCCCTCAACTGCAGGCCAGAATGAGCGCTTGGCTTTCCTAGTCCATGATGCATGATAGTCGTTGCACAGTTGGGCTGCTGCATTGACATTCGTGAACAGCAGCTCCATTCATTCTGTTGCAGATTGTACAATTCAGTCACCGCCAAAGAAGATTACTCTCAAACTGATATCGCTTGAAAAGAGAGAAGAAACGAGACAGTTCTCTCTCTGACATCTGAATTAGTCATGTGATCGGTCTCGCTCTGCTCATCTGCAGGAGATCAATTGAAGTGTATTCCCCAAACTCCCGAGGATGCTGGGAGTGGAGAGGCAGGTAGTAACTATGAGGGAGTGGGGAGGGAGGAGAATGGTTTCAGTGTTGGAAAGCACTTGGGTGAAGTGTATGGAGGGAAATTTCTGTTTGTTGTCATGGTAACAGGCAGTGTGGTCTGTAGCAAAAAAAACAAAAAACATATCCCTTGCACAGAGGCTTGATCAGGATCCAGTGGCTCCTTGCAGAGCAGCTCCTCTCCTCCATTTTGAACGTGAGAACACTGATTATGCTGCAAGTGTTTAATGATCCATGATGCTCTGAATCAGACGAAACATACAGATCAGCAGAGCCGAAGACAAACAGGGAGAGTCTTTTGAGTAAAACTCGGCTGGAGTACTGTCAGGGTGGATGTAGGCTTCATAAATGGGAGATGAGTCACTGAGCTGTAGTGGGGAGCGTGATGAAGCCTTTTTTTTATGGTTTCCGATTTCAATGTAATCATGCATAAAGGTGAGAGAAGAATAGTGTCACCAGCATTAACATTTACTGTAAGGGTGATACCAAACAATGTGAGAGGCAGAATGTAAGTATCATCACGGTTAAACGTTGTTCTGACAATCTGAGGAATGAAACCACACAAATATGATTATAAACAAAGAAGGGGCCCAGATGTTGTCATTACTGTTTTACAAAATCGTGTTTTCAGATCCCAGATACTTCCAGATACTCTCTTTCCCTGATTTCCGACTCTATCTATCATCCTATCTTTACAATAAAGGCATAAAAATCCCAAAAATAAGTCAAAAAATGGAAGAAAAAAAAAAAAAAAAAAAAAGACATTGACTTGACCTTCGAGTGTAAGGCAAACAGACAAACAAAAAAGCCCTTTACAGAAATAAAGTCAAAGATCCAGTTTCCTGCTCTGAGAGGATGTTTACAGGAAACTGCACCTCCTACTGTACTCTTGTTTTCTTGGATTTCTTTCACGTTCCAGTGTGTTGATGTATCTCCCTGATTTAACTCTATCTCTTGGCCAGTTAGGGGAAAAGAATTAGAGCTGCATACAAATTCATTAAAAGACACTTTATGGCAAAATGAAATAACTGATAATTTCTTAAGGATTTCTTTTTTGGCTTTAATTAGGAGTAACAAAGGTATTTGCAGTAATGGATTGTGTGTTGGTCAAAATGTCGTGATAAGAGGAGTTATTGAGGGTGATTAAGACATTCTATAGATAAAGAAACAGTAATGAATATAATCATTAGTTGCTGCCCTGGCTGGGATCTGCTCTCAAGATCCCTGGGAATGGATAAATGGATATACATGATGGATGAAACAAACCTCACACAAGGGACAACTTTAAAGTCCTGAAGTTCAGGACGAAAAATAACCTGCCATCTGACAGTGTTAGGATTAAATTTAGGTTATGATGGGGATTTAAGTGTGGAATTAGGAAAAGACAGGAGTTAAGGTTTCGTTTCAAGGAGTGAATATGTTGTCAGTTGAGGTCGTCAGAAGTGTAGTAAGACAAGTGTGTGTGTGTGTGTGTGCGTGTGTGAGAGTGTGTGTGTGAGTGTGTGTAAGAGAGACAGTGCATTAAAAGGCGGGAAAGCCGCCGAGTTTGTCTACAAAGACTCAGTGTGAGACCTGGAACTTGCCTCTTTAGAATCTGACAACTTTTAGACTTCACTGTGAATGAAGCAAACACAGAGACTTCACGACACAAACCGCATGCCGGTAAAGAAACACACTCTTCTCCTCTGCTTTACTCTACCACACACACACACACAACACAACACACACACAAACAAACCAACCAAAGAGAGTGACTGAATAAAGAAGAAGCAAACACATACACATGTCACGTGCCTGCCATTCACTACTGACTGTAATCCCCTGAAAAACAGCAGGCGTAACCTGCCACAACTCTGCTTTGATTGGGTACACGATTGAGGGAAAATCTACATATCTCCCTTGCCATCAAATAGACGATGCTAAAATTGGCATGACCTTTTTGGAATCCTGTTTTTGAAGCACAAAAATAGAAATCAAATGGCTGGAAGGGGAAACAACAACCGTCCTCCATTCTGAACATCACAGTCTGCGCCTGGGAGCTCAGGCTTTGCATAAAATGAGCATTGATAAATTTAGCAGCACTTACGTAACTAACACTCAGTTTGAATCTTCCTGATGAGACAGAAAAAGACGTTTGTTTTATTTCAGCCTCTCTCCTTTAATCAATTTTGGCGGTAAAAACCGTAAACATGCAGCAGCGGTGACAGCTTCGCTCGACAAGGAGTGGAAACAGAGATTCACTGACGAACGCCATGCTGCAAAAGTAATGTTGAAGAAGAAACCCCCCCCACCCCACCCCACCCCACCCCACACACACATCTCATCCTCTTCCCCAATCTGCAGCCTCCACCTAACATTCACATGCAGAAAACCTCAGAGAAGCTGTCAGGTTGGGTTGGTGTTAGATGTATTTAACTTTTACTATGTAGAGCAAACGCTTTTGGCAGAGATTAACCCCCAAAACTGAAGTGCACATTGTTAATATTAAAACAATTTTTCCCAAAGCTTTGTTGTTTAACAAACAGCTCTGACAGTAAAAAGAATAACCCCTGTCAGTTCTGCAGGATGTGTTCTTTTCCCTTCACTGCATCTGCAGGCAAGAAACGCTCAGACTCACTGAAGCACGATGGTAAGAGATACCCATCAAATTGTGTGTTAGCTGATGAGATGCCGCCATCCTTTGCTTTGGATGGACTGTATCAGTTTGAAAAGTCTTGTAGAATTCACCAGCTACAGATCCTTATATTGTATTAATTTGTGAATCAGGTGATGCATTTCATTCACTCTCACTTCTCGCTTGGATTCTGCTTTTGTTGGAGAGCATACCGGAGAGATAAACAGCACAGCTGCAAAGCGAATGTCAATTCATCTCATCACCACGAAGCAATTACCTCTCTCTAGACTGTTGCTTAGCTGCTTCTGCTCCACAGAAACACCCAGAGACTCGAAGGGAGAACATACTGAAGGGCTGCACACAATCTCTTCCAATTCTCCCTTGGCAAAATGACCATCCAGCCGTGCCAAATGTGGATCAGGAGCCAAAGAGAGATGAGCATAACACAGGCAAAAGGAATTCTGGGTAGTACAATGCCAGTGATAAGCCTTTAGATACTCCTCTTGCCATTTTGTTCGACAGGAGCGGACTCTTTGATGACTGTGGGCCCACGGAGGACAAGGTGGATGTAATGGTCTCTCTGCTGCAACTCCTGTCCTGGTGATGCAATATCAAGAGGAAGTGGATATCATGAATATAAGGAGGTTGTTCTTCAAGCGTTCATCGCTTTAGTTATCAACTTTTATATAGTTAAGAGACTCAGAAACACTTTGAGATTCAGGATTGAAAAACAATGTTCAGTAGTATCACTTACATCGTGCTACATTAGAGAAACATAAAAACACAGACTATTTTCTGTTGTCTATTAAAATGTATTTTATTGTAATGTAAAGTCTTTTTCTTGGCTTGCTAATCATTTGCTGTTTGCAGCTTCTGAAATGTGTTGATCTGCATCTGTTCTGTTTTATGACACTGAAGCCTGAAAACAGTTGAATTTCAAACCAAACAGGCAATTTAGAGTAGTCACCAAGGTCTCGAAGAGCTAGAGCTTTTTTTTCAATCAATATACTGGCATTCAATGGATACAGTTGTTAATTGATACAGAATATAGAACAGAAAATAGCACTGGGAGATATGGTTAAAATCAAAATGTGGTTTTAACCACTTTTACAAGTTGCCAAATGTAGATACAGGTGACAAAATTCATGTTCAATATGAAAATTAGGAAACATCAGAAAACTGAGTTATTTGTTTTGCAATCACAACTTTGTACAAGAGATTTTTGTCCAGCTTGTAAAGCTAATTCAAGCAGAATTGTAGCCAAAGAAGTCCAGGTTATTCCTTGAAAAATATTCACTGCGTTCATTGAATATTCTGTGGTAAGAAAATTAATTTAAATTGCCAGTCACAAAAGCACAATTTACCTTCATATTTAACTATTATTTTAAAATAATATTTCATTCAATTTCAACCTGCCATCAGTAAAACTGATCAGGAGAGTAAATGATGACAAAACAGCAGGTGCACCTGGAGCTAACTATACAGCAACCTGAGACAGATGTTGTCTAGTTAACACAAATTGCATGATTAATACGCGCACACCCACACACACACACATAAACATGCCTGATAGACTGCCTATATTCCTGGCAGTATAGCAGTGACAGACAGCCAATCAAACTTCCATCACCTTGCTAAAATGTGAAGGACGAAGTATGTCAAACTGAGGCAGATGGGAAGTGTAGTCCCTAAAGCCCACTTTACTAATTAATGTCTAATGATATGCAAAGATAAAATCTCCTCCATCAGCCATTTTTCACCACATGTTTGGGTGCGTAAGACTCATAACCTCTGGCTTCCACAGATGCCGTTTCAAAAATCCCGACGTGGTCCTTTGCTCTGTTTCTTCCCTGCACAAAGGCAACAAGGGGAGTATAAATGAATACTTGCGATCGGCTTTACACTGAGGGTGCATGGTTAATGTCCCATCTGCACTCACTGCCATCCAGTCCAACTCCTCTCCTGTTATCACATTGCTCTTGCAAATAATAAATGTCAACAGGCCTTTCCTTAAAACACTTACGGTGGTCAGAGTTTCAGAGGAGATCTCTTTTCACACTAACTATGTTTGCGTGAACTTCACAGCACCAAGTCTGTATTCTCTAACTGTGTACCATGCTAACAAGTCAAAAACAGTCTTTTGTTTTGTTTTGAAACAGGAGAGCCTAATATATCCACTTCGCCGGCAGGAGACCAATCTCAGGAGAAATGTCCTCTTAGCCTCTCAGAACTAGTTGGACACTTCAACACAGGTGTAACGTAGAGCTTTCTCTCCAACAGTGTCAAACTAACTCCACAGCCCCGCTACATACAGACAAAGAAAGAGAAGACACACAGTCATCATGCCCTCTATCAGACATAATAAGGTGAAACAGGGAGACAAGAAACACAGTGAGAGAGACAGAAAGAAACAGTGAGACAGACAGAGTTGCAGTGTACGCCTGCAGCGAACATAACCCCCTCCCCGTCTAGACTAAACCAAACACCACTACGCACCAAGTCCCCGCTGGCTGGGAGCTTTGAATCATCATAAACAAATTTGCATCTGCATTCTCTGCTTGTTTGGAAAAACTACGCTTTTTTTTTTTTGCCGCATGAACACTTTTATTACCTTTTATATCTATCTCTTTTAAAATCTTTAATATGGAGAAAATGAATCATTTTGATAGATGAACTGGTTTTATCTTTTTGCATCAAACTCTCATTTCTTATCAAAATATTGATTTAATATATTGAATGTATGTTAGAAATCAATTTCCCTCCATAGCTCCTATTTTGACAGAGTACTCTTTTAAGTGTTTCATGAGGTTATATAACCCTACAAATGTTTACTCTGCATAAATAGCTTCATCTTATTATTTGCTCGCTTCTATATCCTACTTGTTTTGTTGTATTCTCTTTCCTTTTCTCCTGTTAAAACCAATTCCTTTGCCGCTTTGCTGCAGTGACAGAATTTCCCCACAGGGATCAATAAAGTTTCATCTCATCTTATCTTTTATGAATCTGTGCTCAAGGGCAAGACCCTCAAAAACATAAAAGACACATTTACTGTGAAGCCGGCAACATAGATTTGACCAGGAAACCACTGCGACCTTCTGTCCTGCCCTCCTGTTTGTTTATATCTTAGCAAATATTGTTTTTCCACAGGGGTTGCGATGCAACATAAAAAGTATTTTTTTTTCCCTTCAGTGTATTAAAGACGTTTATCAGAGATATTTATAGATATGCAAAACATTATTCCTTTAATATCATAGTGCAAGCCGCAACAATACGTTTCAGCCTCAGTTACCTTTCATAATTGAATATAAAATGTTGAAATCTTTTCTGATATCCTAACTTTTCAATCGAGAGCTTGAATGAACCTGCAGCATCCACTGGAACAGGACAGCGACATCATTAAGCAGACATCTTGTGCTGCTGTTTGTTCCTGTTATATAAACTGATCTGAAACTGGTCGTCTGAAATGTCTGTTATAATTGTCCATTACACAGAAAAAGGTCTCCATGTCTGCAGTCACAGAGCCCTGTAATGCTCATTAGGTATCAGTGGATCATTATGTGGTTACAACAAAAACTCTCTTGTGATAAATTACAAGTTATAGAACACTTCAGAAGGACACACACTCGTCAACTTACCCAACCAATTCAAGAGTGTCTGAGCCATTATCGTGGAGCTCGATGATACAAATTTCTGATCAATGAATTCAAACTCAGTCTCAGTTCAACTGAGGTCATTTTGTTCCAGAGCTAAAAAAGTTCTTCTTGTCCATACTAATATGACTTGAAGTTCTTAAGTCATCGTTAAAATGTCCTTACACACACTGAACAAACAGTGAGGAGCTTGCTCTGAACAAAGGTGGCAGTGTTCAGGGATTGGTTTGGTTATGCAGCATCAGACTTTCAGCGAACAGTTGTCCGTTAATAGTCAACACCACTTGTATCTAAGAAACGCTGGAACACCCAAGGACCTAAATCGGAAAACAAAGATCTGCTGACATAAATCAATTTTAATAGTTTTCACGGATAAATTCCCAACACAAAAGGTCTTTGTTTAAACAATGCAGTAAATGTTTTTATCTTGATTTTATTTCACATGTACATGTCTAATTTTGACAACCTCAGAGCAGACAAGCCTCTTGCCCCCCTGCGATCTTTGGTGATCCCATTTGGGAGGGGCCAAGACCCCAGGTTGTGAACCAATGGCTGCCTGAAAACATCTGCTAAAAGACAAATGAGTGTGCAATTAAAGCCTTTTGAATTATAAATCACATTTGTTGTAAATAAATGAGAGTTTTATCCTTTTTTACCTTCATCATCTAATGTGTTACTGTAAATGCATTGGGCATGAGAAAACGAAATGTATGCAATCATGCTTTCCCCCAAACGGCCCCTTTACGGCCAGTGTAAGTCAGCTTAGCTCCACTGAACTACTACTTTCTATTACCGAGCATTTTGGTCACATGAGTTGTTAATAAAATAATAAAACACAAGCGTCAACCTCTGGTGTTGAAAAAAGAAGCCACTGTAGAAATACAAAAAAAAGCACCTCTGGGACAAATAATGTTTTTTGAATTAAATTGAGTTCCTAAAGTGTCCACTTGAGCAGATCTACACATTTAGTTTACAGGGTTTTTTTTCTAAATCTCATTGGTTTTGATGTTATTAAGCCTCAGTTTGCATAACCTGGGGCTTAGCAAAGCTTTATAACAGTTGGACACATGGTACCTTTTTGCCAGGAGGCTTAAGGCTGCACATAACTCTACATATTGTCTGAGATGGATGTAAAGTTAAGGAGATATTTCCATTTTCATCAGGCGACCACCATCGTTCTTCATCTTCAGTAATAGGTGACATCGCTGTCATGTTACGTCCATGTTTTATACAGTCTATGATTAAACAAAAGATTATATGGGTGATCAAGCAGTTCAAGGAGTACGTGGAAAATGGAAAAAGAAGCTTCTAGTAGTTTGAAACTAAGTGGGTTCTTATTGCATTTCAAAGTATCCAAAGTGCCCTTGTTTTTCCACTGTGTGAGCTTATGATTTCTCAGAAGACAGTTTATTTTATCAATGATGAATAGGATTTTGCAAAGGTCAGAGAGATTAAAGACGAATCTATGAGTGCCTACCAAAATGAGTTGGCACACTATAAGTTTTGAGAGGGAAGCTTCCAGCTGCCTTCTGTTCGCCGCTATTGATCATCAGAGGAGACAGACTGGCAGGATATAGTGATGCTGTGCTGGTCCAAGTCCCAAG
The DNA here is from genome assembly GCF_947650265.1 of Symphodus melops. NCBI lineage: Eukaryota > Metazoa > Chordata > Actinopteri > Labriformes > Labridae > Symphodus > Symphodus melops. The sequence continues at coordinate 5,057,889 of NC_136693.1, forward strand.
ACTGGCAGGGCAGGAGAATTAATGTCACTGCTGCTTTATGCATGGACCGTCTAATGAGATCTGGACTCATTCTGGTGTAAGGTACTCTACGCATTTAAAGCTTTGGCTTTTTCCTTTGTTGTCATCTTGCCTGCAGTGTTCCTGTTCTCTATAAAATTGCAATGCTTCATGTGGGATTATTATAGTATACTCTTAAGACAGTGTGTGATTTATATTGCACTGAAACACATTTGTCTGATATAAAGCATTTAAATAGTAATTTAAACAAGGAGTGTAAAACGAACTTGCACTCATAAAAATGAATTGCATGATAATAATGAATTTAAAAATCTTTCAATGCTTAACTGTAATCCATCTTAAACATGGCATGGTCATCCCTCACTCGGGTTTACTGAAGTTAGTCATGCATAGCACGGCGTTAAAGAACTGCACACAAACCAAACCCTCAAACCCTGAACAGCTCTCTGTGGATTTATAGATTCTGCTGAGTGTTGCAGGAGGTCAAAATGTGCCTTTTTACGCAGGGTTTTTTTCTGGCTTGTTTTTGGAAGCTTTCACACCCATCCACAAGAATATGACAGAAGCAGTTGTTAATTGAAGCATCTGAAAAACTGTAGTGGAACTCGAAGGAGAAGGGAAACTACAATCAAGTTAACCCTTCCTTTCTAAATGTACTTTTATTTTCTTATAAACTTAACTAACTTAACTAAATAAAGTGGAAAAAAGTTTCATAAGAGAGTTTGTTTGTGTCCCTACACTTGTATTGAAATGATCACTGTATCCCTGCAGTCTGATATCAAAACATTGTCATTGCAATTCTCTGATATTATCAACAGTGGTTGGCTGTTCAGAGATAACAGGCCCTAAAATGTTGTCGAGGACATCATGTCATCATCATTTCAAAACTTAGACAGGGAGACCTGAGTCAGGCAAGGCAACAAGGCAAGTTTATTTCTATAGCACATTTCAACACCAAGGAAATTCAAAGTGCTTCACACAAAAACATCAAAAAGCGTCATGGCAGAGGAGAGAAATGAAATAAGCAGTTTAAAAAAACAAAGAAATTACTGAATGTCTTTTTACCACATGCATTTTTGCATGTCCTGCAAAAACAACAGCTACAGTATATAAGCCCAGATTTCTTTCTTCTAAAAAAGGAGAATTATAAATAAAGATGATTTAATCATTATTTATTTAGTTGCTGTCACCTTTCCCAAAGAGTCTACTGAGGATGACCTCTGTCCGATCACTTAATACACTTCCTGATGTGCCTTGACATTATTTATTTAAGGGAATTTTTGACTTGCCTAAAGGTTTCTCTTTCTGCAGGACACAATCTCTAAGCTGCATGGGGAGAGAGGCACACTGACAATGATCGATCATCAAGCTTGTATTGTTTAGACGCTGAGGCCAGATGTACATTTTTCACACAAATCCAATTCAACTTGTCATTCGAAACTATTTTGTCAGAATCAAAAAGTAAAGTGTGGGCTGGACTTTCATGATTATTTATGAGTTTGTCAGGAAGCCAGTCCTTACACAGGTTAACACTGCGGATGCATTCAGGTCATTTTGTTAACAAGGCAGACGTCTTCCCAGTCATTTGGCTTGCAATTCTTTTTTTTTTTTCATGTTGTGCTAACTTAAGTGATACACACCAATAATCGTTCATGTATACAAGCTGGACACACAGCCTATCCTTCACTCACTAAGCTCTGTTTATGTTGTTTGTCAGCATGTTAGGAAAAAACTACTCTGCTGATTTTAACACAACTTTTAAAGAGACAACTAATTTTGGGCTGAGTGGTCTCAAATAACTTCATACTTCTTTTTTCTCAAAATGATTTTTATTGAATTTTCTTGGATGCATGTTCACATTGTAATTCGATGGCACAACAGCACATCTAAACCAAAACATGGTAAAAACAAAAATGAACATTAGTGGTTTAGGAAGGAATGTACCTAAACCCCACATACTTCTTACTTCCTATTCTTCTTGTTTTCTAAAGAAGAAAAACTCCATGTTGTCAGTCATGTATCATTATCATGTTCATGGATATAACTCATGTTTGTAGGCCAAGGTGCTGTCTATTCCTGAACATGAAAACTACACAGAAATGTTAATCATACCTAAACTCATGGTCTTACAACAAACACATTCTTGTGCGATGCTACTGAAAATCAATGATGTAGCTTTAGTTAATGGAGCCTGTTGTACGAATACAGCTCTCAAGAACTCCTCAAATAGAAGCAATAGCATTGGAGAAAATGTACAGTCGAAATCACAGTGGATCCTCTCGAGAAGAATTGTGTTCTATGCAGGTTACTCAACATGTTTCTCTTTGTTTTGTGCACTGTGAAACAAATAAATTCCCTTTGACAGCAGAGGAACACAAAAACAGGCGGGGTTGAAGTATACTGATTCTCCACTCAGGGACTAAACATCAGTGACATGAGCGCCCACCGCTTCTCCCAGCATCACTCAGTGCAAACAGACACAGCACAGTAATACAATCGTTGGGACGTCAGAAGATCATGCAGTCTAACGTTCGGCTACTTTATAATGATCATTTTCTTTATAATTCTCAGTCACACACTGTACAAACCACTCTGCTGTAGAGTTGTTTGTCTCCAGAGTTTTAAACTGGGATATTATACTGGAAAAGATCAAATGATATCGATACTAAGGTGACAACAATACTAGTATTAAGAATCCCCCTGTAGGGTTATTTCTTGTTTAATAACAAACATCCATCGCAGGAAAACTTCTGCACGCTGTCGAAGTTGCACATTGGCAAGCTTTGGTATGTTCTGATAGTCAATTATTGAAACAGAGAGAGATTGTAAAAACATGTGGTATCTACATTTTTGACAAGACTTACTGTGCACCTGAACAAATGTGATTTGTTGGAAACTGCTGGATCACACTTAAAAATAGCTGACGCAGATTCTCAATGTAACACTGAAGGATAGCAGAGTCTGAAATTCTGGTATTGTTCAGCTCTAAGAGGATCAACAGCTTTAAAATATTTAAAAACTTCAGGGCACACACATCACAGGCATGTTGAGCAGAAAAATAAGCATAATTTCATCTAGCATGTTGGAGCAAAATGACCACTTTCTAAGTAAACACAGCAACAAACTGACATGTAGAGTTTCAAGGCTGTGTGTCGTGTAACAACCTCCTTTACCCACATGTTTTACAAGCAGAGATCGCATTAAAGCGGCTCAGTAAAGCGTCCACACTGAGTTGCGCTACATCTCACATGCTTTTGTGTTCTGTGGCTGGGCTGCAGATGAAAAGTGGGCTTTGTATTCCTGATGGTTCGTCAGCTTTGTAAAGGGTGCTGGTTGATGTAAAAAAGATCAGCCTGTGTCTTTCTGTTCCTCCTAATGTTTGTTACTGAAATGTGGGTTAATAGGGGACAACTATGCAGGACATAATAACTGCATATTTTTCCATCAAAATCCTTCAGCAAGGGCAGTCGGGGGGTAATTTAATGCTTTGTTTTTCATGCAAAACAAAGTTGTCTTCCTGTTGAAATGAGGGATAATCTGTGAGCTTGCATTGTGTGCATTGTGTACTTTGAGCGTCTTTGGCCCGAACACAAAAAGATGAATTAGTTGCAGTTAACAAAAGCTAAACTTGTCAATGGGGAAAATGCAACGTCACTAATAGGCTTTGAGCTTGTGTTAGAACCGGTTTACAGCTGCAGAGATTCCCCACACAAATTTGATGTCATACAAGAGAACAAGACAATTATGAAAATGCATTTGAAATTACAGGTGTGTTTTCAAACTGATTTAATCAACATCTGCATCCACTTTTCCACCATTAAAAAATTACAAATTAAAGCTGCAAGCAAACATTTGGTGAACGATTCTGCTGTGTATCATTTAGGATCAGAGTTTAAAGAGATTGAACATGCCAAACAATGAAACAGGATTTAAAAAACTGTCTTAAAATGTTAAAGACCTTAGTTAAAATGGATGTACCCATGCTTTCATGGCAGCTAAACCAAGAGCAAGATAATAGTATTTTCTGTTTAATTTTGAGTATCATCAATTTTTTTTCTTGGAAACAAAACAATTTAAAAAGTAAAAGTTGGTAACTTCAATCCTAAATACTTTGGAAGACTTATCTGAATGCATAATAGCTTAATTCTTTTCGCTTTTTTTGAAGAGGAGAATATTAAATCCCATAGCTAAAAAAGCACAGCTGTTGTCATCCTCTCATCATGCTTTGGTTACGTTCAAGTAAGCCAGGGCACCGGGTGGCTAAGTGGTTCGGTTTCACACCGATGTACAGAGGCTCAAGTCCTTATTGCAGCGGCTGTGGGTTTAAATCCGACTTCGCTCTTTGCTGCATGTCATCCCCCACTTTCACCTTCCAACAATTCCCCTCTCTTTTCAGCAATCCTATCTAATACAAGCAAAAGCTGTGTTTGCTGTCAACCTCTCTACATTTTGGGCCTCATATTCAGTCTCCTAACTCTGGACTCATGGTGGCACAGATGCCGATTATCATTGTGGCCCATAAAACTGACCCACATCTGTCAGCTGCCAATGTATCATTTGCTGAGCGAACAACAGCAGCCAGTGATGAATGGACCTGCCCCGTCTGCTCAACGTGACGCACGGCTGGCTCGCTGTCCAGCACCGGGACGCCTGACGAGCTCTACAAATGTCCACAGTTTGGTAATGTTCATTTCAAAATGCTCAAAATTGAGAGACCAGAAAAATGCCTAACTTGAGCCAAAAAACACGTTACAAGTAAAGATAAGTTGAAATAAGAATATACCAACAATCAGTGAAAACATGGCAAGTGAAAGCAAGATAAAGGAAAGGGCACCTTAACTTCACTAACACTCTTTTTAAAGATATTTATTTTTCCAATTTGTAGCCGTTGACTTTATTAACATTTGTCCATTCTTTCCTGCAATTACTAAATGCACATTTTAACTAAAGAACCCTCTAAGTCTCCTCTTGAGCAAACAATAACAAGTAAAAATTACAAACTTTAACAAACTTTTCATCACCTCAACAGCAACATCATCACCATCATCTTCATCAACGACAACAACAGTGACGCTCAGCTTATCTCACTGTCACTGCAAAACCCATATGTGGATTTACAAGATGCTTCAGCTGTGAGCACAAACTAGCGACATGTTATCTCGAGCACACACACTAACACCAGTCCCATACACGTGACACCACATGACAACACTTCCAGTTCATGAGGCTTACTTACTTACTGTACTCGTCTGGTTCTCCTCGTCTTCATCCATCCCGTTGCATCAACCGTCCACAGTGAAGTAATCCACTCTACTGTTTTGTTGACAGCGCAAAAGTAGTCCATTAAGCCTCTTATTAGCTTTAACACAATACCTAAATGTGTGTCACAGAAATAATAAAACACTTAAAACAACTGCTTGACTAGTAACTGTTAAGCTAGCTTTAGCTTGTTTAAGTTTTACCGCAAAGCAAAAGGAAGCAAAGTCAACGGACTTTTTCGCTCACGTTCCTCCGAGGTCATGACATGAAAAAAAAACCTTTAGCATTTAACTGATCGTACCGTTTGAAATTATGTGTTTAGGATAACAAATACAAAAATAAATAGCCACATTTTTATTATGCTTCAGTTCTGTACAGTGTCTGTTTTCCCCCTGTCTCTCTTGTTTCTCCTGTCTCCCCCCTGTGTGTCATGTGGCGTGGCAGCCAGCTGAGATTTATCATCTCATCAACCACCAGTGCAAATATACCTCTCTCTTGAATCAGTTCTCGCTGGATTATTGTGATTTCTTCAGTGGTATCGTACCATCTCATCTCGGCTCTCGCAAGATCCTTTGTGAAAGTAGTGTTTCTTAATTGTTTACTCGTTACTAATATTCCTTGCTCATCAGTGACAATGATACTCACCTGTTACCTGCCTGCCTGACTGACTGCTGCTCTGCTACCCAGCATGCTCTTCACGTGAGACTCACACTCACATGAAAGCACTGATAATGGTTCACTTCACCTCTCTCGTGGCTCACAGTTTAATTTGTACATTAAAGAACATTGTTTACTGTCTTACCTTGTCTCTGAGTCGTGCATCTGGGTCCAAATATTATTCACCTCTGTGTATCATAACAATTATTTACAGTTATTTAAAAAGACTACATTCTTATCTAAACTTGTGAACTGGCCTCCAAATAATATGCTAACAAATCTGAGTAAAAAATCTGAATTATATTTGTGGTTTATTGCAGTGTTTACAAAAAGGTATAACCTTTAAAGCAAAGCTGCTAAAAAAAGAGGAGAAAGGTGGGTGAAGTACTTCAATGCAGTGCTTCAAAGTATTAGAAAAATATCTATAAAAATATAGAAGACAACTTCTTTAAAAAGAAATAACACAGACTATTCTATAAAATGTAAACTTTACTGTAACAAAGCCTTTGGTCCATAGATTTACACAAATTAGCAAAGCTGAATAATGCATTTTTGACAGATTTTTTTCCCCTCAGGTTTTTGTATAACATCAGGATAATATACTTAAGGTTCCGTAACAAAACTAAAAGAGCTTAGATCCAAAGAAAAAATAATAATAATGGAAAAAAATATTTTCCCCAAAGCGTGTCTGAGCTTATCTTTTGAAGGAAGAAAACTAAGAGAATTGATTCTGAAAGCCCATCAAACTTAATCATCCTCCTCGTGTCTTATAACACTGAAGCTAAGCTGCCTGTTGGAGGACGTGGATTTCCCTCAGGTACTTTTTCTGCAGCGTGACTAAGTCCCTGTTACTTCTTCCCCCAACTACAACAATAACAGCATTCGTTTGCTGCGCAGACACCGGAGAGGGCAATCTACTGGATGGTGACAGTGGGATGATGTGCGGATCACCTGCGGGTGGTTGCCCCCATGTAGTGTTTGGTTTTTTTTTCCCCGGCCTTTTGGCTTTAGGATCTCTATGTGCGTGACATGAAAAATCAAAGCTCTTAAAATAGCAACCACCACTAACCCTAGTGGTAAAATAAAGAAAAGGGATGGCATGTTTTCCCCTTGATATAGGATGAATTTCCTTATTTGAACCACCAATTATTAGAGAAAAATAATTAAAATTCTGGTTCAAACGTATAAGTTGAAGGAACAGTTGACGATATCCTCAAGGTATGGCATATCTAAGCTCCAACTAAAACCTACTCTGAAATTTTGAGTGGTAAGTTGGAAGTGGCAGCTGACAAGCTGACGTCAGTAAACAGTTGACTGCACTGCTGCATCTTTCCCTCATGCCTATAGCATCCAAAATGCAATACAGATGCTCCAAATGGCTTGTATAAACTATGAACATTGACTGTTCCCAAAAACGTATTCTGCTTGGCACCTGAATGTGGCTTCTTTTTTTTTTTTTTTTTACCTGGTTGCACATTCAAATATGCATCCAACAATTTTCAACATGTGCAAGGAAAGAAAGATGGAATAACTAGCCAGAGTGCTGACAGCTAAAATGCACCCATTTATTAACTTCAGTAAATGAAAGATGATGATGTTAATGCCTGAAGTAAAGCTAAATGTTTAATGAAATCTGGATTAATGAAGCCTGAAAGCAAAGGTATAAACATCCTGATGAATATATTGATCCAAAAGAACACTGCTGGGGAAAAATACGAGTGTGCTGCAGGAAAAAATAGATTTGAAAGGATGAGTTCATGTGTATGCAGCACTTTATAATGTAGGTCAGAAGTTGCAGAGATTCATACCAGGAAATGGATGTACATTATGGTTCAAAACAAATGTGTTTCTTTAAAGATGACATATCATTCTTGGATACACTGGTGTCACTTAAAAAGTGTAATCCTTTTATACCAGATAATCAACAGTGCCCCAAATGGCCAAGAATCATCATGACAAGCTGTGAAACACATCCGGTCATTTATCTGTCAGAGTCTGCCAAAGTGTGACACGGTGAGGATGAAAAAGTCTCTTAGACACCTCCAGCTGCCCGGCTGAATGGCGTATAGTGTCTCAAAGCTTGTGTTCACAGTTTGGGCCTTCTGACTCATAAACTTTACCAGAGGATGATGTCACTCTGAGGACTTCGGCAGAGGAAGTTCAATCTAACACCTGGCTGAACAACACTTCTCCTTTGAGTCAGGGAGTGTGTTTGGCAGCCTCAGCAGAATCTCGTTCACTTCAAGGTTTATTTTTACAGACATGCACAGCAGATGGCAGACCAAAAACTCTCTCTGTATTTGCACTGTGGACGTTTTGTTGTTGTTTTTCGTTGTTTTAAAGAAAACAATACTGTTTTTTCAAATGCTTTTTGACAAACATGAAGAATTGAATATTATTCAAAGTTTTACATTCTGAACCATCAAAAGATACTGAGATTAGTTTAAACATCATCCCTGGTTTATTCATCCTCAACCCCAGTTTCTGTTATTCACCCCTTAACTTTTTATCCCAAATCTAGATTCCATCTCTTTCAATGAATTTAGTTTTATAATAGACTGAATTTACTTTTCTAATTGATCCCTCATTCTCAAAATTAATCAATAATTACGGTCGTAATTAAATGAGATTATTGGTTGAGTTGGTGTCTGACATTAAAGTAATTATAAAAAGGTTGGATTATAAACCCATTTTATCCCGATTGTTGATTTATATTATAGCCTTTCTGTATTATAGGATAATGGCTTTGTGCTTGGACAACAAAGTTGATTCAGGTAGGATCAACTATAAGATCTTATTGGATGAGATCAAAATAGCAATTTTAAGATGACGGTTAGATTTATTTGCTGAGCAATGCCAAGAATGATCCCTAAAAGCACACATGAGAGAGAAAGAAACTTTAAATGTCCCTAACAACAGACAGAAACACCACTGATGAATTCAATCTACAACCCTTTTATAAATCAACAATTTCAAATCATGTTGTAAATCTAATCAAGCACACTGATCAATTATAGTGAGGATTTGCAGAATCTCTTGAAAAACTCTTTCTGGTTATTTTGCGAAGCTATTTTCTTCTTGTGAACACAGAAATACAAATACTGTACAGCCACAGATACACACAAACACACGCACACACACACACACACACACACACACACACACACACACGCACACACACACACACACACACACACACACACTCACACACACACTACAGACAAAAGCAAATATGAAAACCTCTTGCTGCCTCCACCACTGTGTTCTATAAATAGTGAGTGTTATAAATTGTGCTCATGCTTAAATAACACATTCATTCAAACATTTTCTTTTCTGTGACATTTAAATACGTAAGAACTGTCAGAACAATCAGAACACCTCAGATGTTTTTTAAAGGGGTTGAAAAAAAGTTCAAATTTCCCCCTTAAACATTGTGAGTCATTATGCATGAATAATACCTTCATCCGAAATCATATTTTTAAACATAAAAACAACAAGTCAGGGCCTTTTAGCTGGGGAAACAAGAAGCCTGAGGTTGAACTTGTTGTGTCTGCCCTTGAGCTCTCTTAGGATCGTTGGTGAACGGCCTGCCTGAACAACATTTATCAGCTCTCTTCCTTGAACTCTCCTGTCGTTTATGTTCTTGCTCATTTTGCTGTAACATCTCTTAAATGACAACCCAATCAACATATTAACAAATATTGAATCAGAATATCTAAAAACATCTGTGTGAGTGAGAGGAGATTTTAAAAATGATCTTGCATGGTATATTGATAAGATATATATAAATATTTTTATTTTTTATTTTTTTTGTTGCATTTAATTTCTTTGCTCCTGAAGGAATGCTCAGTCAGGTATAGGCTCTTGGGACAGTGAGTATTAAAAAAATACTTAAAGCCTCCTTAAGTTAAAAAGCCCAAAAGATGGTTTATAAACTAAAATAAATAATACAATTTGGTTAACATTGGGTAACCGGACCAATGTGCAGGTAAGACAGTGGGAGCTCTATTCTTCAAAGAAACCCTCTGTTTCCCAGGGCCTCTAGGAAAGGATCCGAGGGGTGATGAAATGAAAAAAAAAAAACTGAGTGTGAAGCACTTGATGTTGCATTAGCTTTTCATGCATAGCCTGCTCCAACCTCCACCTCAGGGGCACGGAGGTGTAGACAACAGGAACAAGGAGAAATCCGTCCTGCATATTATCCCGTATGCTCTTTTGTAAAGTGTCCTCGGCACCATACAAATAACGATTGATTAAGTGATGAAATTAGGTCTGCAAATGAAGTCAGTCAGACTGATTATTTAAATAAAAGGCTAAAGGAGGAACCTTGTTGTGAACAACACTAGAACAAAAACACTTTTTTATTGTAATGCTTGTAATTAATGAAACCCACATATGAATATCCCAGCACTCTGCAATTCACCTCGCCTCTACAAAGTATTTCAGGAGTTTTAAGCTCATCCTTTATTTATGACCTCCTAACTCACTGCTCTTGTTTGTGCCTTTTCATGGCAAGCAGCAGTTTCCATCTAAAAGTTGCCCATAAATCCAGTGAACAGCTCCGAGAGGCAGACAGACACCGTTATCAACTAGCTGGAAACAAAGTGAAACGTTTAGAATGCAACAAAGCTACAAGAAGAGTGAGAACTAAACATTTTTAAAACAGCCAGAGACACAACGCCAAATACATACTGAAGTATCTGTGCAGATGCTACAAGTGTAAATAGGGATCTGTAGTGCAGTTTTAGTTGAGCCTTTTTTAAAGTAATTTGTTCTTTTCACCCCTTACTCTGACTCTCTCCATCCATAGATTCTGTACACGTGTTTTTTCAGGCCTGTATGTGAGAAGCATGACTGAAGTGCATTCTGAATTTACCTTCAGGGATAAAGTGTTTCAAATAAATTAAAATAAATATATACATCTCCCCTCTAAAGAATAAGAGAGGGTGATCCATGCATCCATAACATCTCTACATGACTATTGTAATTCTTTGTATGTGGGCTTAGACCAGTCATCCATTCAGCGCCTGCAGCGAGTTGAAAATGTGGCTGCTCGCCTCCTGACTGAGAAATTCTAGAGGGACCACATTATACCCGTGCTTCTCTCCATCCACTGGCTTTCTGTCCCATAAAGAATCCATTTAAAATAGCTGGTGTTGGCTTTTACATTTCTTAAAGATGAATGCTGATTGTGAAGATTTCTGCCTGTTAAAAGGAAGTTTTTTCTTGCCACGCTATGACGGATTAAGCTGGGCTCTTGTAATATAGCCATAAGTAAGGTCCTTTACCTGCTTTTTGTAAACATAACAATGAGCATGGTCTTGTTACCTGCTCTTTCGTTAATGTTAACAGACAAACAGTAAGGTCCTTTACCTGCTTTTGTAAAGTGTCTCGAGATAACGCCTGTTATGAATTGACGCTATACAAATAAAGATTAGATTAGAATAGAAAGGGATTGAGACAGTCTAACCCATCTGCCCCCTAACATACAGTGCATCCTTATCATAAACACATCTTACTGTATACAGTCAGAACATTTTCATTTAAACGTTCAAACACTGTAACCAACAGTCTCTGCAGAGCTGTTCACTCGGAGAAGTGTCCCATCACACCACATTGGACTCTCTGTACTGTATGTGCAGGCGTTTGTTCTGGCCAAACACCAATTGATTTTTGGAACGACAAGTGGCCGGCACCCAGATGGTTATATCATCATTCATTGTTTCAGAGCCACACAGATTAATTTGATCTCAGCAGGATAATATCGGTCAATCAGGCTGTAATGTAGCTGTAATAGTGTGTATGACAAAAGGTCCCAACCCCACCAAAGCAGACGCGGAGGAGGGGAGCGCTGAAGAGACAGGAGGCAGATGTCCAGCAGTGAGAAGTTTCATCAATCAACAAGCCGCGTTCTCTGACAGCATCTCAGAAACACACTGACAGCCTTAAAACAGACAACGCGGAGATTTGATCAAACTTAGCAGAGTTGAAATGTTATGTAGAATCTAAACAAGCAAAGAAATGAGCTTAAACTACAGTATGTATGGCCCTTTGATACATACATCAAGGAAAAACAGGCAGCGTTTTAAGAAACAAGTTTTGTCGGTGTGGGAAAGGGAAATTAGGCGTTTACGCTCAGAGTGAGGGAGCAGCCTCCTGCAGGTGCTAACACAAAAAAGACCCACATTTTTCTTTTTCCAATGTCATCAAATAATGTCCATCAAAAGTCTAACTGGAAAATCCATCGGTACAATACAAAAAAACACAAGAGAGTTGATGGCCTACAGAGTCGATGGTCTCTTAACCAGAGGGGTTCAGAAGACCAGAAAAACTGTATACAAGCCCCATTTATAATTCACTATTTCTTAATGAATTGAAACAGAAGGGAAGGAACACAGACACTAAATACACACTGGGGTAATCTGACACAGGTGTGACTAATGACACAGGTGAAGACAATCAGGAAGGAGCACACAATCACAAAGGTGGGAAACAGACAAGAAAACAAGAAATGTAACACAGGAGGCAAAATCAGCTAAATAACACAGGAAACACTTCAAACTAAACTTGGGGATTTGATAATAAGAACACTCATATGGGGAGATTGATTGATTATGGAAGCCTCGCCAGCTGTTGATTCCTGTTTGAAACATAACTTCTTCATAACCTCTGATCTGGTTGGACAGTTTGTCATATGTAGCAGTAATTTCTCAGTTAATGACTGTCTTAAGTCTGCCTTTGATGTTCTCAAAGTTTCCGAAGTTGATGACGCACTTCCAAGTGCATATTGATTTCAAATGTCCTTCTGGATTTTTCACCAAAACTGGAAATTAACTTTGACAGCAGAAGAAGCAGACGAGCAATTCACTTTGAAAAAAACAGTTCATGAAGGAGTTGTGAAACAGTGTGGTGAGCTTCAAACAGAATCAACATGATGTTAATTATGATTGTGGGATTAAAACAGGATAAGAAACTTAAAACCATTGTTGAGCTTCTTTGAATCTGCCTTGATTAACAACTACAGTAATTTCTGTTTGAAGTTGTTTAATTTCACAGCAGATTTGATTCATATATCATCATGCTGTGTTGCATTTGATGACTGTCATCTTTCATTGGAGAGTTGATTAATCCTGTGGAGGAGCAGGAATGTTCATGTACAGTTTCCAAAAACATGACAAAAACAAAGAGGGCAGAGATTTAAAGCATTATGTCCTCATGAGTAAACAATTACACAACCTCATTCTGTAGCAATTTGTATCGAAGTACGGAATTTCTTTTTTGATATATTCAGATTACGAACAAACAAATGGGGTCATGAACTGAATAGCACAGCATGTGTTTGGCTTCACTCGCTAAACATCAATGGCCATATTTCAGTGATATAAAGAATATAAGGTTACCTGGCACAAATGCTTTAAGGGTATGTGGAGCTTTTAACAATGGAAAAAAATAGATAGACAATGAAGAGTTCTACCAACAGCAACCGTTGCATGAATGTATGGATATGAATCCATGGATTGGGTATGAATCAATAAAGTAAAACTTCTTTGGAGCAAGTGATTGCATGTTAACTTCTGGGCAGGATAATCAATATTCAAACCGATGGATTTGCTGTTGCTTTAAAGAAAAATAATCACAGTGTGTGTGTTTTTGGATTCACTTTATGTAAAACAGCAGTAAAGTTTACTGTCCAAAAACACACAAGGCACGCACACAAACACACGTTTCATGCACACAGACACTGGTCCTCTCCTGGACAGGGGTTTCTTTCCACATGATTCATCTCTCTGGACACTCTCTGGTCATCAGCTCAACATAATAATGAATGAACTGATTCTCCAGCATGTCCAAGTAAACGGCGATCACAGGATGGGCCCTGGATGCCTCAGCCAAGCTGTCTCTTGCATTAAGGTTACATAACTGAGGGAGTGGAAAAGTACATGTATGTATGTGCATGTGTGTGTGTGTGTGTGTGTGTGTGTGTGTGTGTGTGTGGGTGCGCTCTCAGTTCCTTTTATTCACAATTGCGTTTTGACTTTGCTCTGCTGAGGATTATGTAGGTGGCAGAGAGCTTTAAACAGCATCCTTTGCAAAGGTCATTATCAGCTATTCTTGTTTTCATTTTTTTGAACAGGCAGAAAATAAGACCTTTTCCGAATCACTCAATCTTTATCAAACCAACAGATTCTGCTGTGAAAACAATGTCTGCTTCTGAAACACCCACAAAAAATTGTTTTGGAATAGGGAATTGGTAAGAATCTAAATTGATATTCAAGTCAAGTCAAGTTTCTTTATGACAATTCGAAGTTCTTCACACAAGACGTAAAAGCATACAGACAATTCTGCATGCTGCTTTTAGTGATAACTGAGATATTAAACATATGTGACATATGAGTTTAACCTATATCATGCACGTATTGATATGCATCTCATCCAATCACTAGTTTCATTATGCCTTACATATTACACAATTTCAATGTAACACATATTAGTTATTCAAATATAAAAATCTAATAATATCTGAAAGTTTATTTCTCTTTTTTTCTTTGATAGAAATTAAACATTTACTGTTTTGCATTTTTGTTAATTCTGATGGAAACATTGTCACCGTTTTTTTATAGTCATGCTTCACAGCTGGATTCTTGCCCCTTTTGCAACTTTTCTGCAGATCCTTTGGGTATGTTTGTAGGGACCAAAAATCTATTCAAGTTAAAATGTCATTGAAAGGGCACACATCTTCCTGTGCAACAACAAACTGCATGATCCCTCAGCACTTGCAAAGTCCTTGCCACTTTGCAGGTCAGCTCAGGGTTCCCTAATGTGTTCACGTCCTGTTAGCTCACTGCTAAAATGCCTCAAACCTACAACAACACCTCCTGCACCCTGATTCTCCTGACATCAATGGAGTCTCAGCAATTCTTTGTCATTATCTGACTGGAAGCGCTTGTGCCATGTGACTGTGTGTGAGGATAGTCATTGTGCGTGTGCAGGGTGGTGGGGCCCTTTTTCACATGTGCACATGTGTCGTTTATTTGCTCCCCCTGCCGCTTTGCTTGCTCGTGGGGGTATATAGCTGCCAGCTCTTACTGCATGCAGCACAGAGCAGAGGGGAGTGTTTGTGTGAGAGTACTGCTAGAGGGAAAAATCCCATAACAAGGGTTTGGGTGAGTGTGTATCAGAGAGAGAGAGAGAGAGAGAGAGAGAAAGTGTGTGTGTGTGTGTGTGTGTGTGTGTGTGTGTGTGTGTGTGTGTGTGTGTGTGTGTGTGTGTGTGTGTGTGTGTGTGTGTGTGTGTGTGTGTGTGTGTGTGTGTGTGAGAGAGAGAGAGAGAGAGAGAGAGAGAGAGAGATAGATAGAGAGAGGGAGTGTGTGAGTAAATACAGTATTTGGATCAAGCAGCAGAGTGTTTTTGAGGCTCTGTGGAAACAAGATCAGAGTTTTTCAAAATTCAATTTGATTTTATTCCTGAACTCCAGAACTCTACTCAGGCTCGGTCCACACACCAGCAGCTGTATTAAGGCCAACACTTGTGTTTCAGACACTCTGTTTGGAGGATCTGGGAGCTGCTTTCAGAAGGCTGCACATCATTGTTATTCATTGCCCCCTTTTGGTGTCTTTCCCTAATAGTTGCTCTGTCAGTGCTGAAAACTCTCTATACTTTCTCTAGCCTAACTTAAGACAAGCATTTTCCATTGAGTTGGCAGGGATGATGGCATTGTGCATGTAGAGAAAAGGCAGACAAAAAGGGTAACGGTAAAAGATGAAGCACGTCTTTATTATCAAACAAGCCAAGAGCAGGAGTTGTCTCTGTGCTTCAAAGGCTGTAATCCAATCCCAACTGCTGTAAAAACTGACCCACTGCATGTCATGATTGCAAAAAACACTTTCCAAAAAAAATACATGAATCAAGTCAGCAGTTTCAGGTTGACTTTAGTGTTACTTTTGTTATTCAGAATTTGACCAAAAACACTCTTCTTGTTTTGCTCCATGATTATGTGGCTCATATGTTGCATGATAAATTCCCTTTTATTCACACAATTTCTGTATAGCAAGATGTATTTCCATTTAAAATGCTCTTGAATATTTGTCATTATTTTGTCAAGGTGAATTTTTGATGTGAATATTCAATGAAAAACTACCAACAAGACAGAAATGAGACCATAGTCAAACAAGTGTATTGTTAAGCGTAATGTATTGTAGTTTAATAAATCTGTATTTTTATGTGTTACTCATAAAAGCATAGCATCTTTTTTAAGGTTTTATATTAATTTAGACTTAGGTGTAAATTGCACTGTTAACATACAGAATGTGGATAAAACCATGTTGCCCTCAAATAAAGCAGTCTCAGATTTTGTTGAAGAATCATTGCAGAGTGCATCCTATAACCTGAAGCACTATGACTGCATTTCTGTGGTTTCCCTGTAGGTGACCATGATACAGCCAGACTGTTGTGAATGTGGGTGACATCACCGTGGACGCCACATCATCTTGTCTTTTGAAGTGCTGACTTTGAAGAGTACGCCGTCACGCCGTCAAAAAAAGGCCTTGAAGGTAAATTTATCTCTCATGTGATTGGAGCGTTTTCATACTGCTGTCAGTATCATCTCTTTATACTCTGCCTTGATTGTTAAGTTGGCACAGGTGAGCTCAATCACCAGCTGCAGCAAGCATCAAGCAGCTGCAGCTGAGTGGTAAAAAGGAGAGAGAGAGAGAGAGAGAGAGAGAGAGAGAGAGAGAGAGAGAGAGAGAGAGAGAGAGAGAGAGAAACCATATTACTTTCCAAGACAAACTGTTGATCTCTTTGAGCTGACTCTTGTACTGTGACGTTATTTTCCTTCTCAGGTCCAAACTGTGTAATTTTTGCTTAAATACATGTCGGGGTGAGACGTTTTCAGTTTAGATCCCGATAAGTCACTGAGCAGGTGGAGGGTGGTTCATCAGATTACAACATCATTTTTCAATCATTAAAAGCCAACATGATAGCCAGTGATCAACTTTTAATTGAATCCACCTCATCACTACCAGATTCTTGCTCAGCTTGGTAATATCCACATTATATCCATATATGTATCTCTCCCATCTATATTCCAGTGCAATTTGTAGTCCGATCTTCTCGGGTCCTCTTAAGTGCAGCCTCCTCCTCCCCCATGTCGAGCGAGAAAATGACTTTCTAGGAGTGCACATTGCTCCGAATCATTCAGTCAACAGTAAAGTGGGCTCACACGAAGACACAGCGCCTGGGGGGGAACTCACAACATCATGTTTGTCGTACACACACATCAACATCCACGGCTGGCTCATTATGGTAATTCATTGGCCCTGAAATAAGAATGAGCCGCTCGCATCCTCAGGCTGAGGCTTAGCATGCGTCTCTGTTGGACTGATCATTTGTGAAACATTAGAGAAAGGGGACCAGTGGGTCAAGTGATGTGATATTTTTGGGTCAAGATAGTCTAAAATATAGATTTTTCTTCTCTTCTCTTGTTGACCTTTTAACTTTTGTCCCTGCTGTTTTTTTTTTAATTGAGTGTAACTTAAACTGGACATGTAAGTTAATTTGAAAGTTCAATAAAAAAAAATCATTAAGCCTTTAATTAAAAAGGAAAATGTTACCACAAGTTAAAGTTCTGTTCAAGATTCTGCAAAGGGTATTCAGACAGAAAAGCCAAAATGAGTCGAGCTTTCAGCTGAAGTATACACTTTGAGAGGTGTATCAAATTTCATGTTTTCTTCTCCTTCAAACTCACGGAGGACTGCTGAGATCAGCCAAAAACACACACACATTTGCATGCACACAGATTTACAAACACAGCAGCCGGATGCACCACAACGACCAAAAGTCCAATAACTCAGTCAGAGTAATCAGGAGCAGTTTTTAAAACCAGATCCCTGTGTAACTACTGTACTGGCTTTCTATAATGCAAATGTACATTTAGTCAAGTTCATCAAACAGCTAGACATTCTTGGCACCCCAACGGAAAGGTCCCAAAAAGTGGGATGGTACGAATCGGTTATTTGAGAATCTTTCCCGGGATTAGTCTATGGAAACGCTGCAAAATGCGCACTGTACCGAGACAAATGGATCCGGACCGCTCAGTGGAAACGAGGCTTAACACTGCCACATGGCTTTACATTAAAGGATATAAACCGGGTGCATTATATGTGGACACTTAAGGGTACCTCGTGTGTCTGTATGAGACTCTGGCTGTAGAAAAGCATCAGGATTTAAAGACTGAAAGGAATTGCTTTTGTTTTTACATTTTTTTCAGGACAAATCGTATTTGTACATATGTCAGTATTTCACCCTGAAGGAGGCTTGTTAAATAACTGTAATCTGGAACAAGTGTCTTTGCAGAAGACAACCTATGATATCTGTTTGATTTCCCTCTCAGCCTGGGTTCTAAGATGTAGGTCACATGGTGATTCATCTCAGAATCATCCTTGCAAAAACAAACAAATAAATATGACAACATGGAGATGATAAGTGTGTGGGAGCTGCAAGAGCCAGTCCGACGCCTCTTTACATCTCCATCTCTCTGACTGTATCTCCCTCTGTCTGTCTGTTTGTCTGTCTTGGTCATTTTCATTCTCTTTGCAGCTCAACGCCCTCACCATTTGTCCACACGACTCAGCGCAGTCAGCCTATCTGCCTCGACATGAGTGCCCTGCCAGACGCTCATTTGGAAATGGGTTAGGGCTGCATCAGTGACTCAATTGAGATGCATCTGAGGATGTTAGCTTTGCTCAGGGCCTGCCACTGTCGTCGGCGATGCTGCTGCAGCTTCGATCACAATGGAGATGGCTTTGTGTTTCGTTCAGACGTGCTCATTAATGTCAACTCGACGTGACAGCGAGGACAATTCACAGGACTATTTTCTACACACTTTGTTCGCTGTTGTGCTGCCCAAAGTATTTGTATCCAGAGTCGTTTTGACAGTTGAACTTTTCCTAACAGTAACATTTGTTGAGCT
Source organism: Symphodus melops (assembly GCF_947650265.1). Taxonomy (NCBI): domain Eukaryota; kingdom Metazoa; phylum Chordata; class Actinopteri; order Labriformes; family Labridae; genus Symphodus; species Symphodus melops. The sequence continues at coordinate 5,076,793 of NC_136693.1, forward strand.
TTTAACACAGAGGTGGTGCGTTGTGGCACAGGCTCTGATGCAAGTTGAAGTATTCAGGTGAATGTCTTCAACAGTTGGTTATATGAAATTTTTCAAGGCTACTTTGTAAAACTGTGATACCTCTTTTTTTTCCAGAGGTCACAGTTTGTATGAACGCAGCCAGACACAGACAGTCCTTGTCGACTGGACCGATGCACTCTCTCGGGGCGGTTTCATCAGGTCGAGTGCCAGCCTGTGATGTAACTTTGGTGCTGACCTCTCAGAGGCAGCGAGGGAAGCCTACACATAAAAGTAGTGAGCTGGATGGGACCTGACATTAGTGTATGAACACGTCAAAGTCAAACTCTGTACAGTTTCATGGTTGAGACATTTCTCAGCATAAAGGTTTCGATTTGTTCTTGATATCATGGACATCCAACGATGCAAAAGAATCGTTCTCAAAGAGAAGAAAAGGAAAATAGATATCTGATAATGGATTGACCATTTCACAGATCAATTCAGGAAATTACAATTTGCAACAGCAGCTGTGGACAATGTGCTCTGTGCAATAACATGATGCCAAAACAATGTCATGTGTAATAATACATGTAGCTTTTTGTTTGGGTTTTCTAACTTCTTTCTTGTGCTTTAATTTTTTTGTAGAACCGTTTAAATGTTAGATGACTTATTGGTGATTTTATAAAGTATTTGTATATTTTATTTGGAGAAATAGGGACAGAGATTTATTTGACCTTATCTTTGATCTGAACTATACATGTCTTGTAAACAGTTGAATGTTGATCTCAGAGTGACAGTCTAATGGTAATACATGTTATGATATTCATAATCCATCTGTCTAGCCACCCATCTTTGATCTCATGTTTCCCCATTCAGAGTCGCTGGGTGCTTGAGCCGCTCCCAGCTGCCTTTGAGCAAGAAGCGGGCTCCAGCCTGGACTGGTCTCCAGTCAATCATAGGGCTGATATTAAGAAAAAATAAATAAACAAACAAGCAACATTAAAACCTTCTGGTTATTTAGAGTCATGAACCTAAAAGGAAGCCTTTGGCCCTGGAGTGAACTCACACATGTGCAGGAAGAACATGCAATCTACGCAGAAAGATCCCGGTCTAGCAGGGGATTTCTAAAATAATGATGGATTAATTAGCTGGATCTTAAAGTAAGATATGCACATGTCATACTTTTACAAGCTACATTGGGATGTTCAGGTATAATTCCCAAGAAAAAACACCCTCCGAGCTGTCCTGGTGTCTCTGATCTGCTTCATATCTTTAAAACTTGCTTCTTACCGTCTTTTCTTTTTGATAAAGCAGATTTACAAACAAAGCGTCTTCAAAGAAATGCCAGTGGGCCCAGAGAGCACGAGCTCTCTGGGGAAAAATGTTAGAAAAATCTGCTTGATGTACTAATTTCCGGTGACTTGGCTTTGTTATTTTTCATAGTCACAGTACGGCTGTGTGTTCAAAGTCCAAATTTCAAAAATGGGGAACCTCTTTGAAAGTAAGAATGAAACAATGGGGACTATAGAGTGGCCAGTAGGCCATTTTTACTAAGTACAATAAGGGTGACTCAAACTGTATTGTTATTTGAAGGAGGCATTGTGATTCCTGTTGAATTGTCCTATAAATCCTGCATCTTAATGTTGAATTTCCTTCTTTGCAGCTGTTTTCAAAGTCTCATCACTGGTTTTAAGCTATTTGTCTTTCTTTCTTTTTTTTATCCAGCCAGAGGAAATAATGCTTGCATCTCCCTTCGCTCTTCTGCAGACCAACCACAGCTGGGTGATTTTTCTAGGTAAGGTCAACTTGACACACAATTTGTAATAACAAAGAAAACTGCAAATGTTAGAGCGTTCATCAGTGGACAAAAGACTCCACTGGCTAAATAATGACTATATGAGGATATTTCTAGCAGACGATATGATCATGACACTCAAGTGCAGTCACCCAATAGTAGCTCCAATCTTGCTAGCATTAGTCCTAGCTCAACCACCCCCACCTTGGTTAAGTGACTCTATGCCTTGCAGGTAATAGTCACTTCCTGTTTTGTTCCCTCCCAGCTAACACAAACACAAACCCTTTCTCATGGCGAGGGAGCAACAGGCGCTCAGGTTCCTGCCTGGAAGATGAACATAGAGAGACACCGAGCTCCCAGGGAGGCCTTTGGTGCAGCATGCAGGCAGCTCCACTGACAGCCCAGCACATAGCTGACGGAGACAAATAGTAGTGGACTTTTTATGCTCCGGCAACTCGCAGCTCCCCGCCTCTAACACACACACACATACGCACACAAACACACACACACACACACACACACACACACACACACCTCCACCGCCTTCTCTGTCTTTTTTCCTCTATCAATGACATATACCTGGAGATTGGAGGAACAGCAAATCAACAGCTCCTGGCCTCCTGTTCTGGGGAAAAAATAAAACAACAACACAAAAGAAAGAGCAAGAACTGCAGAAATGATGCACTGTCATTTTCCAGCCTAACTCAATGTGAGGGAGGGGGAAGTCTAAGAGCGGTAATGCAAGGGGAGGAATAATGCTCACAATTTACAAGACTCCAAGCTTTGTGCACTTATAATCAATAAAGTATCTATCTATCTATCTATCTATCTATCTATCTATCTATCTATCTATCTATCTATCTATCTATCTATCTATCTGTCTATCTGTCTGTCTGTCTGTCTGTCTGTCTGTCTGTCTGTCTGTCTGTCTGTCTGTCTGTCTGTCTGTCTGTCTGTCTGTCTGTCTGTCTGTCTGTCTATCTATCTATCTATCTATCTATCTATCACTAAAACTAATCGGCAATGAAACCAAAGCGCATGTTTACAGGCTGCCACGTAAACCTTACACCATGTTTTCTTGATTGAAAGTCCAACATAATCAGAGGTATAAATAAATTAGAAAAACTTGCCAGTCTTTTACTGAACTTAATCTGATTTTGTTGATACATTTTTATTGACAAGAATAGTTCCATTGTGATGCTCCTGGTGCTTGAGCTCGCTGTGATCAAGTGAAACCCGATGAGTGTTGGGTAATGAGCACAAACGACACAGAAGAGTCAAACATCAATGATAATCCATGTGTGGACATTTTTGCTCCTGGGCTCAATAGTTGATAATGAACACATTCTAAATCAAAGACTTTAAGGCGTTTAACAACATATACTAAAACAATATGATATTGGAGCAGCTGATTCCATCACAACATGTGAAGAGGGACAATAACATAAAGTAGAGGACAAATGATAAAAGATAGCCTAAAGACATAATTATAAAATTAACATTGGGTAAGTTGTGATGAATGGAATTACTATATTTGAAAAATGTTATTGTTATTGGAAAGTTAGTTAAACATTGAACAGTTGTCTTGAAGTCTTCTTTCTTTCATAACAGAGAGCGATCGTTGTGTTTAGCAGGACGAGACGTTTAGCGCCCTCTGCAGGCCTATTCCACATATTAACACTGAATGGATAGATAAATGCCGTAATGCCTTTAGAAAACACAGGGATCTTATTCTTTAAAAACTATTTGAGGATCTGCTGATCTTTTTTCCAACCCAACACTTTGAGGCAAATGGCTGTCCACCTAATGCTCGATCTACTTCCTGTTAAAACAATGTTTTTTTTCTACTTAAATTCTGTATGCATTAAGCTGATAAAGTGTACATGGGTTCACTTCAACAATAACTGCTTATTCTTTTTCCACATGTGGGCATCAGTACACAGAAACAACTATCAACTTTTATCATGACATGGCAAACATTGAACAGTTACTCAGAAACTTTAACAAGCAGAGTTGTAGTTTTTGCCACCTCAGCAAATAGTCACTTTGTTTTCACTTGGATTTCAGCCTCCACTAATATATATTCGGATAGGAAACATAGCAAAATATTGTTTTATCTGATTTTTCTCAGCTCACACTGGACATCATCACACTGAGTGTGTTACGTCACAAGTTCAATATTGTTCTGTGAATGAACAGTGAATCAATACTCATCCTGTGTGTGTGTGTGTGTGTGTGTGTGTGTGTGTGTGTGTGTGTGTGTGTGTGTGTGTGTGTGTGTGTGTGTGTTTGTGTGTGTGTTTGTGTGTGTGTGTGTGTGTGTGTGTGTGTGTGTGTGTGTGTGTGTGTGTGTGTGTGTGTGTGTGTGTTTGTGTGTGTGTTTGTGTGTGTGTGCCCATGGACATAGTAACGCCAGAAAGTCACTGTCAATAACATAAAGACCAAAGATTTATAATCTCAGAGCTATTACCTTCTGTAAAATAGACCTTGTCATTCTGAGCGGGGAGAAAGCCCCAGACCATTGACTTCATTATTGTCTCAATATTGAGACACATTCAGACACCCTGAGGCGTCTCTGCTGCTCACTCAGAAGAGTCCAAAAGGAAAATGTCTACAGTTGAACAATGTTAGAATATTTCTGCTGTGGAGGTCGGCCACATAGCAAATGTTGAGCTAAAGTTCTAGTCCTTCTCATAGCTTTACATTGAACTTAACAAGCATGTTGTTTTGTGAGATATAATGGCAAGATGAGCATACAAAAGGGAAGCAAAAATTTACTAGAGATTTAAAAATCTACCACTGATCCCTCTCTAAATGCCACAATAATCAATCACTTATTTAGTTCTCATTTGTCTGTGCTTGTCCTTCTGATTGAAACTTAAGGATATTAAAACTATATCCACATCCTATCTCGCTTAATTTAAGTACGTCCCAAAGCATTTTTCTACCCACTTTATAGATAATCTTTTGATGCTCATTTAATGTCCCTGTTGACCCTCGACAGTGTGAAGAGGCCACCAATTAGATAGATCAAGTGCACCTGCATTTGGAATATAAAGAAAACTATAATACAGATAACAACACACCTCACAGACACACTACAGATCGTACCGTTGAGACCATAGACTGTAAAAATAAGTTGAGACAGTGTACTGGCATTTTCTCAATAACAGATTAGAACAACATACTGTATATCCAAAAAAGAAAGAGCTGGAAAAAAACACGTTATTTGTTTATCTGACTAAGATTATTCAAATGAAATTGGTGGACCCACGTTGCTGTTGATTTTAAACACAAAGAGAGATTACTGCAGGACTCAATCCGGCGAGAGTTATTCATGGTCTCCTCTAACATGTGTAAAACTTTGTTTTATTCCGAAGCTAAAGTCAATTTTTATATAAAGACTTACTATTTTTAAGTACATTTAAATACACTCAAATGTGCAAACTTAAAGAAAACTCAGTGTCCAGAACTCCAGCACTTGCATTGGACTTACCATTAAACTAAACCCATAACCAAGTGGTATTACTTTGTAGTGGTACCACTCTGTGATCTAACTTCTAATCTTTTGCAAAATTTTAGTTTGTTGAATTTCTTTTTTGGGGGGGGGGACTTTTATGCCTTTACTTTGGAGACAGGACATTCGCTAGAGCAATAAATTGGGGAGAGAGGGAGTGAGGAATGACATGAGGGAAAGGACGACTGCCTCTGTACACGGGGGAACCACAAAGCTTCTGGCCCTCGTTTTATATTGATTTATAGTGTTTTTGTTAAAGCCGTGTGTGTTGGACTCTATGTTTGGTTGATTAAAGATTTCCTGGTCACCAATTTTCTCTCTCTGCTCTGTACTTCATTGTAAAATGGCGATAAAGTTTACTTTGATTTGAATAAGATTTGGTGAGCAGGAGGCGTACATGAGCTCAATTGACTATACAACTTGTGATTAAATAATTAGATATGTACTGAATTAGTACTTTGAAAATACTGTGTCTATCAGATCATAACAAGAAATCAGTGTGAATAAATTATCAGTTACAAAAGAAGTTGAAATGTTGGAAATCAAAGCAAATCTATTTCTGCAAAGACTTAATGATTTAATACAGCGGGGTGGAATGAATATTATCCAGGAAGTTCAAGCTGAACTTTTTCTTTGCTCTGTCAAAGCTTTAATTGGCAATTAAATTTAATATAATGTTTGGTGTTTTTTAATGTATGAATTATTCTTACTTTTCTGGCTTTCACTTATAATCATACAACATCTATCATACCATAACGTTATTTAATGAAGTGTGTCTGAGCCAATCCCTCCCAAACACAACCAATGCTCTATATTTACTCAGTGCCGCAGGTTGTGGATGATATTAACAGTATTATGTAAATATGAGTGATTGTTGTTGTATCACATCCAAGGCCGTACCCTCCACACCCCACTCTGTCTCCAGCTGCAGCTCTGATGTTATCCCTGGGGACAAGACCCCCCACCCTGAAGACAAATACGGTCTGACCCCCCATGAGGAAGATGGAGAGCCAGCTGGTCAAAGCACCTTGGAGACATAGACGGGATTCAGGAGCTGCTCCGCCTGGATGTGATGTGACCCAGAAGAGGAAGAGGATGGAGAGCCAGATGTTGAGGCGCTCCGGGGAGTGAGTGGGGGCTGAAATAAGCCTGAGTGAGCAAGTGAGTGACAGACCCAGTGACGTCAGAGCTCCATGGAACTGTATCTTCATGCTGAGGGGATAAGAGCCACATGTGAGCCTCTTGTCAGCACACAGGAGCTTTACCCTGATGTGCCTCTTTTTTTTTTTTTTCTTTTCAAAAGATGCACCAGTGACACCTCCTAAAAGCCGAGAAGCAGCTCAGTGAGAGGTTTTATTTCACACGGCTCTCCAGAATTAAAAAGTCTTGAGGGGAGCTTGAAAGCTACCGAGGCTCAAAGTCTCCCACTTCGCTGAGCCAGTCACTCTTAAATTGTAAGAAATGTAAATGACTTACATAATAAGCACCCTTCTTATACACACACGCACCAGAAAAACTGTGAAGTCAGCGCTTAATAACACTGTTGATAACTGAGTAAAAATAGCCAAATATCATCAGTCATGTTCAGCACGTTAATTTACAGTTTGACCAAGTGAGTAGAAGAAAACTGACATGTTATGTGGCGTCCTCTGCTGCATAATGAGGCTTCTCCCTGACCTCAGCCGCAGTCATCATGAGGGTGAAGTCGAGGCTGTTGCTTTGTGTTAATCTCCCTGTGTTAATCCATTTCAGCATGTTGCAGACTTTAACTGACTAACACCTGAAGGGCTGTTTTTAAAAACAGAACAGAAGCGTGACTGTTCATACATTTAACCTGTACTATAAGTGTACAGGTGTGTTCGTATCGAATGGTTTTACTTCACAATCACAGTTTCCTTCACGCTGGAATATTCCAATTAATTTCAATTTTGGTTGGCAGCCCTTGACCAGCATAACAAAATACTTTTTTTTCCCCATTATATTGAGACAGATTGGCCAAGAGTGTTGCTGCCATCTACAGACTCAAGGTTACATTTGCTACCCCCCCCCCCCACCACCACCACCACAACACACACACACACACACACACACACACACACACACACACACACACACACACACACACACACACACACACACACACACACACACACACACACACACACACACACACACACTCAATGTAAACAGCTGAGGTCTTGATTGAAAATGAAATGACCTGGTGTGCCCGTGCCTGCAGCAGCAGCAGACACATTTAGGATGCAGATCATTCATACAGCTAAGCATGAGAGCTGATTAAACTCCGGCGTTCTGTCTCCACCTGTGCAGTAGCAGCACAGTTAGCTGGATGAAAGTCAGAGCGAGAAAGAATCAGAGTCCTCGTAAATTATTCAAGTCACCTGTAGAGCTTCCTGTCATCTCTTTTTATAATGAGTACACAGACAGATGTTGACATACAGTAGTTCAGAACCTTTTTGGCATGTGACCTCTGAAAACTATGCAAAGTCTATTTGCAGCGCACCTTGTCAAAGGTTGCATATCTCCTTTCACTGGCCAGTTAGCCAAAGGGTTGTTTAAAGGACACTAGACTGTAAAAGTATCAGCCAAAAAAGGAAGCAGAGAACCAGTGGCGACTCTAGAATAAGGGGCCCTAGGCAAAAATATACAGGGGGTTCCTCCAACCAGCATTCATCAGTATTACATCAAGATGATCTCACACCTACCAAAAAAAAGCTAAACTTAAAAAACAAAACAAATTACAGACTGACATGAGCATTATTTTCAAAACATAGATATAAAAAACAGTAAAACTATTAATTTTTCACTGCCTTGGTTTGAACTTTGTCAGACCTTGGGGGCCCCAAGCGGTTGGCTGCCTTGCCTGCTGAAAAGCAGCAGACAAGCCTTCTCAGAGCTGGCTAACATCATCAGCATGATTTAAAGTTCTTTGTGTTGCTGTAAACCAGTTTGACCACCTGGATTCATCACATGAACTCTTTGGGTGTCCCTGAACCACAGGTTGGGAACCAACAATGGGGAGAAAACTTTGAGAGGAAGCTTTTGTGATTTTACATCAGAACAAGTTTTATTGCAGAAAGATCGAACTAAAAGGGAAATTAAAATTCATTTCATAAAATGTGTCAAGAAAATGACAAACTCACACATCTTACAGAATTCAAAATAAATATAATACCCTGCTAATTAGGAAAGTTTGAAAAATGTCAGGGTTTTTTTTTTTGTCAGACACCTTTCCAACCTCTATTTATATTTTATTAATCAATGGAAATAAGCAATACCTTTGACAACTGACACACAATGTGATTTTTTTTCTGATTTAAAATAGTGAAAAATATTCCTTAACATTTTTACTGTTGAGTCAAAATAGCTGAGACTGACTACCACGTAGAGTTAAAAACACAAGCGTAGTTGAACTCACCACAAAGCGATAAATAAACTTGTACACTTAAATGATCACATATTGATGCAACAAGCTGCGTTACATGTCCACTTACACTCTGCTAATGAGGGGGTTTATCTCTGAGGTTTGCATTTCTTCCCTACAGGTAACACTAAACTTTACCATAACTGATACTGTACCTTAACCTTTACCCGAGCCGGGTGAAGACAGGAACCGATTTGGCTCATGATTAATGTAACTGCTGTGAAACCAAGTCAGAAACAACAAATCGTTAAACTCAGTAAACAAGCCGTCTCCAGGCAAGTAAGTTAGTATGTATACAAAAAATAACCTAAAATTAGACTCTCATACAGGCCTCTTTACCCTTGGACTCCCCTGCCCTTGACTAAACCCAGAGAATGAATGTGTTCCTCCACCTGTCACCAACAGCAGATAAACTATTACACCGCTCCCTATGTGTGCGTTTGTCCAGAAATCCCTTCACCTTCCAGGAAAAAAAGTAGAAGTAAAAGAAGAGCGCTCAAAGCCCCCTTGGACTAAAAATATCAAAGTGTCTGTTGGACGAGCTGAGGTGAAGAGGGTGACGTGCACCGAATGGACAACTGCTTATAGTACAGGAAGAGATATTCTTGAAATGTCATGCACCGGCATTATTAAAATAACCCTTGTGCTAGCCTGTATGCAGGCTCTCATTGTAAGCAGGGAGCACAGTTAGGGAGGCCTGCCCGGCTGGAGGCAGATTTATTGTGCTTTCCATCAGCGGGGCACAATTGGAATTGGAACAAAGTGATCGTTTGAAGCCTTGTCATAATTTTTGTCATCTATTTAAAGTTAAACTCAGACAACAAGCAAAGGCAATGGCTGTGTCAAGAGCAGGACAGAGGAGACCACTTGCATTCCACAGATGTCTGCTTCTTGGAAAAAAGCCCTGTTAAAACTGCCATGTGCTCAACTACTTTCACTCCAATGGAAACTGTTCAACCCCCCCACCCTCTACATGAAGAAAAATAAAACAACTTTCTCACTCATTTAGACAGGGATGACTCAGCTTTCACAAGGTGTGCAGTAAGAGCACTTTCAACTACTTCTACTGTGACTACACACACACTTTTCTGCCCTGCCTTTTCTTTTTATTTCCCCCATGTGAGCCTGTTACACAGAGGGGAAATGTTTCTACACTGCCGGCTTCACTGAGTGAGAAATGGCTTAATTTGTATTATTAGCAGTCCCAGTGGAAACCAATTAGCAATCTGTGGCTGCAAGCTGACCAGTTACTATTTAATGTTTTTCAGGCTCAACGTGTAGAACAAAAAGAGGAACATTTTTATGAATGAATTGAATGTTTCCAACTAAAATATTACAAGCATTTAAAGAGAAACATTCAAGTTATATCTGCAGAGTCTGCAGGTTTTAAAACAACATGATTTCTGTTTCTGTCCCCCTGAACACTTAGTGAACCCATGTTAAAGCGTGTCTGCCTTTTTGAATTAGGAGGAGTGTGAGAGTGTGTGTTTATGTGTGTGAAGGGGGGGGGGGGGGGGGGGGGGGGGTAATCCTCAATAGCCTCTGGGTGTTATGCGCACAGTCTCACCAGCTGTTTGCATCAGTGTGGCGTTGTGTTGTTGTGGTGAAAGCCTGGCTGGTGCTGCCTCCCTGTGTTTGCATGCAGTAACTGCTGCATCAATGACACGGGCGCACGGTCACTTAACAATAGAAAAAAGAGCTAGCTAAGCGCAAAATAAGTCCCAGGTCCCAACTGCAAGCAGTAAAGCTGCAATGGTTTGGGCAGTACATCCCTGAAGCAGCTGTCAGCAATATGACTCACATGCTGAATCTATGTCCCGACGGAACAATACCATTAGGGAACAGACTCTGGGTTAATACACTAATGCACCTGTAAGCTGGTGCCAGTTATTTAAGGTCTACTGGTTACAGGCCGGCGTGTTGTTTTATTTGTCAAAATATTTTTTGGGGCAGTTTTTTGGGATGAAATGACCTCATAACATACGAAGTGAAGGATGTAGCTCAGCATTTGTGCTTTTAAAAGTTACTAAAAATACTCAGCAGGTGGTTTTAGAAATCATGAATCTTTTTTTTTGCCAAAGCAACACAGCACACGCAGAGATGTGATCAACATTTATTCAAACAGAAAATATTTCCTTGATTATCACAAAGAGAAATTACAGCAGGTTAATTCAGTGTCGTCTGTGAGGCACACAGTAAAACATTACTAACAAGTGAGTGAAAAATCATCTTCGACCACACGTCTGTTAAATACAATCATATCAATAAGGTCTATAGAAAAGTAAACAAAATCTTCATTCTTTAAAACAATCTAAAAAAAGAGAGGCATCAGTAGATATATGTATAAGGCTTCAGGAGATACAGTAGGTCCTCACACAAAGTTTCGGTTTTCAACTTTGGCATCAGTGGATAAATCCTGCATATAAAAAAAGATGAAGTAAAACTGGTAAAATGAGGCACTTTCTCATGAGCATAAATTAAAAGCACTGCTAGTGTGTGTATCAGTGAGAAGGTCAAACAATGATTTCATTAAGGTTTAAGCTTTACAGTAGTCATAAATGCTTCAACAATCCACAGGGATATGCTTTTGAGCAAGGCATTACCTTCACTAAGGCAGACACTGTGTCACTTCTTTCGGCAGATTTTTAAATTGAATCATGGTTTAACTATGAAGACACATCGGGTAATAAATCCTCATTGCTCAGAAGAAAGTGTTACACAAAAAGATCATTTACAACATATCAAAAGTAACAAAGGTCAAAAGGTTTAAAAAGGCCACTATCGAACAAGTTTTAAAATGCATGACAGGGAAGTTAGCGTGGAAACAAAATGCTGCTGAAGATGAAGAGAGCCCCAGAGGTTCAGGCTTGTTAAACCACACTCTGCTGGGGAAGCTGCTGTGACCAGAATTTACATTTCCCTCCAAGTGCCAGTCTTACTCTGCTGCTTTTTACAACACTTTGGAGTGCAGCATCCTGTCTGCAAACATAAACATACATTGAGAGAATCGGAGTGGAAAAAAAACAACAATGTTTGAGTCCCGAGGAGGCTATCCCCACATTAATTAACACAATCTGTGTTCAAATTCCCATCAGTTTCTCTCTGAGGCTTTTTTTTCAAAGCGCTGTGACGATGGAGCTGAAACTGCATTTTTAATGTCTAATTACCTCAAGATACCTTGTAGTGAATTTCCACCTTTTGTTTACCATAAATGAGATCCTCTAATGCGAATCTTGATCCCTTGCCAAATTTCCCCTATGTGCAAGGCAAAGAAAAGAACCTGTGGGCTGTTTGAGTTTGGCATGTGGAGATGAAGTTTCCTCCTTCTTTCTTCTCTTCTTCTTTCTGCCTCTCTTAGTACGGCTCTGCCTTTAGACTTCGATACAGGCAGCATGTAAACACCATCCCGATGATCTGCAGATCAGATGGAAGAGAAAGAAACATGATTCAGCAAAAACTGCAATCTCAGTGGACGAACACGATGTGTTTATGAGCAAAAACACGGCTCCAAAGCAGAGCTCTTTGCTCACCTGCACACATGCGATCCCAACCCCCACTGCTCCGATGATCTTGAGATGGTCCAGGATGAATTTCTCCAGTTTAGTGATGCAGCCACCCTAAATGAGAAACAAAGTGTCTTTATGCTGCATCAGACGATGTGGGAGTGTTACTCGACTCTCACTGTAAACAAATATCGAGTATACAGTTTGCCTTTTCGCTCTCTGTTACTTGAACACCACAGGCTGAGACATGACAGAAATACTAATAAGTCAACTCCAGCAGCACCCTTCATCCTCTCACCTCCACCTTGTAGATATTGGACGGGTGGTCCCTGCGGCCGCAGAGCTCAGTCTGAGTCTTACAGCAGCTGTCAGGCACCATTCTGCTGCTTGCGGCTGCGGAGCGGATCCAGACACTATCGGCCCAGTCCGACGAGCTGTTGCTGCCACAGCACTTAAACTGTCCGGAGACAGAGGAGGAAAACAACAAGTTAAAAGGAACAGTATGGAAAGACATCATCGCTTCATCACATCACCGACTGGCATTGATTAAATCCCTAAAGAGTCGTCTCTGCTCATCAGAATAAAACATGAAGACTCGGACTGTGAATCTTTGGCTGCCTCATGATTCGATTCTTGGGGTCACGATTCAATTCAGAAATCTATTTTCGATTCAAAATGATTATGGACTCCTGAGTCAGTCTATTTTTGAACGAGTATATCAGGATCTACTCCAGTCATCTGTGAGACTGGCTGAATTTTTTGCTGCTCCATTTGGCATTCTGCTGAGTTAAAGAGCGAGCCTAAGCACTTAGCAGGGAGCGGCTGATTAGCCTCAGAGAAAACCCTGATGCATAGGAGATCACAGTGTGTCCGTCAGAAACTTTGAAAGATAAACTCCCGCACCCTGTCTAACATGCAAACTACATTTTAATGGCGACATTTCCGTACTAGTCTTCATCAGGTACAGAGTTTGGATGTTTCATGATGAAGGTCTAGTACCGAAATGTTGCTGTTCCCCCTGTTCACAGTTTTTATGCTACGGTATGCTCTTCTTTTTAACTCCCAGCATGAAAGAAAAGCCAGTCCAAACTATTTTCCTAAAATGGGCAGAAAGTAAAAAGGTAGGAAAAAAACAATCAAACAAATAATAAATGGTGACATCTGACAGTTGGGTCATCTCAAACTGAAAAAGAAATCTATGCATATAAAATGAAGTGATTTATGTCTCATCTGCTGCTCATATTTATTCATTCCTTCCTGTGCTGTCAACTGGTGTAAGTCAAAGGAGAGAGTAAAACACAGACTGCAGAGAGAGCAGACAAGTCCATCAAGCTTAGCTGAAGTCTGTGTGACTTGAATCGGATCTGTGTTGACTCATCACCAAAATCTCTAATCTGATGTGATGATGGGATACCAAGCATCATGTGAGGCCCTGTGAATTAGGCTCAGACGCTCCATCTCAATTATTAGATTACAAACTTAAAACATCAACTTCCCAGTGTGTTAAATAACTGTGGTTGTGACTGCACTCTTAACTGTACCACCCAGTGATCAGATCAAATATTAGATTAACCTCCAGCAGACACCCACCTCCTGCTGCAGTTTGTCCACAGCTCCCGTGATCTGCTCATGCGAGCTCTGTTTATACTTCTGGGTCATGGTCTCCCTCAGGTTCTGCTTCAGCTCCTCATTCAACTGTTCAGACACACAGACACAGATTTTGAGCCCACATAATTACAACGAAAAAAAACCTCACAGTACAGCCGTGGGATGAATTAGCTGAATCGGTTGACTTTTGCTACTTATGAGATTTGTAACACAAATCATTTAAAAGCTCTCTTGACAATACACGTCACAGGCCGCAGTTCTAACAAGACAGGAGCAGAAGGAGCCAGGGTTAGGGCAGAGGAAGTCAGTGTTTTATGTTGTGCTTTTCCCCCCCCCTTTCTTTGGACCAGAGGCAGAAAAACACTCGCTGTAGGAGCGGGAGGTCTGGGGGGCTCAGTTTCTATGGCAACAAGCCAGCTGGGAGAGCACTGTAAATGAAAGCGTGAAGGAGATATCAAGGGAATGATGAAGAGAGGAGGGGAGGGCAGAGAGAGATGAGACAAAGGGGAGGAGGGAAATGGGAGAAATGAGGTAAAGGGTGAAGCATTTCATTTTACCTGTTGACAGTTTTCGGAAACAAGTTGGCAGTGAAGTGGAAACAGCAATTTGAGACTTAAAGAGGCTCAATGAGTAGAAACTGCCTCTGTGCGAGAGCACATCCTGGGAAACTCAATCTAGTACATCCAAACCAATAAAAACTAATGCAAGCATCTAATCAGAACCAGTATCCTGGATGTTGGTTCTAACCCACAGCTCAACAGACTCCGCCCACTTTTTAAGACGGCTCAGGTTCAGACGGAAACATTTCCCCAAATCTTTATAGAAAGACATCGAAGCCTGGAACCGAGACGAGCAGAACCAAAAGGCTCATGGTACACTTGATCTGGTGCAAAAAAGTGTTGTTTCTTTTCCCTCAAACGAGGTTGATATCGTATGAACTTGAATCTTCTGCAGGAGCTCGTACCATCGTTTCACACTCACCTTAAGTCTACATTGGATGGTTATGACATTATGGCAAAAATAAGAGTGAGTCCTTGCCTTGCTTGTGGATGATTATCAATTTACAAAATGTGTTTGTTTGTATGTGTGACTGAAAAAATAAGGGTAATAAAAATAACAATCTAACAAAAAGGAGAGAAAAGGAGCACCTATAGAAACTTCTGCAGATTTTAATTAATGGGAGAGTGTTTCGAGGCGAGGGAGAAGGAGGCAGGTTTGGGAGCCATGCAGCTCGGTGGCTTCTCGTGTTGTGTATTATAAATGAGGCGGTTATAATGATGGCAGTGCAGCTCCAGACTGAGCCTGTTGCTGAGCTACAAGCCACCAGGGTTTACGATTAGTCAGGGAGGGACTGATGCTGGTGGAAAGCAATGTCATGGTAATATTACAAATGGGAAAAACTTTTCATCCCCGGCTGCTGGGTGTGCAGTCATTACAAGCCATCATTGTTTGAGCTGAACTTTGCTTTGTGAGTCTTTCAACTCCTCTCGTTCATTTTCTGAAGCATGTGAGGTGAGCGGCATGTTCACATCTGTTTATCACAAACACCCTCTTAAGTTTCTTTTTTTTCTTTGACCAGGGACGGAGGAATATGTGAACTCTTCTGTTTTAGAGAATTAAAATTAAAATCACATCATAAGGCTTTAAATGATTCATCACAGTGCACTAAGGCTCGCTGTGTGCTCTACTGCAGGCCTTTTCATACTTTTTCAACTCAATGAACCCCGAGTAATATGGTCAGTGTGGAATTTGTATTTTTAATAGGCTCTCTTTTAGATTACTTTCCTGTCATGTGAGTTCAATATCTAATCTTCCCGTATCCGGCAGCCTCTCCTCTGACATTTAAGGCATACAACTCAAAATCTTTTTGGGAAAGGGCTGGGTTTTTTTTCTGTTTGGCCCAAGGGAGGGCGATTACCTGCTGATAGTACACATAAGCCAGGACGCCAGCCAGGATCTCCAACAGAAAGATGCACAGCAGCAGGGCAAAGTACTGCGGAGAGGAAGAAGAAGGAAATGTGGTTAGTGGATGGTGATGTGATGAAGCGACAATCAGATATCAGAGCATTTAAAGTCACGCATGCAGCACTTCTAGTTGGCTCGTTCTCTAGATGTGTGCAGCCGTTAAATAAAGAAACAACCGTACCCAGGCATGGTTACACTTTTTTAGTAAAAATGACTGGCTTTGGAGCAAACAGGAAGTGAAACAGTCCAAAACCCATGCAAGGTTGGAGGTGTGCCGATTTTTATATAAAAACGCAGACTGAAAACATCTAAATATCTAATCATTTTTAGTGTGTTTGCAGGAGGCGCAGTATTCTTTCGTTATGCTCTCTCGGTCTCAATCAAAGTCCTGAGGGAAATATCTGTCTCTGTTAGCTGCCGAATCTTCCTCTGTGTGCAGCATCTCGTCTCGAGCTGCGTTGGTCTATTTGGTGCTGTGCAGATAGTGAACAGTGGGGTTTTAAGAGCTGCAAACAGTTTGCCTGCTGCCAAAAAAAACGATGTTATGAGAGCAGTGGGAGTGAATCAAAACATCAAAGGAGCTACGCATTGAGCTGAAAGTGACCATAAAGCACTCCACATCCAAGTGGAACAACGGATTCCTTTCATAAATCTGTGTCGGTAAATCACGGCGATGCTGTCCATCTCTGATTGAAAACACTAAAGCCAGTTTGAGCATGTTGAATACTTGAATACAATATTTGGCATCAGTATGCAACAAAGACTAGAAGACAGGAGTGGTTATGTGGTGCATGTACAGAGGTTGCGGGTTTGCATCCGACCATGTGTGTGTGTGTGTGTGTGTGTGTGTGTGTGTGTGTATACACACACACACACACAAAGATATATATATACATATATACTGTATATAAGACAATAAGAAATGTCTTATCAGATGAAAGAACTCAGAGCTAAGCAGTTCGAAGCTGTTTTACGTGAAACTCCTTTGAACTTTTTTATCAGGTCTTCAGCTCAAAGTTGGTTTGTTCAATCCTGAAGATGCATTAGGTCACCGCGCCAATGCAGATCTCCCACTCTGCTTGCTCTGAGATTTCCTGTTCAGAGTTTATCGCCGGTGTCTGATTCGTGATTGGGCCTGTGGAGTTTTAGGGACTGTCTGCTTCTCATGCCAAGTTTCTTCAGAATTAAGGACAAGAGGAGATATTATCAGGAAAAAAAAAAAAAACAGAAAAAAAAAACCTTGACCTAAATTCCTTCCGGCCAGCTGCTATCAGAGGGAAGAAATCAGCCGCTAAAGTGGACCAGGTCTTTGATTTGATAGCTTGTGCTGATTAGATCTCTGATTGGCTCAGTCTGATAGTTGGGCAGAGACTGAGATGAAGTTTTGTTGAGGGTTCATGATGAAAGACAACAGACACAGAATGCAGAAAAAGTACGATTAAACATGCCAAACAAATCTAAGTAAACACTGAGCGTGTGAGGATCCAATTCAACTGCAGTGTGACTCAATGTTTTTGGACATATCTGCCAGTTTGTGTTGTTGTGATGCATTCTTTTACCCCCCCCCCCCCCCCCCCCCCATCAATAAAGCGGTATACTTTGCCTCATGTTAGCGGATGAGCTAGAAGCAGGGACGATCCCACATGGACAATGAGGTGCAGAGAGAGTGTGACAGGAAAGAAAGCTGTTACAGAAGGCAGATGGCTGCAGAGTGAATCACAGACTGCAGTGACTCTTCATGATATCAGGCACACTCTCTCTATCTCACAGACGTACTCATTTTACGTCAGAGCTGCCAGTCTTTCCCCGGCTGACTTCAGGGCACACGGTAATTACTGCAAATATGTCTCTGAGCGGGTTCATAAGTCCAACACTTTTTTTTCAGAGCCCTGCATTGGCTTCAAACTCAACAGCATGCTGCACGTAGGATTCCTGGCCCAACGAGCGAACAACTGACATCTCTGGGTAAACTCAGACTCATCTTGCTGAGGTTGTTAGAAAATATTTGAACAGTTTCTTTAACCTCGTATGCTCCCACTTCCACAGTAGTCACATTTCTCCTGAGTTTTCTAAACTCGTTTCCTCCATCGTGCACTTTCAACAGCATCCGTTCGCACAGAAAGGGACAACAGATAGCTGCAGTGAGGATGCAAACATTTGTATGCAGCTCCGTGTCTGACTCTGTTTCTTTTTTTTTCAGACTTCATTAGAAGTGTACCGTCTGCCTTTACAATGACTGAGTAAGCAGGAGTTCAGAGTCACGCTGAAGGTGACTTTAATCAGGCCGATAAAGATCAGACACGTGTCTGTTCTCAGAAAGGAGTCATCCTGTCACCTTTGGGCTCCAATGTCGACTCTCCAGCCTCACACAATGAGCTGATCAATGGAAACTTTAAACTAACTTTAGCTGTGTGTCTGTCTGCATTGACCTCAAGATATTTGTTAGGGGTGCTGGATTTCCTCATCATAATGAGGCAAACATACAATGTGGTCCTTCAATCAAGCCCCGATAAATCAAAGCTCAATCATGACTTATGCAGTTTTAATGTCGATCTACTCCTCCAGTATTTGATCCATTTCTGTCGATCAAAAAGTTCCATCAGGTGCTGAACACAAACTGGTTTCTAGTCCTGTCTAGTTGATGTAAATTCTACATGTTTAGATTAACACCACCTCGGAATATATTGTGAGACAATGCATTGTACAATGCAAACAGTTCACTTATATCAGCATAAGCTAAATAAATAAGAATATCACAAAGACTCATCTGTGAAGAACGTGAAGACGTTTTATGGACAATTTGAATTTTAGATGGAGACAAGGTCAGGGAGAATTTGAAACAAGTCCAAAATGCTAATTCTTAAAAGGTGAAGTGAGAAGATGTTCCCTCCATAAACTGGCTTCTTTTCATTCACGGTATAAAGTCAGTACAGCTCACACAACCACATTATGTTCTCCATGTTTGGCAATCTGTTGCTGTCACTCCTCCCTCCTGACGAGCTAATCCCTCCTCTGTGATTCATGGCTGTGATCGCAACTCCTCTACATGCTTTCAGCAGGGAAGGTGTGCACTGATTTCAGACTCAGCATGGACACATTTGAACGGAATAGCTAACCTATGCCTCTTTAAAAGATACACTGCTTTCTTTACTTAAAGAAGGATAATTGACTTTGAAAAGAAGTACACTTTAATAAGCTGGGATGTTTTTAATGTTCGTTTTTCTATTCAACAGATCACTCTGGACTTTAGCTTTTCTTCCTTTGTTGAAGCAATAACGGCACACCTCAGAAGCTCGGCTGTGCTTCGCCCTCTATGAGTGATGATCATTATAACTTAGTCATGAAGGACTCCATCAGGTTGCAGGTCAGGCGTGCTGCTCGCTGAGCAGCTGGACAGAAATTAAATACAAAGCAGAGACTTGTCACAGTGTCCTTTTATAGAACAACGTCATGATGGAAATAAAGGAGCAAAACAAGTCGGATTTTAAAAAATGACCTGACAGGATCCAGAGACGCTGAGAGGTACTGGGAGACGGTCAGAAAGTGGATCTGATTCTCGAGTTGAGCATGTGTATCGAAATGTGACACTTCATACCCATGAACAGCTTCAAAACAACTCCAGTGATATAACTTACATATACACACTGTTATGTCTGTAGAGTCAGTGTAAATTATAAATAAACGAACTACTATCAAGTTATTCACTGTCTCACTCAGTTCATCACATTATACACATATGAAATTAAGCGATGGGGGATTATAGAGTTTATGACTTAAACATGGCGTCCAATGTGCTACATCCAGTTTCATACGATGGTTTTGAACTCATGTTTTATGGATGTGAGGCAGCTTCTGGTGACATCAACAGTTTAAAGCATGTAGTTTGATGGCGAGCCTCAAAAAACCCTGAACTTCTGTCCCTCTCCTCCTTTTGGCCACAATTTAAAATGTACTTCCTGTATGCTTGAAGTTTTTAACAACAGTGAAAGAGTCGGTATAAAGATTGATAGAAAGAGAGGAAAACAGAAAAGTACAAAAAGAGACAAACCTGTGATATGTCCACTCAGACTGTATGAAGTCAGTGTTTCCACAGGTGGAACCGGGCTGTGTGAGGATTACTTTCCATTTGGCTCTTTGATTTGGAAGGAAAAAGTTGCTCCTCCTTCTCCCTGACTCATTACACTGTCCTGTCACTTTTCTACGACCTCACAATAAGTCTGTCTGTTTGCAGACACACACACCACACCCGTTTCTCTGGGGAGAGTTTTCCTCTTTCTATATGTCTCGCTGACCTCTCCTCATATTTGCTGCAGTAATAACATCATTAGAAGGCGTACAGAGGGAGTGATTTGGCATTTTCTTTAATCAGCCGCTGCTGGGTCATTTGGGCCGTGCAGCTGCAGATTATCGGAGTGATTCTGTGCCTGGATCAGCTGTTTCTGTGCTAAAAACGTGTGACCTTTGAGTTTACAGGACACTGTGGACAATCACCGCTGGCTTCACATACTCTGAGCAGGTAGCAGGCACATCCAGGAAAAACAATTACTCTCCCCCTCCTGCCGTCTCGCCCTTATGTTTGCCCTCTTAAGCAATCCCGATAGCATCTCTCCTTGCCGACGAGTTCATTTCTTCAGCGTGATTCATCGCCCTAATCTCGACTTTTCAGGATGCGCAGAGCGTTTCTAACCTGCACAACACGCAAGAGAAAAGGTGGTGCACACATCTCCATTTGTCGGAGAGTGCCTGAGCGATAAATCTGGATGTATGGGGGACTTCATTTAATGTGTATAGTTCTATAGATTTTTCTATTATGTTTTTGAGTAAAACAAAGCTCTGGCAGCTCTGGGAATCCACTGTAAGCACACAACGAACTTGTTTTCGATCTGCCTGGAGATTTAAAGCTTCTCAACACTGAACTCAAAATTCCAAACATCCACAACATCATGTTCTGTGTTCCAGGTTTCTATAGACTCCATTATTGTTGAAAAGTATGATCAACGTTCCTGCACAGTTTTATATGAAACAAATGAAGCTTAGCGAAAGTTCAGTAAGGAAGACTTTAAGTGATCCACAATCAGGTTTCTCAGTCAACCTTTATTCACGCTGTCTCATATCCGCTGTCACTCTCGAGCTGTCAGTTTGGGCCGTCCGTGGGTTTTGTCACCGGACCTCATCTAACCAATGGCGCAGCGTTCCTCCTTCGTTTTCGGCCTATCATCGTTCAGCTCTCCTTTTAAATATGATCCTTTTTCTTCCCTAGTTCTTTCAAGCTGGCTTCGTGCGCCCCTCCACCTCCCCATCACCGCCATCTTCAGAAGCAGAGTCGACTCCTATCAATTCTTCTCCAACTCGGTCTCATCAAATCATCAGTCCTCCACCACCAGGGTCTGGACTCCATGGGGGGGGGATCTATCCTAACGACGAGCAGAACTTCATCACGAAATCGCATCTTCCACCCCATAGAGTCCAAGCGCCAAAACATTCTGTCAAATCTCATTCTGTCAATCACTCTTTCACTGTAATAAATTCATTCTTAATATCACTCGTCTCTCCTGATTGAAATATTTGACATCCAAAGTATTGCTCCTGCATAAATGTATTGATCTATCTTTGTGTGGATGAGGCTCTGAGCAGTGCACGATCAGCAAAGCGCAGACTGTGTTTGATTTCCACTGTAAGTTGGTCTGAGTGCCATGCAGGTGTTTGTTGGAATAACTCTGTGCCAGGTACAGATTGTGCCAAAACAAGCATGCACTAACAACGTCCTGCTTCATGAAGTTTTGTTTTGTCTGAACTGAATGAGACCCAGGCGGATCATTTGGCCCCGGTGGGATCATTATCTCAGTGAGTCTGGCGTATACCTCGACAGCGAATGTGGATTTGTAAGAAATGTAAGAATGTGGATTTTGTTAACAAAAAGAGCTCATAGTGATATTTTTTGAATGGGTATGAAGTTGTTTAAAATCCACATGTATGCAAATAATAAAAATAGCATCTTTAAATTTTCAATTATCAAAGCGATAATGTCATGTTCTGAAACGTTTAAACACACACACACACACACCAGATAACATGATATGAAAAAAATCAATTATATGAAAAAAGTCTTCAAACAGGAATGTGGTAAACCAGTGGTAAGACACTCAGATAATAAAGAGTTTTCCTCTCATGAGTGGGCGGTGGCAGGGAAAAAAAAAAAAAGAACCTGTTGACTTTTTTGTAAAGTTTCTTTAAAAAACTAAAATACTGTGTTTTCTTTCTTACTCTGTATGACTTCAATTTTAATGTACTTTGATAGTTTCAAAAATGTAAATCTTGTACGATCTCTCGACCTCGACGTGATCTCTTACCACTTGCAGTAGCCTCCTTTGCTCCTTGAAGGTGGCACAGCAGCCCAGCACGCCTGTTACCATGACGATGGCTCCGGCCAGGACCAGTATGTAGGCGGAGGCAGCGTAGGTCATGGAGGAGAGGAGGCTGATGTAGTCGCTCTTCTCAACCAAGGTCCAAACACCCACCGCCATCACGCCGCCCCCTGCCAACTGGGAAAAAGAGGAGCACAAGATTCAGACTCAGATCGATGAGCGACGGCATGCGTACAACACAGAGGAGACAAAGTTTGAGTTATTCATTAACCAAGTCTCCTTCAAAGTGATGAAGGAGACACCTTGAATAATCGCCCCTAAGGTGGAAAGTTTACAGATTGACAAAGAGACCAACCACGGACACACAAAATAATCTAATCTGGAATCAGATTATGCTGCAAGATAATCGTGAATGAGCTGGCTGAGCTGTGCGGGTCAGTAATCCAAGGCTGTCGATCCAACTTACACGGGTTTGATACTAAAAAGTCAAATCTTAGCTTCAGCTGCAGACATTAGTCAGATGATTTGGGAAAAGAGGAACATTAGTCAGCAAGTATTTTGATCATCTTAAACCCTGGATTCAGACCGTCAGTCAGCAGACTCAGACTTACTGTCAGTGTCGTTGCCGTCATTGACATATCCTGTAATGTTGTATTAAAAGGTTGTGAGGGCAAGTAAGAGTTCAGGGTGCAGGTGCAGAACGCCCAGGATGAGGACTAAAAGAGGAATGACATCCTCTGTACCAGGTAGCATTGAGCTGCTCTGATCAAACACCATGAACACCATGCACTTGTTATTGAAATCCCTCCTGTAATCACCTGGTGATTTAATGATGTCACAGCTTGTGTTTCCTGTGGCTTCATAAAGACCTAAAGTCAAACACATTCACATTTTAACAGTTGTACCTAAATGTGTATTTACGATGGTTTGTTTAGCTCTTAAATGTAACTTGAAATATATATGTTTCATGACTTCAGTTCATGTTCTCTCTGATTCAAGCCTCTCATACAAAAAATATATATATCAATCAGATTTAGATTCTTGATGAAGACATAAGCCGTTTAGAAAAATCACTGTGGGCACTTAAATAGATAAATATTATTGATTCTTGTTGCATATATAAATGTACAAACTAACAGACACATGAAGACAATCACTTGCAGGTTAACTCATATATGTTTATCTATATTAAGCCAGTCCACGATGACATGAACAAACTCTTCTAATGCTCTGTCTTTCTTTTCTATGAACGT
Organism: Symphodus melops; assembly: GCF_947650265.1. Classification (NCBI taxonomy): domain Eukaryota; kingdom Metazoa; phylum Chordata; class Actinopteri; order Labriformes; family Labridae; genus Symphodus; species Symphodus melops. The sequence continues at coordinate 5,100,238 of NC_136693.1, forward strand.
GCTCTGCAGTCTCTTTGTCCTACAATGATCTATTTATGTAAGGTATTAAGAACATTGAGTTAAGATAATAAAGCATACAAGTCTGCCTTCAGGGCTTTTTTTAAATCTGGAAGCAGAGCCATCCTTCTCTCTGGAGATCATAGCCAACCAAGTAATCTTTTGTTAATGCTTGCAAAGGAGTTTAGAGTGTGAAGTGGGAACACCATTTTCTTTATTCCATGTCAAAATAAATTTGAAGCTTAATTGTCGGCTAAAATTGTGACATGCTGATGCTTCAAAGTCTTAAGGAATTAGGAAGTATCAAAAGGAACCTTGAAGTTATAAGGATTGACAAAGAGGAAGGAAAAACCAAGCCGAAAAGTCAACGCTTCAATCCAACCGTCAGTGGCTACGTTTACATGTGCACTATTTCTTCAATCTGATTGAAATCATTCTGATTCCACTGTTTACATTGACGCTAAATAAAAGGATCAGATTATGCCGCGCATGTTTGTTTAATCAGAAAAAAAACACTGTGACACAGACGGGTCCGACCTGTCTTATCTGCTGGTATAACGTCAGAAGAAGAAGCAACAGTTCAGCCTGTGTTTGTACATAAATGACCCAAAAAAAAACTTCCAACAACTCTGCTTTGTTTTACACTCTGAACATGGGAGACATATTTCCTCAGTTTAAACATAATTACGCAAACTTTGTAATACATGCAGCTTTCAGACATTTGAACCATTTCCAGCAGCATAGTTTGACTTTTTAAGTTGCTATAGTTCATCATGTTCAGAGACGTTATTGTAGCTCGCTGAGAAAGACGCCAACCATCGCTCCAAAGCGGACTCGTATGAAATCGTATCTATAAATGACAGGACACATTTATAAAACACAAATATGATCCGAACGAGGCTGCTGGGAGAGAATAACTCGTGGAGATCACCAATCAAGAGTGGAGAAAAAACGTTCAAATCATTCATGAAGTTCTGCGCTCTGATCATAGGCTCTGATGGAGAGCTCGATGGAAACACGTCACTTTACTGGGACAGACATGCGCAGTCAGGACCGTTTGACCCCAGTCAGGCAGACACCATCAGATCAAGCGTGTACATGTATCCTGATCCGAACACCGACCGGCATGAACCACCCCTCTCGATCGGAATGACATTTCTTTCCAAACGAGCCTGATCGGATCAGTCTTTGTTTACATGCAGCGTTTTTATTCAGATCAGGCTTTCATTCCGACCATTTGTGTCCATGTAAACGCAGCCTGTGTCCATCATCTCCAAGCATGTCTGAGCTAACAGAGTGTGAGGAAAATGTAGATTGTAGGACACCACAATGACAAGGAGCAGCTGGTGCGGCGATACAACACAAGCATGTCATCCTCCAAACGCCATCAATCCAACAGCTTGTGTAATTTAATTTAAAAAAACAAAGACGATGGCGGCTGCAGAAGCTAGACACCGATTCACACCCAGAAACAGAACGGCAGGATTAAACAGCGAACAACAAATCAGCGCTGTACACTCTCTCCATGCCTGGAGCCAGCAGAGCTCTTCAAAAGTCAGTGATTCTCAGTGTCTCATGATGAGCATTTAAATCCCAGACCTTCTGTCACCAGCCGCATTTTAGAAGTAAACAGTACCACAAAAGACGTCTCTTTGAGTTGTTGGTTTCAATTTAATACTTTCATTTAGGACTCTGATGCAAGAGAGACTATTGATCCTTTTTACACACCACATTAGAACGAAACCACATCAAACTATTCTATTTGCGTTCCTTTTTTCTTTCCTCGTACATAAAGCTTCTTACAACTTTCCAAATATCCTCATGCTCCCCGTAGAGAGATTCCAGCCCAGACAGCCACAGCATTAGTAACAGAATGGGCTTCAGCAATAATCACTCAATGTAGGGATTGAGCTGAAGCTTTAGCTGCCGTTAAAACTCAATGAACCACAGGAATTAATGAATATTTTCCAAGTGTAATTGAATGTTGCACAGGGGAAATGCACTATTTGCTGACCTCCAGTGGCGGTCAGAGGTACGACCTGGAAGACACTGAAAGTTCAGAGGACTCTGAGTTGCAAAAGAGGTGATGCTCAATCATTAAGTGTTTTTCTTTTGCTGGGTGACACTATTTGTTAGCAGCGTGTGCATGCATAAAACTATAGATGTGTATTTATTTTATTCTAAATCCTAGGCGTTGGTGCAGAGCAACATTGGTGCTGTAATAACATGAATTATTCTGCTGCAGTATGCTTTTATAAATGGCTCTGCTGTGCACTGCTTGCTCAAAGTGATCTCTTTGGCCTTTACATTGTTTTTTATGTTCACACAGCAGATTCTTTGCATTTGGGTCCTGAAGGCCATCCGAGTCGATTCCAAATGTTAAAGTTAAGTTTTCCAGCACAAACAGAACGTACAAAAACAGCTACCTCATAACAGTCAGGAATACCCTCGTCATAGATTTAAACATTATTGCACTTGTGGTTTGTACAGTTGCTTTTAGCGGTATTGGTTCGGATCTTATCTCTCAGCAGCACACCAAAGATTTAGCTGAGCTCAAGCCTTTAAGTTCCCCAATGGGAACATGCAGAACAGAACCTGAATGTACACGAAATGACACTGAAATCTTGCAGACATAACGAGCAAACAATTTATCCTCGACTATAAACTGTGTTGACCGAAGCTGGAGGAGCTGAGCAGAGTGGATGTGATGCAGGAGGAGTGAGAGGCAGAATGGTTTAAATAGAGCGCCTTGTTGTCAGAGTGTGATGTTGGTGATTGGTGATTGATGATTGGTTGGCATTGGGGAGGTTCTCAGATCAGCTGATGACCGCTTGCAGGCAGATAAACAGATCAAAATAAAATGTCCCTGGTACCCTTGGTTCCCCAACAGCATCATGTTATGTTTGATATTCTACCCAGAGATACACTATATTGCCAAAAGTATTCAGTCCCCCATCCAAATGACTGAAATCAGGTGTTCCAATCATTTCCATTACCATAAAGACATGGACGAGCGAGTTTGGCGCAGATGAACTTGACAAGTCTGCACAGAGTCCTGACCTCAACATCTTTGGGAGGAATTAGAGCAGAGACTGAGAGCAAGGCCTTCTCGTCCAACGTCAGTGTTTGAACCTCACAAATGAAGAGTCGAAGCCGTTATAGCTGCAAAGGGTGGACCTTTGGATTAAGAATGGGAAGTCACTCAACTTTAGATGTGAGTCAAGGCAGGTCAGCGAATACTTTTGGCAATATAGTGTACTTTCATAGCAGCCATGCATAAAGCTACAAAAAATACATTTACCAAACAAATGTGGTCATCAGACTTGATTGGCTCCTTAAATATTCATGTTTGGTTGTCCAGCATCTGGCACTGAAATTGCTGAGAAGTGTCGGTCTGCCAATCTGACAGACATCCGTTTTCTTTTTTGGGCAGACAGATGATAATCACATATGGGCAGAGCTGTAAGTGTGATTTCACACAGAGAACGAAAACACACATCCTGCATCTGCTGACAGTGAGGCGGCTGCTGTGGTGTTTAACTCCTTCGTTTCACCACACAGTGAAATTACGAGCTCAGTTATCTGGTGCGCTCACTGTTCTCATCCTGGAATGCCGAACTCTCGACACTGGAAATCTGGAAAGAATCCGGCTGTGAAAGCATCTTTTGTGTCCCTCTGTGCAAGTATGCGACTTGGCTTTGATTCCATGAACTGGAATAGCAACAGGCATTTATCTTCTGCCCCAAAAGAGGCTTTGTTGAGGAGTTCAGAACAAGTTTTATCAGCTCATTTATTTAAATTTAGTACATAGAAAATATTCACGTGTGCAGAGCCTAAGCTGTGTGCATGTGTCTCCCTGTCACTTGTCACAACTGATTTTTGATTTCACAGAAAACTCTGTATTAGCTGGCTTCGGTTTGTTGAAATGGAAAACAGACTGTTCTTTTAGAGGAATTGGGTTACCTTTGTTTTCTAAAAGCTTACTGTTAAATTAATGTGAATGACTGAGCTGCTGGACAATTTGACTTTGATATCATATGGAATCAGTTTTCACAGTTTGGAGCAATATTTGAATTGCTTGGCAAACTAAGGTGCTAAAGAGGACTAATCATTTGAATGAGAATCTAAGAGGTCCGACAATCAAACGTTGTAAACAAAAAAAGAAAAACGTGTTTGTTTTGGAGGTCAGGCTTGAACCATTTCAACCCAAATGTCGCAGGAAAACTGTGTAAAACCACAGGGAAGTGATGGGGACTCATGTTACAGGTCTCCTTGGCTTTACTATTCCAAAGACAGTAGTTATAAACATATATTATTCTTCACTGTCTCAGTAGGTCTCTTGCAGAGTAAAATGAGGTCCAAACCAACAGACAAGCAAGTGTTTAGAAAGTGAAACACCCAGATTATAAATGTTTTAAGACACGTCTGCATTGTCGGAAAATCCTGCCTCAAGTATGCAGGTGACTGAGAGAGAGCCTCTTCAGACCAACACAAATAGTTGGCAATTAACTCTTTAGAGCAGGTTGAACTCTGCAGAGTGGAAACTTACCCAAAAGAGAAAGTTGAATGCAAACAGGAGGTACTTCAGGCAGACGGTTCCACATGTTTCTGTCTTCTCCTCATAAGCCCCCATGCTGGAAGAGACAGCAGATTAAACGTCAGCATGAAACGCCATGAGTCATGTTTCTTAGCGTCAACACAGTCAAATCAATACACTGAACCTGTGATCAATACATCTCGAGCATGTGCTGGTGAAGGTAAGTGTGACAGAATGAACTCTCGAGGTGAATCCTGTTGATAGAAATAGAATTGATAGAAAGAGAAATATTCTTCTTTAAAACACAACTACTCATTATTAAGGGTTCAAACTGATTTGTCTCTGCATATATTATATGTATATATGTATATATATATATATGTGTATTTTTTTTTAAACCTGATTATAATTAGTTTACTGATGAAGATGACAAAGACAGGCAGCAACATTGTTGCATCATTGATTACTGTAAAAGTGTAAGTAATGCAGGATCTGATCGTCTTCTTGTGAAAGCATCAACAGGCTGAGAGGGTACAGCGCAGCCTGCCACAAAGTTGGCATTGAGGCTGAAGAATTGGGCTTCAAAGTGAAAGCAAGCCTTTCTTTTAGTGTGAGGTGCTTTTAGCAAATGAGATGCTACGGGGCTAATGCAGAACATGGGGGAGTAAGCATCAGATCAGCAGTGTAGGCAGAATCAGTGAGCTGAGTTATTATTACATGTGTATGCAGGGAGATCCATGACTAAGCACTGAGTGGGAGATGCCAAGGGCTGGAAATTATAACCACCCACTTCTCTGGAACTTGGTACCAATAATATCGCTTCCATCAGCGAAAAAACAACTTCTGTTAGCAGCCGATTCATTTTTTCATATATGAGATTTAAAGAGACAGGTTTTTAAAGCAGGATTAAAATTACATTGAATCTTGTCTGTCATCAAACCGCAGGATGACACTGTATTCACCACAACAACACGACTCTCAAGCTTGAAATTTGCATGATTTATAGCTCCAATCTCAGAAAAAACACTTGCTGCCTTTGTGTAATCTTTGTTCGAAAAATCTTTGTTTTTTTTACCCCGCAATTTTCTTGGCTTAGTTACCACTCAAGCCCAGACTCGCCCCCCTCTGACTGCCTCATCATCTCTTCTGACTGCTCAGTCGGCTCCCCCTCCCCCACAGACTCCACTCCTAACTCAGATGTGGGCACTAAATGAATGAGTGAGAGTATGTCTGGGCTTCTGTCTGTCCACCATCTGGCCCTCTTAGCGCCATCCTGTTAATTGAAATCCAACATTACCTCCCTGTGGGACTTTTTAGAGCTGAAAACAGCTGAGTCAAGGAAGTACATTTTACAAGTCCTCTAAAGGAAAAACAAAATACTGAAAAGAAATATCAGTTTAAGATATTTAGTAAGATGTTTAGCTGCATAATGCTATCTTTACTCAAGGGCCCACTAAACACGCCTGTTGTCTGTCAGCCAGGATACACAGCCTGTCTGATACACTCACTATAAACAGCACTTAGTCATGTCTTGTCTAATCTGGGGAATTACAGCAGGGAAATACTTGGAACAGGCCCAAGAATTTATATTACCTGATTTAACTATCTGGTATATTTAAATGTTGGGGAGTGGTCAGGAAGAAGATGGGAGAAAATGTGCACAGATTGAACCACAACGTATTATTTATCCATGTGTTTTCAGTATTACTTTTGACAATAAAGAATAGCTTTGGGGAATACTAAAATAGATCTAAAAAAAAAAAAAAAAAAAAACCCCAAGTGGCTTTCCTGAAAAACAGTGGCAAAGGCCGCTATTTAAAAACAAAAACAAACAAAAATAAAAACATTTAAAATGTCACTAAAACTTTCGGTTTGAGTCGACTTTCGTATCTCCTGAAGAATAGCAGTCCACACTCATTTTGTCCTGTATGAAAAATGTAAGTACTGTTTTTTTCTAATAAATCTCATCCTGCTTTCTTTTACCTGTCCGAAGTATTACTCATCGAGTCAATCATTGCCATCACCTCCACACCTTCACTATGACACAAACAGTCATTGTGGTCCATGATGGGCTTGTTTGCTTTTGAAGATTATCAACAGTCCTCAGTATCATTTCAATCCTTTTTTTTTTTTTTACTCGAAAAACTCTACGCAGGATTTTTAAAGGAGGGTAATGACTTTGGCAGACCTGCATCGCTAGGACGCCTGTTCTTCTTATTCTCAACATAGTCTCTTGCATAGTTATAGCTGCAATGACAAGTAATCAAAAGAAAAGTATTATACACAAGTTCATAAGTTGATCTTTTGTTTAAAGTAACTATCAAGATTTAATTATTGTTGCTGTTTTTCTTTTTTGTTATACTATTATTTTGTTGTTGTTATTCCTTTAACATATTCAAAATTAAAAAAAACTAAACTATTCCTACTGTACAGCTAATGTTGTTGAATTTGTGACCGTAGGCTGAAGCAGCAATCTCCACCTCTATCCTCAGAGTATCTTATTGTCTTTCACGTAACAAATGTATAGTAGTGTGTGCGCCCCGTGGAAGTCGTCCTCCAGCTGGACAGCCCAGGTGGTCGAGAACGAGAACGAGCTGTGGCTTCTTTCCCACATGTCCGCTGGTAATGAGAGGAACAGGGTTCAGCCCTATTCTAACCACACATTATAACACTTGGTTGAAACGAGTACACGCTGTGTGTGCCATGTGAACATGTGAAGGACATGGACAATCACACCACCTGTCAAGCCCATTTCATTCTCACACCCGGTCCAGTGCTGACTGTAAAGTCTAGCTCTCATTGCTGTTGTGTGAAAAAGATGACAATAGAGACCTGCTGAGTTCAGACACACTTACACCGGCTTCTGCAAATGGATCTTATTTGGCTTAAAAAAATAATAACCAAAAAAGTAGCATTGAAGTCTGGAGGGGACACCAGAACTTTGTTGGGCCTGATCTTTAGTAATTTTAATTAACAACAACTGGATCCCATGTTTTGTGTAAGTGTTTCCAAAGAGGTTTATAAATCCTCATTCTGCTAAAGCTTCAAAGGCCAAAACGTTACACATACAAATATTTAATTGTCTGTTTTACAATATTGTATTGAAACGTCTTTGTGTGAGTATTCAAGGTGTATGCTTCCAGTATGAACACAGCCAACTTCAGTTTCAGGTGAGTCACTTCAGAGTAACCGTAACTCAGACCTCACCTTGAAATGACCGGAAAACCCACACATAGCCATAATGAATCCCTGTTGACTGACTAGTCTGTATATAATATAAGTGTGATTATTTATTAGTAGTAGGGCTGTTATATGGCTACAGACTATAATCCAAAATTAGCTATCAAATACATTACAAATCACATAGTTGTCCTCGCAAAGGCTAAGATAATAAAACAAAAACACTTAGATGTAGCCTATGCAGTTTGAGAGAAAGTGTATTACATTAACCACATTATTTATTCTCTAAAATGTACCAAACTTGATTTTACTGTCATGTGTGTGTTTTTTTAATGTAACATTATATTCATCTCTGAAGTTACAGCCTCATCACGTCTGCGACCCGTCCTCTGTGTGTGCTTCCGCCGATACAACAGGATTAAAAAACCTCTATTTCAACCACACAGCAGACTTTTTAAAACCACAATAACCTTTGATAAAACTTCCGTGGTATTCTCCGCTCACACAGAAAGCTATTAAGCGATCAGCTGGATTGCGAAAGACGACTATGCTACCTATAATAGTGCGGGTAACACGACCCCGCATTACGAGCTAACGCGGTTTTACTTCCTACTTTAACTTACCTGACGTTTCTCTGATCTTCTGTCGATTTAAGCGAGGTGAATTATGTGTGGAAAATAGTCCTAATATGCGTTTCTTTTCATTCCACTTTTCCTGGGATATGGGCTTTTTCCGACTGCCGAGAGAAGCTGGAGGCTACAGAAATCAAAATGAGCTCACACGTAGGGAGTCTGGAGCTGCTGCTGCGGTGGAGACTGGCTCCACCCCGGGACACCTTCCCTGAATCCTTTTTACTGTCCCGGGGCCATGCAATGCAAGCAGATACAGAGGGAGAAAGGGGATGATTGTAGAAAACATAAAAATGTATGTTTATGAATGTGCTGTACGCCTGCTTCAATGCAAGTTTGATTTACGGATGCAATATTTCTGTATTTCACTGTTTTGCTTCTTGGGATATTTCTTCCATGGGGCTTCATCAGGAAACAGGCCTTTCTCCTCACTTCATTTCTTTGACAGCAAACTTGCAGATTCAAATCAGCAAAACAAAATATGATGTATTCATGAATCATAATACAATTATATGTAATAGGCCTGTACGAAAATATAATAAGATAACAATGTCAATTCACAAGATGACATTGCAGTTCAGTTACATTGAGAATGAACGAGATAAAATGAGAGCATTGATTTAAAATCCAGCTCATTTTAACTTCATTTATATAATACAAAATCACAATTTGAATGTAGCACTTAACTTGAGTGACTTTGCATTGTGTCATGTTTGTCACCTCACAGTTCCAGACTGGTAAAAAATAGATGGATGATGAATGGATGTAACCAGCCCTTTGTATGGTTACTGCTTAAAAGGGCTTTTTATTCTGTTTAAGAATCAGAATCTGAAATACTTTGTTAATCACCAGGGGGAGTTTCTGGCATAACAGTTGGTATTATAAAGTGTATAATCAATAGAAGTTAAAATATGGAGTGGTTCAGCTTTCCCACAAGGGAATTAAAAACAGAAGACTCAACAAAAAGCTCAATAACTTTTATATACAGGCAGTTAAGGAGAATGATTATATGATTATGGTCCACTGTAATCTCTGTTTCACAGGTGCCTGGTCAGAAGTGTACTTTGACAAATTAATGCAGAACTAATAGTTCAGCTATGACATTAAATCAATTTGATGTTTCTGTCATATTTCCAGGCTCCAGGCAGAGAGACACTGGACTTTTAGAAGAGATAATAAATACCACATTGTTTATCTAAAACATTTACACTCACCTAATGATAAAATGAATATTGTGTAGTTTTAAAAGTGTCATTTCTCCTGCAGTGATAGAATTTATCCAAACCCCTTAACTTCAGCAGTATTTATTAATCACAATGCTGGTCTTCATGTGGTACATGCAAACAAGTTGCCCATTTTATGTACGGCCTTTCAAACCTGAAAATTCAGTACTAAAGTGGCCTTGATATAATGTAAGAAAAAAATTGACCTGAAATATTGCAGAGTTGTTTCGTATGTTTCTGTAGTAAAAGAAGTTCACCACCAGAGGGCAGTAGTTTTCCTCTGGCTCCACTCCAGGCGTCCTTCTTAGAGGAGCTACCGTAATCTTGAATGAAATGTGACTGAAGAGGACAACTGGGAGAAGCTCAAACAGCCTCCTCATATAACCAAATAAAAAGTTCTCATGGCTAAAGCCTTCACGTGTTGACCTTTCTAATAAATGTCTGTCTGAAATAAAAAACAATAAAAAGTATACGTAATTGAACAAATGACCCACAGAAATGCATTGTAGCCTAAGTGATGAAGTGTGTGTAGAACATTACAGAATAAATAATGTAAAAATATAAGTAAAAAAGAGGTGAGATATCACATAATTAAAAGTGAATGTCCTTGACATCACTGTCTGATATAAACAAAACTAACCATTAACATACATAAAAAGCCATTCACACGAGGAAGTCACACATTCAGATTATCACATCATATATAGAGAATCAAAGGATACTATCTTTTATATGCAATCATATTTTTCAAACATTGGATTTTTCAACACTAATTCTGTACACATGCAGTCTTAGTACTGTAGTTTGTCATTAATGCGGATGTAAACAAACCAACCACAAAAACAGGTCATGACAGAAAGCTTGTTGCCTGTCTATTAGGGAAGTGGGGGGTTAAACCCTTGTCAGTAGGACAGACACAAGCTGTCACTCTGTCACACTTTGTTGTTCTCGTGCATCTTTTGGACAGATCTACAAAACTCCAGCCTCTAATAAGGATCCTCTTTTACAGGTAAATACTCTTTTTTGTTTTGCTGCAGATAGGCTCTTGTTAATGTTCAGTAGTAAAAGCAAGGATATGTGATTTGTGTCCTAAAGCAACAGGCTGCTACAGAGTATCCTAAGAAGATTAAAAGGTGCAGTTCTAAGAACTTGAAGCTGGGTACACACAACCATAACAAAGGCATTTTAATTACACCATCTTATTCATCTCAAAAGGAAAAATAAAGAGACAACGATAAATATATTTAGGAGCTGCAGAGGAAAAATAAAATAGCAGTCATAAATAAATATGTAACTATTTCATAACAGTTTAAGCCATTTTCGAACAAAGATGTCAGAGGTTGGCTGGTTCTAGCCACTTAAATTTTCAGTATAGCTGCACTGTCGTTCATTAACTGCTCTGTGTGCCTTTGAGTTGCCCCCTGGGGAAAATAATGTTTATTTAATTGAATTGAATTAAATGTGAAATTGCTGCTTTTCTTTGATATTTTCATACCTGAATGAAGAGCCATAGGCTCTGGACGGTTGGACAAAGGAATACATTTAGAAACATTCAAGTCAATTAAAAAAAACTTGATTTGTCCAGGGGGGTCAATTCAATCACTTTGTACTCTAAATTGTTCACAAGTATTTGTGATCACAGACTAAACAATAAATTGTTAATGGGGGAAATAATCAAAAAAGGAAAGGGCACTGAAAATGGTCATTAGCTGCAACCTGTATCGGGATTTTATTCTGTATCACGAAAGTTGGAATGTATAGATTTAGTCTCAGACACAAACCCATAGCACTTTAAAACCAATGAAAGATGGTTCACCTTTATAGCTACAGTATTGTTTTTGAGTGGATAGCATACCATTGTTATACAGTTTATTCTCAAGAGCCAACAAAGATGCTAACCCAGAATTGTTGTTAGACACTGGTTTGGAATAAGTAGTCATGTGGTTGACACTACACGGTGTAGAAGTGGCTAATCTTCCTCACACCTGCCACAGTCGTGCAAAGCTATAAATACAGGGGTCATAAGAGGATCTACCTGGTGTTGGTGTGAAGCAGCCTGATGGATCCTGGCTCATGCCAAAGGAGCCAAGCAGTCACAACCGAAGCAGGGGTGTGACTGCTTTCTCTACCTTCTACAAAACTTGTGTTGATGTAGCTTTAAGGAATAGCTCAGGATCTTTGTGTTCGTACACTATGTAACCTGGGTTTAGCAGGTTTTATCGGTGGGACGCATATCCGCCTTTAGGCTATGTGAAACTTAAGGCAAAGCTCTCTGGCAGAAAGGCCTGCATGTAAACACATTCTATTTATAATACAGTGTTCACAGTGGGGACATCATAGGAGAGGCAAAGAGACCAAAAAGTGACATTTAGAAGAGAAAAGGCTGGATTTCTTAAGATAGAGGCTGGACAGGAGTACATCTTGGCTTTAAAGTTGGCTAGACAGAGTTAGCACTAAAACTGCAGTCGTGGCAACAAAAATAAAGTTGCCTCAAGTGATATTGTTTCACAGTTAAATTAGTTTAAGTTTACAGTTTTAGAAGCGTAAAATGTGTAATCTGACTGGTTACATTTGGAATATATACTTTTTGCTTTCATAAATCTGCATCATCGTCAGAGTGGCATGACTCGCAGAACACTAATGATTCTTTCCTCTCTCCCTTGACAGAGCCTTTTGTGGATTTATTTGGCCCTGATGGCTCATCAGCTTTGACATGATGGTTCAAGAAAACCTTTTCTATCACAGCCTGCCAATTCTAGAGGCTTTCAACAAATAATAGACTGTCCTGCTCTGCCACATCTGATGACTTTGGAGCTTGAACATGTTTGCATCTGTGATTTCCAGGCAGCTCATCCAAGACCTGCATTCTTATTTTTCCAAAGCAAAGTGGACTAATTAGACAAAATATGGAGCACTGATTTGGCAAGAATCCCAATTCACCTTTCTTCCGACGAGCAAGGCAGGAAAGCCACACTGAGAGCCCCATAACAGACTTGTTATATGAGGATTGATGTTTCTATGTAGTGTTTGTGCGAGAGCAGCGCAACCTTGGATCCATCGTGGAACCACAGTCCAGCTGGACGCCCGGCCTTCGGGCCGGAGACGCTCCAGACCAGCAACTACTCTCTGGTGTTACTGATTCAGCTCAGCCTGCTCTCCTTCGACCTGTTTGTCAACTCCTTCAGCGAGCTGCTGAGGACTGAACCAGCTGTGCAACTGGTACTCTTCATGTAAGAAAGACTTCCCCACTATTTCTGCAGCTAAGTATTCTCTTTCGCCCCAAAAGAAGAAAAAAAACAAAACTCTGAGCTTAAAATAGCCAGCTTCAGTTGTTGATTCTGAGCCATCTTAAATGCTGAAGTGAAATGAAAGAGCTCTGAACAATGAGTGTGCAGTCTTCTCTGTTATTGTTCTGATTGTTTCTGCTGGTAACTCTTTCTTTTCTGTTTTTCTCTCTGCCTTTCTTCAACAGCATGCAGGACATTTCCATCCTGTTCAATGTGATCATCATTCTGTTGATGCTGTTCAACACCTTCGTGTTCCAGATCGGCCTGGTGGCCATATTGCTGGAGCGGTTTAGAGCTCTGCTAATGCTCTCTGCTCTCTATTTGACCTTCAGTATCGTGCTTCATTCCTGGCTTATGGTGCGTGCTGTGTGTGCACAAATAGGCTGAGATTTATTTAAATCTTAGTCCTTATTCATTTTACTTTGTATGTTGCATCTTGCACTTTTACAGACTTAGATAATTGATGAATTGATATTGATGAAAATATGACTTAATGAGGAAATACTTTAGATTTTACATCAATAGGTAAATACAACATTTCAACCCTTACATAAACAATCTTGTCCAGTTTTTCCACTCGTCTCATTTTAGGGAGTGTAATTCAAAGTTATTACCGGTAAATCAATAACAAAACAAGAGTTATTTGGCTTCTGTTAATTTAATTCTATGTAACTAAGAGCGATATAGTTGGAATGATCATAATGTTTTCCTGTACATTTTTCCCCCAGAATCTGCGTTGGCTCAATACCAACAGATTTATTTGGACGGATGGCCTTCAGGTGCTGTTTGTAGTCCAAAGAGTCGGTGAGATTATTCATACCTTTTTTATATTGCAAACCAAAGAGATGTTTTCTTCATATCAAAACACAGAAACCTAGTCACTCAGCGCTGTCAGTAGAGAATGACAGCACATGTAGAATGTCAAATCTTATTTTCTCTGAGGATCTCAGTGAGAATCTCTGACGGTGGGTTCTGATTTACTTGGTTTACGTCTGGATTTGATACATGCTAAATTAACACAGGTCTCTCTCTGCATAATTTGATTTGAAACATTAACATAGTTGAAGAACTACGTACAATACACTTCCATGTAACTATGGTTTCAGCACTCTTTAATATTGCAGCATATTTGCAACATATTATATATTTGGATGTCTCCCTTTGGAGGTTTTACGAGGGGTAGACCCAGAGTTCTGTGGAGGGGTTATACAGTATAAATTATCTAGCCTGGGAGCATCTTCCTCTCCCCTGAAAAATGTTGCAGGGGCGCCGCAACCCGACCTTAAGTGGAAGAAAATGGATGGACGGACAGATGGATATATCTAGATATATATACGTCACCGTGTGGCTGTGATTTCATACAAGTATAAGCTTATAAGTGGATAAAGGATTTGTGTTGTTCTTCTCTATTATTAAATATGAGGAAGTAAGGCAGCCATGTTTCATCTGCCACTTTGTTTTGTCTGCCACTTATGACACACTCAGATGGTTACTCAGTGTGTAGTTCAGTGTAGCAACATCAAATCTATTTGGTGTTGAACCCTCTTTAAAGACACAGTAAACTGTGCTGGCCTGAGTTCTTTTATGATCCTACAAATACTTTGAGCGGTCAGCTCGGTGTTTTCCATTTCTCTCTGGGTGTTTGCAATGCTAATGTGAATGAACAATTCCAAAATATGCCCTCAGTAAACTTAGAAGCACTGGCTTACAAATGGCAAAAAAGCCATTCAAACATTTTAGTGTCCCAATGTCAACGTTTACATTTAAATTTGCATACCTCAGGTTTTAAAAATATGTGCTCTCAATTGTTATTGAGAGAGGGGCAGGTATTATAGGTTTTCTTCTTCCTGCTTCTGTTTGTTCATGGAAAGTGTATACATTATGAGAAAATGTTTCATGTTGTATGTAGCAAATGGATCAAACATGAATATGGATGAATGAATACATCACAAGTGATATGAGTCACATTCATTCTTCTTCTAAAGTTTAGCAAGCTGATTGTTTGGACAATTGTTCACATTCATTTAGCAAGTAAACCTCTCCAACTAAGCACAGACCATGGGTTTACAGTTTCCTGTGATTTTCAGTAAAACAGCGAAACAGAAAGAACATTATAATGTTATAATTTAATTCTAATTCATTCAAATATGAAGCAAAGATTTTTAATGGCAGTTTTTGTCCACATTTTATTCAACATTAGTCTAAAATTGACTAAAATAGAGTATTATCATATGGCCCAACCTTTTGATACGAGTATCAGCCTCTCTCAAAACACCTTTGACTTTGAATTCTATTTTCTGTCTTTTTCTCCTTTGCAGGTTCCGTGTTGTATTACTACTTTTACAAGCGGACCACAGAGTATTTGGGTGACCCTCGACTTTATGAGGACTCGCCGTGGCTACGAGAGGTCTTTGTTCGGGCAAGACAGTGAGCTCTCTTCAACAGAGCACATAGTGGAACAAGTGTAATGATGTATGATGATGTAATGATGATGTATGCTGTGATGAAACAGCATATGATAAAACTTAGTTTGTAACCAGTTTCAAAAAGTGTATGCTAAAGGTATAGAACATTCACAACAAATTCGCCAAGGGGGCAATTAAGTGTACTGAAATATCTAAAATGATCACAATAGTATTTACATTAGAATTAAAACCGTTTTTTAAATTAACCCCCCTTCCAATGCATCGTGAATTGTGCCAAAACTGGTGAGGTGTTATTTGACAGCAGGAGTGTTTTTTTTCCGTTCAGAGGGTAAAAAGGAAATGAAAAGTGAGAAAGATATTCAGTTGATTCTACTCACCATATGCCCTTTTCTTTACTTTTGTTAACACTGTACATTTTTTAATAAAGAAATATGTTTCTGTTGTTTCATATATAACTGAAGTGTTGCTTTAATATTGTTTGTAATGTTGATATTAAAAGAGGATTCACTTTGTTATGGCTTGACCATTGTCACAAAATTAATTAATCCAAACATCAATGACCTTAAAAAGTCCTTAAACATTGGTCCTTAAGACGCTTCTTGTTTGTTTGTCAGAAACACGTTTGTTTTATGATTTAAACCCCAGCTTCAGAGCTTGCTGAAAAGCATGACTCCAGATGACTGAAGCGGAGCTGATCCTTCAGGTCACTGAACTCCTTCAGGAGCGACTCGTTCTGCAGGTTGAACTTTACATGAAAGAAGAGAAAAGGTTGTTTTATGATGGCCGTTTCTTTGTGTGAAATAAAAAGTAACTTTCAAACAGGTCTCACATTACACAGACTATTAAATGCAATTAATTCATTGTGACAAAATCAACAAAGGCCCCTACATTAACTTGTATGCCAATAAAACTAAACCAAATGTGCAAAAAAGATAAAATCTGATAAAATCCTTTTTAATCAAATCAAGGGAAAAGAGTATTTTTCTATGCTAATTTTTAAAATGAAAAACAATCTATTTCAGAGCCTCATCAATATTCAGCAATAAATTAATAGCTTGTATATTTAATTCAATCCCTATTATAAAATCTGCACCAGAGATAAATAACCCAGAGTCCCAGACTAACTCACCCTTGCAGCATATTTGCGACACTGCTCTGCCTCCTCATGTTTTCCATCCTGAAACAAAAGGTTTAATACGAAGGTGATGCCTGCTTTCACTTTTTTCACAATCCAGCAGCTGCATTCAAGATGGGAAGTCACAAAGATATATCCCATATTGGACATTGATATTGAAGGTCACATATTATCCTTCTTTTCCACAAGTTTCTATAATTCTCCAAAACATCTCTGTGAAGTGTCTTGTTCTAAAGTCACTCTGATCCTGTATTTTATCATGTCTATAAACCCCCCATTTCAGCCCTGCTCAGAACAGGCTGTTTCTGTGCCTGTAGCTTTAAATGTAAATGACCTATGTCTGACCACGCCCCCTCTGAAAGGGCATTTGGTGTCTTGGGCTTTCTTGCACCCTTGCTCAGGTGTTTACAGTAGAAGGCAGACTCAGTGGGCAAAACACATTTGTGATGTCATAAAGGGAAAATCTCTTAAAAGCCTGTTGGAACACGTTGTCTAACAAGTGGAGGAGGCAAAAGACGTAGAGGACTTTCTAATAATTGTGAGCTTGAGTGGGGACAAATGTGTTTCAGAAACATGATTAAGTATGTTTAGCATAATATGTGACCTTCTTTAGTTTAGACTAGAGAATCATTATCACTCACCTTCAGGCAGATCAGAGACAGGTAAGCCCAAACTTCTGAGTTCTGGTTGTTCAAGCGATTTGCCTCTGTCAGAGCGTCCTCAGCGACACGCAGCTCCTCCAGCTACACAGTCAGAAAGCCACACATAAAATATCATATCATCTGACTTCTCTCATACCACCACCTTCATGACTAGCTTACATGAGACTTGTCGGTTACCTCTATATTATGTACAAGAATAAAGATGAGAAAAGAAATGAGAACAACACAGGCACAAAACTGAGGCAAACTGTTTTTAAAACTGTATTATCATAACATACAACATAGGTATGAGACTGTTCAGAGCCTCTAAACAACCTAAATGAAATTCAACTTATTTCCAGTTTTATTTACCCGGTAACAGGCTGTACCCAGGCCCAGCCAGGTCAGGCAGGATGGAGACTGCTCACAAGCCTGCAGGAAGACAACTTTGGCTTGCTCCAACTGAAACACACAAACATAGAGGTTTAGTGAATTGTTAATTCATATAAGTTGTTTGACAATCAACAATATACGTCAACTTAAACTGAGTTTCAAAAAATCTGATATCTGGTATGCTTTTTTCATGACACACAAACAGTGATAGACAATCACTGAAAACCAAGCACAAGTAAAACCCATTAATCCTTACGGAAATTTCAGCTAAAAAAAAATCCCACTGTGACATCATTGCTTTATCATAGTATTTCAGAGTATCCAAAGATGGATGTGCGCCCTACCTCGGGGTGGGCCCCTGAGTGATTAAACTTGTCAGACACAACACACATGACTGAACGGTCTGACCGAGGAGACAGCAGTTAGGTTACTCTCTATAGCTGACCTTCCCCTGCTGGAGGCAGATGGATCCCAGACGGAGTAGGACAATATGAGAGTCTGACGGCTGTTGCAGGAAGTTTAGGCTCCGCTCGTAGCTCTCATGGGCATCAGTAAAGGCCCCACGGAGGTAGTGACAGTGGCCATTCAGAGCCCAGGCATCTGCTTCCTATACACAGGGCGGAATACACCGTTTAGGACAGGGCCCATCAACAGAGCAGTTCAGCACAGTGAACTATGCATTACACATCTCCGAGCAGGACATTACTTAGTGGGGGCAGCCATTAGTCAGAGTACTAGTACCTGTTCTTTGTAAAACAGTGCCTCCCTCAGGTTGGCTATGGCACTACAGTAGTCAGCTCTCAGCAGCTGCCACTGGGCCAGATGAAGAAGGTAGGAGAAACTGTGACCTCCATCTAAACACAGCAGCTCCTGAGACAGAGCATGCTCCACCATCTGTAGGAATGAAAACAGTGACAGATGATAACACAGGATCTTATTTTTCTGTTTGATCTTTTTTGAAACTGCACTGCTGACAATTTTAAATTCATTTAAGGCCGTCAAGGTTGCCTCTATATAAACATAATACTTATACAAACAAAACATAGATGTGCAATAAAACATCTTGCTGCTGCTTTGATCGGAAATCAAACCAATAATTGATGTCTTTTTGTGCATTTTACTAGAAAAGTGGTTTCCATTTACATGACTCTCCCACAACTAACAGAAAATCCCTAGTGCAACTACAGCTGCATAAAGTAAGAATCACAAAATACATTGTAGTTTGTGTTATTCATATATTATTCATATATTTGTGAGGTGAGCCACAATATACTGTATATGTGTGTGTTTTTACCTGCAGGGCAAAGTTGTTCAGCAAGAACTGAACTGTCTCTGTGTAAATAGTGGAGCAGGGTTTGGCTCGAGTTATGCTGGGTATGACACCCTGTGCTGTTGGTTGTCCTGGCCCATTTGAGTCCTGGATTCCAAACTCTGGGTCGATGAGAAAATGACCAAAATATTGTCAGAGAGCAATGGCAGCTCCAAGAACTCCAAATGACTGAATGAATGAGTCATTCATGCATTCAAGAGTTTCAACAAGCTGAGTCCCTTCTTTGGTTATTTTTTCCAACAAAGACCATCTGCACACCATGTATGGATTATTATTACATAACATTCGGTTTACTCAACATTATACGCTTTCCTTCCTGAATAAAAATAATTAGGGGAATTAGAAAAGAAATAAATCAAAACTACAACCCACTAACATATGACGACATGGCATTTCCACATAAATACAACAATTATTTTTTATATTGCACAGATAATGTAACTGTATGTAAACAATTTGTAATGTATAATTTGAAAAGTGTGACAATGCAGTTGTGTTTGTTAGGAAAAAGTTCAGAACCAAAGAAAGCACTCTCCTTTTGACCCCCTCTGCTTCTCACCTTGCTCAGCATCAGGAGATGTTTCACTCTTTGCTTCCTGTGGCTTGTCCTTTTGTTTCTTTATTTGATCCTTTTTGTCTTTGTTCTCACCTTCCCTCTGGATTTGTTTCTTTGCTTCATTCATCCTCAGCAGCCTTCTAGCCTCCAGAAAAGCCCCCTCAGCCAGGATGGTTTCGTTCTGGCTCTCATGGATCAAACCTGGGCAGCAGGCTCATAAATGTTAAATGAACATCTACAATTCCCAACATGCAACTCTCCAGCATTTGCAAAGTTTCGATGGTTTAGCTTTGATGGATTTAGGACTAATATTATTATTCAACCAGAGTGACTAAATATAGACATCTGCATGGATTTTTTGATTTACCATTTGTGTGTGTTTATATATTTATTATATTTTTTAATCTAATAATAATAATATCATTTCTTCCCCTTTTTGGCTGTAAAAAGTCTCTTGAATGTTTTCCCTTTTGATTTTTTGGGCCTTTTTATACCTTTATTTTAGTGGATAGAGTCAGAAACTGGGAGAGAAAGAGTGGGGTATGAAATGCAGGAAAGGAGGCACAGATCAGATTTGATCTCTCCGCTCTCGAGGACTGTAGCTACTGGACATGGAGCACACACACGAACTGTTAGGCCACTGTTTGAGACTAAAACGGTACTGTTACTTTACTAATATATGTTTTATTTTCAAAGATTGAATAGCCCTGGCTGTATGACAGCACCGTCCTTCATGTATGTGTTCTGTGTTGTGAGCAGGTTCACTGGTTAAACCACAGTAGGTATGAATAGACACTTTGATCTCACCCAGCAGGGTCCAGGTCACCACACTAGGTGGTTCTACGCTGGTGGCTCGCTCTAGGAAGGTCTTAGCCTCGTCAAATCTCTCAAACATTGCTGCCAGAACCCCACACATCATCAGGCTGGAATAACAACAAAATACAAAAACATAATCTTGACCGACTGGCTCAAAGATTTTACAATTGTTATTTTCTGACTTCTTTGTTTATAAGTTGTTGTGATACAAATGCAATGTAAAGTTTGAAAAAGAGTCTTGACCATTTATCGATTAATGTCGTTGCCTTGCCTCTTAGCAGGGATTCAGAACAAAAAAAGGAAACTACAATTAAGTGAGGATCTACTTTATTTGGCAATTATTTCCTTCTGGATGGATGAATAATTAGGATTCATACATAGTTTTAGTACTTAGGTACTCAGGGTTGCACTTAAGACTGTTATTTACTCTCTTGATAAAACTATGATGATATTTTTAAACTGAAGTTTGACACTGCTGATGTTTAATTTTTTAGTGGGTTGGTTTCTTACCTGGGTTGGTGTTCCTGCTGAACAGAGACGGCCTCGTAGAAACACTCTTTAGCTTTCATGTAGTGTCCTTTCTGCATGAAGAGCCTTCCCCAATCAAACTTGTACGATGCTTCATATGGGTGCCTCACCACTAACTACAAGATAACAAAAAAGTTTTCATATTTTCCCAGCTAGACTTAATACTGGTACAGAGTTTGTTATTAATTACTCCTAAACATGACTATGGATGGTTGAGTATACGTCTGGACAAAAAAAATACATGTTTTCAGATAAATATTCCAAATTTAAAATGAGTGAAGAGAAGAAGTATTAGAAAGGGCAAGCATATCATTGCACCTCTTGGAAGTAGTGAGCAGCATGCTGATAATCCCCAGTAAACTGAGCCTCTCTGGCAAAATGTCTTAGCTGCGAAGAACTGTACTGGATCTTATGCGGGGAGTCTTCATCAACGTCGTGTGAATAAATCTGTGTGAAGGCAAGGATAAAAACGAAACGATTGGGCACTGAATCATGAAACACGGGACATGATGGAAAACTGTCCATTGTGCCAATGGGTGGTATACACATGAGTTTTGCCTTGATGTTTAGAGTGGTGTGTGAGCTGTATCTCAGACATGGGAAAGATGTAAGTCTTGGGACGCATCATCAGTGGTGTAGCTTGAATAAGGCAGTAATTCAGTCTTTCATCCAAAAAAGGGGGGAGACGAATCATCCAAGCAACAGTCAAGTCAAATCAAGTTTATATAGCACATTTACAACAGCTTCGGCTGACCAAAGTGCTTTACATGCACACTAACCAATACTTACCTGGACTAGAAATAGTCAGGGACTCAAATTATCAAAAGGGTAAGAAACAACCACTCTAATAAATAGTAGGTCACTATATAAATATGTGTGTTGGAGTGTGAGTGTGCATTAAGTCTTTAAACCTTATTTAGAGCATTTTTCATCTCATCCACCAGGTAGACATAGAGCTTGCTGACAAAGGCTCTGAGCTCCTGAGGGTCAGTGAACGCCTCTGTCCGCTGCATCCTGTCACGTACAATCCGCACCACTGCAGGCTAAAAAACAGAAAGAAGAAGTACACACTGTTTTGTTGTGTTAAAGAGACAGAACAGCCTCAACCCCCGGGACATAAAACCTGAGGTGCTGAAGCTTCTCTCTACAATTTTTTAAAGTTTTATCATTACAGCATTGAGTGCAGATTGTCTGACCTTCATCTGTTCCTTGAAGGCGAAATATCTCCCAGAGACATTGAGTGATCCCATCAGCTGAACCATCATTTTGTCCCGGCTACAGGCATCCGATGGTTGGGTTGCTCCGAACAATTCGTTATACTGGTCCGAAACATGGCTCACGACATTGCCGACCTGCCTGTGGAAGCCCAGCACAGCCTGCAGGGGCACACAGCCACGGTAAGGGTCAAGAAGTACGCATCTTAAAACTTCTCATGAGTGTATCTGTGAATGTACTCTAAAAATAAAACAGAGTGTGTTTTTTTACTCTTTCTGCTCTGCTGGGGCCCACTGGTAGCAGAGGTCTGGGGGGTATCAATGCCTTAACCCTGAAGAAAAGAAGAAAAACATGTTTGCAGATTCAAACTCATTTTTCTAACACATACAGTAAGAAACCCAACAGGCACTAACCAAGTGTATAAGACCAACGAGCAGTTGGCAAAGGGGTTAAAACATATCAAATATCATTATGAAACTAGATGACTTTAGAAGTTAGTTTTAATATCAAATATCTATCAAGACAGTGTAACCAATAGAAATTTAGACGATTTTTATAAAACATTACCTCCTGGCCAGCTCCTCTGTTGAGGTTTTGGGAACGAGTGGCTTGTCAAAGACAACCTCAATGACAATATAAGTTCTGGCCTCCAAATACATCTGTAATAAACCACAATACTGTGTAACAGCAAACATGTAAACTGACTATATGTTCATTGTGTATAACAGTATCAAGGATGTAGGCTCGGGGGTGAAGGAAATATCGCTGTACAGAGTAGTGTTGCTGCTCAGAAGAAGCTTACATTTCTCTCCATATTAATGTTTGGCTCTGTTTCGGTTGGGCTATTGGACACGCTGTTGACTCCCTCCATCTTACTCTGACTAATAGGTGGCTGCAAAATAAAACAGGTTCAATCAGGTCGAACCCTATGAACACGACCTAAGACCTCCAAGGTCTTAGTTCGGTGACACAGACATTGTGGTGAAATCATTTGCATCAGAGAAAGCTTTGAGAATTTAATCTGACTTATTTTACAATAAAGACGTTTAAATTTTCCAATTACCTGTAAATGTAGTTTATAAATCATCTATGTACAATAAGCATTAAGTATTGTAACCTTGTTCACCTTTTTGGTTTGCTCCTTGGAATCCTTGGCTCCCTTGTTACCTCCATCTAAGTTCTTTCCTGCCCTGGCCTTGTAAGAACCTGCAGATGAGCTGGCACGAGCTTTGACCAGATTGACTGCAGCCTTGGCCTGCTCCTTCAACACGCTGACACTGTGATTGGCCTTGAGGTACAACATGAAAGACAAACTGAATTTGACAATTTTTAGTATCAAGTGCAGCTGGCTGTCAGCCATATGTACTGTACAGAAAAGCCTGAGCTTGTACACAACCCTTGTTGTGTAAATAAAGTGTGAATGGGAACCAAACAAAGTGGTTTGAATCAAGCCTCATAAAAGTCGCCCACAGACATTCAGTGCAGTTTTTTGGATTCAAATGCTCTTGATTCGTAGATACGGCTGAACTCTTGATAAACCAATTCTAAATCTGATGTAATGTATGCTAGGGTTGCAGGGGAGAAACTGTACACATTCTCAGAGAGGTTATGAAGCCCTGATTTGAAAAACAATGTACACATAATTCATAATCTTAATCTAAAATTACAGACCATACTTTTAAAGGTAGGCTATATATACTGTATATGTATCACATAACAGGGCTGAGCTGTATACAACCAAAGACCTATCTCTAAGTTGTAGAGACACAGCTAATGTTAATCATTTTGCCAGGCTCCACTTAAGTACTCTAAGTAAGGTACTGGATATCCAAAAAGCGAGACTCCATCCATTTCAGAGTGGATCATTCAGACTTTCTAATATGCGTCTCTTTCCAGATAGAGGTAATAAAGATAGATAGATACTTTATTGATCCCGAGGGAAATTCAGGACACCCTGATGAAGAGAACTATAAGTTCAAAAAGAGAAAAAAATAAATAAAATGAAGGCACATTCTCTATGTGTGTAAATGTGCGTGACCTTGTTTCGTAACTCGGCCTCGGAGAATGGCTGAATGCTGTACGCTCCTCTGATGCGCCGGACTCCAGGATACAGCAGCCTCCCCATGTCTACAAACGCCACGCCATGGAAGGGGATCTCTGGGTTCTCCTCGTCAAACTACACAACGACACAAATGCATAACAACACGCTTTAAGAGGACTGTGTGTTGCCAGGTAACTGGTTATCCAATATGTAATGTGACAGGGCTTACATTTCAATATAGATTTTCTGTCTTCACAAATATTTCAGACAAACTTTCATCGTGCAAAGAACACTTGATTTAGACATTTTATACAGGATCATAAAATATAAAAACAAGAAGACACTTAAATATAAAAGCTGTTCTCTCATTGCCCTTTGCTTCATCGTTCCACCTTCACCTGGTAAATATTATTAAATGTGTTACTTAGAATATTCACTGGAGCTTCTACTTAAGCATCCCAGTAGTTAAACTTACTTAAAACTCAGAATAATGATGCTTGAAAACATTGTGAATGTAGTTTGTACGCTTGAAATGTCTTATGTTTCAAGGTTTTGTATCGAGAGGTAACGCTGCAAGAGCAACAGTGGAGAGAAGACCGGACCGATCACTAGAAAACTAAACTGTCTTACCTGTTTGTTTTCTGCTATTTTTGCCAATGGAGCTGATGACCTCATGATCTCCAGAGGCCATAGTCTGCTTTCAATGATCTTCTGTCGAAGCCTAAAATAATAGCGATATATTAGCAATCTTATCAGTAACTCCTTTTTGCTTTATGTATTTTCTATCCTAAAATCCACTCCCAATACAGTCATTGCATGTTAGTTCATGTTTATTTGCTCCTATTCTCATCCTATATGTTTATATTCTATTTATCGGTTTCCACTTTTTCCAGTGCACTCTGCTATGATCCTGAAATGTGGTATTTGTAGATTTTTAAATCTACAAATACCCCGAGATAGCCCCGAGAAAGTCCTGATATTGAAGAAGAACTCCAGAGTGACGGCCCACATGTAAAGGAAGATGATCAATATTATTGAGAGGTGAGTTGTGTGTGTAGCTGACCTGGATGTCCCTCCTGCATCCAGGAAGCAGCACATCTCTGTGTCCCAGCTCACCCTGGTCTTCATGATCTCTGCCTCATCACGAAACTCTGAGTCCTGAAGGAACATTTACACCTTAAGGCTTGTATCTGACCTTTTTCCTTCTTGAACATGACTCTTTATTTATTCCATCCAGTCATCTACAGTTTTGTATAATGTAACTAAAATGACTATCAACTGAGAGGTCGAGATATGACCTTTTCACATCAACACAGCGAAATATATTAATAATAAGACAGTAAAGAGTCATACTGTAAAACGGATCACCAGGGCATTAAAGTATACCAGGTAACTAACGGTTAGCAGGAGCAGATATACATACCTCTATACCAGTCAGCTCGCCGTCCTCTACTTCAATGGACTCCTTCTGGACATAGACACCAGGCAGGAAGTGGTTGCTAGGGACCAACAGGGCCCGATGGGGCCTCTTCTTCTTTCTTCCTGGCTCCTTTCTAAGCCCCCCTTCCTCCAGTGACCCTTCAGAGAACACCAGCGCCTGATTTTGCTAGGAGTCAGTACAGCCACAGTGTTAAAATCCTTCAGCCTGGAGAGATTCTCATTTCAAGTTAGTCTGAATCAGACAGCGGGGTTATTATGTCTCAATGTTATTTATTTAGCTGAGCATGCTCATAAATCTTAGATCACTGAGAGTTTAAACTGTCCCTTATTTTTGCAGATGTTCTTTAAAAAGTAAAAGCAAAGACTATAAGATTTGATATTGTATATGTTAAAAATAAACACCATGCAGTAGCTCCATGAAACAAAGAGTTTTACACTAACCTCTGCAGTAAGCGGGACCTCCAGTGCAGCAGTGTATACACTCGGGGCTGGGCCAGTTTGTTGTAACCAGGCTTCAGGGACAGAGTAAGCTGCCTCCACAGTTACTCTGAGCAGGTTGGAGGCTTTGAATTCAGCTTCAGACAACACTGGCTCCGACAGGCTGACACATACATCCAGGCTTGTTAGCTAAAGGGGGTCAAATCGTCAGGAGGAACAATCATGTTTTCAAAGAGTCAAAAAAATGTATTAATACTTTTGGCCTCATTACATTTCTCTCTGGTTTAAGATCAAATCCTATATGTAAAGCTTGAGGTTATAAGTATTAAGTTAAAGTGATGAAAGAGAAATGTAAAAGTATGATATCTGAAAGTCAGGTTATCAGTTATGAGACATTGAAATCCTTGTGAACACATGAATGACACAATGTAGACCTCATTAGACTCCTGTGTAACCTCATCCTCAACCTGGCAGCCAGCTCATACAAATAACCCCATAACATATAAACATTTGCCATAGTAACAAGGGACTAAAGAAAAAACAATGATGGTTTGTAACTGTACTTTTCATCAGCATCACAATTCGATGATATATGATAAACATGTACTGCAGCCCTCTGAGAGCAACTGAGCCACAGCTTCTCCATATGGCCGTAAATTCTCTGACACGTTGAATGTTTGACATTTATCCACACTGTAGATGTTCCTGCAGTGGGGAGCTCTTATGGATTTACCTTCCTCTTGCACTTTAAAAGGGCATGGCTGGCCTTCCACCTCATTTTGGAACTAAGTGCACTGTCCTCAATCTGGCTGCTCTGTGACTGTAAAACATGCACTGATGGAAGAATCAGAAAGAAGCAACTACTGTCTATTTACAGTCTCTAGAAGCTGTCTGGGTGAAACCACCAGGGCTGAAGGAAATCTAATATCATGATACATGTTCAAATCTAAATATAGTTTATCTCTGAATAGATTTTCTTAATTTAGGAATATGCAACACTTGAGAATAATGCCCTCTACCCAACATGGCTGCAAAGAAGCTTACACTGTTCAGTACACTGAAGTTGATGCACTTTTAATGTACTTAGCAAAGAAACAAATGTCATGTGTACCTTTTCACAAATCTAAAGAAAAAATACAGAGAATATGAGACGTCTATCTTTAAAATAAATGGACCTTTGCCTGGATATTACCAGATGGATATGAATAACTTTCCTTTTACATGAAAATATTTCTCTTAAAAGTACTTTTCACCTTGTCCGTGGAGTTGTTCACTGGATTCAGTGGGACTGTGCTCGAGAAGCTGCACTGACCTTCCAAAAGAATAATGGATCATTTAACATATGAAGTTCAAACTTTGTGATTTAATGTTAGTTATTTTATATGACACGACTTTCAGAGAGATTTACCAGCAATTTTAAATTAAAATATTAAAACATGTTACTTAAGCTGATATAGCTATACCTTGTAAGAGGGGCAGCAGGTCGACCACAGCTTGGCCCAGCACAGATGTCTTCACTTTAACTTTCTTGTCTTCAGGCAGAACCTCCGTCACCGTCACTGATCACACAAAATCATTCACATCATGCTTTTTAAATGGAGATACTGACAGCTTATTTGCAGAACACAATAATAAGACATAACAACATCTAACAAAAAGATACAATATGAGACTGAAGCTGAATGGCTCAACAATCAGTTCTGTCAGACATCAGAAGACATGAAAATGTTTTTAAACTCAACGTACGGATGATCGGTTTATGGGCCATGTCACTGAGACCCTGAGCATCATTTGTGCATTGGAAACTGCAGGTGAAGTCGTAGTGAACTTGCTCCTCCGCAGGGATAAATTGCTTCTGGTCTGATTGCCCGAGCATCTTGCCATCCACTTCCACCTGCACAAAAGTCTGGAAGCAGTCTTCTTTTTTTCCTTGCTGAAAAAAACAAACAGAATAAACCGCAATAGGTAGAAAAAGAAAAGATAGATAGATAGATAGATAGATAGATAGATAGATAGATAGATAGATAGAAAAGGCAATATCATATGGATACTGTCATCCACACAGCCTCTGTAAGTCCCGAAATATTTGTCATAAATGGTTAAGTTTTCTTAAAAAACAGCTCAACCACTTGAGTCCCGCATGGAGTTAAGTAAAAATATAAGGGAACAAAACGTTATATAAATGAAAGCTTTTCTTTTCTTTTTTTTTTTACAATATACTTATTCCAGTGACCATCATTTGATAGCAGTCTGTGTCTGAAGGTTTCTGACAGCAGCTTCAGCATGTGTTGTGTTGCTTATTTTCACCTTTGTGTTGCACTTGCTTTCGCTGACCATGATCCACCACACACATTGTTTGTGTGTGTGTGTGTGAGAGAGAGAGAGAGAGAGAGAGAGAGAGAGAGAGAGAGAGAGAGAGAGAGAGAGAGAGAGAGAGAGAGAGAGAGTGCTGTTGTGCATGTAGATTTGACAAGGCACTCTGCATAGTATTTTTTTAAACCATAAATGACCCCTTGACATGTATAAAAACATTTTAAAAAAGGTGTCAGTCCAGAGAGTACTATCAATTTCCTTGTTTAGCTTATCATAAAGGGATTGTGCCCTATGGTTGTGCCCCACCATTTTTTCACACACAGAAACGCCATGCACTGTCCTTACCGGGTTATTTCCACGCAGGACAGTTATGTCTATCTTCAAGTCTGTTCCTCTCATCTGTGTCTCCATTTTTGAGGACAAACGATCAAACTTTAATGAGAAAAGTTGTAGTGTTGGATCGGCTATCGCTTTATCGTCGGAAGGCACATTGACGTTTCCATGGCAACGTTGCTAAACATGGTGATGCGTTTACGTACAGCCTTTAATATAGACAAAACAGTAATAGGGCTATACTATTTTTTTTAAAGTTTTAAATCAGGCCATCATATAAAATAAACTAGAAATCACCGATGCAAGTTATTAAGACTGAAAACATATCTTTAAATTAATAATCATCTCGTTCTTTGGTCTTTATAACAAACAGCACCGCTGCAATATTATAATTTCTAATATAAACAAAAACCTCTTTATTCTACAAACCCACAGTATAATTTCTCGTAGTTACAGTCTCTTCCCACCACTTTTTGCAGCGAAATTAAACTGTAGTTAGGCTAAAGGGACAGCAGGGGTCACTGCTCTCAAAGGATCATGATGGCGCAATTTAGCCAACTCCTGAATTTAAGCGTCTCCAGTCCATGCTTTTAATATTCAGCCCTATACACGTCTCGTGTATTATAATTTTTATTACTATTAATATTACATTGATAAAGTCCTTAAATTGTAGGCAGGACATGTATAAGGTACTTGTAACACAACTGACCTCCGCGCCACAGGAGGCGCTCTAATCTAAAGTCCCGTCCCTTAACCGCTCTGCTCTTAACGACTCAGCTAACTACTTCCGGGAGTTCTATATTATCAATGATTTTGTCAGTTTTGTGGGATTAAAACACTTCTCTGGTGTTTGCGTTTTTGGTGTTGTAAAAAAAATGTCGTACAACTACGTGGTAACAGCCCAGAAACCTACGGCAGTGAACGCCTGCGTCACAGGTAAAGACGGTTGTTGTTGTTGTTGTTTTCAGTTGTGTAGAGATGAAGCGTGCTAACGGAGCTCCCGCGCTGCTCCACACGGCCTGTAGCTAAGCTTTAGCTTCTGTTTTACTAAGTCAAATGTTAACTCACAAGAGTGGACACACACTTATGAGTTTACAGGACCGTTTTAAATGTCCTTATATCAAGTATAAACTAAAGGCACGTACCACCCTGGAACGTGTTGTTAAGTTATTTGATGTGTAAGGTTAGCTGTGAAGAATCATAGTTTGATGGCCACACATCAAAATGTTTCTTTTTATATCTGAACAAATATCAACCAAAACTGTTCAAGTCATAAGGATGTATACCTTTACAAACTATTAATTCCCTAAATTAACCACTTTTCTAACTTTATGAAAAACTAGTGTCGACGTTAGATCTGATGTATGTTTCCTGCACAATGCATGGTGTTATAAACATACCCACTCTTTAGGTGGTTGTATTAAATTAGTCAAGGGGATTGTGATGATCATATTTTGAAATGTCTAATTGTAATACAATGTCTGCCTCTTTCCCCCTTTATTGCACAAGGTGGACTCTTTTAAACTGGAATCAAAATACTACATTAATGTCGTACTCTTTTAACAGTAAATTTACTTTGATTATATTTTACATTAGGACTTAACTGTTTTGTATTTCACCTCAAATTATTCGTTGACAATTTGCCTTGAATATTGAATACATTTCCACCTGAAAATTTAAATATGTCTCCTTTCTGCAAAGTGAAAAATCTTTACCCGAATTTGAATCTCCAACCAGGATGTTCAATTCGAGGAACACCTTTTGCATTAAAGTGCAATGCACATGTGAATGAACTATTTTATAAAGAAACCGTGTATAAAGCTTTTCTGAAATATTACGTTAGTTAAAACAGGGAAGACAGATTGTTCACTGATACTCACGAGAAACACATGTCCTACTTCATCTATCATGAGCTTCCCATTTTAGTGTGACTAGTGGTTTTATTCTTTGTCATTCTTATTTGCTCTTGCCCATCATCTGGCACCTATAAACAAATCAGGTGATCAGTTTAACGTAGGAAAATCTTGGATCTCCTTTTAGCATTTTAAGTTTTTTTTTATTTTGTTCCGTAAAGAATGTTGTTGTTTTTTTATTCAACAAAGTACAATAATTACACAAAACCTGCCAATGTTAAAAATATATTCCTGATGTTAAAGTCTTATAACTACTCAAAGAACGTGCTAGTACTCAAGAGATACTTAGTAAGCTTAGTACATGATGTTATTCTTTCGGCCTTCATAGTAATTACACCATTGTAACAAGGATACATTAATACATTCTCTCTGTCTTCATCCATATCCTTTGAAAAAACTTCAATGGCTGCCAATCCCACCAAACATGATCAACGTTTATTTTTCAAACTGACATGATATGAACTCCACACTAGTCATTTTACCGCTATGCTCATTCAGTATGATAAACATATTTTGAATTCTGGTGTCTCTATAGGCCACTTCACTTCTGCAGAGGACCTCAATCTGCTCATCGCTAAAAACACTCGTTTGGAGATCTATGTGGTCACAGCAGAAGGGCTTCGGCCCGTCAAGGAGGTGGGCATGTATGGAAAGATCGCGGTCATGGAGCTGTTCAGGCCAAAGGTAAGTTTGTTAGTGTGCTTGATCGTAAACACTGAGTAAAAGTCTCCTTTGCGTTTTTCCTTTTTTTTCTTTTTTTTGTTACATTGATGGATGCGTTTATTGGCTTTTATTTCACAAAGAATCTTAAAATATTCTCTTCCAGAAAGTTTTAAAATTAACGACTAAAGTATCACAAATTATAAAGTATAACAAGGTGAGACAATCCCTTGCTTTATATATGAAAATGTACAAATATACAACATTAGACATAAGAGAACTGGGGTGCCATGTCCACATCTTTTCAGGTGCTGCTCGGTTGCAGGAACGTACAAATGTTCATGTTACACAGAAAATGACTTAACTGAAACTTTTTCACTGTGTCACAGATTATTGATTTTTCTTTTGTATTGTACATGTTGTTGTTGAATGTGCTCACAGCACTGGCCCAAGTTAACCCTCATGTACATAGATTTGTCTCTTTTATTTTTTAGGTGTCATTTTAACATGTTTTAATCAGAAGACCATCTTCAAAGTTTATAGAGTTGCGACTGATTATTTATGTTCGTCATGAACCGATCAAGTCTATTTATGCTATTCAAGCTCCGGGCAAATCAGGGGCCTGTTTCACAAAGATATTTTAGACCTTCTTAATTTAGCTGTTGGGTCAGTCTTATTCAAGTTAACCATTTCCTGGAATAAAGACAATCGTATTACAAATCTAAAGCTTGCAAACTCTGCCTTCGTGCAAACTTCGAGCCACACTGAAACCTGCTGAGAAGTGGCACCACATTACCAAAAAAAACGTTCAGACTATGTGATTTCCCTGCAATGTTTGAAGAGTCTGGAGTTATTTAAAGAGTCATGATGTGACGACTACAGCATCAGGTGTTTCTGTTTGAACCTGTCCTGGGGGATTTTAGGATTTGCATTGCATTACATTTTCCAATAAAACATTAAGTGTTTGAATTTTTCAAGTAGGCAAACATGTTCAGCTGTGGTAAAGGGAAGTCATGAAGTCAGAACGATTACAACACAAAACAAGGTGACCATGTTTTTTGTTTTGGATTGTCTTTCAAAGATTTATTTGGGGCATTTTAAGAGAGAGAGAGGGAGCACGTGTGACCGTGTTTTTTTAGCTTGTAAAAAGTCTTAATTTACCGAGAATTCATTTCCAATTAGATTTCCCCATAGTCATAAAATATCTTCAGCAGCGGATGAGACTGCAGGCTGAATAGATCCAGTCCAATCTTTGTGAAACTGGTCCCTCATGTCCGATCAGTGCTGCTGCTGTTGTTGTTGTAATAAGCCAGTTTAATTAAATTGACCACAGGCCTCTTTCATATTTGCTCCGTGATGACTGTGTTGTCTTCTGACATTTATTCAGGGTGAGAGCAAAGATCTCCTGTTCATTCTCACATCCAAGTACAACGCCTGCATCCTAGAGTACAAACAGAACGGCGAGAGCATTGACATCATCACCCGTGCACATGGCAACGTCCAGGTTGGTGTGAAATGACCTTTATTTAGTCACCCACTCGGTAAACATGAGCGTAGTCTGTCGATGGTTTGTTTAGAAGAAGAAATGTGTATTTTAAGCTTCTCTCATTAACTTTGTTTCACTCTTAAGACCTTCATTAACCAATTTTATAACAACTGTCTATATAATGCTAGACCCATCTACACTGCTGTGCGCAGTCTCATTGTTCGTTCATGTCAAATGTGCATACATTAGTCTGCAATAACATTTTGACAGAGTAAAACCCGTGTAAAATGAACTATAGAGAATCAGTCAGAGAATAAATGCTCTTTTGCAGGATCGTATTGGGCGTCCATCAGAGACGGGTATTATCGGCATCGTTGACCCAGAATGCCGTATGATTGGCCTGCGGCTTTATGACGGGTTGTTCAAGGTGATCCCATTGGACCGCGACAACCGTGAGCTGAAAGCCTTCAACATCAGACTGGAGGAGCTGCAGGTCATCGATGTTCACTTCCTTTACGGCTGTCAGGCCCCGACCGTCTGCTTCATCTACCAGGTACTGAGGCAGGAGGAGCTCTGATTGGACGTGGGAGTGCGTCTGTGTCAGGGAGCAGAAAAGATTGTGCTGCTAAATGTATCAACCATGTTGACATTCAGGTTTTTGGTTGTGTGTGTCCTCTAGCTCTGACAGAATATCTGTTACGCCTCGTCTGTTTTGTTTACATCTTTGTTGTGTGTTGTGATCACCTGTTGATCATTGGAATAGTGTAACTTTACGAGCGGTCCTAAACTCTTTGGGGAACCTGTAAATAAGAATAAACATCTAAAG
Organism: Symphodus melops; assembly: GCF_947650265.1. NCBI lineage: Eukaryota > Metazoa > Chordata > Actinopteri > Labriformes > Labridae > Symphodus > Symphodus melops. The sequence continues at coordinate 5,133,581 of NC_136693.1, forward strand.
TAACATCATACTGTTTTTACTCGAGGCATTCTCAATCTCTAACGTCCTGGTTTGTATCGTAGGACCCCCAGGGGCGCCATGTGAAGACCTACGAGGTTTCTCTGAGGGAGAAGGAGTTCAGCAAGGGTCCCTGGAAGCAGGAGAATGTGGAGGCAGAGGCTTCCATGGTCATCCCAGGTACTTCAAGCTGGTCCTGCGTACATTACTCAGATGTAGTATTTCATTTGTTTATCTAACGGGGACACCTGCAGTGATCATCGCTTCATATGTAGAATGCAACGTAGATGCTCTGCATGCAGGTTTTCCCTTGTGCTTATCCACATAAAAAAACATCTGAAAAAGATTTTTTTTTCTCTAAATCTTGAAGTCAGACCCAGAACAGGCTCTGTATGAGAGGTTGACCAAATAGTCTGAAAATTCTCCCGTTGAAAGGACTGAAGTCAAATAGGCTTAGTTATTTGAATTCAAACACAGCACAGCAGTCATCTGCTACAGAAAACTCTGTCATGCTTGATTTGTCTCTGGAGTCCTCCCTCTGTGATGGATTATAGTGTAGTCAGGTCTGCTGTCAGACGAATGATAAATAGAGAAAGAATGTAAATACTTCATGTCTTCTTGTTTCAGAGCCTTAAACCTATAATTACTGTGCGCTTACATTACTGTGTCTGATATTACAAAGCTTTACCACTGACCACCTTTTTGCTTGTATTTTAGTGCCAGAGCCATTTGGAGGCGCTATAATCATAGGACAAGAGTCCATCACCTACCACAATGGAGATAAATACTTGGCCATTGCACCACCTACTATCAAGGTAAAATATTTATAACTGCTTTTAAAGCCTCGCCGCTTGAGATATTTCACCATCCTCCAGGCTCAAGAAAAGATATTTAAAGATCTCAGTTCAAAATACGTCAGCTCACACTTTCTTTTCAGAGGGAGATACTTTTATTGTGGGATCAATGACTGTTTGTCTTTTGTAAACACATGACAGTGACGTCCCATAACCGTCTTGTTGGTTGTCTTTCTGGAACAACACAAAACACCAGCATTTCCTTTAGGTCTTCATACTTTACTTTGATTCTGTAATGTTGGAGTACCAGTCTGTGATTTCATATCGAATGACTCTGTGGTGGAGGAGCATCGTGTAAACAAAGAGAGGAGGCTACACACACACTAGGACTGTTGTGGTTCAATATGAAACCCAGCTGATATGAGATAGGGCAGAAGAAGTGTGTCCAAATTAGTTGAAATATGCAAAGCTGTTTGATCAAATGTAGTCCAATAAAGCAGTCTGTCATCAGAAGCTGCCTTCCGGGAACATAATCATACTTCGCTCCACTACTTCATTTGTTATGAACCCCGTGATTAATGTTGAAATAGCATTTAAAGGCAGGTTCATTCAAGCCGTGATGATGACTTTAGCTCCCCGTACGCCATCGCCTTTAGTGTTATCTTAAAAGGATGAAGCTGCAGCCTGCAGTACCTCCTTATTTAACAAAGCACCGGGCCCAGAGGAGCTCCTCAGCATCGTCCTGCTCCTATAATTAGAGTACGTTCTCCTACTATCCGCCTGCTTGTGGACTCATACTCTTTTAGCTGAAGTTGTTTGGATGATTTAGTTCTCATTTCAAACCTTGGTGAGTCAGTTATCGACAAAGTTGCCAACTTGTCAGGGTTAATAAAGTCATGCCTTTTTTTGGAATGAGTAAAAGTAATACTAGCTCCTTCTGAGTTATGTGTACCTTTGGTAATTCATGCATCTTTGAATCTGGAAATTCAGTTGTTACAGTAATCAGTGGTGAGAGTGGGAGAGGGACATTTCTTACTTTGAGTTGATCTTAAATATAATGCAACGTTACTGGTCAAAGCTCTCTGATGCATATTGGAATAAATGGACTTGAGCTCGTATTATAAAACTTTTCTAGTCTTCTGACGACTCACGATTTTTACACCTTGTATCACACCGGCACGTTCACACACTGATAGCAGAGGCTGCAAAGTGTCCATCAGAAGTAAATAATCTGCAGTCATACACAAGGAAGCGGGAACCATTTGAGACGAAGTGTCTTGCCCAAGGACACAACAGACGTGTCTGCAGGAGCTGGTGATCGAACCCTCGACCTTCCTGTTGAGAGTCGACCGACTCTACCAACTGAGCCACAGCTGCCCTGCAGTCGAGCTTCAAGGAGGGCAACATGTTCTGCAGTCAGTAGTAAAATACATACAACATAAAGAAGGACACAAAGAAGTAAAAAGGACAATAATAATACTAATGACAGGTCATGACAGTCTTGTGATTCTGCTCAGGCTGTCCTGATCTTTGCACAATTCTCCCAAAAAATGCTCTTCATGGATTAGAAGTGGACCGCTATGCTCCATAAGTAGACGCTCTGTGGTCTTTCAATGAGAAAATAAATTCTCTGTCAGAAATGTTCTTTGGTAACATTGATTTCTATATTCAGTTTCGCAGGAACATCAGCGTCCTTTTATGCTTCATTACTTTCTCTTTGAGTATTTTCGACCAGCACCACTAAATTGTTAATGAGCCCATCATGAAACAATAGAATTGCAGCTTCACATTTTTGCACGTTGTTATAGTTATGTGTCCTGCTGATCAGTTTGTTCTTTTAAGGCTCCGAACAGTCTGCAAAGCTTCCAGTGCTCTTGTCTTGCAAGCTGTCACGTCTCTGTTACAACTCAGCCTCTTTTTTTTTTGCAGAAGCATTGCCCGACATTGCTGAGCAGATGTTTGAGGAATATGTAGTTGGACATCTGTTGCTGCTGTGTGACTAATAGAGCCTCATTCTAAATGAAGATGAAGTTTTTTATTTTAGATGGGGTTTTTTCCTTCTTACATTTAAATTGAAATTAGCATTCATCTGGAACACTCAGCGCTCTTTTCTGCTGTGTCAAGGAAACACGGAAGCATATCGTTTGATATATGCCAACACGTTTGGCAGCTAATTAATAAGTTGTCACTGTTGAGCAAAGAAGGGGAAAACTAATGGGAGG